>NC_083359.1:71193750-71805000 GCF_030254825.1 Meriones unguiculatus
CCAAGTTGCAGCTCATGCTAGCAAGGATGTGGAGCAGGGGGAACACTACTCCATTTTTGGTGGGAGTGTGAACTTATACAATCACTTTGGAAATCAATTTGGTAGTTTCTCAGAAAAAAATGGTAATAGATCTATCTCAAGACCTAGCTATACCCCTCCTTTACATATACCCCGAAAGAGCTCCACCATACCACAAGTACACTTGCTCAACTCTGTTCTGAGCAGCTTTATTTAAAATAACAAAAATCTGGAGACAACCTAGATGCCCCTCAATTGAAGAATGGATAAAGAAAATGTGGAATATTTACACAATGTAATATTACTCAGACATCAAAAACAATAACATCATGAAAATTGTAGACAAATAAATGGAACTAGACAAGATCATCTTGAGTGAGATAACCCAAACCCCAAAAGCCTAAAATGGCATATACTCACTTATAAATGGATATTAGTCACAAAGTACAGGATAACCATGCTACAAAGCACAGATTCAAAGAAACTAAGTAACATGGAGAGCCCAAAGTGGAAGGTGGGGGTGCTTAAATCTTACTAAGAAGAGAAAATAGATTACTGGAGAGCAGACAGGAGGAGTTTGGTGGGGGATGACTGAGGGAGACAGTATTGAGAGAGACAACTGGATTGTGGGGTACCTCCAGGATGAGATAGAAACCCGGGACAATGAAAATTCCCTGGAATGATGGAGACCCTAGCTAAGATGCCTAGCAATCAGGGATATGGAGCCTGAAGCAGACATATCCTTTGACCAATAGAGAGATTTCTGATGGACGGATTGGGAAGCCAACCCCACCACAAAACGTTAGACCCACAGTTTGTCCTGCCTACAAGATGTGCAGGAGTAAAAGATGAAGCAGAATTTGAGGAGAGAGGTGACCAATGACTGGCACAGCTTCAGACACACACCAAGAGAAAGACACCACCCTTGACACTATTAAAAATATTCTGCTATCCTTGAAGAGAGGAGCTTAGCGTGAATGTCATCAGAGAGGCTTCACCCAACAACTGATAGAAACTGATGCTGAAATACACGGCCAAACATTAAGTAGATCTTGGAGAATTCTTTGGAACAGAGGAAGGAAGGACTGAAGGAGCCAGAGAGTTCAAGGACACCACAAGAAAACATATAGAATCAACTAACTTGGGCCTACAGGTAACCATAGACACTGAACTGCTAACCAGAGAGCACGCATGGGATGGACCCTCTGAACATATGTAACAGTTGTGCAACTGGTTCTTCATATGGGACTCCTACCCTGACCACATTGCCTCCCTTTTGATCCCTTTCCTCTAATTGGGCAGCCTTATCTAGCTTCAATAGAAGAAGATGAGCCTAGTCTTACTGCAACTTGATATGCCAAGGCTGGTTGGTATCCATGGGAGGCTCCTCTGCTTTTCTGAGGAGAAGGAAAGGAAGAGTGGGTAAGGAAGGAAGGGGAGGGGGAAAAGAGGGACTGGGAGAAGAGGGAGGTGACATTGAGATCAGGATGTAAAGTAAATAAATAACTTAAACAAAACAAAAAATAAGACAAACAAACAAAATACAGTTTTCCAATATGGCTGGTCTTGTTACCCAGCTTCCTAGGAGGATTCCTGGCCGTGACTTCCAAGGTTGCCATGCATACTCAGCATTTCTGTGGGTCTGATCTAAACTTTGGTCCATATGATGGTGTGGCAATAAATTTTACCATTGAGCTATCTTCCCAATCTAACCTGTCTTTCTCCCCCACACCCTCTCTCTTTCTTTCTCTCTCTGTCTAATTCTCTCTCCCTCTTTCATTTTTCTTTCCTCCCTCCTTCCCTCTCTCTCTCTCTGCCTCTCAGTCTCTTTCTCTCAATCTCTCTCTGTCTCCCTCTCCTATCCACTCCCGTCCCTTCTCCTCACCCTCTCATCTTTTGATGATTTTTAAAGGTATTTTTATTTTTTTATATGCAAGTGTTTGGCCCAAATATATGTCTGTTCAGAATATAACATCAGATCATAACAGACATTGTTAGCCATCAGGTTGTTTGGATATAAACCCAGCTTCTCTGGAGTAGGAACCTGCATTCTTAACCACTAACCAATCTCTTATACTCTTCTTTTGAATTTTTCTTTTTCTGAAGGGCAAGGATAGCTAACTCAGATGAGCATTGTATTTGTTTTATAGCTGAGAATGGACTCACACTCCAGATCTTCCTGTCTCCATCTCCCAACTGCTTAATAACAGAGATGTATGTACCACCATGCTGGGATAACAAGAACTGTTTTTTTTAATTATTATCATAAAGTTTTATTACATAGACCTTGCAAATAAAAACACTATGTGTTAAGCTTTAAAATTTTACTACAACAAAACATCACAAATAAAATTTATATGTAATTATATATATAGAATTACTTCACTTAAAGATATAAATCTTTACATTCATGTTCAATCCCAAGAAGTGTGATATGATAAAGAGCAAAAGAGCACTAAGATCTGTTGTGGCTAAGAGTAAGGAGATAAGAATGGACTATAACTTTAAAAATCAGAAAATTGTGAACTTTTCTTCATTGCTGGCTTGATTGATCTACACATTTTGTTGATTTTCTTCTAAGAAGTTAAAGAAAAGGAACATTTGTGTAGCTACTTGGTGTATTAATAAATCAGGGCTTGTGATTCGTGACCAGGGATGATGTTGGATCTCAGATCTATTTCAGTAGCTTAAACAATTCAGCAAGCCTGAATGATGCTAAAAAAAGGCTTAATAAAGGAGGTCATGTTCAGGATGAAATGTGTCTTCCATCTTCTTGTCAACTTAAATCAAATTGTCCAGAGCAACTAAATAGTTAAACAAAAGAAAAATAAAAAGGTGACTTTGATGTAAAGTTAAAGATTGTGATACTGAAAAACTGCATAGTGATGTGTACTGTCTTAAATCGTTATGTGGATGTACAAACAATAGGGTCATGAAACTGCATGAGATTTCAGAAGAAAAATATGCCCACATGGAAAAAAAAAAACAGCAATAACAAAACAATCCAAATAAAGTTATTTCCATTTCTTAATATTTAGATTTTAGATTATGTGATTTTAATGCTCTAAAAAGACTTGAAACAAATGAAATCACTAGATAAAAAAGTTGTGAGTATAGAATTAGTTACAAACATTCCTCTCTGAAAATATGAATATTTTTATTCTCAAATTTTTCAAAATCTATAGATATTAGTGAAAAACGCCTCCATTAAACCCAAGTAGCATGCTGACTTAATGGCATAGATACAAAAGCAAAGTTTGGCTTGCTGAGAAATGCGGCAGTCAGGGTAATTAGATTTCTTAACTCCGGGATGTATTTCATCTTGAGATCTTTTCTCTGAATTAGTATTTGAGCTTCTGCTGAATATAAATTATCTTCCTGGTCCCTTTTACAGTGTATCAATTTATTTCTATCACAACTGACTATCTGAACCCAATCCTGCAGAGACTGGTGATTATTTAGAAGATGTTTTTCAGAAAAGCTTTGTTAAAACTGGCAAGTTCTATTTAGAAAACTTAAGGCTTCCTTTTAATAAAAAAAATGAATTTAAATGATTTTTGGAGATTAGTTTCTGTTCCATTTAACATACATGGAGATAGTATAAACATTACCTTAATATTTTTATAGGCATCTTAGTTTCTTCTTAGAATCAGTCTTGTTTAGACTCTCTGCCTCTCTTAGAATAACTTGAGAAGACATCAAAATCAGAGACTATAAATATAATTTAGGACCACTTTGATCAAAAATTTTCAGTGTATCAAGACATTTGTCAACTTTAAAATTATTATTGAGTAGGATTGAAATAAATTATCAGAAACAAAGGTTATGAGTATAAAATTAGAATGTTAATTTACTAAATATCCTTTCTAATATTAAATATCTTTTCTATCCAATTAAAGCTGTCTGCCATCTTGTCTCTGAAAAGGGGCACTCTCACACTCATCAAGACATACACAGGCTTTGTCTTCTTGTTCATGGATAAGGAATATTTCTTCAGTTAGACAAGCCACTGTTCTGTAGATGCTAATCTCTGTCTTGTTCAATCTCAGAACACACACACACACACACACACCTATCATACTTTGACCAGGAAAACAGAGATGACTAGAAGATATTAAACAGTTTATGACAAGACAGTAACTATTAAATTTTGACTTCAAAACGGCTGTGATATTATCCATTTTTTAATACACTTCGGTCAAAGGGTTGTTTCTTGTGCTATGGGTCTGTGGATAAGTTTTTATTCTGCATGTTACATAGAAGCAGAACTCAATAAATGTCAGTTTTAGAAGTTGATGTTATTTTCCACTACATATGGCTTTCATAACATCTTCTTTTATCTTATTGGATGCCCTGTATAGATGCTGTATTTATTATAATATGCAATGATATGCATAATTTTTCAAAAGAGAGAAAGACAGCTTAGCAGCAACACTTAGAATAAAACAAGGGCTTTAGTGTAGAATGTAGAACTAACATCTTGGTTGTTCATTGAGTGGGAATGAATGTATCTGCCTCCTTGTGGATCTCTACTTTTTGAATTTTGCGATTAAAAACTCTTGTATGATACTGAATGACTAACTATGGAGTCTTAGGTTGAAAATTAATGAATAAATTATCTGTCATATTATTTGCTTTTCTCTCCAGGTTTTTTGGTTTTATTCCTTAGCAATACTAATAATGTATAAATTTTCTACAAACATTCTATGATGAAAAACCAAAATACTGTCTATGACATGGTCAGCCAAATCAGTTGGTGAAGGATTCCAAACTATCATAGAAACCCAGATGTGAAGAGCTGGACATCATCTGGCCTCCCCTTCCTAGATGAAATCATTCCTCTGATCTTGGCCAGACTGACATTGTCAGAACTTGACTGAGTAAGAGTTTTCAATGCATTTGGAATGCAATTGTACCCCTGGGCTCAAAGGAGCCTCTGCTCTCTGGAAGCCTCTCTAGTTGGAAAGAGTTCAGCTCTATCAACAAGTGAGTAATTATCCTCTAACATTGTGATGAGACATATGCTTATCAGGACATAGTATTTGATAGAACCAACCTCAGTAAAAATGTCTCAAGATTTTTTTGAGGGTTTTATTGTATCAGTTTTATATAGGAAAGGATTTTGTTGTCATTGAATGAAAAATTCTAATGTGCAGCAAGTATGACCAAAATACAATTTAATATTTATTATCATGTGCTTTGATTATATCAGTCTTAATTTTTTCCTTTTTGTTTTTTATTTATTTATTTATTTATTTATTTATTTATTTATTTATTTATTTATTATAGTTTATTCACTTTGTATCCAGGCTGTATCCTTCCCCCTTGCCTCCTCTCAGTCCTATCCTCCTTCCCTCTTCTCCCTCTATGCCCCTCCCCTAATCCACTGATAGGAAAGGACCTCCTCCCTTTCTATCTGACGCTAGCCTATCAGGTTCAGGTTTCATCAGGATTGACAGTAGCAGTTTCCACTCTGGCCTGGCAAACATAGGTAGAGGTGATCAAAGAGCCTGCCACTGAGTTAATGTCAGAGACAGCCTTTGATTCCCTTACTAGGGAACCCACTTGGAAACTGAGCAGCCTATGGGCTTCATCTGAGCACGGGGGTCTAGATTCTGTCCATGCATGATCCTTGGTTGGAGTATCAGTCTCTGCAGGCAACCCTGCACAAAATTTTTGGCTCTGTTGGTCTCTGTGTGGAGCTCCTATCCCTCCAGGTCTTTCCATCACCCCATTGTGGAAAGATCACTCACACTCATGGATCAATAGGATTAACATAGTGAAAATAGTCATCATACCAAAAACAATCTACAGATTTAACACAGTCTTAAAATTTTAACTGTGACTTCTTTAACTAGAAATATAATGTTATGTCTTACATCAGAAGATGAAACGATATGAAAATTTATATGAACATTTTCAAAATACTAAATACTAAGTTTTCAATTAAAAATACCAGCAAGATAATTTTATGCTGCTTTCCTCTTGGAAAATACCATGAAACCTGAAAAACAAGAAAAGTTCCTCTTCCATGAACAAAAGAAAAAGAAGAAACAGAAAAATTTCAATAAACATACTGATGTCCGTGTTTTGAGAAAATGGTCATGTTTTTTAAGCCCTGGCACATAATACATACATGCTTAAAGGATGAAGTCCTAAAAATCTTGCCCTTCAATTCTTTGATCAGTGTCCTACTAAAAATCCTTAGCAATATGAAGGGAGTTAATGTGAGAAATACAAACTTTCTTGAAATTTTTAATGCAACAAACAGGAAACAAACATCAATATCAAAATTTAAAAAAGGGTGGTAAAATGACATTTCACTGTAAAACAGAATCATAAGAATAAAATTGAACATCTAAGAACAGTTTTTAACAAGGTACTGATCAAAATGCATTAGCATTTGTTCTGAAAACCCTAGAAACTTCCTGACTCTCCCTTCTTTCATAAGATTCCCTGCATGATGCCCAGAGTTTAGCCATGAGTCTCAGCATCTGCTTTGATACACTGCTGGACCGTCTTTCAGCACCCCTCTGTGGTAGAATTCTGTCCTGTTTCCTGTTTTCTCCTTCTTCCGATGTCTATCCTTCTTGCCTTTCTGAATGAGGATTGAACATCTTACTCAGGGTCCTTCTTGCTTAGCTTCTTTAGGTGTACAGATTGTAGTATGTTTATCTTATATTACATGTGTAAAGTATCTACTTATAATTGAGTATGTACCATGTGTGTCATTCTGCTTCTGGGTTACCTCACTCAGGATATTTTCTACTTCCATCCATTTACCTGCAAATATCATTATTTCTTTGTTTTTAGTTGCCAAGTAGTATTGGAGCTCCACAAGGAGCGCAACAGAACTGAAAAAATATGTGCACAGGGGTGTTTTCTGAGACTGATATTCCAAACAAGGACCATGTGTGTAGATAACCTAGAACCTCTGCACAGATGTAGCCCATGGCAGCTCAGTCTCCAAGTGGGTTCCCTAATAAGGGGAACAAGGACTGTCTCTGACATGAACTCAGTGGTTGGCTCTTTGATCACCTCCTTGTGAGGTGGGGGAAGCCTTATCAGGCCTCAGAGGAAGACAATGCAGCTAATCCTGATGAGACCAGATAAGCTAGGGTCAGAGAGAAGGAGAGGAGGACCTCCCTATCATTGGACTGGAAGAAGGGCATGGGAGGATAAAAGGGAGGGAGAGTGGGATTGGGTGAGGATGAGGAAGGGGTCTACAGCTGGAATACAATGTGAGTAAATTATAAAAAATAAAAAATAAATAAATAAAAAGGAAAATTTTAAGAAGAAAACCCTAGGAACATCGAAGTCAAGACTTTTTGTCTCACAAAAAATATATAGGGTTTCTGACAAATATAAACATATTGGTTCATTATATGACTTTTGCTGTAGTCTGTGGGTTATGGGTGTTACATAGATGTATGATATATGTGTTATATGTCTGTGTTGTATGTGGAATATGTGTATTATAGATGGGTGTTACATTATACATTATGTGTTTGTGTGTTACATGAGTGTAGTCCAAACACAACATTTTAAGGATTGTTTGGATGTGTCCCAGTTGGTCAGTGAGTACTGTTATAGTTAGGGGTAGGTAATTCTGGTATGCTAATGAACACTAAGGTGAAGAAAGACAATAATATAATATACTATACATTTAAAGCAATAACAGAATTGGAGAGATGACTTCACAGATAAGAACACTAGTTGATATTCCAACCATGGACCATGCATGGAGATAACCTAGAACCCCTGCAAAGATGTAGCCCATGGCAGCTCAGTCTCCAATGGGTTCCCTAGTTATGAGAACAGGGGCTGTCTCTGGCTTGAACTCCGTGGCTGTCTCTTTGATCACCTCCCCCTAAGAGGAGAAAAACCTTACCAGGACACAAAGGAGAACAGTGCAGACAGGACTGATGAGTCCTGATAGGCTAGGGTCAGAGGGAAGGAGAGGGGAAGAGGTCTTCCCCATCAGTGGACTTGGGGAGGGGCATGGGAGGAGAAGAGGGAAGGAGGGCAGGATTAGGAGGGATTGGGAGAGGTGTTGAAAGACTACCCAGCAGGGTATTGGCAGGATTGGGAGGCTGCTACAGCTGGGATACAAAGCGAATAAATTGTAATCAATAAAAGATTTTAAAAAAACAAGCAAATCAAAACTAAAAATAAACAGCACTAGTTGCTCTTAAAGAGGACCTTTGTTCACTTCCCAGTACTCCCATGGCAGACGGCAACCACATGTGAACTCCAGATAAGGGGAAATGACACCTGCTTCTAACCCTTACGGGCATTTTATGTGGTGTACATATATGCATTCATGCAGATGAAACACTCATACATATAAAATAAAATTATAATTTAAGAATAACTTTAAAATAAAGCAATAAAACAAAAGTATTTTCAAGGTTTTCATAATAAATATAAGATAAATGTTTGAAGAGACTGATCTGCTTAATCTGATTTAACCATCATTAAAAGGTTCCATGGTGCTCCTGTAATATGTAGAAATTTTAAGCATTTTATGAAGCAGTTAAAATTAAATTTAAGCAATATAATTTGCCCTGATGAGATGACTTAGTGAGTAGAGGCACTTATCACTACCTGAATTCAGTCTATGAAATCCATGTGGTACAGGAAGAGAAAAAACTGTAGAAAATCATCCTTTGACCTAAACACACACATACACACATGAATACCCACAATGCACACATGCACACACATGCATGTGCACACACACAGACAACTCATACATGCACACACACACACCACAAAACACACATACACACTCCCATAGACATATAAATACATACACACACACATGCATATATACACACAAAATTTTTAAGTATGGATTAATTAGTCATCCACATTCTTACTTTCGATTCAATTCATTAATAAGCTGTTTCTTCATAGCAAACCTGAACATGTTAAAATTATACAGAAATAAAATTCTGAGACCTCCTAACTTAACTATCATAATATATACACAGACACACTTATCTTTTTTTAAAAAAAAAGTCAATCTTGCTCAAAAATAAGAAATAATCAAGAATCGGAGACACACAGGCACAGTCAGAGGGTGTGAAGAGTGAGGATGGGCTGGGCCAAGCTAACAGGCTCCCGGAAATCAGCATGGAATGACAGAAAATGGAGCTCCCATGAGGACAACTTTGACAGCATGTTTCCTTACAGGGATCTTCTAGTGTGAACTATGACCATAGGTTTGCCTGCTGAGTAAAAGTACAGCAGAGATGCTATCACAACTGAGAATTCAGCCTCCTTTTTATTGCATAAGCCCTACTTGACACTGCATAAAGTCATATTCCTGTTTCGGACTTTGCAGAGTCATTGGGGAGGTGGAGACCTCTCTTGAGAAGTTATTAGCCCATTTCAGTCAACTCTACTGAGGCCCAGTTTCCATAGAAACAGACAGACTTCAGAGCAAAAAGGAAAGGGCATTGGACTGTGTGATGGTCAGCTCTGATGCACAGCCAAAGAAGACATTAGCTGTTGAAGAGCAAACCTCTATCAAAGCTTTTCCGGCTTGCAGGAGTCTGAGCACTTCCCAACCACCAAGTTTGCTACACTGTCACAACACGGCTGTAAAGGGGCAGAAAGCAAAATAGACCTTTTTCAAGTTGCTGAAAATATCAGCTTCCCTGAGGAAAGCCAATGTCACTTTTGAGATGTCCAGGGAGGCCAAACGGGAAGTTGCCTCCTGAGCTGCTGTTCTGTACAATACAGGCTTAAGTGAGTGTCCAGGAAACTTTTCTATTGCTGAGGATGTCTGTCTCACCTGATGCCCATGGGCCTGATCACTGAGGTCCATCAATTTCACGGGATTCTTCTGTTCACTTTTGGGAAGTGATGGTGGAGGCTGAGAAAGCCAGGAAGATAGATGTTTGAGTCATTGCATTTGCCAGGGGATCGCAGATATTCAGTATAAAACTGAAATGGTACTTCAAGAAAAGAAGATTCTGGGGCTGTAAAATTTTATGCCAGGTAGGAAGTTGGGCCTCATGGTAGCTGGTTTTAGTTATGGGTTTCAGATACATTTTCATTTCTGGGTTCAGATTAGTTGAGGGAGTGGTACAGGATCTAGTTCACCTTTGTAAGGACACAGTTCAGTGTTCCCTTGAAAACATAGCTACTTAGAGAATTTACACAGAATGAGGTCAAAATATGTGGATTTACTTTGCTAATTTATTTTATTTTTATTTTCAGAAACCCTGCATATCAGATATTTACATTACAATTCACAGCAGTGGCAAAATTGCAGCTATGATGTAGCAATGAAATATTTTTTTTGTTTTTTTTTTAATTTTATTTTTTTTTCTTATCAGTTACATTTTATTAACTCTGAATCCTGCCAATCCCGCTCCCTCATTCCCTCCCAGTCCCTCCCTCCCTCTCTCATCTCCACCCTGCCCCTTTCCAAGTCCACTGATGAGGGGGGGACCTCCTCCCCATTCATCTGATCCTGTTTTATCAGGTATCTTCAGGACTGGCTGCAAAGCCCTCCTCTGTGGCCTAACAGGACTGCTCCTCCCTTGGGGGGTAGGGAGGCCAAAGAGCCAGTCATTGAGTTCCTGTTAGAAATAATCCTTGTTCCCCTCACTTTGGGAAACCAATTGGTTACTGAGTTACCACAGTAACTCATCTGAGCAGAGGTTCTAGGTTATATCCATACATGGTCCTTGGTTGAATGTCAGTCTCAGAAAAGACCAAATACAAGGGCACCCACATTTGTGAAAGAAACATGGATAAAACTTAAACTGCACATAGATCCCCACACATTAATAGTGGGAGACTTCAACACCCCACTCTCAACAAAGGACAGGACAACATAACAAAAATTAAACAAAGAAACAATGTCTCTGACAGAGGTCATAAAACAAATAGACCTAACAGACATTTACAGAATCTTACATCCAAATACAAAGAATTTACCTTTTTCTCAGCACCTCATGGAACCTTCTCCAAAATAGACCATATAGTGGATCACAAAGCAAGCCTCAATAGATACAAGAAGATTGAAATAATGCCTTGTATCCTATCTGATCCCATGGAATAAAGCTGGACCACAACAACAACAGAAATAGCAAAAAGCCTACACACACATGGAAACTGAACAACTTGCTACTAAATGACAGCTGGGTCAGGGAAAAAATTAAGAAAGAAATTAAAGTCTTCCTAGAATTCAATGAAAATGAAGACACAACATACCCAAACTTGTGGGACACAATGAGAGCAGTGCTAAGAGGAAAGTTCATAGCACTAAGTGCCTTCAAAAAGAAATTCGAGACAGCTCATTCAAGCAACTTAATGGCTCACCTGAAAACCCTAGAAAAAGAAGAAGCAGACACACCAAAAAGGTGTAGACATATGGAAATAATCAAACTCAGGACTGAAATCAGCCAATTAGAAACAAATAAAAGAACTCAAAGAATCAATGAAATGAAGAGCTGGTTCTTTGAGAAAATCAACAAGATAGACAAACCCTTAGCCAAGCTAACTAAAAGGCAGAGAGATACCATCCAAATCAACAAAATCAGAAATGAAAAGGGGAACATAACTACAGACACTGAGGAAATCCAAAAAATCATTAGGATTTACTTCAAAAGTCTATATGCCACAAAATTTGAAAATCTAAATGAAATGGATATTTTTCTTGATCAATTCCACTTACCAAAGCTGAATCAAGACCAGGTAAATCAATTAAATAATCCTATATCACCTAAGGAAATTGAAGCAGTCATTGAAAGTCTCCCATCCAAAAAAAGCCCAGGACCAGATGGTTTCAGCACAGAATTCTACCAGACTGTCAAAGAAGAGCTAACTCCAATTCTTCAAACTATTCCACAAAATAGAAACAAAAGCAACACTACCAAACTTATTCTATGAAGCCACAGTCACTTTGGTACCTAAATCTCACAAAGACCCAACAAAGAAAGAGAATTTCAGGCCAATCTCCCTTATGAACATTAATGCAAAAATGCTAGACAAAATACTCGCAAACCGAATACAAGAACACATCAAAGATATCATCCACCATGACCAAGTAGGCTTCATCCCAGGTATGCAGGGGTGGTTCAATATACAATAATCCATCAATGTGATCCACCATATTAACAAAGTGAAAGAAAAAGCCCACATGACAATGACCTTAGATGCTCATAAAGCATTTGACAAAATCCAACATCCATTCATGTTTAAAGTATTGGAGAGATCAGGGATACAAGGCATATATCTAAACATAATAATGGTGATATACAGCAAACCTATAGCCAACATCAAACTTAATGGAGAGAAACTTAAATCAATCCCACTGAAATCAGGGACAAGACAAGGCTGCCCACTCTCTCCATATCTCTTCAACGTAGTTCTGGAAGTCCTTGCTAGAGCAGTAAGACAGTTGAAGGAGATCAAGGGAATACAAAATGGAAATGAAGAAGTCAAATTATCACTATTTGCAGATGATATGATAGTATACGTGAGTGACTCCAAAAATTCTACCAGGGAACTCCTACAGCTGATAAACACCTTCAGCAAAGTGGCCGGATGCAAAATTAACTAAAAAAAAAAAAAAATCAGTAGCCCTCTTGTATACAAAACACAAAAGAGCTGAGAAAGAAATTAGGGAAACAATACCCTTCACAATAGCCACAAATGATATTAAAATACCTTGGAGTAACCCTAACCAAGCAAGTCAAAGATATGCTTGAAAAAAATTTCAAGTTTCTAAAGAAAGAACTAGAAGAAGATATCAGAAGATAGAAAGATCTCCCATGCTCATGGCATGGCAGGATTAACATAGTAAAAATTGCCATCTTACCAAAAGCAATCTACAGATTCAATGAAATTCCCATCAAATTACCAACACAATTCTTTACAGACCTGGAAAGAAAAATTCTCAACTTCATATGGAATAACAAGAAACCAAGAATTGCTAAAACAATCCTCTACAAAAACAATACCTCTACCTCTTCTGGAAGTATCTCCATCCCTGATCTTAAGCTGTACTATAGAGTAACAGTAATAAAAACTGCATGGTACCGGCATAGAAACAGAATGGTAGATCAATGGAACTGAACAGAAAACCCAGAAATAAACCCACACACTCATGGACACCTGATTTTTAACAAAGATGCCACAAACTTATGGACACCTGATCCTTGACAAAGATGCCAAAACCATACAATGGAAAAAAAGATAGCATCTTCAACAAATGGTGCTGGTCTAACTGGATATCTACATGTAAAAAAATGCAAATATAAGATATGATAGCTCTAAGAGTTAGATAAAACCGTACTAATTACCCTGCTCAAAACTAAAGTCCAAGTGGATCAAAGACCGCAACATAAAGCCAGACACATGAAATAAGTTAGAAGAAAAATTGGGGAAGACCCCCAGAACTCATTGGTACAGGAGACAACTTCCTGAATAGAACACCAACATCACAGGCTCTAAGAGCAACAATCAACAAATGGGACCTCATGAAACTGAAAAGCTTCTGTAAAGCAAAGGACACCATCATCAAAACAAACGAAAGCCTACAGATTGGGAAAGAATCTTTACTAACCCTTTATCTGACAGAGGGCTAAAATCCATTATATATAAAGAACTATAGAAGCTGAAAAGCAACAAACCAAGTAATCCAATTAAAAAATGGAGTGCAGAGCTAAACAGAGAATTCTCAATAGAGGAATATCAAATGGCACAGAAAGACTTAATGAAATGCAAATCAAAGGACCCTGAGATTTCACCTCCACCCATCAAAATGGGCAAGATCAAGTGATAACACATGCTGGAGAGGTTGTGGAGAAAGGGGAACCCTCTTCTACTGCTGGTGGGAATGTAAACTTGTAAAACCACTCTGGAAAGCAATCTGGTGCTTTCTCAGAAAACTAGGAATAGCGCTTCCTCAAGATCCAGGCATACTACTCTTAGGCATATATCCAAAAGAGGCTCAAGTACACAATAAGGACACCTCCACCATGTTTGTAGCAGCTTTATTTGTAATAGCTGGAAACAACCCAGATGCCCCTCAAATGAAGAATGGTTACAGAAATTGTGGTACATCTACACAATGGAGTATTTCTCAGCAATGAAAAATAAGGAAATCATGAAATTTGCAGGTAAATGGTGGGACCTGGAAAGGATCATCCTGAGTGAGCTGTCCCAGAAGCAGAAAGACACACACAGTATATATATACTCACTCATATAGACATATAATATAGGATAAACCTGCTAAAATCTGTACATTTAAATAAACTAATCAAGAGAGAGAACCCTGACTAAAATGCTCAGTCCCCATCCTGAAAGGCTAAGAGGATGGACATAAGAAGAAGAAAACAGGAAACAAGTTAGGAACCTGCCACAGAGGGCCTCTGAAAGCTTCTTCCCTGCAGACTATCAAAGCAGATGCTGAGACTTATGGCCAATTGTTGGGCAGAGTGCATGGAATCTTATGAAAGAAGAGGGAAATAGTAAGATCTGGAGAGGACAGGAACTCTACAGGAGAGCAACAGAACCAGAAAATTTGAACACAGGGGTCTTTCCAGAGACTCATACTCCATCCAAGTTCCATGCATGGAGATAACCTAGAGCCCCTGCACAGATGTAGCCCATGGCAGTTCAATGTCCAAGTGGGTTCCATAGTAATGGGAAGAGGGACAGCCTCTGACATAAACTGATTGGCCTGCTCTTTGATCACCTCCCCCTGAGGGGGGAGCAGCCTTTCCAGACCACAGCAGATGACAATGCAACCACTCCTGATGAGACCTGATAGACTAAGATCAAAAGGAAGGAGAAGAGGACCTCCCCTATCTGTGGACTTTGGGAGGGGCATGCATGAAGAAGGGGGAGGGAAGATGGGATTAGGAGGGGAGGAAGGAGGCGTTTCTGGGGGGATATAAAGTGAATAAAGTAATTAATAAAAATTAAAATTAAAAAAAGCCTCAAGGGATGATGCATGCTGGAGAGGATGTGGAAAAAGGGGAACTCTCCTCCATTGCTGGTGGGAATGTAAACTTGTACAACTACTTTGGAATTCAATCTGGTGCTTTCTCAGAAAATTGGGAATAGAAACTTTACTTCTTCCTTTCCAATTTGTATCTTCTTTATCTCCTTTAGTTGTTTTATTGCTAAGCTAGGACTTCAAGTACTAAGCTAAAGAGATACAGAGAGAGTGGGCCGCCTTGTCTTGACCCTGATTTCAGTGGGAAGATAGAAAGATATCCAACCACTTGAGAAGCACATATAAGAGACTCAGAAGTTCAAAGCCTTTCTAGGAAACACAGAGAAACCTTGTTTCAAAAATATATAATGATGATGATGATGATGTCAGTGAAACAATCTCATTTTCACACTTTTTTTTTTCAATGCAGTTTATTCAGGAACATTGAACAATCCTCGGACCCCGGGGAAAGCCAGACCCCAGCTTAAATAGCCTCTGGGTAGCCAACCCAGGCGTGCCACGGGGGCAATGCAGATAGGTCCACATACATGGAAGCAAGCCAGATCCTCGGCCTTAGCCAAATGTGGAGTTGTTCGTGACAGAGAGCCCTCACCATCGGGAAGGTGGAAGGCGGAAACCAGCTCCATCTTTAAGGCATAGCATTCCGCAGCTCTGTACAGTTCCCCCTTTTTGTTTTAGACGCATCAGGCTTTTTTGCCCAATGCTGGAATGCTAGTAAATTTAGGTATGCCCTGGTTACTCACATGCCTCACTGGGTGCCTGTGCCCATTGATGCCCCTCACGCTATGACTCTCTTCAGACAGAAAAGGGATCTTGGAACTACAGCCACCATTGTTACTACCATCTCATTGACGGCTGTTGGAGCTACCACGAGGGCATTAGCCATGAGTCATACTGGGCAGACTGCTCAGACCCTGAATAATCATTTAGCCAATGTAGCTCATGCCTTAGTTGTACATAAAGGAATTAATGCTCAACTAAAAGGAAGCTTGATGGTGTTCAATCAGAGGATTGACCTCTTGCAGGAGCAAATTGATACCCTATGGCAAATCGCTCAACCTGGCTGTCAATGGAAGTATGCTGGACTTTGTGTCACTAGCATACAACATGAGAATTTTTCCTGTGCTGCAAATCTGTCTAAACAATTGTCGAGCTATATTTTAGGTAATTGGACTGGAGAATTCGATACTACGATGGAGCAGCTGAGAGTGGCCATTGTCACAGTAAATTCTACCAGAGTGGACGCAGGACTAGCCACAGGATTATCAACATGGATTGCTGCAGCCATGACTCATCTGAAGGAATGGGCGGGCATGGGAGTGTTAGCAGGCCTTCTGGTGTTGGTCTCCTTGGTTTGCCTGTGGTATATATGCAAGATTAGAGTCTCACAACAGTGTGATGCAGCCATGATCATTCAGGCCTTTACAGCCATTGAAGCAGGACATTCTCCCCAAGCATGGTTGGCTACCATAAAAAGCTAAAATGTTATGCTCAGGATGCGAGGCTAAGCACTGCACTCAGGGTCAGCCGCTTTGGACCCAGAGAAGAGCATGTCTGATTGCATGCGGGTTGATGCCCCAGGTCCCGCCTCTGAGAAAAAGGTATCGGACGGGTCTGATGCTCTTTGGGTGGATGACACCTAAATGAACATCTGTACAAAGTCCCAATTTATTTCTAATATCAGAGATCAGACCTCTACTCATTTTCACACTTTTAAAATGCTTTAAATAGTTTTATTCCAAGAATGGATCATTTAATGATATTTTTAAAAATCCAGTAATCTTAATAAGAGAAATAGAAGAGAATGCTACCAAAATATAAGCGCCACACTCCGTAGTCATTAAAGTGTGAATAATAAGTTCAGGGTTATTTTTTTTTCAATTGCAGGACGGCAGTTCACACCAAAAGGAGAACTGCAAACCTCAACCTTTGTTGGCAAAATTGCTTTATGAAAAGCTCTTTTAAAATACTCACCATAGGTCTTCTGAGTAAGATGATGGCTTAGAAGCCCCTTTTCAGCAAGGAGCTGGTTACAGTTAAGGAAACAGAACAATTGTATCACTGGCTGCTGCTTATGCCATCTCCATGATCTATGAGTTTATATACTCCCTGATTGTTCAGACTCATTTCCCACTAAGACTCGTAACCAAACCTTCGGCAGAGTGCACGGAACCATATGAAAGAAGGGGAGTTTGATGTGGAAAGGATAGGAGCTCCACAAGGACCAAACATATCTGGGCATAGGGTCTTTTCTGAGATGGACATTCAACCAAAGACCATGAGAGAATAAAACCTAGAACCTCTGCTCGGATGTAACCTGTGATAGCTCAATAATCAATTGATTTCCCATAGTAAGGGGAACAAGGACTATTTCTAACAGGAACTCAATGACTGGCTCTTTGACCTCCCCACCCCCGAAGGGAGGAGCAGTACTGTTAGGCCAGAGGAGGACTTTGAAGCCAGTCCTGAAAATACTTGACAAAATGGAGTCATATGAAAGGGGAGGAGGTCCTCCCCTATCAGTGGACTTGGAAAGGGGCAGGGAGGAGATGAGGGAGGGAGGGTGGAATTGGGGAGGGACTGAGGGATCCAGCTGGGATACAGAATTAACAAAATGTAGCTAATGAGAAAAATAAAATTAAAAAAAGAATAAGTACATTAAAAAAAACAAAGTGAATAAATTGTAATAAATAAATGTTTAAAAAAAAGACTTAAACCAAATTACATACTGGTTGGTTACTTTGTATCACTTACTGTTGTCCTAGCATATACTGCAAACTGGACAGCATTATAAATCAAGTGTTTGTGGCTGGATTGGTGTTTACATTTCTTTTTTGATAGCATGAAGTCCATTTTTGACAGTGGCTAAACCTTTTTAATTATCTCTGACTGGTTGGCATAGAATTAACTAGATTTTTTTCCAGTGCCATATGGAGACCTCCATGTTTCAAAATAATTAGGTTCAGTCCTCTTTGATTTTGAAGAACAACCTCATATAAGAAGTCTAACTTGGCTTTTTATGGGAAACAGAATTTTCCAAGTGGCCTAGGTCTATGTCTTCATGAGTACCAGGTTTTTAGTTTTTTTTTAAGTTCTTTTCCAGGATAATTAGGGTTGAGAGCTATCACAATTCTTTTGGGCAGTGGAGATGTATAAGATTTCTGCCCATGAGGGTGCCTTCTCTTCACTACCCTAAAATGGGTAAATGAAATGAACTTCTAAAATGAACTTCTCAGTGGGGCTGTAATGAAATAACTGTTCACTTACAGCTAACTCTAGCATATCATGCAGAGTCATCCATAAATCAGTCAAGAGGTATTTTTTTCTCTTTTAATTAGTTATAGATTACTATTCAAATGATCAACTTTATAGGTTAGAAATACCCACGAAAGCAGAGAGACCAGGCATGCCGGGAATCTGAGACACCTACTAGTGCTGCTTACTCACTCTTTCTGAGCCAGTTCAATGCTAGTCTCTTACATACCATTTCCATTTTATAGCAGAATGCTGCTGTGCGCATTCAATTTTATAGGTGAGTAGACCATATAATTTTCAGTTCATAATGGGTAATCAGGAGTGCACAGTCACTTTGTCCTCCAGTAGCGAACCAAGAGCTGATTTACCATGAACTAAAATTACGGTCAGAAGATATGATGGTCTTCGGCAGTTCCTGGGGAGTCTGGGTTATTCTTTTAATATTGAGGTTTATTACGTAATGTCTCTCACAGACACTTGGAGCTTCTGGGTCATAGGACACAAGTAACAGAATAGCAGTTACAACATGCATCTCACATAGACCCATTTCCTGCTTGGAGGCATATGAAAGCCAGGAGTCTTAGGGAACATTTAGAAGATAAGCTAGAGTTACTTGATAAATGTGGACATGTTTTTTTTTTTTTTTTTTCAAATTCAAACAGGAGCATGAACTATTCTGTTTGATTAAGACTTCTCGACATGATGCTACTGTCCTGATTGACTATTTCTGCAATAGTCAATTGCAGTCACTCTCACCCCCACCATAGCTGCCCTCTTGTCCAAGTTGCCTAGAAAGCAAACAATGTCCTAAAAGTACCATCTTCCTTTAAATTCCCATCACAACTGCTCCACTGATCCTCCAGTAGTAACTTTACAATCTTATGAAATTTGAACATAAGGTCATAATTCTGTAATTGGTTGACTCTTTGGTTATGGATATAATGTTTCCCAAAATAACTCTTCTTCCTCTTTTCTGTTGACTGACTCGTGTTTGTGCTTCGAGGTTCATCTAGGTAATATTTCTGAGGAATTTTCTTTAAACTGCCTCCAGCTACATATTGCCTTTCCCCATATTTCTTGTCCCAACCTCTGGGAAATCGTGTAACACATTATATTGTTTTCCTTGTAATTCCAAATGTATTTAAAATATAGAAAATGTTCATGATATGCCCTCACTCACTGTTGAGAAAGACCATTTTCCTCTAAATGCTCTGAAATGTGATTAGAGACATCCTAGAAGTTAGAGGAACACTTATGAAAGGAAACAGGGAAGAAAATTTGTCATTGTGGAAGGAGAGCAAAGAGCACTGTCTTAGCCTGGAATGTTATGACAGGAAGTCATTGAATGGGTGGCTGGAAAGCACTTATGGTTCTATAGGTTGGGGATCTCAGAGCCAGAACCCAGCAGATCTGGTGTCTGTAAAGGCAAATTCTTTAGGCTTGCATATAGGCCTCTGCTCCTTCCATCCTCACAAAGCAAATAAAAGGCCCCTTTCCCTTCACCATCATGTAAGGACACAGATCCCTTCATGAACTAATTGAACTCTAATAACCTGCCAAAGATCCCATTCCTACATACTATCCTATCAGAGAATATATTTTGGAATTAAGAACTTTAAAATGACACATTCAGTTCATGAAATGTCCATATGAGTTTGTTTCCCTTTCTATTAGTTAAAACTGCCCATTGTTTTATTTTTAGAACAACTACAAATAATTCCAAGAGCCTGTAGGAGTTCTCTTTCATTTAGACTTTTGCCTGAAGTCCTTTGCGTAAGGTTACTGATATGCTTTGTTCTCTGAACTGACTTAGCCCAGTTTCTTTTTTTTTATGAAAATATAGTTTAATATGAAAAAAATTTAAATGTCACATGAGGCCAAATTCTTGGCAGTCCTTTGAGTTCACTCATTTTTGAGTGCCTCTTTGTATGTATGGTACACATAACAAAAATATCCTGATTTTAAAAAACACTATGCCAAATAGTAGATTTTAATTTTGAAGTCTTATCTCAATCTGCAAGGTTTTGTTTTCTGAATATTCAAAATAAACTTTTACTATGTTAAAAAATATCCTTCATGATGTTCAGGAAATAGAAGAAAAGTACATTTAGGATGATTTCTGATGGTGCTTAGCCCAGTTTCTAAGTGGTTTCTCTTTTGCCTGTTCTTGCCTACAAATTGACCAATGATCATGGAGGTAAGCATACTGAAGCTGACAATACCTGATGGGCTGACTTTCCAGGTGATTATGACTGGGCAAAAATGATCCTTCAGTAACCCCCTGTTCTAATGCCATAGAAAACAGTGGTAGAGTTGATATTTTAAATGTCCAGTTGATATCGCCCGGTATTTCCCGTTGTTATTACCTATCTAAGGATAGCACATAACTTCCATGGGAATATAGGATGATGTTTACAAATTCATATTATTACTGTGGTCCTTTCCTCTCTGTTTACTCACTCTTTTTAAAACTAAGTTTATTCCTATAACCTTGTGCATTTTCCATAAAAATCATCCCATTATTAAAATATGCATCTCTTCTGATTTCTACTTTCTCACCAACTGACAGTGTCACAGATACTATGTACGCGATTTAAAAATCCTGTGAAGTGATCACTAGACGAAAGTACAATGTTCATGTTTGCGATAGATTATGAAGCAAGACACTGAATGTGCAGAAAGCATCTGCTTAAGCAGCATTTAGCTATGCTTCTTCAGAAATCATCTGGAAAGCCTACAGGGAGGGAAGGAGATAATTAGTATAAATTACATCTTGTGTACTATGTGGTT
Organism: Meriones unguiculatus; assembly: GCF_030254825.1. NCBI lineage: Eukaryota > Metazoa > Chordata > Mammalia > Rodentia > Muridae > Meriones > Meriones unguiculatus. The sequence goes on from NC_083359.1 coordinate 71,214,801, forward strand.
GCTGGGTTTAAACTAATCAGTCATTGATGGTTTGCACCTTAGGAAGGCTCAGTAACTTACGCAGGCCACAAAGGTACTATTTACTGGTTTAATACTCCCTAGTCCTTAAAGCTAAAAAGTAATAAAAGATCAACAAAGACTTTCTTCCTTACTCATCTGCCATATTAAATTAGGCTCTTTAACATCATCTCAGGCAAATATAAAACCATAAAGTGCTAATACTTGGAATTTTGAAAGGTTTTAATTTTGAGTTGTTAGAACTCTCCCATGAATCTTAATATTTGTGACTAACATTAGTGACTTTGCCGAAAGAATTTTTAGGATAATAAAATATTTAAATATCATTGGGATATAATTGGCACCGAAGATATTTCATATAATTGATACATTCATCTTGATGACTTTCTACATGTGCCTTTGTCATGAAACATTATCATAGTGAAGGTACAAAATAATTGTTTTGTCACTTCACCAAATTTGCTCATCTTCATGTGTACTATGTTTAATGTTCATTTGTTTAACACAGGGTCAATTATACCAAATAAGAATTAGAGTATTGACCTTGAGAACATTCTTTAACGTGTGCTAAATTTCCCAGTGCAGTGTTACTAACTATAGGCTTTATGAAAGCAGATCTATAGACTCACACATCTCCCTCACAGTGCTACAGATACTATGTAAATGATTTAAAAATCCTGTGAAGTGTTCAAAGAGCCAGCCACCGAGTTCATGTTAGAGACAGTCCCTGTTCCCATTACTAGGGAACCCACTTGGACACTGAGCTTCCATGGGCTATATCTGTGCAGGGGTTCTAGGTTATCTCCATGAATGGTCCTTGGTTGGAGTATCAATCTCAGCAAAAACCGTTGGGCCCAGATATTTTGGTTCTGTTGGTCTCCTTCTGGAGCTCCTGTCCCCTCCGGGTCTTTCTCTCTCCCCCTTCTTTCATAAGATTCCCTGCACTCTGCCCAAAGTTTGTCTATGAGTCTCAGCATCTGCTTTGATACCTTGCTGGGCCACAGAAGAAGACAATGCAGTGAGTCCTGATGAGACCTGATAGGCTAGGATCAGATGGAAGGAGAGGAGGACCTCACCTATCAGTGGACTTGGACAGGGGCATAGGAAGAGAAGAGGAAGAGAGGGTGGGACAGGGGAGGGACAAGGGAGGGGCTACAGCTGGGATACAAAGTGAATAAATTGTAATAAATAAAAATAAAATAATTAATTTTAAAAATCCTGTGAAGTAACAACTAAAGAAAAGTAACATGCTAAAGCATTGAACATACTTGGCAACAAATATGTAGTCAGAAGAAATAGCCTGTTGTGCAACAAATGATCTCTCATTTTGGAAATATTTTTGGTGGCTTCATATTTCTGAGAAGTGAATTCCTCAGAAAATGATTTTAATATAACTCAAAGTTTTATTCAGAAATATGCTTCATATGTTTATACAAGTCATGTTTTCTTAAAACTCTTTTTTTCTTATTTTTTTACTAGATACCTTATTTGTCCTCTGGATTTATATGAACATTTAGTCAGGAGACCCTCACATGATACTAGAGCATGAACAGCTGAGAAACTTGAATTTCACTTCATTTAAATTTAAGTAGGCTCATGTGTCCTGGTACTACTGTGATGAAAGCACAAGCATAGGATATTAATGAAAATAAAGTACAGTAATGGCCCTCCTCTATGACCTCTTTGATCCTAAGAAGATTTTCTGGTGCAAAGGACAGGTCTGGGGCTGCTGAGAAACGTCCATGGTCTTATCTGACTTCAGTGAAGCCACCTCATACCCTCTGCCTGTTCTCTGTTCTCTTTATTTCTCCTGAATCCCATAAGAAAATAATGAACACATACTGTCCACTGAGCTGCATATCTTCCACAGTAGCTCCCGTGTACATTATATCCTTTGTCTGAGAAAACGCAATAGCACTCTGTATTATTTCCTTCCAACAACAGGTTTATAAAGCTTATAGATAAACTCTGGATTCTTTATAAAAACTCACTTCTGCTTTAAATTTTTTTATTACCTGTATTTATCTACTGTGGGCATTTAGATACACACCAAGTCACTGCTGGAGTGCATTCTCTTTCCCCAGTGAGTTCTGGGGATTAAACTCAGGTCATCAGGCTTAGCAGAAAGCACCTTTACCCACTGAACCATCTCATTAGCCCACTTTTTTCTTTTCTAATTCAAAGAGCGAAAACATGAGTTTACTCCTCTATTTTTTCTAACAACACAGAATTTTATTAATGGTTGGTTGGTTGATTTATTGGATATGAGTGTACTTTTATTCTTTAATAACAGAACAATAAATTCTGAGTATTAACAATTCTTGAGGGTTCACTAACTTGAAGTAAAAACCTTTCATGAAAGCTGTTATTATCATAATTATCATTAAATGCTACTGTTATCACTCTATGCCCAAGCCAGCTGTTGTTCAGACTATACTGATCTTCAGGTGCATCAAACATATAAGGACAATTGAGAACCAAGGGCAAATGTTATCAGATAGACAGCTGTGGTACAAATTCTAGCACTATATCGAGAGTGCATGATCATTAATAGCTGTTTGTGTGTTTCTTAGACCTTTATCTCTGATAGCTGTGTACAAACTTCAACACTTAGGAATATTAAACACTTTTCTATTTTAAAGTCCCCAGATGTTTAAAATGTAAACATTGTGCAATCCTGTGCTTATAACCATAAAATTAATTGATAATTAAATAGTCAAGTTTAGCACAGTAATGTCAAGCACAAATCATAAATGTTCTCATTAGACTTCTGAATTGGCACTTCATTAAGCAGCGTGGGAAATGTGGAGAAAACGAACAATGCAATGTAAAGCCAATAGGAACACTTGGCCTTCTGCTTCTTACGTGGTTGGCCGTATCAGCGTCCTTCCTTTTTAATAAACAGTGATTAAAGGGGAAAGAATGCTAAGAAAACCAGCGAGCAATAATTAGAACAATTAGGTCTGCAGCTGGTGAGCATTTACAACCAAATTTTATTTTTCTAAGTAATCACTCCTTGGAATTGGAGGGAAAGTGTCAGAGCATGCTGGAATGTCCACAGCAGACGAACAGCTCCTACTTTTTCAAATAGGAGTTTATCTCCCTCTCGTGGTTAAATGTTTTGGATGTGCCAGGCATGCCTGTGGCCCTTTCTCCTTCTGCTCTGCTCCCTGCTACAGATTCCCCTTTCATTATTCAGCTGTGTTCTCCCATCAAAGGTCACCTTTTGCTGGTTATGAGGAATGATACCAAACTGCTTTTGAAGGGGCTCCGCGAGTTCAAGTTTGGCAAACATGGCTCGGGCAGTCCTTGCCCTTCTCCCCATTCCTTCTTCCTTGCTAAAACTATTAGATGACATTCCTAAAGCTAACCACCAAAGACTGTTACCTTATTTGGCCACTTCTTCATCCTGAGGCTGACCACCAAGGTCCAACTATCAAAGTATTGAAGTCTAGAAATCAAAGGCTCCTTTTGGCTCACCTAATTAACATGCCCAATTAAAATTAAACACCTCATCTTAACACAGAGTTTCCCTGTTTACCATTATAAACCACCGTTTTCCCATGTGCCATATCTGTCTCTTTTTCATCCAGAGGCGATACTTTGTCCTCCCCTCCAGGACAAATACTCCTGTTCCCTCTCCCTTGTTCCCTTCCCCTCTCCCTCTTCCTGAATCACCTGTCTCCTAGTCTCTGCCCTTTGTGCCTCCAGGGCAAATGAATCTCCTTTGGGCTGAGACCTTGGTCTCTGAGGTGCTGAGCTGATACTTTTCCTTTCAGCTTTCTCCTGACCTATGTTGGAAACATTCATGCCATCCATCTCCAGAGCACTTGCTTTATGGTTCTTACAACTGAACAGTATTCAGAATCCTTTTGACTCTGTAAACAAAATATGAATCATAATTTACAGATATGTAGCTGTTTACTGCATTTCTTTTAAAGCTCTCTTTTCTAAGATTTTGTCTGTGTAAGAAATGACAGACTTTATGAAAAGGGGCCATTTGTCAGCTTTGAATTCATAGTTAACTCTCTTGACTTCTTTAGCAAAACAGTAATCATGACAACTTGGCTCCAAGTGTAAAGAAAAACATTTCATAGTAAATTGTTCTTTTTTTAAGACATTGAGTAGTAGACCTTGATGATAAGAACTTATTGTATGGTAGACAATGTCTAAAATAAAGAAGAAGGTCCAGGATTTATGAGAGGAATTGAATTGAAACTGATCAGGGAGAGGAGGGGAGGGATGAAGGAAAAGGAAAATGGGGAAGAGAGGGAAGAAGGTGGGAAAAGAGGAAGGGAGGAAAAAGGGGAGGGGGAGGGAAAAAGGGAAGGGGAAAAAATGAAGGGAAAGAAAAAATAAAGCCACTCTGGCAAGGAGAGATCAAAAATATTTTTTAACTTACTTATTTAACTTTGTACTAATAAAGTTGTTCTCTTTTTACTTTGGGTGGACTGATGACTCTCACTTCTTTAGAACAGATGTATGACTCTACACTACCTAAAATTAGCAGCACAATATTCCATGTTACTTCTGGAAATAAAACATCAAGCCCATACTCTGAGTCGCTCAGAAGTCAAAATTCCTGGTTTGTTTGTTTTTTAAAATATTTGTCAGGCCTTTTCTATGTCCGAATCTACTAATTTTCTAAAGTCTCAGAAGAAGTGAGTCTAAGACTATGCCCCAAAGACTCTGTTAAGTTTCCCTTGTGGAAACACCTCTTTAAGAGTCATGATATTGTCACTTTCTTTGCAACTATGTTTGTCTTTCCTATGTGTTTTTCAAAACCTTATTTTTTTAACCCACTCGGTGCTGCCCACATGTGCATGTAATGTGGGGTTATCCACTATGGCATGCTGAACCTACCAACAGCCACACAGCCAAAGAAAAATTATTCTCCTCCCCCAGAACCCAACAAATGTCAACAGTTCCTCTCTAGGAATGGGCCTCGGGAGCCTCTCTCAGTATACATCTATGTATGTATATATGTATATATGTTGAAATTATATATATAATTACAAACAATAAAACATCCTTTATATTTTATGAGAATATACATGGTTAGAAACAGTTTGCAAAAAAGAAGAAAAGAACATAAATTATGATTTTAGAGCAACACAGAGGAGCATCAAAGATATAACAGTTGTCCATAATGTAGTCTTACTGGGTAGGATATTAACTGGTAACTTGGCAATTACTTTTTATTTATAAGCTTACATAGATACTGTGATACCTTTCAAAAATAAATAGCTCTGGTGGAAACAATAGGATAAAAGAACAGAGAAGGGTAGAGAAAGAGACATAGCAAAAAATAAGATGAAGTAAAAGAGAATTGTAAGAGCAGGGGCATCATTATATATGCTCACTTCATACATGTTAATTTACTATATGTTACATAAAAATAGCATTCTGAAACTCTATGCTGATTAGTTTTCTGTATATATAAATCTCAGATTTTCTTGGAGCCAATGTAAACAGTTTAGTGCTGTTATTAAAATTTATATCATTTTGACAAAATGAACAGTACAACCATCTTTTATCATTTCAGTGCAGAACATACCAAGCAATTTGCCTTACAGGTTTGTGTTTTCAATTATATAAAAATATGAAAAGAGTTTACTTTACTAAAACTTGTGTATACATGAATTTCAACTATTTACACATTTAATTATAAATGGTTCAGTAGAGTTATTTACACTTATTCTGAGGGAGGACAAGTGAGAACCCTAGTTAGAGCCAAATCTACACTCCATATGCTAGTTGCCTACAGTTTGGTCTTTTTTATATAATTATCTATACTAAAAGCATTAAGACTTACATGATAATAATCAAGTTTTGTTCAGACATTGCTATATTTTTCTACAGATTATTAAAATATATTACTGACTGAAGTGGATTAATATTTTTCTGTTTTAAATTCACATACCTATTTAAATTTTTTCAGTAGTTAATTATAGATTAGTATAAACAGTTTAGGAACTTTCTTTTACAAGACAAATAAAATTGTGGGCTAATCTTAAGACAATCAGTTTAATGGCAACTGAACCAATATATCTTTGATAGTATACTAAAATTTTAGCTATATTTTAAATAACTACAAAATAAGCTTCAAAGGACACGCACACACACATATTGCAAACCAGAGTCTTGTGCCTAGAAAAAGTGATCTTGAAAAAAGCCTTGACAAGTGTAGATAATTGGAAAGCATTTTTTTTCAAATCTAAACAGCCAAACAACCCATTTCTATTTTTGTACATAAGGAGCTTATATGCTGCCACTCTTCCTGAACAATGCGTAAAACAGCAAAGAGAACTGAAAGAAAAAAATACACAACTATTTTTGGATCCACAAGAGGAGTGAGGACACAGGGGTCTCAGATCTCAGATTAAGAGAGATGGACAGGTAATGAAGGAATTCAAAGCTTACAAGACACAGGGAGCCCAGTCTACCACAGAAACCAGTGCTGAGGCAGAAAACCCTGAACTGTGCTAGGCACACTTCCACCTGTTTGCTATGGTCATGCCCAAGGGTTAAAATTCTAAGAATACTTTCTTTGACAAAACATATACTAAAATTGTAATGACTCAGAAAGAGGATTAGCATGGGTTCTGAGCAAGGAAGACACATAAGCTTGGGAAAGCCTTCTTATCTTTAAAAAAAAAAATAAATAAATAAAAAAATAAAAAAATAAAAAAATAAAAAATAAAAACTCTGTGAAGGTACGTGAACTTTTGTGACCTTAAACGAAAAAAAAAAAAAAAAAACTGTCCTGGTCTCTTCTAGGAACTCATTGAGTTTCTCACAGTTTGTGTCTGAGAAAACTCTCGTTTTGCACCAGGGTGTGCCTGCAAAGGCCTGTCCTGACATACATGAAGACACAGTGCCCCGAACAAGAACACGATCTACCATAGGAAAAACCTGTAACCAGAATCTTGCCTGCTGGATAGTTCTGAGAGCCTAATTCCTTGGGAGAAGAACTCCTACTCTAGCCACTACTCCTGTGTTCTACATGGCAAAAAGGATTTACTCAACTCATCTCACTTTACCCGTCAGTCAGTGCAATTCTTCATAATCATTCAGAAGTTAAAAGCAGATGGGAGGCTCCCAAACTAGTGTGAGTCCATAACTACCATAAAAGCAAAATCACCTGAAGACATTATAAAAAACAAAAACAGACCCACAAAACTGCAGAATGATATCCGCAATAAGAGAGTTACAAATCATCAACAAATTCTTAGTAATTTGAGTCATAACAATCCCAGATAGAACCCTGGCAATCTGTTTTATGATTTTTGAACTTTGTGCTAAAGAGCAAAAATCTTTAATCGTTAACTCCTATTACAGGCTCAGCTTCCATGAGACCAACTGTTTAAGACTCTACTTCTGAGTGAGATAATGGGTGTAATGCTCCAGACATAGAAAAGGTAAATATTCTATGACATGGCAGGGTGGATATCATTAACACCTATGCATTGTAAACCTCACAATAACCAGGAAAGAGGTTTTCAAGTGTGTCAATATCAAACACATGATAAACATTTGAGATAAATGATTGGTAAACATCCGGATTTGATTACTCAGTGTATGTAAGCATTAAAATATCCTACAGTTCCTACTAAGCTCAGTACAAAATAGTAAATAGCAGCATTGAAAGAGGAAAAAAAAGAGCCACAAGACTTCTGCTACCTGATATCTAGACATACTGTAAAGCTACAATAGTCAAAACAGTGTATTATAGAGACTCAAGCAGAACAGAAAAACAGAGTGCTCGAAAGTATATCATGTAGACATAGTTCTTTTGGCAAAAAACCAAAGACAATACAGGGACAATGGTAGTCATTAAAAAAAAATTATCAACATTCAATTAAGATAGACACAAAGAGAGCAACAGAACCAAAAAAATCTGGGCACAGGAGCCTTTTCTGAGACTGGTATTCAAACCAAGGACCATTCATGTAGATAACCTAGAACTCCTGCACAGAGGTAGCCCATGGCAGCTCAGTATCCAAATGGGTTCCCTAGTAAGGGGAACAGGGAATGGCTCTGACACGAACTCAGTGGCTATCTTTTTGACCACCTCGCCTTGATGGGGAGCAGCCTTGCCAGGCAACAGAGGAGGACAATGTAGCCAGTCCTTATGAGAACTGATAGACTGGAGTCAGATGGAAGGGGAGGAGGATTTCCCCTCTATGTGGACTTGGAGAGAGGAATAGGAGGAGATGAGGGAGGGATGGGGGATTGTGAGGGGAAGAGGGAGAGAACTACAGCTGGGATACAAAGTGAATAAACTGTAATTAATATACAAAGTAAAAATTTAAATAAAAAGAAGATAGACATAGATATTACATCTTTCCAGAAAAAAAAATGAACATTTTAAACTATAAGAAAATAATTTAAAAGCAATCCTAGGTCTGACTACGTAATAGGTTTTTGGTTATAATACCAAAGGCTTAGGACATGAAAGAAATATTTGATAAAACAAGTGTCACTAAAACAAGAAAGTTTCCCTGTTTGGAAGACTATGTCTAAAAAATGAGAAGACTAGACAAAGCACGATAGTTAATACCTGTAAAAGGTGCATGAGGTAAAAGACTATAGCCCAACACAAAACTTTCATGGTTCTGAATTTCCCCTTTTCTCCACTCTCTTGGTATTGTGCATGTGTTCTCAGACTCTGAGACTGGGTTGTTCTGAAACACAGCGTTACTCATAATTGCCTAAATTTGGAATCACTCATCCAAACAACAGGAATATTAACTACAAAAGAAATGAAATACCAAGTGAAATGAAAAATACATTTTAGTGCATATAAGTGAGAGAAAAAAACCAGTCCAAAAGTCTATGTAATACATAATCCCAACTACATGACATTCTAGAAAAGCAAAACTGTGGAGACAGTAAAAAATGGTTACAGGGTAAATAAGGAATAGTGGGTAAATAATTATTAGGAAAGTGAAAATATTCTAGCATTTCACATTTGTACAAAACATATGGAATCCCCAGCACCAAGAGTACTGGTGATAACAGTGTGTCAAAACAGATTCATCAATTATAGTAAATATGGTGCTCTGAGCAGGCCGTCAATAGTGAAGGCAGCAATGCGTGAGGTAGGCTTCCTGGAGAATCTCAGTATCTGCCTTGATTTTTCCCCTGAGAAAGTTGAACTAAAACCTGGTCTTCTCAACACCTTCCACCCACCCTATCCTGTTCTCCCAGCCTCATAACTCCTATTTCAGGCTCAGCTTCCATGAGACCAACTGTTTAATACTCTACTTCTGAGTGAGATAATGGGTGTAATGCTCCAGACATAGAAAAGGTAAATATTCTATGACATGGAAGGGTGAATATCATTAACACCTACGCATTGTAAACCTCACAATAACCAGGAAAGAGGTTTTCAAGTGTGTCAACATTAAACACATGATAAACATTTGAGATAAATGATTGATAAACCCCCGGATTTGATTACTCAGTGTATGTAAACATTAAAATATCCTACAGTTCCTACTTAAGCTCAGTACAAAATAGTAATTGAATAAAAATTAAAATGACAGTCAAAATAAAATTATTTTAAAACTAAAACCTTTAAAAAATATTTAAAAAAAACTAAAATGGACTGTCCTGGCATAATCTTGTTTTACTAACATATATTCCAAAATAGTTTGTAATTTTGTACACATGGACATACTCAACTGTTCCACCCAATCTTATTAAAAGTCCAGTAGAACTCATAGTATTTAATTATTTATTTTTAAAATTAATTTATTTTTTATTGATTACACCTTATTCATTTTGTATCTCAGCTCTAGCTCCCTCCCTTAGCCCCTCCCAATTCCACCCTCCCTCTTTCTCCTCCTTCCATGCCCCTCCCCAAGTCCACTGGTAGGGGATGTCCTCCTCCCCTTCCATCTGACCCTAGCCTATCAAGTCTCACCAGGACTGGCTGCATTGTCTTCCTCTGTGGCCTGGTAAGGCTGCTCCCCTTGTGGGAAGGAGATCAAAGAACCACCCACTGAGTTCATGTCAGAGACAGCCCCTGTTCCATTATTATGGAACTCATTTGGACTCTGAAATGCCATAAGCTATATCTCTGCAAGGGTTCTAGGTTATCTCCATGAATGGTCCTGCGTTGGAGTATCGGTCTCAGAAAAGACCCCTGTGCCCATATTTTTTGGTTCTGTTGCTCTCTTTGTGGAGCTCCTGTCCCCTCCAGGTCTTTCTATCTTCCCCTTCTTTCATAAGATTCCCTGCACTCTGCCAAAAGTTTGGCTATGAGCCTCAGCATCTGCTTTGATACCCTGCTTGGTAGAGTCTTTCAGAGGCCCTCTTCAGTAGGCTTCTGTCCTGTTCGCTCTTTTCTCTCTTCCTATGTCCATCCCATTTGCCTTTCTGAGTGAATAAGGTGTATGTGATACATAAATCAACTTCTGCCCTTACAAGCTACACTATATAGCATCTAGTCAGGCATACCTTGATGTCCCATTTTGGTTTCTTAGCCACTGTGGTTTTCCTTTTTCAGGTGTTGAATGATACTTTCTTTCATTTCAAACTTGGATATGTTTGCTTTCTGAAGCCATTTGCTTTCCATATGTGCTGTATTCCCATGGTGTCTGCTTTGTATTTGTAACTACAGCTGGTTCAAATCTCTACAGGCATTTTAGTTGAGTCATTTGGGGCTTGTACTTCCACACTTTTCTCAGCAAGTACAGTGTGACTGGGTATCTTAAAAGCCTTTCTAATCCTTGTTTTTAGTTCACTAACATTTCCACCAATTGACAGTCCCTGTGTCAGGGCAGGCTTGTGGAGCACATTAGCTCTAGCCCTATCTCTGCATGATAAAGTACCTTTTTTCTTTCTTTCATTTTTTTAAACAGTGAAAACACAATGTCTAGAAAGAAAAAGTGGAGTAGTGAAAGTTGCTATGGGCTTTCATGTCCAACTATCCTAAGTACCTTAAAGCACTCCTCTATAACATCATAAAATTTCCTCCATCCGTGATAAAACAGACTACAAAAGGGGGTCATGAACTCACTTCCCACAAAGGCTTTGTTTTTGAAAAACAGAGGAGTATTTTAATCCTCTCTGTTCTTCATGGATATCCAGTAAATTTGAGTTACAGTGCCATAGGCTTATGATTCCAGGATAAATCTATAAGTCCATAGTAATCAGTGAAACTGAGACTAAGATGAATTATAAGAGCAACTTAATAAGCAAGATTTTCATGTATAATGCATATTTTATTGGAGGCTTTGGGAAATTGGGAAATTGCTTATATTTCGCAGATGAAATTATTTCTTAGTTTCTACTCATCAACAAGCTTTTTAAATTCTATAATGGTATATTCAAGGACTACAGTACATGGTGTCCAACTGTCTAACTTAAGCTACATGGCTAAGCAGCAGACAATAAATGTATGTGTCTATGTACATATTCACATGAGCATACACATATATACATTTGTTCTATGTACATTACACATGGTGAAAATCATGACCCCATCTAACTACAGTGCAATGCAATACAATTTAGCTTCCATTCTTTCACATTTGCAAGTCCTTCTTCCAACAGTGAGAAGCAGCCTTCTATTATCTTTACTGTCTTTGCGTATTCGTGCTGTCCTGTTCTAGATGGCCAAAGTCCAAACCTTCCAAAGTAGGCTTGCCACTCAGCAGCTTCCCTCTTATAGTCTATGTCTCACTGAGACTCTGACAACTCCCTCCCCAAATAATCTCTTTGTATCAACAAGTGTAATCTTTATATCACCTTACATATCTTCTCCTTTAAGAAGTTGATGAAATTTTTATGTTTATTCCCCCAAAATAGGTCTGTACCAAATTTACAAAATTGAAAGATACAACAGCATCTTTATAAAATTAATCAATTTCCAGACTTTCTCTGAGTATCTTTTTTGAAAATATATACAACAGTGGTAAACAGTGGTGATAGTAATGGCTTTGGTTTGAATGTAAAATGAGTGTCACAGTCTCATTTTTAAACACTTGGTTACCAACGAGTAGTCCTTGTAGAGGAGGCTGCTTCTGTCAGGTGTTTTGAAGCAACAATGAGAAAATAATAGACAAAATAACAGTACCACTGAAGATTGTGCTTAATATACTAAAAACAAAATATCAATATTACAGTTATGAAATTTATTTTCCCCAGCCAGCTCTTTCTTCATACTATCTCCATTTGCTTGCCAATTCTGCTGACCCATTTCTGTAAAAAGCTAATGATGACACTCAGGATTCAAGAAAATTATAAAAATTAGAATCATAACTAACTATTACATACAATTTACCTTGAAAAGAAAACTATTATTTCATATCACATTCTATATTTATGGTCCTTCTTTGGTCATTTCATGCTCAATATCTTCTCTATACTGCACTCTATTTCCTCTTCTTATATTTAACCCTCTGGAAGATGGATGTTGCTTTAATAATTTTGACATAACTGTTTTTATATAGGTTAATTCAAGAATCATCTATTTCAGTTGCCACATAGTAGGAGATATAAAAGTTTAGCTGAAGGCATTGTTTACTTTTGTATCCAGGGAAATTTGCACAAAGATTTCTGAATGAGGTTTCTTAGTAAATTTAGTCCCAAAGTATTTATTTCTGATAAGAAAGCTCTCTCTACATATGCCCTTTACACAGAGGGGAACCTTGGTGGAATATATGAAGGTTAACCTTGATAGTCAGTTTGACAAGGTCCAGGATCACTGCAGTAATCATAACTAGTGCTATGTAAGCCTGGGAATACAGAAACACCTCAAAACCCTGACTCTTAAGAGCATGGTCTCCAAATGAAGTCACCTGACCATATGGTGTTCTTTTCCAGGTTGTTGTTGTTGTGCTTTTTTTTTTTTTCAGGCTCCTTCTTTCTGTTTGTCACAGTGATGATATCATTGTACATCAGCACACTTGCTGCCTTTTGGGTTTTGATAATAGGCAACCTATGTGGTTAGAAGTGGTACCTCTTTGAGGTTTTCACTTACATTTCTTTTTTATTATTAATTACATTTTATTCACTTTGTATACCCCCATAAGCCCCTCCCTCCTCCCCTCCCAATCCCACCCTCCCACCCTCCCACCCCCTTCTCACGCATGCCCCTCCCCAAGTCCACTGATAGGGGAGGTCCTCCTCTCCTTCCTTCTGATCTTAGTCTATCAGATCACATCAGGAGTGGCTGCATTGTCCTCTTCTGTGGCCTGGTAAGATTGTTCCCCCCTCAGGGGGAGGTGATCAAAGAGCAGACCAATCAGATTATGTCAGAGGCAGTCCCTCTTCCCATTACTATGTAACCCACTTGGACACTAAACTGCCATGGGCTACATCTGTGCAGGGGTTCGGGGTTATCTCCATGCCTGGTCCTTGGTTGGAGTATGAGTCTCTGGGAAGACCCCTGTGTTCAAATTTTCTGGTTCTGTTGCTTTCCTTGTGGAGTTCCTGTCCTCTCCAGATCATTTTTAAATGATGCTGTTTTATTAAAACTACCCTTAAGAAACCTGGAGTTAGTCCTTATTTAGTTACAATTAGGGTATTAGCCTTTAATAGATGTCTAACTTTGTATAAGTGCCTTAATTGCCCTATGCCTCATTCTCTTCAAAATGTAGGAAAGGAAAAACACTCCCCTACTGGGTCTTATGAAGATTACATTAAGTTTGTCTTTACAAAGTGTTTCAAATTATGCATGGCACAGATTTACATAGAATACAAGTTTTAACAAAACACTTTCTCTGTATTAGTCTGATGGTTATGTTAACATGCTATGACACTATAAATATCAAAGCTCTGTGTACCTAAACAATGATAGAAGGATACTATATATAATCTGGTCCTATGATAATTTATTTATCATTGATTTATGCAGAATAAGTAATTTGTCTGTCACTAAGTAGGGCATCATCACATGGCTTCCAGGACTCAACAGGTGCTGCAGTACTTTTCAAATTATATTGTTGCATATATACAGTCAGGCACTTAAGCTATAATCTCAAAGCTACAGTCAAGTCTACAAAAATATATCAAGGGGTAGAATAATCCAAATTTCCAGTGTGGCCTGTGGCCAACCCATTTTGTCTTATTCTGCTTTTTTTTTTTTTAACTTGCTTACCTTGGCCCATGGTGGTGGCTTTTACTATAAACACTTTAGAAGTAAATATGATATTTACTAACCTTCATTCCAAACAATGATTATAGTTTGACAGTCTAAGGTGGAATATCTATTCTGAGTGTAAATAGTTTTTACTATGAGTTGTGATTGTTTTCAAAGAACACAAAGTACAATTTTAGGACCATATGCTATTCCGGTCCCTAACATTGCTATGTAAGTGATTATGCTTCAAAGGAACTGTGATCAAAATACAATTTTTAAAAATATGCCAAAGCCAGTTTTATTATCTGTGTTTGGACTACCCCTGACTCCTAGGTACAGTGTTTATCAAAATTGTCTTATAGAAATGGAAGTGACATTTCTAGACAGATGTAGACATTGCTACATAGCTAGGAAAATTCTGCGGGATGGTGAAACCCATAAATAAGACCTGTACGCAGCTGAGACAGCACTGAATTCCCCTGGATAATTGGTATATGTATCACCCAAGGAGAAGCAAACATTCTGCCTAAAATAATGTTGACTGATGAGACACGGATGTCTTCCCACATACTCCACACATTTACACAGGAAAAAAATAATGCCCAGAGACATTTAAAATTCTATGACAATGTACTTTAAAAATCAAATGGGTCAACTTCTCAATCTTGGTAAAAAGAGTCAAAATGTCAGCCATTTGGCAGTCAATCCCAGCTTGTTTTGCAAACTGCATGTTCCAGTAAGTACAGCAGAATAAGGAATAGAGTTCAAATAGAAAGGTCTCAATTAAACATATTTATGCAATGTCTGCCTTTGAGCTAATTACAAATCACTATAAGGCTTAGCAGTGGGAAAACATCCCACGTATTTCTGTAAGACTCCCTCTGAACAGCGAGGGAAAAAAAGAATGTTCTGCTTAATCAGAAGTAGCTACTCTATGGCTTAGTAGATATGTACTTTTATAAAATTAAACACAAAGTTTTCTTTTAAGTAAAGTGTATATTTTGAGTCTGTATAATGTTGAAAATAGTTCTCTCGCAGTCCTAAGGAAATATAAGCAATCTTACTGAACAGATCTGGAACTCTCTTGAGATCCAAACACTTGAGAGAGAGGAGAGACAGATCAGGAGTGCAAGGCCATCCTTGGCTAAAGTGTGAGTTCAAGGTTAGCCTGGATTCCATGCATCCTCATCTCAGAGGAAAAAACATAAAAAGAAGGAAGTGACACCAACACTCAGAAGACGAAGCAAGAACATGTCTGAGATGGTTAGGCTACATTGGTCTTTCAAGCTAGTTCAACATCAGCCTATGTAAAGACACCCCACCCCTGAATTAAAAACAAACAAAAGAAGAAAGAGGGGAGCACTTGTGAGTGGAATCAGTGAGTGTCTGGTCCTCTGTGACAAGCCTGTTTCACTTAACCTGATACCACAAGCAGAATTTCCTTCGTGTTATGGACAAACAGAATTGTCTATTGCACGGATATGTCACATTTTCTTTATCCATCCATGTGTTTGTTAACATTTAGGTTTTTCCTCATCTGTTCCCTATTGTGACTAACTTTGCAGCATATGTGAAATGAAGATATATTTTTGAGATCCCAATTTCAATACATTGAGATAAGTATCCAGAAGTAAAGTTGTTAAATCGTATATATAATTTTTGTAGTTTAAATCCAACATTATTAAATCACTCTTTGAAAAAAAAGACTTTTCTGAGAAATCTAACAGACCCTGTCTCTACATCACAGTAATTATGTTAACGATATAATACAAAAATGTATTGCTCATTTTCATGAGCAAATAGCAATAAATATAAACTGGCATTGTGATGAATAACCTTAATAATAACAGAAATAATTAAAGCAGTTTTATGATTTAATCCTGTGATGTACAGGAAGCTATAGGCTTGGTAAATTTTTTAAAAATGAGACATAAGAAGGTAAATTAAAATTATAAAATAGGAATGAGACGGAAATACTAAAATTGAAGCTGAAAAGGTAATTGATTCAGCATATTTGAAACAGGACAATAGTATAATCCAATATTCATAATATAGCTCAGACTTTGCAAGTAAATATTTGGTACATAACGAATTTACTAGGCTTCAATTCTTTATGAGAAAGTACTGCTCAGTTGTTCTTTTGCTTCTTGTAGTGTGGTCCCTAATCTACATTACAACAAATATATAAAACTGTGTCCAACAATAGCAAGAATATTTTCCTCTACTAGATGGTACCAGTTTAATGACCTATTGTCTGCTCAGTAGATGTTTCACATGAAGGTTGGACACGGATGATGGATGTAACTCTTTCTTAGATGTGTGGTTTGGGTGATGGTATGTTCATCATTAATGTAGGTTTATAATTGTCCATTATATTTGGTGTTTGGGTATTCAATTTAGGTTTCTCATCAAATTCCTCAAACATTTATTTATAAAGCAGGAGCTTGCAATTTTTTATACTGAAATGTATATTCTGCTTAATAGAATCTAACTTTTTCCTAGTTGTAAAATCCATAGGGAGCCTCAACAAATAGAAAAAGATTGAGATAATCCCTTGTATCCTATCTGACCACCATGGATTAAAGCTGGACCTCAACAATAACAGAAATAGCAAAAAGCCTACACACACATGGAAACTGAACAACTCTCTACTCAGTGACAGCTGGGTCGGAGAGAAATAAAGAAATAAATCAAAGACTCCTAGAATTCAATGTAAATGAAGGCACAAAATACCCAAACTTATAGGACACAATGAAAGCAGTGCTAAGAGGAAAATTTATAACACTAAGTGCCTTCATGTGAAACATCTCATACAAGCAACTTAAAGACTCACCTGAAAGCCCTAGAAAAAAAAAAAGAAGCAGACATACCCAAAAGGAGTAGACAGCTGGAAATAATTAAACTCACAGAAGAAATCAATAAATTAGAAACAAATAACACAATTCAAAGAATCGAGGAAACCAACAGCTAGTTCTTTCAGAAAATCAAGATAGACTAACGAAAAAATGGGGTACAGAGCTAAACAGAGAATTATCAATAGAAGAACATTGAATGGCAGAGAAACATTTAATGCTCAACATCCTTAGTCATCAGTGAATTGACCCAAATTGACCCTGAGATTCACCTTACACCTATCAGAATGCTAAAATAAAAAACTCAATTGACTACACATGCTGGAGAGAATGTGGAAAAAGAGGAAGCCTGCTCCATTGCTGGTGGGAATCTAAACTTGTACAGCCACTACTGAAATCAATCTGGCACTTTCTCGGGCAATTAGGAATAGTGCTAACTTAAGATCCAGCTATACCACTCCTAGTCATATATCCAAAAGAGGTTCAGATATACAACAAGGACATTTCCTCAACCATGTCTGTAGTAGCTTTATTCGTAATAGCCAGAACCTGGGAGCAACCCAGATGTCCCCTCAACGGAGGAATGGATACAGAAATTGTGGTACATATACACAATGGAATACTGCACAGCATTTAAAAACAAGTAAATCATGAAATCTGCAGGCAAATGGTGGGAACTAGAAAAGATCATCCTGAGTGAGGTATCCCAGAAGCAGAAAGACACACATGGTATATACTCACTTATAAGTGGATATTAGACATATAATATAGAATAATCATACTAAAATCTGTACACCTAAGGAAGATAATCAAGAAGGAGGACCCTGGATAAGATGCTCAATCTTCATTTAGAAAGGCAAACAAGATGGACATTGGAAGAGGGAGAAAAGCGGTCATAAGCCTATCACAGAGGGCCTCTGAAAGACTCTACCCAGCAGTGTATCAAAACATATGCTGAGGCTCATAGCCAAACTTTGGGCAGAGTGCAGGGAATCTTATTAAAGAAGATGGAGATAGAAAGACCTGGAGGAAAAACTTGATACTCCACATAAGAACCATGCACGGAGATAACCTAGACCCCTACACAGAAGTAGCCCATGGCCGTTCAGTGGCCAAGAGGGTTCCCCAGTAAAAGGAACAGGGACTGTCTCTGACATGAACTCATGGGCTGGCTCTTTGATAAGATCCACCTGAGGGGGAAGCAGCCTTACCAGTCTATAGATAAAGACAAAGAAGCCAGTCCTGATGAGACCTGATAAGACTTGAGTCAGATGGAAAGGAAGGAGGACCTCTTTTATCATTGGACTGGGGGAGAGGCATAGGAGAAGAAGAGGGAAGGAGGGGGGATTGAGAAGGGATGGGTGAGGAGGCTACAGCTGGGATACAAAGTGAATAAACTGTAATTAATATAAAAAAATAAGGCAAGAGTAGAGGTCTGATCTCTGATATTAGAAATAAATTGGGACTTTGTACTGATGTTCATTTAGGTGTCATCCACCCAAAGAGCATCAGACCCGTCCGATACCTTTTTCTCAGAGGCGGGACCTGGGGCATCAACCCACATGCAATCAGACATGCTCTTCTCTGGGTCCAAAGCGGCTGACCCTGAGTGCAGTGCTTAGCCTCGCATCCTGAGCATAACATTTTGGCTTTTTATGGTAGCCAACCATGCTTGGGGAGAATGTCCTGCTTCAATGGCTGTAAAGGCCTGAATGGTCATGGCTGCATTACTCTGTTGTGAGACTCTAATCTTGCATATATACCACAGGCAAACCAAGGTGACCAACACCAGAAGGCCTGCTAACACTCCCATGCCCACCCATTCCTTCAGATGATTCATGGCTGCAGCAATCCATGATGATAATCCTGTGGCTAGTCCTGCGTCCACTCTGGTAGAATTTACCATGACAATGGCCACTCTCAGCTGCTCCATCATAGTATCGAATTCTCCAGTCCAATTACCTAAAATATAGCTAGACAATTGTTTAGACAGATTTGCAGCACAGGGAAAATTCTCATGTTGTATGCTAGTGACTCACCAATTTATTTCTAATATCAGAGATCAGACCTCTACTCTTGCCTGATGCGTCCAAAACAAAAAGGGGGAACTGTAGAGAGCTGTGGAATGCCACGCCTGAAAGATGGAGCTGGTTTCCGCCTTCCACCTTCCCGATGGTGAGTGCTCTCTGTCACAAACAACTCCACATTTGGCTAAGGCTGAGGATCTGGCTTGCTTCCATGTATGTGGACCTATCTGCATTGCCCACGTGGCATGCTGAGGTTGGCTACCCAGAGGCTATTTAAAGTGGGCTGGCTTTACCCAGGGTCAAATGATTGTTCAAGGTTCCTGAATAAACTGCATTGAAAAAAAATAAAAATTTAATTTAAAAAAAAAATATATATATATATATAAATAAAAATTTTAAAAATTCCAATGGGGAGAGAAAATCAGAAGCATTATGCATATTAGAATCTGGGCAACATATGATATTTATAAGATTTTCATGAAGGAAGAAAAGCCTAAAAGAGCTTCCTTCTTCAAAAGAATACAACAGTATTATGTCTGAGACAAAGGTGGCTTTTACATTTTCAGCAACATATTCTGCCCACCTTTTTTAATATTTAAGCTGGCTGTTGGTTTAAAGTTATCTGAAAACTACCTTCCACCTTTCTACTCTCTAGCAACGTGCACACAAAAATTCAAAATATGAAACAGAAGGCCAAAGACCTTAGATGATCACTTCAGAACCATCTCATTCTCTGCTGTTTAGGCATGGAAATCCAAAAAGGTCAAGTCCTACCCCCTAATAACCTCATTTGTTGATCTAGTAATGGTCAGTTTTACCAGACTGTGAGCTGCCCCTGAGTTCCAAAGCCGCCATTTGTTCTTCAGTTCTTCCTCGCTATAAAAGCTCTAACTGAATGTTGTGTCTGTGTAGCCCACGGTCAGTCACAGCACATTGCCACACGTAGTACGTTTTCTTTATTTCACCTTCTCTCTCTCTCATTACTTCACAATAACAAAAGATCCTCTCTTGCTTTCAATATGCAACTTTAAGTTCACCTTAAAGACCCCAGTTGACAATAACTATCCTTCACGTCATAAAGAACTGAAAATTAATTTATTTCCATAGCTTGAAGGGACCATTGGCTTTATATAATCAAAACCTAAAAGCACTTCTACCTTGCTTAAGTTTTGCATAGCATTATTTTACATGACAAGCTAATTGTCTGCTTTATTTCAACCCAAACAAAAATATAGAGACTACCCATTTGAGGAATAATCATTTTAAATCATGTTTTAACTCACAGTAATCCTAATGAATTCTTGTTACTGCATTGATAGATGTTCAGTTTTTTGAATCAGAGAAGCAGTTCAAAATTGCTCTACTTACAATTACTTCTCTAACTCTCCATTATGATCATTTACACTTTCTTCTGCCATCCCATCTTAGGAAGAAATGAGTCCTTTTGCTCAAAAAATAATTGCATGTTCTATGATAATAAAAGGCATTTGCATTTTGGAGGCAGAGATATGAGTTAGTGTCGATAGCATTAAACATGCACTATCATGTAAACAGCCACATTCCCTAGTGCCGTCAACTGAGAGTCCACAAAAATGAGATTTGCCAGGATACTGACAATGTGAGCCTGAGCAGTGGGACACTGGAAAAGCTCTCACAGTGGAGCTGCTTTAAACACTGTGAGTACTTTAAGATTAAAAATGTAGCTTCAGCTCAGTGTGAGGCCGATGTTAATAACTAGTCCTATTCAAGGGAAGCCTCAAGAATCCTATAATTGAAAGTTGCCCAATTGTGCATGGATGAACCTCACTTTCAAGAAGCATGATTCATCTTAGTCAGGATTGCACTTAAATAACAAAGTTTCGGTAAAAGCAGCAAGGGCCTTCACTTTATGTATTACCAATTCAGATGCCCTGAATGTGTTTCTGCTTTTGCAAATAATGGCACATGTAAATAGCAGTGTGGCAGATTCTGATTACAAAATCAGACAGGCAGAAAAATCATTTATGGCTAAAAGAGAAGCAAATGTTACAATTCTCTGTCTCCAGCAAAATAATGATCATTTTACCTAAAGCTAAGTTATCCATTGTCATGGCATACATTGTTTTATACAAGGTAAAATTTTATGATTCTTTCGATTGATATTTTTTAAGCAAAGGAACATTTCTCAGCTATCGTCATTTATGCTGTTTTCTGATTATTGAGATCTTGTCTCTTAAAACTAATTATACTAGAAAAGCAAGTTCACTTAAAATGGGAAATGCAATTTTCATAATTGCATATTCTATATGAATTATATTCAAACCCCCAGCTATGATCCATGGGTGTTTGTATTATAATTTTTTTTCTTTTTGGTTTTCTGATAGATAACCCAGAGGGCAGAAAATAATAAAACAGAATTTTTCCATAGTTTCTCACAGTGGGATTCAGCCTTGTATCTGCTTCTATTTTGTCTGCTTGACACAACATAAATCTAGACCCAAAAATCATTTAGGCATAACTTGAAAATCTCCATCAAACAGAAGTTAATGTATGTTTGTATTCTTGGCATCATTTAATGTCTCTCCTTCAATTATTTAGGGTTACCCTGAAGCTATTGTTTCTCTAACACACAGATTGATTATTTTCTGTGTCCAGACTTTGCAATGTTTGTTTGTACGTTTGTAACTATCAATGGGTGAGGTTGACTGGAAAGTCTGACTGTTGTCCCACATTGTAACATGAAGTTTCCTATGCGAAAAAGAAGAAAGGGAAAGAAATCCTAGTTCTTCCTGGCTATTTACATGTACGGTGCAGGATGCTGAGTTGGCATGAACAATCTCCTGGCCATCTGTCGTCATTAGTTTGCCCATCTGCATTGTGATTTGCCAAGATGAATGAGAGACTAGAGCCAGAAAAGGTTTAAATGTGGGAATTAGCCTCCAGGACAAACAACCAAACTTATTTTTTTTCCTTGTAATTAATATTCCTTGTAAATATTTCCATTATTTGTTAGAGACCAGATCCATGAACTGCTAGGTTTATTTTAAAGTGTTTTCTAATAGTAAATAATGTGAGGGAAAATTGTTGGTCAGAATTTGATTGGGTTTCATATCATGTTAGTAGATAATTTTACAGCTTCTGCTGTCAAGTCTCACAAGGTAGCGTATAACAATCTCTTCACCATCATATGTATTGGAAACTGCGATCAAGGACAGCTTAGGAGGGTGATGGTTAATCTTTTTTATTATTATCATTTATTGCAATATGTTTAATTTGTATCCCAGCTGTGTTCCTCTCCCTCATCTCCTCCCATCCCACCCACCCTCCCTCTTCTCCCCCATGCCCCTCCCCTAGTCCACTGAAAAGTGAGGTCTTCCTAGATGTCCCTCAATAGAGGAATGGATACAGAAACTGTGGCACATTTACAGAATGAAATACTACTCAGCAATTAAAAACAAGGAAATCATGAAATTTGCAGGCAAATGATGGGAACTAGAAAAGACCATCTGAATGAGGTAACCCAGAAGCAGAATGACACACATGGTATATAGTGTCACCAGCTGCTTCAGGCTCCTGCTGCCTTGAATCCCACCCAGATGGGCTATACTCCTTGAAAAAAAATCAACTTTTTCTCCTTTGAGAAGCCCTTGTCATGGTACGTTATCACTGAAACAGGGGAAGAAAAAAAGAAACTTACAATAGCTGGTTCAATAAAGATGATTAGCTTTAGCACTGATAGCACTGACTAGGAGCTCATATAATGAAGAGGAAAACCACATTCTAAGGAGCAAAACAATTTGAAGTCCAGGAATCAAAGCAATTAAACAAAAGAACAACATAGATGTTTATGTCCAAATAGAGGCAAAACAAGCAAGGAGTAATGTGGATGAATCGTCCCACGAGGAGATTTTGGTCTTGGTACCTTTAAAGCAGGATGTTACATAGCCTGATATTAGCGCTCCCACTAGGATAAATAATCAACAATGGAATAGATTTGAACACTAAAATCTTCCCAAAAATGCTTCCTCTGGCACTAATGATTTTTTTTTTTATTTTTTAATATTAGTTACAGTTTGTTAACTTTGTATCCCTGCTGTATCCTGCTCCCTCTTTCCCTCCCAATCCTACCCTCCTTCCCTCATCTCCTCCCTGCCCCTTTCAAAGTCCACTGATAGGGGACAACCTCCTCCCCTTTCATCTTATACTGGTTTATCAGGTATCTTCAAGACTGGCTGGAAAGTCCTCCTCTGTGGCCTAGCAGACTGCTCCTCCTTTGGGAGGGTTAGGGAGGTCAAAGAGCCTGCCATTGAGTTCACATCAGAAACAGTCCCTGTTCCCCTTACTAGGGTACTTGGATACTGAGCTACCAAGAGCTACATCTGAGCAGAGGTTCTAGGTCGCAACCATATATGGTTCTTGGTTGGAGAAACAGTCTCAGAAAAGACCCCTGTGCCCAGATATATTTGTTCCTTGTGGAGCTCCTGTCCTCTCCAGGTCATATTAACTCCCCCCGCCCCTTTTAAATGATTCCCTGCACTCTGCAGAAGGTTTGCTTACAAGTCTTAGTATCTGCTTTGATACACTGCTAGGTAGAGTCTTTCAGAGGCCCTCTGTGGTAGGCTCCTGTCCTGTTACTTGTTTGCTCCTACATCCAATGTCCATCCCATTTGTCTTTCTAAGTGAAGATTGATCATTTTACCACAGGTCTTCTTTCTGTTTATCTTCTTTAGGTATATAGATTTCAGTGTTTATCCTACTAATGTTTAAAGTGACTTGATAATAAGGTAACCTTGAGAAATACCTTCATTCAAGCTACATAAGATATTGCTGGCAACATACAAACTGAGAATATGAAACACTCATTTATTTTTAACATACCTAATTAAAATATAATCATATCACTCTCCCTTTGATTTTACTCTCTTTAGCCCTCCCCGTCGCTTCCCTCCAACTCATCCCACCCCACCCCTCAGCACTGCTGCAGGTTGAGATACATTTTTGTAGTTGTTTTAATTGTTACAATATATGTTTGCTGAAGCTGTTTCTGTGTATATCATTTCAGAGCTGAACACTTGAAAAGGATAACCAAATAGAGGGTTCATCACTGAGTGGGACTAATGCTCCCTGTCTTTGCAGTCACTCATTGCCTATAGTTGTTGAAGCGAGGTGGTTGTCCTTCCACATAAGAATGTCTATTTTATTTTTGCTTTCTTCTTATTTAGACAGGCATTTCTATGATAGTCTCACAGTGAAAATCCTGATCCTCTTACAAGTTTTCCATCACCTCTTACACAAAGTTTTCCAATATTCGATGTAGGACTGTGTTATAGATGTACTCACTGGGGCTGGTCTTTGCAAGCAAAAAGAGAGAGAGAGAGAGAGAGAGAGAGAGAGAGAGAGAGAGAAGAGAAGAGAGAGAGAGAGAAAAGGAAGAAGAAGAGGGAGAAGAAGAGGATGAAGATGAAGAGGTTGATTTTGTGATGAGATGGGAAAACCTACACCTTTTTGTTGGTATAAGCTTTACCTTATAGTTAGGAATTGTGGTAGTCTAGTAAAGCAGCAGTTCTCTTCTAAGATCCAATGCTACTAGTCCTGAGTAGTTGGCTAGGTTTCCAGTATCAGGTGTAATATACCTCCTGTTGTGAAAGTCTTAAGTCTAATTAGAAAGCTATTAGTTACCACCAACATAAAAGTACTTCTATTTTTATTCTGCCACGCTGGACACTGTAGTGATTCATAGGTTTTGCAGCTGGGTAGGTCTATGTATTGCCTCCCTCCTTTGGCAGCTTGCATAGTACTTCTGGTACTACTGCAGCAAGACCACAAGAAGAAAGGAAGCTTTCAGTCTAGTCGCGGTTCAGATCATCTGAGTCCCGTCTTGTAAATGTTCGGTGTCCTCAGCAATAGGCTTTTACATTCAACCTCTTTTAGGTTACTAAGAGGAACAGCAATGGCCTCTAATGTTTTGGAAGGCCTAAGACTACCCTGACCAATATCTCAAACAGATGCTTCTCTCACACCTGGTACTAGAGGTGTTTGTTAGCTGGTTGGTCTATGGCTCTCCCAAGGAGTATTGTCAGTCCAAGTGACAACTTTCCACTTCATTTGAGAGATAAATGTGTGTGAACAAACATATATAAGCATATATATATATACATATACATATATATATGTATATATATATGTGCTTATAGACATATATAGTATATTGTCTATTGTTTATTTATTATTTTATGTTAAATATATTATAAACAATATAGTATATAAAATACATATTATGTATCTCTTATATATGTGGAGAAAGAGATGAGAAGGTACACATATTTTTAATTAAAATTTACACAATTGTATGTGGTTTTACAAAATATAAAATATATTCTTCCTTAAGGTTTTATCAAACAATCGTGTTTTTGTCCTTTCTCCCTTATCTTGTTAGTCTCTCTCATTCTCAACTACAACCCCCTCCTCATTTTTCCCATTCATATCACCTGATTCCCATTATTCTCATTTCTAGAGCTTCTTCCCATCCCGTGATCCCTTTCTGAGATCCTTTTCCTGCACTTACTTCAAGTCATATATTCCCATGAACGAGATTATGAGACTTTCTCTTTTGGAAGTCTAGGTTACTTTGTTCAGTAAAATCATTTCTAAATTCACCCATTTACTGATAAATTTTATGATTTCCCTTTTTAAAAAACAAAAGGGTTTCTCATTGTGCATATGCACTACATTTTTGCTATCCATTTCCTGGATTTTGTCAATAAAACATCCATAGATATTGTTTAAAAAGTATCTGTAGTAAGAAGTCAAGATCTTTGTGCATATGCCAAGGAGTGGTTTAGCTGGGTCATTCATTGGTTTTATTTTAGTTTGTTGAAGATTCTTTATACTGATTTCCTGATTTGCTACACCAATTTGGAATCCCACCAATAGCAAATGAGGGTTTCCCCTTTCGCACAATGTCACCAGCATTTGTTATCATGGTTTAGTCCAAGATATTTTGTTATCTTTGAGGCTGTTACAAATGGGAATATGTCTATGATCTTTTTCATCATGTTTGTTGGTAATCTATAGAAAGCCTACTAATTTTTCTTTTTTCTTTTATTAATTTTTATTTTTATAATAATTATTATAAAAATAGTTTTTTTAAAGTAAATAAGGTTATTTACTTTGTGTCTCAGCCATAGCCCCCTCCCTCACTCCCTACCTGCCCCTTTGATTTTTCTAAGTTGATTTATATCAAACTAGCTTTTTGAAGTTGTTGATCAGTTCTAGATTTCTGGTGAAATGCATCATGTCTCTTTGGAATAATATCTGCAAATAGGGGCAGTTTTGACTTCTTCCTTTTCTGTCTGTATCCTTTTTTTCTTTTTATTTAATTTTTATTAATTACACTTTATTCACTTTGTATCCACCCATAAACACGTCCCTCTTCCCCTCCTAATCCCACCTTCCCTCCCTCTTCTCCACACATGCCCCTCCCCAAGTCCGCTGATAGGAGAAGTCTTCTCCTTCCTTCTGATCTTAGTCATCACTCATCAGGAGTGGCTGCATTGTCATCTTCTGTGGCCTGTTAAGGCTGACCCTCCTCTTCAGAGGGAGGTGATCAAAGAGCAGGTCAATGAGTTCATGTGAGAGGCAGTCCCTTTTCGCATTACTATGGAACCAAGTTGGACACTGAAGTGCCATGGGCTACATCTGTGCAGGGGTTCTAGGTTATCTCCATGCATGGTACTTGGTTGGAGTATGAGTCTCTGGAAAGTCTACTGTGTTCAAATATTTGGTTCTGTTGTTCTCCTTGTGGAGCTCCTGTCCTCTCCAGCTCTTACTATTTCCCACTTTTTTCATAAGATTCCAAGCACTCTGCCCAACAGTTGGCCATAAGTCTCAGCATCTGTTTTGATAGTCTCCAGGGCAGAGCTTTTCAGAGGCCCTCTGTGGCAGGTTCTTAACTTGTTTCCTGTTTTCTTCTTCAAATTGTTGCATACAAGAAACACACACAGATATATGTTACCTGAGGGCAAAGGGCTGGGAAGACGGCTTTCCAAGCAAATGGACCCAAGAAGCAAGCAGGAGTAGCCATTCTAATATCTGATAAAATAGACTTTCAACTAAAATTAATCAAAAGAGATGGGAAGGACACTTCTTATTTATCAAGGGAAAAGTCCACCAGGAAGACATGACAATCCTGAACATCTATGCCCCAAATACAAGGGCATCCACATTTGTAAAAGAAACATTGATAAAACTTAAACCACACATTAATAGTGGGAGACTTTAACACCCCACTCTCAACAAAGGACAGGTCAACAAAACAGAAATTAAAACAAAGAAGCAATGTCTCTGACAGAGGTCATGAATCAAATGGACCTAACAGACATTTCCAGAACCTTACACCCAAACACAAAAGAATTTACCTTCTCCTCAGCACCTCATGGAACCTTCTCTGTGTCCTTTTAATTTCCTTCTCTTTCCTGATTTCCCCAGCTAGAGCTTCAGACACTGTTCTGAACAGGGGTAAAAATAGTGAACAACACTGTCCTGTTTCTGATTTTAATAGGATTGCTTTAAGTTGTGCTCCATTTAGGATATTATTGGCTATGGGTTTGTTATATCTAAACTTTATTATGTTCAGGTATGTTCTCTCTAGCTCTACTTTCTTAAGGACTTCTCTCATGAAAGCATGGGTTTTTGCCAAAGATTTTTTTTTCTGTATCTACTGAGATTTTCATGTAATTTTTGTCTTTAAATGCCATTATATCATTTATTATATTTATTGACTTAAGTATGTAGCACCATACTTGCATTTCCAGAGTAAAGTCAAGTTGATCATGATGGATAATCATCCTCATTTGTGCATGTATTACTCTTGTTAATATTCTATTTTTGCATCTATATTGCTCAGGCACATTGGTCTGAAGCTTTGTTTCTTGTTTTGGTTGCTGTGTCTTTACCTGGTTTTAGTAATAGTATAATGTCCACTTTATAGAACAAGTTTTTGGGTGCTCCTTCTGTTTCTGTGTTTTTAAATAATTTTTAAAATATTCACTGTAACTCTTCCTTGTATTTATGATGATATTCTGTTGTGAATCCTTCAGCTCCTGGACCTCTTTTTAATATAAACTCTTTTTTTTTTTACTACTGTTCTACTTCCATTTGTTTGGAGTCTATTTGTATTGCTGATCTCTTCTTAGTTTAACTTTGATAATTTGGATGAATTTTAAAAATGAATTCATTTATGTTAGATTTTCTAATATAATGAAGTACAAATTTTTAAAGTATTTCTTTCCAATATTCTGAATTTCTTTGTTGCGTTTTGATTTTCTTGTTCATTCTTGATTCTGTTTCTTTGGGTCACATATTTCTTTATTTTGGTTATCTGGCTCAAGGACCTGTCCATATTGCTTACAATCTCAAAGAACCACATCTTAGATTAATTGATACTTTTAATTTTTTGTTTTTATTTAATTAATTTTTTTGCTGTGAATTTTAGCATTTTTATTATCCAAATATTCTTTAAATTTCTTTAATTTTTTTTTCAATGCAGTTTATTCAGGAACCTTGAACAATCCTCGGACCCTGGGGAAAGCCAGCCCACAACTTAAATAGCCTCTGGGTAGCCAACCCAGGCGTGCCACATGAGCAATGCAGATACACATACATGGAAGCAAGCCAGATCCTCAGCCTTAGCCAAATGTGGAATTGTTCCTGACAGAGAGCACTCACCATCGGGAAGGTGGAAGGCGGAAACCAGCTCCATCTTTAAGGCATAGCATTCCGCAGCTCTCTACAGTTCCCCCTTTTTGTTTTGGACGCATCAGGCAAGAGTAGAGGTCTGATCTCGGATATTTGCTCCTGCACGAGGTCAATCCTGTGATTGAACACCATCAAGCTTCCTTTTAGTTGAGCATTAATTCCTTTATGTACAACTAAGGCATGAGCTACATTGGCTAAATGATTGTTCAGGGTCTGAGCAGTCTGCCCAGTATGACTCATGGCTAATGCCCCGGTGGTAGCTCCAACAGCCGCCAATGAGATGGTAGTAACAATGGTGGCTGTAGTTTTCCTGTGCTGCAAATCTGTCTAAACAATTGTCGAGCTATATTTTAGGTAATTGGACTGGAGAATTCGATACTACGATGGAGCAGCTGAGAGTGGCCATTGTCACAGCAAATTCTACCAGAGTGGACGCAGGACTAGCCACAGGATTATCATCATGGATTGCTGCAGCCATGAATCATCTGAAGGAATGGGCGGGCATGGGAGCGTTAGCAGGCCTTCTGGTATTGGTCTCCTTGGTTTGCCTGTGGTATATATGCAAGATTAGAGTCTCACAACAGTGTGATGCAGCCATGATCATTCAGGCCTTTACAGCCATTGAAGCAGGACATTCTCCCCAAGCATGGTTGGATACCAAAAAAAGCTAAAATGTTATGCTCAGGATGCGAGGCTAAGCACTGCACTCAGGGTCAGCCGCTTTGGACCCAGAGAAGAGCATGTCTGGTTGCATGCGGGTTGATGCCCCAGGTCCCGCCTCTGAGAAAAAGGTATCGGACGGGTCTGATGCTCTTTGGGTGGATGACACCTAAATGAACATCGGTACAAAGTCCCAATTTATTTCTAATATCAGAGATCAGACCTCTACTCTTGCCTGATGCGTCTAATTTCTTTAATTTTTTAATAAAGTCCATAATTATTCTTTTAAATTATGGGTCCTGGGATTCATCTAGTTAATTCTCTCTCTCTCTCTCTCTCTCTCTCTCTCTCTCTCTCTCTCTCTCTCTGTGATGTTTGATTTTTATTTCCATCAGTAGCACTAAAATGCATTATATACCTTGACAGTCACATTTCCACAACCCAGATTAACACCAATACATACTCCATGGTAACTGCCCACACCACCTCCCAGCAAAATCAAATAAAACTTCATGGTCATCCCCTCAAACCTGTCCCAGCTTTTACCTATGGCAGTGCCCATAACTCACAAAACTTATCCTTTTCACACCGCTGGACCCAACTGCTGGTATCTTAAGCCCACCAACCCTTTTTTATAATGTACTCACATCCAAGGTGACAAAGTTTGAGCAACAGATACTCACAGCCAAAAAAGAAAGGAACATGTCCCCAAAGGGCACGTGCAGCCCAGAAGTGAGACAAGATTACAGCTACTTGGAGCGCAGTGCAAAGCACAGGTTAGGTGACAGCATGGCAGCAATTTGTGGCAATGCTTGTGAAGGGGCCACTGTTTGCAATCTAAAAGACTGAGGTCAAGCTTCTTCCTCCATAGCTGCTTATTTGGCAAATGCCTCTGTGTGCTAATTAGCAAGTAGCTCTGACCTAGGAAAGCTAGAAATGGTAATGCTAAGCAAAACCTTTTGACGGAAAAAAAGGACAAATATTCGGAAGAAAAGATGAGATTTCCCAAAAACTAAACTATATTTAGTGTCAAATTTTGACTAGAAGATTAAAAGTTGAGTAAATATAAGGAAAGAGTCTCATTAGAGAACATTTCTATAAGACTAATCGGTTTTATGGGAGATATCCTGTCCAGACCAGTCATGCTGTTTTTGTTACTGTGGTGTGATGTGGAGCTGTGGACTTCTTTGCTGGTTGTCTGATTTGGGGATCTGCCCTAGATTATACCAGAGCAGGTCCTGAGTGCCCAGAACTATGCCAGATAAAGATGGAGCATAAGCGGTTTGAGTAGACCTGGCAAATATGGTTCCCAACGCACATGTATGTGGGTGTGGAGATGACAGTAGGTGGTACAGGATTAGAGAACAGGAACAGGGAGGAAGATTCCAGGCAAGAGGAAATCCTGAACAAAACAGCTTCCTGGGTTATGGATTTGGAGCATTGAAGGCCACAGTTCCAGAACAGGGTCTAACAGTGTAGAGATGGCAAAAGGCTGTGGAAAGGATAAGAAAAGGTAAAATCGACCTACCTGGATGAAATGCCTGACCTACGAGCTGAAATGTCCAAACTCTTTTTTTTTTTTCAAGTCTTAGTATTTATAAAACTAAGTTCTTAGCTAGAACTGGCGATTTCAGTGTGGAATCCCAGAAGCCTTGTGGAGTGAAATGAATCTCAGTGTTTGCTTTTCTTTGCAGTGTAGTGTGTTTTATTTTATACATTAAAATTGTCTCTTTGAGAAAGAGTTCAGAGACTTTATGAGACTGAAAAAGGATCCAATGATCAAGTTAAGACAGTCTAGAGACTACAAAGAACACAGGCTTTCACAGTGAATGTTCTTCCTTCCCAAAGCAGTCAGATCACTACTTTATACTGGAAAGATTAGACACACTCCATGAAATTATTTGAACTAACAATTTATATTCTTCCTTCTGGTGTGTTGACATCAAGAAATACAGATTATTAAAAATTAAAATAGATCGAGTGCTTCCTCATTAAACTGAGGGCCAGAAATACATTCAGTTTGTAACACATTGAAAGATAAGCAAAATGCCATCTGGTTTCAAAGAAGCCACATCACAAATAATCTCATGTCTGAGCAGTCTGCTGAAGATGATATAAAATAAAGGAATTGATCATTTTTCAGATACTTACAGAATATTAAGTGGGAAAAATAAAGAACTCATGTCATTGCAACAAATTGTAAGACAGTGTACCTTTAGGAGTCATGTGAATGCTGTTCACTGTCTTGTGCCTTGTGCTTCATAGTTTATGGAGCTTTCAGTTTTTACCTTATTGCTACTTAAAATTCCATCCTAAGAAATATTAGGCCACTATTTTAAAAAAAGATAGACTCTGTTTATGGCTCGGGTTTTCCCACACTGCAGTGTATTCTCAAATCTTTAAATATACTCAATTGTACTTCAGTTTTTGAAGAACTAGCATTTACCTGTGTCTTCTGTTAGAGCCACTGGCTTTGATTTACAAGAAATTGAATAGAGACCCTTTGTTTATATTTAAAGAAAAAAATCAAGTTTATTGCATAAAATTTGATTTTTCTAAGGTGTATATGGGACAATTTAAAGGGAGGAAAGGGAAGAGAGAAATGTTGTACTTAAACTATAAAATAAAAAGAAAAGAGTTAAAATAGAAATAAACTTCACCACAAACATTGGACATGGAGGCTTTTCATTTCTAAAAATAAAAAACTTCTGAGTTACATTCATCAATCAATTGCGCATTGGTTAATAGTACCCATCACTTTGCCCCTTAATATGGCAGGTGTCCAGTCTAGTACTTTATACAGAAAATAATGCATGGCAGGTATCCAGTCTAGTACTCTATACAGAAAATAATGAGAGGAAAGTAATCCACACATCCAAACTCTCCATTGAGAAATTTATGAGAAGATTTTCTTTAACTCTAGATATATTCTAGTTTGAATTTGAATCCTTTTCTGCTCGATGTATTTTATTTTCGTGTCTTTTCAGATGTTGGAACTGACATTATTTTTCAAGTGAGGTTTCATAACAATCAACAAATCAAGATGACAATCCTGAGGATGTATTTGAAAACTTAAAACTTGGAAGACAGTATAAGAGGCTGAAAGGTGGCTCTGTGGTTAAAGGCATGTACGGCTCCTTCCAGACAACCTGAGTTTAGTTCCCAGCACTGACAACAGGGGGTTCACAAACACGGGCAACTCAAGCTCCAGGACGTATGCACACACACACACACACACACACACAAACAAACAAACACACACACACACACACACATAAATAAAAATAATAAAATACTCTTGTGTACAGATTTAGGGTAATTTGCTGACTGCAGACCGAACTTGGAAAAATAAAATATTCTCTTAGCCTAAAATAATAGTATAAGGAACAACAGGTAATTGAGGGTGGTAGTTAGCAGTTTCCTGTTTATGAAATCAAAACCTTGTAAAAAATTTTGTGGGAGAGTTAATATCAAAATATGTGTCAATGTTTGTAGCTTTATTGTATCATTATATAAGTTCTATATTGGCATTACATCCACCTCTGATCTTAAAATATGAAAATAAAGAAGTTGTGTTGCTCACAGAAGATAATGAGTTCACAGAATGAGAAACCACTGCCATGGAGCACAATTTCAATTAAGATTTATCTGCTCAGATGCCCCTCAACCAAAGAATGGATGCAGAAATTGTGGTACAATGGAATACTACTCAGCAATGAAAAATAAGGAAATCATGAAATTTGCAGGTAAATGGTGGGAACTGGAAAGGATCATCCTGAGTGAGCTGTCCCAGAAGCAGAAAGACACACACGGTATATACTCACTCATATAGACATGTAATATAGGATAAATCTACTAAAATCTGTACATCTAAAGAAACTATTCAAGAGAGAGGACCCTGACTAAAATGCTAAATCCTCATCCCGAAAGGCAAAGAGGAAGGACAGAAGAAGAAGAAGAAAACAGGAAACAATCTAGGAACCTGCCACAGAGGGCCTCTGAAAGGCTCTGCCCTGCAGACCATCAAAGCAGATGTTGAGACTTATGGCCAACTGTTAGGCAGTGTGCATGGAATCTTACGTAAGAAGTGGGAAATACAAAGATCTGGAGAGGACAGGAACTCCACAAGGAGAGCAACACAACCAGAAATTTGAACACAAGGGTCTTCCCAGAGACTGATACTCCAACCAAGTACCATGCATGGAGATAACCTAGAACCCCTGCACAGATGTAGCCCATGGCAGTTTAGTGTCCAAGTGGGTTACATAGTAATGGGAAGAGGGACTGCCTCTGACATAATCTGATTGGTCTGCTCTTTGATCACCTCCCCTTGAGGGGGGAGCAGCCTTACCAGGCCACAGAAGATGACAATGTAGCCACTCCTGATGTGATCTGATAGACTAAGATCAGAAGGAAAGAGAGGAGGACATCTCATATCAGTGGACTTGGGGAGGGGCATGCATGAAGAAGGAGGAAGGAGGGTGGGATTGGGAGGGGAGGAGGGGGGAGCTTATGAGGGGATACAAAGTGAATAAAGTGTAATTAATAAAAAATAAATTAATAAATAAATAAATAAATAGAAGATTTATTTGTTCACAGAGCCAAAAAATCTGGACCCAGAATATCAGTCTTTTCTGAGATTGATATTCCAACCAAGGACCATTCATGAAGATAACCTAGAACCCCTGCATAGATGAAGCCCATGGCAGCTCAGAATCCAAGTGGGTTTTCCCTAGTAAGGGGAATAGGGACTGTCTCTGACATGAACTCAGTGGCTGGCTCTTTGATCACCTCCCTCTGGGGGGGGGGGGGGGGAGCAGCATTACCAAGCCACAGAGGAAGACAATGTATTCAGTCCTGATGAAACCTGATAGTCTGGGGCCAGATGGAAGGGGAAGAGGACCTCCCCTATCAGTGTACTGAGGAAGAGGCCTGGGAGGAGATGAGGAATGTGGCTACAGCTGGGATACAAAATGAATAAATTGTAATAAATAAAAATATTTTTAAAACAAAGCTAAAAGAAAGATTTATCTTTTCATCACATTGCCTGTTTTTTTCCAGATGTGTGAGTCACAGCATTTACCTCAGCACAGACCTTTTTTTAAAAAATGTTCTTAGCAGCTCTATTCATGCAAACAGGAAAGACACTCATAGATCTCTAAAAGACTCCAACCAACAGGGCATCTAAGCAGATACAAAGATTCAGAGCCAAACTTTGGACAGAGCTCATGGAGTCTTATGGAAAAAGGCAGATATAAAAGGATCCTGAGGGGACAGGAGCTCCATGAGGAGACCTACAAAGCCAAAATAGATAGATAGATAGATAGATAGATAGATAGATAGATAGATAGATAGATAGATAGATAGACAGATAGAGCAGAACCCATGGAGGGACTGCAGAAACCAAAGACCATACATAGAGGAGACATAGGCCCCTTGTTCAAATGTAGCCCATAGACAGCTCAGTCTTCATGTGGGTTCCCTAGTAAGAGGAGAAGAGACAGTCTCTGACATGAACTCGGTAGCAAAGACCTTTTGAACTTACGTTTTACTCCCAAACTCTCAGCAAATGCTTGCTCTATCTATAGCATCAATACCTGTCACCGATTATGTGTCTCAACCTGTCCTTAAAGGGGTAGATATGCCCAAATTGGAAGGCAACAGTCTCATGACTTATCTTCCTGCCTCTGCCTGGCATCTCTTCAGGCTTTTGTCAACACAGAAGCCCAACTGACACAGTCCAAAGGCAGATTATACCACAACTCTTCTTTCTCTACCACTTGACCCATGTTCTTGCCCAAAGTTCCCAAGATCTCAGAGGAAACACCATCCTCATTAGAATGACTGAAACTACCTGGTGGAACTTAGCACCCACTGAACCCTGTATGTCCATATTATTAGTTCCCATTTCATCTTCTGCTTTTCTTGCTTTTCCCCAACCACAGTAACCATTTTTCTACCCCCGGAATTCAAAGTCAAGTCAAATTCAAGTCAAGTCCTGTCTCAGGAAAATTGCACCAGCTGTACCCTTGCTGGGTTTTTAAACAGCATCACAGCCTTCTTAACTTCTTGCTGCCAACACTCTTC
The DNA here is from genome assembly GCF_030254825.1 of Meriones unguiculatus. Classification (NCBI taxonomy): domain Eukaryota; kingdom Metazoa; phylum Chordata; class Mammalia; order Rodentia; family Muridae; genus Meriones; species Meriones unguiculatus. The sequence goes on from NC_083359.1 coordinate 71,250,275, forward strand.
ATCTTCATCTTTCTCTATGCACACAGCCCTTTAAAATTTGCGTATATGTATATGCAAATTCTTGCTTTGGAATAGACAGACAATAAGCGTTTGGTAAACAAATGTTAAATAAATGAAGATGTGAAACATATGTGTCTCAGTATCTATTTCAAGACACTACTGGGTAGAGTCGGAGGCCCCTATGGTAGGCTCTTGTCCTGTTCTTTATCGTCTCCCACTTCTGTTATTTATCCTGTTTGTCCTTCTAAATGAAAATTGAGCCTCTTACCTAGGGCCCTCTTCGTCATTTAGCTTCTTTAGGACTACCAATTTTAGTAGTTTATCCTATACTATATGGCTAATATCCACTTATAAGACATGAGTATACACCATGTCTTTCTGATTTTGGGATACCTCACTCAGGATCAAATTTTCTGCAAATTTCATGAATTCCTTGTTTTTAATGGCTGAGTAGTATTCCATTGTGTAAATGTACCACTATTTCTGTATCCATTCATTGCTTGAAGGACATCTAGGTTGTTTCCAAATTCTGGCTATTATGAATAAAGCTGTTATGAACATGGCTGAGCAAATGTCTTTGTTGTATGGTTAAGCATCTTTCAGATATATGCCCAGGAGTGGTATAACTAGAACTGGAGGTATCAATATTCCTAATTTTCTGAGAAAGGGGTTTATTTCCAAAGTGATTGTACAAGTTTACAATCTCACCAGCAATGGAGGAGGGTTCTCCTTTCTCCACATCCTCACCAGCACGTGTTCTCACTTGAGTTTTTGATCTTAGTGATTGTGATGGGTGCCAGGTGAAATCTCAGGGTCGTTTTGATTTGCATTTCCTGGATGTCTAAGGACATTGAGCATTTCTTTAAGTGTTTCTCTGCCATTCCATATTCCTCTATTGAGAATTGTCTGTTTAGCTCTGTACCCCATTTTTTAAATTCTTTATTAATTACACTTTATTCACTTTGTATCTCCCCTATGGTTCCCGCCCTCCTCCCATCCCAATCTCTCCCTTCCTCCACCCTCTGCATGCATGCCCCTCCCCAAGTCCACTGATAGGGGAGGTTTTCTTTTCCTTCCTTCTGATCCTAGCCTATCAGGTCTCATCAGGAGTAGCTGCATTGTCTTCTTCTGTGGCCTGGTAAGACTGCTCCCCACTCAGGAGGAGGTGATCAAAGAGGAGGCCAATCAGTTCATGTCAGTTCAATCTGTTCAATCTGTTCCTCTTACTATGGAACCCACTTGGACACTGAACTGTCATGGGCTACATCTGTTCAGGGGTCCTAGGTTATCTCCATACATGGAGTATCAGTCTCAGAAAGACCCCTGTGCTCAGATTTTTTGGTTCTGTTGCTCTCCTTGTGGAGTTCCTTTCCTCTCCAGATCTTACTATTTCCCACTTCTTTCATAAGATTCCCTGCACTCTGCTCAAAGGTTGGCTATAAGTGTCAGCATCTGCTTTGATAGTCTGCAGGGCAGAGCCTTTCAGAGGTCCTCTGTGGCAGGCTCCTGACTTGTTCTCTTGTACCCCATTTTTAATGAGCATTTCTTTTAGAGTTTCTCTGCCATTTCTCTGTTGAGAATTTTCTGTTTAGTTCCGTACCCCAGTGGCACTGTGGTATTATTGACTGTATTGAGGGGTAGTTGAGGGAGGGTAATACCTACTTGAAATTTTCACAATTATTTCTACTCTCTTATTTCTCGTCTGTTTTTTTTTTTCTTATGAACCTCCATAAAGTTTTTCAAATGGTGGTACTAATTTACATTTTTTTATTTTTATTAATTACAGTTTATTCACTTTGCATCCCACCTGTAGCTCCCTCCCTCCTCCTCTCCCAATCCCACTTTCTCTCTCTCTTCTCCACCTATGCTTCCCCCAGTCCATTGATAGGGGAGGGCTTCCTCCATTTCCTTCTGATCCTAGTCTATCAGACCTCATCTGGAGTGGCTGCATTGTCTTCCTCTGTGGCCTGGTAAGGCTGCACCCTCTGAAGGGGAGGTGAGCACAGCAGATGCTGAGACTTATAGCCAAATTTTGGGCAGAGTGCAGGGAATTTTATAAAAGAAGGAGGAAATAGTAATACCTGCAGAGGACAGGAGCTCCACAAAGAGAGCAACAGAACCAAAAAAATCTGGGCACAGGGGTCTTTTCTGAGACTGATACTCCAACCAAGGACCATTGATGGAGATAACCTAGAACCCCTGCACAGATGTAGCCCATGGCAGTTCAGTGTCCTAGTGGATTCCATAATAATGGGAACAGGGACTGTCTCTGACATGCACTGATTAACCTCCTCTTTGATCACCTGTTTTATTTTGAGTTAGTCTTTCTTGTATACATTGTCCCTTTGCTTGAAGAAGCAGTCACCACAGATTCTTCAAAGATGCTGTTACTTCAAACTCAAGGAAGCTACTAGAATTTTACAGCCTGTCAAGTGAGAAGTAGCAAAACATTCTGAGAAGTAAACATGTAGCATTATGAATTGCATTTTGATACTGCAATAACTGACAAAGGAAAAAATAACTCTCAGTCTCTTAATCTATCCTGAGTGAGAAAAACACGCCAGATGAGTCGAGTCTATATGTAGGTCTTGCGAATTTCAGTGTTATAGTTTAAAATACAAGCAAATATATTAAAGGAAAACAGTGATAAATGCTACAAACAAACAAACAAACAAAAATATCAGAAGAATCCCATTAGAAATATGAGTGTTTAGAATCCGAGGCAACAGATAGAAAAGCTTTCCATTTTCTAACCCACATTGAATTTGACTGTTTCAGAGCAAATTATGGAAATTATTTTGTGAGTACATGTGTGCACATGTTCTCTAGTGGCCCTTGCATGTTACATTTCTAATGTACTTATTTTCTGTTTGTGTGTTCATGTGCATTTTTTTTTTGTTTGGAGACTGTTATTATGTAATCCTGGCTAGCCTGGTAACCATCATGTCAATCAGGCTAACCTCAGTCTCATAGAGATCCTCCTACCACTGTACTTGCTTCTGCTCTCCAAAGGTAGGAGCCACTGAAATACAGGTGTGGGAAGATCTTTGGGCCAGGTTCAAAAGCATGGAAGCCTGGTAGTTTATTAGCAGCATCCTTCCTGAAAAGAGCAGGCTTTTTTGCCATTAGTTAGACATCAAAGTTGTCATTTTACATCTGAGGAAACATGTGTTTCATGATCTGTTGGACAAGTTATATGAACCACTTAAAATTACTAAATTTTCTTTATTTCTAAGATTTGTTTTGAAATTATGGCTCATGTAGAATAGGCTAGCTTCAGACTTGCTATGTAGCTGAGGCAGACCTTGAAGCCTTAATTTTCCTCCCTCCCTTTCTCAAGAACTGGGATTACAGGTGTTCACTATCATGCATAGCTTGAAATTTACTTAAATTTTAAGCAGGAAAGTAATACTCTGGTTTCTTTCAAAAATTGTTTTCAATTAAAAACAAATTTCTATTACTGTCTAGCAAACATTTCTAATTTACACTATTTCAAGTAAACATTTTAAATATATTGACATTAAAAATGTTCAAAGTACATTAAAAATATTTACTAATAAGCTTACGTGCCTGGTTTGAGGTACATCCTTTTATTAATAAAAACTGATTTATAACAAAATTTGTTTTTTCCTACCACTCAAAAAAAAATGATTTACAGACTATAAAGATGTGATTTCTCATTATTGCATTAAGAATAAGTCTACATGTGGTAGTTTAACTCTAAATGATTCAATTTTAAGCAAACAGATTCTTCAGAAAGTGATGTTCACAGCTATAACTGTGTAATCACCATTTGTAATAAAGTAAAAACTTCATAACAATCCAAAGTACACTTGGCCAATAATTATAGTAACAAACAAATGAGCTGTCATTTTAGTAAAACACCTGAAGAAATTTAAAAACAATCATTAGACATATTAGCAGTACCAGGAAATGAAGTAAACACAGTGTCTACCAGAAACAGGAGGTCCTTGTGTTGTAATAATTTGCATGTATGTTGATGAAATGTTATTGAAAACTACTATGTAAGTTACTTGCCTTCCTTGATTTCTCTCTTTTTTTTTTCCTCTCTGTTGACAGGGTATTATAAGATTTGTTTTCCATCTCCTTTGTTTCTAAATTCCATAAGGCATTGCTTTCATCTTCTTCTTTGAAAAATTGTGTAAACTAACATCATTGGCATAATTTGGAAGTTTCTTAGGGATACAGATGCAAGCCCACTGGATGATAATTTGTATTTGAAAAAGATCCCCAGATAATTCAGATTCCTTAGTCATCCAGGAAATGTGTGTGGCTCTATTTTGAAATAGCACACACTATCAGAAAACTATCACACTCTGAAATGTGAACATTAAATACTGAGTTTGAGAAACCAGCCATTTAATTTCTAAATTAAAAAAAAAATAGTATAACGAAATTATTACATTAACTTAAAACACAGATTAATGTTGCCAAAATTTCATCCCTTCAATTTCTCCTTATGATAAATGATTTAGAAGTGAACATAATAGCTTTGAGGACATTAGAATGTACTTTTATTCCAAATAACATTTAAAAAATATGGAGTTATCTGTATCACCTAAGAAGGTACTATGCTTGTAGTACAAGGTAATAAAATAAAATGCTCCAGATACAGTCATTGTCTTCATGAAGATGATAGTCTGGTACTGTATCAATAGAAGTTATATGTAGTAATTGTATAATCACAGCCAACTAAGATGCACAGTAGGAAATATTATTCTAAAAGAATAATCATTTCCCCAGTGTCGCTACTTACTTTATCATGGAGAATGTGGATTATCATGCCAAAACTGCAGACCAGAAGAAATTATTGTTGTAACTGTTATTCAAAAACCCATGATTTTATATAATTATATTTTTCCTATGATAATAGACTGAAAAAAAAGAAAAGAAAAGAGAGCATTGACTTCTCTTTGAGCATCCAGGAAGGAAAAAATGAGATTGTGGGTAGGTATGTGAGACTGGAGCTCAAATGATAATGAAGATGTGCAGCAGGAGAACTTGAAGTTCAATGTTTATATTCCACAGTTGACATCTGAGTGGAAACTAGACAAGACCTGAGAAGCACTGGGAAGCTTGTCTGCAGTAGCAGCTGCTGTATACCTAAACTTCTATCATGTTTTAACAATGTGGTATATCCTTCGTAAAAGCCAGTTCCATCACCTCATCACAAACCATACAAACAAAGGACAGAAAATGGAAAGAACAGGTGACAAGCCTGCATGAGGACTATCAAAGCAGGCTGGTTCTTAAGAGGATATACAACATGAGATCTTACTCTGCCCCAGGCAACATGAACAGTATGATCCTGTTACGTGTTCATCACAACTCTACACTGTGGACAATGTTATTTTGAGCATCACTTAGAAATAGAGAAATATACTCTATTTCTTATTTCTCAGATGATTTTCTCGCAAATACACAGAATTAAGATTCTCCAAATGGACAGTTCTATATTTGTCTGGTTGAATAGCTGTAACACAATATCTATAGAACAGAAGTAAATCACAACCAAGATGCATATATTATTATTGAGAAGATTTTTCTGCAATAGGTTTGTGTAATTCCACCATAACAAGAGAGAAAAGGCATTCTAGAAAAGTAAAAGCTGTATTAAGTGTTCAGAATAATCAGAGAGGGAACTTGGGTAAAGATGCAGCACTCAAACAAATGGACCAACTAACCAGCCATCTCCAAGGTCAAAAATAACTTGAAATGGGTCTGAGAGGGTATGTCCGTTTCTCACTACCCTAATTCTTAGTAATTTCCTAACAATTTTGAGTCCCTACCTTTACATTCATGCTGCAGATTTTGTGTCATTTTTTTTCGCTTCTTTTTGTTTCCTTTCACATTAATTCCTTCAAGTGTTTATTGTGAAAGAAGTAAGAGCTAAAATCAAAGTGATGGCTTAGCAGACAGGGGGTATGATGATCAATCCTCATTTAGAAAGACAAATGGGATATGGATTGATCGTATGACAGGAGTCTACCGCAGAAAGCATCGGAAAGAGTTACCTAGCAGTGTTCCAAAGTAGATACTAAGACTCATAACCAAATCTTCGGCAGAGTGCAGAGAATCATATGAAAGAAGGGGAGTTTGATGTGGAAAGGATAGGAGCTCCACAAGGACCAAACATATCTGGGCACAGGGTCTTTTCTGAGATGGACACTCAACCAAAGACCATGAGAGGATAAAACCTAGAACCTCTGCTGAGATGTGACCCGTGATAGCTCAGTAATCAATTGGTTTCCCATAGTAAGGGGAACAAGGACTATTTCTAACAAGAACTCAATGACTGGCTCTTTGACCTCCCCACCTCCCAAGGGAGGAGCAGTACTGTTAGGCCACAGAGGAGGGCTTTGCAGCCAGTCCTGAAAATTCCTGACAAAACAGAGTCATATGAAAGGGGAGGAGGTCCTCCTCTATCAGCGGACTCAGAAAGGGGCAGGGAGGAGATGAGGGAGAGAGAAAGGGATTGGGGAGGGAATGAGGGATACAACTTGGATACAGAATTAACAAAATGTAACTAATGAGAAAAATAAAATTAAAAAAAATTAAGGCATGCTTAATCACACACACACACACACAAGTGATGGCTTAGGTGTCACTCTGGTCCAGGAGAGCTGTTAAAAACAACAACAACAACAACAAAAACAGTAAGAGCAGAGCAGCCTTCTGAAAGGCATTTTTTTACTCATTTGATTTGGAATAAAGCATAATATAAAGTTATCAGAAAACCATCGCTGCAGGATTCTAATATGTGGGTAAGGTTAAATAAGTGCCTATCAGTGGTCTTAGAGAGATCCTTGGTATAACAATGTCATTTGTTTTATTCAATAGTAGAAATTAGCTCTTTTTGATTAGAAATTAAAGTCAGGGGACAAAGATAACAATCAAATAAATTGTCTATATCCAAAGTAGGCAGATGGAAAACAGCATAATGAAAGTCTTATTTTTATGTTAGGAAAACTCAAATTCTTTGGATTATAAAGATTTTATTTGTTTTTTAATTATGGTTATATGGGGGCAGGTACATGCACAAGAGTGCTGAGTTCATAGAGGCCATCAGAACCCTTGGAGCTAGAGTTATATTTATGAGTTACCCAACATGGGAAGTAAATTTAGGTCATCTGCAAGAGCAGGAAATGCTCTTAGGCAGTAAACTATCACTCCAGCCCCTAATACTTTGTTTTTAATAACACATATGGCACACACACACACACACACACACACACACACATACACACACAAATGCCCTTCTCAAATTCGTCAAACCTTATTCATTTTATCACCATAGGAAACAAAATTCAAGTCTTCTTCTGGTGGGGAGAACAGAATCATCTACTGATAGGAAGTTGAAGAGGGAATCTGGAAGATTTAAAAACATAACAGTGGGGAGATCCAAGATGGCAGCACTCATGGTATCTGAACAGCAGCTCATCAGTGAGAGCAGAGTGGCAACAGGCTGTACTATGGACCCCCAAGCCCCAATATTTGTGGTTCTCAAGTGAGAGGAGAGCCCACAGGGAGGGAAATGAGAGGTTCCAACTTCAGATCATCCAACTAATCCTAGGAAGAGCTCCTAGGCTCTTACCTGACTCAGCCAAAGCCTTAGGCCACTGGCCCAATCCCACCATCTGTGGATGCCTTCCTGGTACTGGCGGCTCAGTACTCCAACCTTGGGCACCCACCATCAGTGGAGTGGATACCTTCCAGTACCAGGGGTACACTCCAAACCCGGGCATCCACTCTCACTGGCTTATGGACATCTCCTGGATACAGAGGCCACCGGGTCCAATCTCCAGTGCCTCTCACAGTCTCATGTTGTGGATACCTTCAGTACCAGTTGCTCACAGGTGACTCCAACTTGGGCCCCACTCTCATCATCCAGTGGTCATCTTGAGGGTACCAGCGGCTCCAGGTTCCAAAATCAGGTGCCAACTTCTACCACCCTGTTGAGAGGATACCTTCTAGTACCAGGATGAACAGCTTCTTGCTTGGGACCCATTATCACAGTCCTAGGAACGTGGCTCCAACCTCTGGCTTTTTGATGCTCAGGACACAAAGAAGAACCCGAGACACTGCTCTAAGGCTTAACCTGTCTCCCTAAGGAATATAGGGAATCTTACGAAAGAAGGAGGAGATAGAAAGACCTTGAGGGGACAGGAGCTCTACAAGAAGACCAACAGAGCCAAAAAATCTGAGCCCAGGGGATCCTACTGAGACCAATACTCCAACCAAGGACCATGCATAGAGAGGGCTCAGATATAGCCCATAGACTCAGTATCCAAGTGAGTTCTCTAGTAAAGGTAGCAGGGACTGTCTCTGACATGAACTCGATGACAGACTCTCTGATCACCTCCCCCTGAGGAGTGTGTAGCCTTGTCAGGCCACAGAAGAAGAAAATGCAGCCAGTCTTTATGAGACCTGATAGGCTAGGGTCAATAGAAGGGGAGGAGGAGCTCCCCTATCAGTGGAATAGGGGAAGGGCATAAGGGAGAAGAGGGAGGGAGGGTGGGAATGGGAGAAGATGAGAGAGGGGGCTAGCGCCTGGATACGAAGTGCATAAATATTAATAAGAGAGAGAGAGAGAGAGAGAGAGAGAGAGAGAGAGAGAGAGAGAAAGAGAGAGAGAGAAAGAAAGAAAGAAAGAAAGAAAGAAAGAAAGAAAGAAAGAAAGAAAGAAAAAGGGGAACACTTCTCCATTGCTGATGGGAACGCAAACTTGCACAACCACTTTGGAAATCAATCTGATGCTTTCTCAGAAAACTGGAACTAGCACTACCTCAAGACCCAGCTATTCCATTCTTGGGCAAATACCTAAAAGATGCTCCACCATACGACAAGGACATTTACTCGACTATATTCATAGCATCTTTATTCATAATAGCCAGAATCTGGAAACAACCTATTTGTCTCTTAACTTAAAAAATTGATAAAGGAATTGTGGTATCTGAGCTGTACATCTGCTACATCTTTGTAGGAGGCCTAGGTCCAGTTGCTATGTAGTCCTTGGTTGATGCTTTGGTCTCAGTAAGCCCATCTGTGACCTGTGAAGTTGGGACTGCATAAGACAGAAACTCACTTGCGAGCCTTTTGATCACTTTACTCTGGGGGGACTGCCTTGTCAGGCCAAAGGGGAAGAGGGCATGCTTTGTGCTGAAGCAATTTAATGAGCAGAGCTGGATGGGAAAAGAAGTGTCCCTTTTCTCAGGAGGGGGAGGGGAAAGGAGGAAGGAGGGGTGAGTTGGGACTTGGAGGCAAGAAGGGTGTTACAAGGATATAAAGTGAATAAAAAAATATAAAAGAAAATGTGGTACATTTAAACAATGGAATACTATTCAGCTATTAAAAACAAGGAAATCATGAAATTTGCAGCAAATGGATGGAACTAGAAAAGATCATTCTGAGTGAGGTAACCCAGAACCAGAAAGACAAGCATGGTATATATTCACCTATAATGAGATATTAACCATATAATACAGCATAACCATGCTACAATTCACAGACCTAAAAAAGCTAAATAACGAGGAGCACTCTAGGGAGGATACTTAATTCTCATTCAGAAATGCAAATAGAGTAGACACAGGAAGAGCTTAAAAAGAGGAAACAGCATGGTGGCCTATATAGATGTTCATGTCCTCTGAAAGACTCCACTCAGCAGAGGTTGAATCAGACGCTGAGACTCACAGCCAACATTTGGGCAGACCTCATTGAGTCTAACAGAAGAGTGGGGGAACAGAAGGACCCAGAGGGCATCCATAAGAAGACCAACAAAGCCAACAAATCTGGACCAGGGGGTCCTGCAGACACTGATGCACCAACCAAGGACCACTCACGGAGAGGTCCTAGCCCCCCTTGCTTAGATGTAGTCTATAGGCTGCTCAGTCTCCATGTGGGTTCCCTAGTAAGGGAAACATGGGCTGTCTCTAACATGGACTCTGTTCTCTTCTCTTTGATCACTTTTCCCTGGTGTGTCTACTGTGGAATATGATATCTGAGATGTGATCAGTTTGGTTCTGATAGAGCAAAAAAGAAAAGAAAAGAAGAAAACCAGAGGCAAAGAAAAGGTGCGTTCAGTAACTGATGTGAGGTCAGGAACATGAGAATGTTCAGACCAGAGGTTTGACTTTCTGTCTAGCTTTTACACTGTGCTACTCTCTGCATACATAACAGTCTTTTAAAATGCTTAATAATCATAACAGGATGGCTCTCAAATTCAAGTTGAGAAAACAGATTCTGAGAGGACAAGGATGACACACATTCTCACAAAATAAAACTAAGTTTATAATATACAGGTTTTGGTTTCTATGTCTCATACACAATCACCTATGTGAGTAACATGAGACAGATCATCTTACAAATCAGGAATGATCCTCACAACCCAATATCACTGTGTGTTTCCCATGTGCAGGCTTATTGAATACATGGAAAGTAAGTTCATGGCATGGAACACATGATATGGCATGAGTTAGCAGAAATTAGGATTATCATGCTATAAAAGTTCTATTATTCAGCTTGGAGTTTTAGAGTTCCCTTTGATCCTGGCACACTGAGCAGGTACATTCAAATGAAACCACTCTGTGGAAGCCATCTGTATTTTAATCCAGTTCCTTCTGTTACAACTAAAACCCATTTTGTTTTCTTTTATCCTCAAAACAGAAGTGAAATATCTGATGATCTTTCTTTTAATAATACAAATTCTATTAAAATTATAGTTTGCACTACAATCTATAAATATTACAAGTATATAATATAAATATAATTGTATACAAATGTATATTTTCACTATGCTTAGCACTGAAGAGCCTCTTTATTTAAGTTTTCATTCTATATATTTTTTTATATATTATCTTTTCCCTCAAATGCTCAAGGTTCTATCCAAGAACTTTTAAGCTACAAACATCATTTCAACATAATGAGTCTGGTTCCATCTCCTACAGAAAAAAAGTGGAATATCATAAATTTACCCAGAAGAGGACCACTAAACCCAAACAAGGTGACCCTTTATAAGAATACAAACCAAGCGAAGAGAGGTGAGTGGAGAGAGGAAGAGAGCTGGGAGAAAGGAAGGACTATTTTAACTGTATGTGTCAAGGGGGAAAAAAGGTAGAGTCATCACTTCTTTCCCATAAAACTCATCTGTTGTGTTGGGAGTCTAGAGTGTGTGAGTGAGGAGGTGGGTAAGAATGGACAGCCAGGGGTATTGCAGAAACAATGGTATAAAATGGAAATTCTTTCAGTCATTCATTGGAAAGAGAGGTAGGAGTGGAACTTGAGTGAAGGCAGGATTGTTTGATGAGAAGCCTGGAAGCAGAGATTATGATGGACTCTGTTCATGAGGGAATCTTGCCATTCTTCTTCAATACAGTCATCAGTTTTCCAAAAGCGAGAGTACATTAGCTCGTTTTCCAAAAAGAATTCTCTCACACAAGCCTTACATCAAACGCACTGAAGGTGTGATAAAATTAACTTTGCATACGGTTAGCCTATAATGTCCTAATTTAAGGATATTTCATATTTGTGGATAATTTCATCACTAGGTTAAGTAGGAGCTTGGGCAAGGCTCTGCCCAACCCTGCACCCCCAATAAGAAAGCATGGATGTGTTTTCTGTATTTTTTTTCCTGATTTTCAAGTGCTTTGGAAACCATCTCATGAGATTCATAGAGCAACCCTGTCAAATTCAACATGTAAAAGCCTTCACTGCTCCTCAGTATTGTAACTCAGAACCTCTCTCTCTATCCAGCTGCTTTAGGATTGGCCCATATCAACTAGTACCACTAGACAAAGGTTAAATAGTGCTTCGGTAACTGGGGGAGCTCACAGTGTTCAAAGAAATGTTCAGTGTGGAGTGCCATAAAGCAAAGAGGCTTGCAAAGAGACACTGTAATGATAAAAGAGAAAATACATTTTGGGGAACTTTGGACCTTGTCCCCGAATGAAAAAAGCTTTTGTTTAAATAGTTTTATTTCTCAGAATCACTGTAAAAGCCCAGAATTTCACTTTCACTCTTTTCCTAACAGCATTCTGTCTCTCAGATACTTGGTTGACTAATGTTTTAAAGTATGAATTTAACCAAATATCAATATATAAACTTTCTCAGAATACTACAATGAAAAGATAAATATTTACTTAAAATGATGTATCATAATCAATTATATAGTGTCCTCTTTAATATATAAGGATTAAACAGACACAAAAACAAGATTTTCCTTTGCTATTTGGCAACTGGATGCCTTTAGGAAAACAGCCAAATTCCACCGGACCTGGTGATGTAAGAATCTAATAGAAGAAGGAGTCCAAGATGACAGGGAGCAGCATGCACCATATCTGAGCAGCACAGGATCCAAAACTCTGAAATTGTTGAGCAGAGGGGCAGCTAAAGCCAGAACATTAACATTGAGGCTTCCTGGGAGAGAAGGGACAACCAGTGAACTGGGACAGTTTGGATCCAGGTCACCCATGGACATCTAGAGAGACTGAGAGAGGCAAACATTCTCTACCCCTCTCCCTCCTACACTTCCCCTTGCCCCAAGCACTGGCCTGCTTTGGGAAGCAGCCTCTTTCTCCATTACTGAGAGAGCAGAGGTGGGTGCCCCAATTATGGGTCTCCCCGCTGGGCAGGGAAACTGAGCACACAGATCTCCTACATTTTCATTTGCCCCTGTGAGCCCAAATCTTAGAGTAGAAAATAGGAGGATACAATGTGCTTTCCGACTAGGCCTGCTAGCAAGTGAGCGCACCTTCAAGTGAGTGCTTAGAGAGTCCCAGATCCAGGGTCCCTCTAATCTAGCAGCCAGACATCAGACCCCCCCCCACCCGTATCCCCAATGTGGGCAATATAGGGACATTTGGGACAGCGTTCTCAACATTGAAGCCCCTCTTCTCTGGGTCTCCCAGTGAGGTCCAGACAAACATTTCCTGGAGCCCACACAGATCTGAATAACAGGAGGACAGTACTACAGGCCTGTAGGCCACTGAGGCATTCAGGGCACCTGCACATGAACATTGCCACTGAGAACAGCACCAGCACCACCTCCGTGCTTATGCTCCACCTTTCCAGGCATCCACACTCTCTAGCACCCAGTCCTTCAAGGCACACTTCCATGCACACCCCCAGGCTTTCACAAAAGTGCCTGCAATCTTACTCCCTTAGCTACATCCACACTGGAACCAGCAACCTTTCTCATCTTCCTGAAAAATACTCCAAACATCAGAGACAGACAGACCCAGTCTGAAGTACAGACTCTAAGAATAAACAGCCAAGGTTACAGATAAGCAAATGGCTAAAGGTGCTATAAGAACAAATCCAAGAAAAATCAGGATATTATGGCTTTACCAGTCACCTCAAAAATCAACGGAGATGCCAATACATCAGAAACACAGGAAAATGATCTCAAATCTGTGCTTCTCCAGTTACTAGAGGCATATAAAGAGAAAACAAACAAAACTCGCAAAGAATAACAGGCAAATACAACCAAACAAATAGAGGCACAAGTAGAGGCATACAGAGAGGAAACAAACAAAGAAATACAGGCAAATATAGCCAAACAAATAGAAGCACACATAGAGGCACAAATAGTGGCATATAGAAAGGATAAAAAAAAAAAAGAGGCCATCATGGGACGACAGGAATTCACATTCAAAAAGATGAAGGAAATGATGCAAGACATGAAAACAGAATTAGAATTTATATATATATATATATATTTAATTCACAGAGAGAAGCCTGGAGCTAGAGAACTTGGAGAAAAGATCAGGAACCACAAAAGTAAGCATCACGAAGAGATAAAAGAGATGGAAAAAGAATCCCAGGTGCTGAAGATACTTTTACAGAAATGGATATGGAAATGTATCACTCAGAGAAAAAATAAAATAGGAAAACTTCCAACACAAAACATTCAAGAAATCAAGGACGCCATGAAAAGATGAAATCTAAGAATAATAGGAATAGATGATAAAGAGGATTCCAGGCTCCCAAGGTCCAGAAAATATTTTTAAGAAAATCATAGAAGAATATTTTCCTAACTTAAAGAGATGTCCTTAAATATACAAGAGGCCTACAGAACAACAAATAGACTAGACCAGAAAAGAAACTCCTCACGTCACATCATAGTCAAAACACTAAATCTACAAAAAAAAGAAAAGATATTAAAAGCAGCAAGGGAAAAAGGCCAAGAGGGACCTGTCAGACTCATACCAGATTTCTCAACAGAAACTATGAAAGCCAGAAGGGCCCGGGCAGATGTCATGCAGACTCTAAGAGACCAGAGATGCCAACCCAGACTACTATATCAAGCAAAGCTTTTAATCAAAAAAGATGGAAAAAACAAAATATTCCATGACAAAACTAAACTTAAACAATATCTACACAGCAAGCCAGGCCTACAGAAGATACTACAAGAAAACTCCAATCTATCAAAATCAACTACACCCAAAAAAAACACAGGATGTAGATAATTTCACAACAAAAAAATTAAAAGAAAACAAGTATAGAAACACAATAACACCACCAACTACACAATAAAAGGAACTAACATTCATTGGTCACTATTATCTAGCAATATCAATGGTCTCAACACTTCAATAAAAAGACACAGAGTAACAGAATGGCTGCTGAAACAAGAGCCAAAATTCTGCTGCATCCAAGAAACACAACTCTTCAAAAAAGATAAACACTACCTCAGAGTAAAGGGCTGGGAAATGTTTTCAAGCAAACAAACCCAGAAATGAAGCTGGAGTAGCTATTCTAATATCTAATAAAATAGACTTTCGACCAAAAATAATCAAAAAAGGTGAAGAAGGGCACTTCATTCTCATCAAAGGAAAAATCCACCAGGAGAGTATCAAAATCCTGAACTAATATGCCCCCAAATACAAGAGCACATACATTTGAAAATGAAACGTTATTTAAGCTTACCTCACACATTGGTCTCAATACCTTTATAGTGGAAGACTTCAACACTCTTCTCTCACCAAGAGACAGATTATCTAGACAGAAGCTAAACAGGGAAATAATGACAATTACAGAGGTCCTAATTCAAATGGACTGAATAGATGTCTAGAGAACTTTTCACTCAAACTCGAAAGAGTATCTCTTTTTTTTTTAACACCTCATGAACCCTTCTCAAAAACTTACCATGTAGTTGGGAACAAAGCAAGACTCAACAGATACTAGAAGAGTGAAATAATCCCTTGTATCCTGTCAGACCACCATGACCTCAAACTAGACCTGAACAACAATAGAAATAACAAAAAGCCTACATACGCATGAAAACTAAACAACTCTCTACTCAATGACAGCTTGGTCAGGGAAAAAAGGAAAGTAGAAACTTCCTAAAATTCAATGAAAATGAAAACACAATGTGCCCAAACTCGTGGGACACAATGAAAGCAGTGCTAAGAGAAAAGTTCATAGCACTAAGTGGCTCCAGAAAGAAGTTTGAGACATCTCATACAAGCAACTTAATGGCACACCTAAAAGCCCTAAGGAAAAATAAATAAAGAAGCAGACACTTCAAATAGAGTAGACAATTGGAAATGATCAAACTGAGAGCTGAAATCAATGAATTAGAAACAAAGAAAACAATTCAAAGAATCAATAAGAACAAAAGCTGGTTCCTTGAGAAATTCAACAAGAAAGGCAAACCCTTAGCCAAAATAACTAAAAGGCAGAGAGAAACTATCCAAATCAGCAAAATCAGAACTGAAAAGCGGGACATAACTACAGACACTGAGGAAATACAAACAATTATTAGGAGCCATAAAATTTGAAAATGTAAATGAAATGGACAATTTTCTTTATAGATTTCATTTATCAAAATTAAATCAAGGTCAGGTAAATAGATTAAATTGTCATATATCCCCCAAGGAAATAGAAGCAGTCATCAAAAGTCTCCCTTCCAAACAAAAGCCCAGGGCCTGATGGTTTCAGAGAAAAATTCTACCAGACTTTCAAAGAAGAGCTAAGTCCAATTCTCTTCAAACTATTGCACAAAATAGAAACAGAAGGAACATTACCAAACTCATTCTATGAGGCCACAGTCACCTTGATACCTAAACCACACAAAAACACAACAAAGAAAGAGAACTTCAGACCTATCTTATGAACATTGATGCAAAAATACTCAATAAAATACTTGCAAACTGAATACAAAAACACATAAAAGATATTATCCATTATGACCAAGTAGGCTTCATCCCAAGTGTGCAGGGGTGGTTCATTATACAGAAACCCATCAATGTAATCCACCACATAAACAAACTGAAGGAGAAAAACCACATGATCATCTACTTAAAGGATGTCAAAAAAGCATTTGACAAAATCCAACACCCATTCATGTTTAAAATCTTGGAGAGATCAGGGATACAAGGTACCTACCTAAACATAGTAAAGACAATACATAGCAAGCCTGTAGCCAACATGAAACTAAATGGAGAGAAACTTAAATCAATCCTACTAAATCAGGGACAAAGCAAAGCTATGTCCCACTCTCTCCATTTCTCTTCAACATAGTACTGGAAGTCCTAGCTAGAGCAATAAGACAATTAAACTAGATCAAGGGGATACAAATAGAAAAGGAAGAAGTCAAAATATCACTATTTGTAGAGGATATGATAGTATACATGAGTGACCATCAAAATTCTACCAGAGAACTCCTTCAGCTGATAAACATCTTTAGTAAAGTGGCTGGATACAAAATTAACTAAAAAATAATCTGTAGCCCTCCTGTATAAGAAAGACCAAAGGGCTGATAAAGAAATTAGGATAACCAATCCTCACTTAGAAACACAAACGGGAATGACATTGGAAGAGGGAGACTACAGTGAACAGGACTGGAGCCTACCAAAGAGGGCCTCTGAAAGACTCTACCCAGGAGGGTATCAAAGCAGATGCTGAGACTCATAGTCAAACTTTGTGCAGAGCACAGGGAATCTTATGAAAGAAGGGGGAGATAGAAAGTCCTGGAGTGGACAGGAATTCCACAAGGAGAACAACAGAACGAAGAAATCTGGGTCCAGGGACCTTTTCTGAGACTGATAACTCCAACCAAGGACCATGCATGGAGCTATCATGGAACCCCTGCACAGATGTAGCCCATTGCAGCTCAGTCTCTAAATGGGTTACCTAGCATGGGAAACAGGGACTGTCTCTGACATGAAATCAGTGGCTGACTCTTTGATCACTTCCTTGTGAGGTAGGGAAAGCCTTACAGGGTCACAGAGGAAGACAATGCAGCCAGTCTTGATGAGACCTGATAGGGTGGGGTCAGAGGTAAGGGAAAGAGGACCTCTCCTATCAGTGGACTTGGGGAGGAGCAAGGGAAGAGAAGAGGAAGGAAGAGTGGATTGGGAAGGGACAAGGGAGGGGGCTTCAGCTGATATTCAAATTGTAATTCATAAAAAATATATTAATAAAAATAAATAAATAATAAAAATTTTACCTGAGGAGAAAAAAAGGAATGAAATATCAGCTTCCTAGGAACTGAGACAAGATGATTACATATTCAACTACTGCCTAGATATTTTAGTGAGAGAATGTTTTGAAATAAAAAGTAAAAATTGTGCTGAGAACATAGCTTGGTGGAAGATGATGTATCTAACACGCATAAGGCCCTGGGTTCAGTGTCTACTTGCACAAAAACAAATTTAAAATTGAGAGTTTTGAAGCCAAGAAATCTCAGGCCTTCTATTAAGAGGGGGCATAAAATTATAATGAATCTGTAAAATGTGTGTGATGGTTTAATGGCATAAAAATGAGATCATGTTTGCTGAGCAATTGATGTAAGGATTCTGTGATCAATTGTTATTTGTCATTTTTATTTGCTTGGTTTTGGGTTGGCTCTTTAATCATAGCTTTACTGTGCATCCAAGGCTAATCAGAGCTCTGGTTCAGCCTCCTTAATCCAGGGTTGCAGGCATGCAGCACCGTACTTGATGTGCACTGGCTGCTATTGGCATCATTATTGTTGCTAAGACTGATTCACTTTTATCTGCTCCAAAAGAGAAAAGATAGGACCAGCTTTAACTTATTCATCATCAACGTCCTGTGCTTAAACGTTCTTCTATATTTAAATAGTTTCTTTTTCTTCTTGAAAATTATACCATTTTATTTTTTCATATTATTTACTGTTTGTTTCCATTCATTTATATTATGTCGGCCATGTTAGCATAGAAGCACCAAACAAACGGGTTTATATTCTTATTCCTGCGTCAAGGGCACTCGCCAGGGACATGACAGAGGCCAACAATAGAAAGGAATGAAACAAAGAAACTGACTCGGCACATGGTTGAGGATGCATAAATCTGTCAGTAGGTATCAAAGGCTATAAACAAATTTGGAAGTCCAAGGAGCACCTGGAAATCAGATATGACATGTGTATGTCAGGGCCCACCGTGCACAATCCGTTTCCTATGCAGCTGGGAGGAAAGTGTATGGCGGCTGACTTACTGCTGATTGAAAGCTGCTTAATGAGTTATGACTGCTTAGCATAACAGAGAGGTGAGTAAATTTGAAGAGGGCCTGGTTGATCAGCAGAGTGATTTAAATGTTAGAAAATAGGATTTAGGATGAGAGGCTGAGGGAATTGGGGTGATTTAGCCTAGAGAAGAGGAGAGGAAGATGTTACACAGCAGACGAGGGCCAGCTGTTCTCCATTTTTCCAGACTAATCCATGTAATGAAATTCAGGAGGTGATATGTTAAAATAAACTCACTGGGGGACCTTAGATTTTTAAATATACATTTGTATTATGACTTTAGGGGACACTCAAATTAAAATTATAGTGGAGAGTTATAGTTGAAAAATAAAACCGCAATGGAAATAAATATAATTATCTGGAAGTACCTATATGGGTTTAAATTATATGTAATAGTAGCTATAATATAAACATATGCAAAGAAACCTACATATATCAATTGTCTGTAAAGCCTTCACTGATCAAATTAATTGTATTCTCGTTATTTCCAAGATAACTTTGTATGGTGAGATTTTGATGTGGAGGGATTGGCTTCAGGCTTTTCCCAGGAGATAAACTAATCTAAAACTTTATGCATAAAAGAAAAATGCAGAATAATTAATGCCACAGAGTTTGACATAATCTCGGTTCTGTAATAAAAGTAGCAGGGTTTGATGGTTTGGAATAATGGTTTTAGCTCTCATCTCATTTTATGGAATTTACTTTACAAAACACATCAGTTATATAACATTATGAATGCATTAGAACAAATTGCAACTTCGAAATGTGTCATTTTATGAGTCTCTTAGTAAAGAATTATTTTGTAACTTAAAATCATCTTTATATGAATAATTCTAAGGCTATATACTTAATGAATATTTCAGAGTTGAACATACCTATGCAAAAATATATTTTCTGATTTTTCCCAGAGGATAAATGTTTGCCTTGTGATTTTCTAGGTAAGACTTTCTTGTCTCACCAATAATTTAGAGTTCATCTATAGACTAAGGATACATCTTACTAGATCTTGTCCAAAAATAATCATTTTAATAAGCTGAAAGTTTGCTGCACACAAACACTATCTGTCTCCTATTTCTATACTTCACAATTGCCTTTGGAATAAGCATTACGGTTTATTTTATATGTACCATTTTCTAGGAATTTCTCCAAAATGATACCACTAATGGTTAGCTTTCTTGCCATTCTGTCCCAAAATGTCATCAAACTACAGTTATCTTGGAAATAATGAGAATACACTTAATTTGATTGGTGAATGATTTACATACAGTTGAAATATGTAGGTTTCTTTGCATATTTTTGTATTTTGGCTACTATTACATTTAATTTAAACCTTTTATATGTATTTCTAGATAATTATAGTTATTTCTACTGTGTGGTATTTTTCAACTACATAAGCCTATCATTTTTAAATCTTTCTATGAAAATTGACATATAAAAGAATAACAATCAGAAAGTTTAAATAGTATTTTCTGTTTTGTGTTTGTTTGTTTCTTTCTTTTTAGGCTTTTGAGATAGTCTCATGTTACATAGGATAGCCCTAAACTCACATCATGGACAATCAATTTTTCAAATGATAATTCTTTAATGTATAAACCGCTGCGTCTAGAAATAGTATTTTTTTTATAAATTTGTAATTCATGTGTTAGAATTGGTATAAGATCATGTATAGTCAATCTTGGTTGACAGTGTTTGCCATTATTAATAGCACTGTATTTTAGATTAATTTCAAAATATATATGTATATATGTGATGTACCTGTCTCTGTGTAAATGTGTGTTTGTGTGTGTGTGTGTGTGTGTGTGTGTGTGTCCATGAAATGAGTAAAATAAAGTCCCGAGAATACAAAATATTTGTCAAAAGAGATGTCATGGCAACCTGAAAATCTCTGAGTCTGAGAGAAGAAGATCATGAGTTTAAGGTTAGTCTTGAAGTCTTGATTACTCTGTGAAACCTTATTTCATAAAGCCAAGGGCTGGGGCTCCAGTTTCCCTAGCATATACAGGACCCCATGTTCCACCCTGGAGGGATTGGTCTATCCTAGTTCAGGAGTAGAGGAGAAACTCAATGAGCGAAGATGCTAAGTTGCACATCTTCTGCAGATAGACAAGCCAATTCTTCATTTCTTATATCAATACCTTAAACTTTGGAGTTTTCAATGTGTGGAAAATATGATCTTAATGCAGTTTTACTTCTTTCTATGTCACTATTTTTATTGTCAACATTATGTAAGATTGTAATTACATGTCTCCCTTTGTTTTCCTCCCCTCCAATAGTTATCATGCACCCCTCCTTATTCTCCTCCAGATTAATGAACTTGTTTTTCACTAATGTGTATTGCATACATATATGTATACAGTTTCATATATATATATATTCCTAAACATAACCTGTCCAGTCCCTATAATGTTATTTGTATTTGTGTTTTCATGTCTGATGGTTTGGCACTGGTGTGCTCTTGATGACTCCTCCCTAGGACTAGCTTTCATGATACCAGAAGGCACCATGCAAGCATCCAAAAAGTGTGGTAATCAATGGTCCTATGCACTTATGACCACTATGAACCAGACCAATGACCAGTAAGGCAAGATAAAAGTGAGAGTAAAGCAATGGCATACATACCTTGGCAGCAACCAGCAACTCTCTAATTGGACTTAAGACCCGTTCAACAAGAGGGATACCATGCCTGGCAATGGAAGCCTAAGTAACTGCTCAGTACACGTGAAGTGGGTGTCACTGGAGGAGAATCTACAACCATTAACCCATTACAAATATCAACCCGTCGTTTTCCCTAACAACAGCACCTTTATGTCGCTCTTACCCTCTTGTGCCAACTTTGATGTCGGGATAGAGAAAATCAGATGGCCACAACACCCTGTATTTGCTTTACACACAGGATAGTCTGGTGTGCTAACTCTTTGCTAGAGGTTGCTGTTTAATAATGCACTTTCAGGGAAGTGTATTTTTAAATTTTCATCATTTCAAATGCAAGTTGGTAAAAATGGCAGTATATTGCCTTCATTCTATAGTCCTGGTTTTCCTATCTTCTGACTCATTCAAAGAAAAGCATGTCCTCTTCCTATTCACTCCCTAAAAAGATTTAACAGATACAGGAGCACTATCTCTTGGCAAAAACAAATCATAAATTTAAAAATTCTTCAAAAAATCGCTATCCCTTAACTTTTACTTTGTAAGTGGTTGTTCCAAAATTGGCTCAAATGTGCATAAAATTGAAGGAGCTGCATCATCATATCTTTTTAAGAAAATTAACCCTTGGAAATTTGAGAAAGCCAATTACATATTCTTTTCCACAATACACTAAAAGCAAGCAGGTAAGCTATATAGTTCCATAGCCCTCCTGCTTTTCACCATATCCCAAAACTCCAGACTCCTGATACACAAACTCTCTGGAAGCCCAGTGTGCCCAGACCTTAGCACAAACTGACCCAAGATCCCTTCCAAGGCACCAGATGACAATGCATGACTACCACTCCTCAGTTCTGAGTCTGCGATCTAGCCCTGAGCATTCCTCCCTGTCCATGGCTTTTCTCCCAAACTTTGAATAGGGCCCCCCTCTGACAGCCACAGAGTGCACAGCACTGCTCCCCAGCTCTGAAACACATAACCTTCGGAACTCAAAACATAAAACAATTCTGAATTCATATTTATTCAAGTTATAAGGCTATGTTACATAAATGTAGTCACACTATGGTTTTATGTCTGTGAACAGAAATAAAATAAAGGGGGAAACCCCTTGCACTGATATTGGTATATGTTTTGTACCTGTGAAATCTGCTCAAAACAATTTATTCCCTTGAGAAAATGATACCTTTAGACTCGATATTGTTAAACGATGAAGTGGAAAAGATACTGTGGGTTGTTTCCAGTGTCATAAATTTTCCTGTATCTTGGGATCTGTATGTTCATTTTTATTGGAAAGGAGAGGTATGTCAGAAACAGTACAATTCTATGTCTTGGGTATTTTATCATAACATGAATAATAAAATTTTGGCAAATCTATTTGGGAAATTAGTTTGGCTTGCCGTTATCTAAGAGTTTAAGCTTTGTATAGTATTGTGGCATAGTAATTAAATAGGACAGAGTCAAATAAATGAACTTAAAACAATTCCTTAGGAATATTCATTAGTAAAATAGTATTTGATCAAAAGATATTCCATGTAGTCATCAGAAGAATTTGTGGGGTCATGTTCTCTTGTACTGGTTTGGGATAAAAATGTGTGAAAGACGTGTACTGAGGAACACTATTCAGACTAAACTCTGTGCATAAAGAGCAAAAACAATATTTTTTTACAGTCACGTGAGTCCTTCAGGGACCTCTGCACCACCAATGCGACAAGATGTCTCATATTTAAGCAAGGGGCCTGTGGTGTTTTGAATAAAAATGGCCACCATTGGCCCAGAGGAGTGGCACTACTAGGAGGTCAGAGCAAGTGTGTCACTGGGGGCAGGATTTTTCTGGATTTTTCAATCCAGGCCCAGTGCCAGTCTCTCTTCCTGCTGCCTGCTGGTCTGGATGTAGAATACTCTGCCAGCTCTCCAACACCATGTCTGCCTGTGTGCTGCTCAGCTTCCAGCCATAGCAAGAATGGACTAAGCCTCTGAAACAGTAAGCCAGTCCTATTTAAATGTGTTTTTTAATAGGAGTTACCATCGTGATGGGGTTTCTTCACAGCAATAAAACCCTCAGTAAGACAGGGCCTACCATGTGATAGAGCTATTCTAAGCAGTCAATGTACTTGACCCACACCTGGTATGAGGTCATAATGTGGTGTAAAGTTCAAGTTCAAGTCTCATGAGCTCATCCGCAGTCAAACACCTCAGTGTCTCATACCAATTGCCTTTCATTTCAAGGGTGATCTCAGAGGTGTGCCCCAGCACTCACTGCGATGCTGTTTTAGCAGAAGGGAGGGTTTCATGTTATTTATATTTTTGTCTTTAATTTCAACTGTTTCCAAAAGTCTGACAAGCAGATTCTACCTTTAACTCACTTGTTTTACTTATTCATTTATTTAAATTTCTTTGCTTGTGTGTGCCTCCATGAGTTTATGTAGGCCATGTGCATGCCAGTGCCCTCAGGAGCTCATGTACCCAGGATATAGAGCAAAAGCTGGTTGTGAGCTGCCCAGTCTGCATTCTGGGAAGTGATCCTGGGTTCTCTGAAGAGCAGTAAACTGTCTTAGTGACTGGGCCATCCCTCCAGCACACAGCCCATCCTTTAAATTCAGGTATTTAATGTTAATTTTTTAGACTGACAATGAAATCTACAAAAAGGATTTTAGACTCTCAGCTTTCATGGACTTGCTAATAAGGACTTACCATAACAACCAATACTTTTTAATGAAAGAATAAATCTTAAAACATTCTTTTCAACAGTGTTCAGTAAACATCCCTGATCCCCACCTAAATATGCAGGTATATTAAGCCATTGAAACAAAGATCTTGTGATTTTGACTCTTAAAAATCTTTCCAGAGCCTCACCCACAATGGTCCCTGAGGCTTGGGCACAGAAGATGTGAAGTAGATGAATCCTTTTGGTATGGGCTCCCCCACAATCCGTGGATCATTATGTCCAGCTGTGTTTTACTATGATGGGATCCATTTGCTGTAAAGAGAAGATCCTCTGATGAGGAGTGATAGTTACACTCATCTGTGGGAGTAAGCTCAAGATTTAGAATATAGTTAAGAATTGTGCTGGTCTAGAAAAATGGTAGTAACAGACTCTCTTCTAAGATACATGACCTAATTGTCCCTGGGATCTTGGAAACGTGCTTGGTATCAGGGATGATTTCCCTCCTGTTGAATAAACTTTTAGTCCATTTAGACAGCTGTTGGTTATCAACCGGTGAGTGACACTAATTGCACCTTTGCAGATATTTTACCATGGCGGTCATTGTTGTGGTTAATAAAAATCATTACTGGGTATAAACAGGGGGTAGAAAGATTACCAGAGCCAGAATCCCAGAATATCTGCTATGAAAAGGTCTGTCACAGAAACAGTAGCATATACAAGAACTCAACAATAGCAATATCAATAGACATGATAAATACATAAAGGAGAAAAAATCTCATAGGGTCCCAACCCTAGACAGAGAACCATGGGCAACAAATGACTACAGAGAGAGTCAGAATTAGTCCTTTCCTGAGATGAGCTCCCAACTGGTTATCCAATACAAACAAGTGAGCTGTGAAACCATCTACATACAAATAACAAAAGTAGAATAGGCAGATTATAGTTATATATTCCTGCATACAGATACACACATGCATATGTGTGTAACAATAACAACCAAAGTAAAAAAAAAAAAAAAAGCTGCCAATTTGAGAGTTGGGAGGATGAGAAGGATGAGCCTTGGGAGAGGTTTGATTGAGGAACGGCAAAAATTGAAAAATAACTAACTGAGAATAATCTGAGGAACTGTAGTATCTTTAAGTTGCTAAGAAAACACGGCAACACAAACTGCTACCTAAAGACAGTCATGACCTACAGAAGTTTGTGAACGTGTTTTAATCAGGTGATGGATAGTAAGTGTTCCAAATAACAGGAGCTGTGTATTCGACAGCTCTTCAAGAAAGGTGCATCAGGCTAATGGAGATGATAGTGTGTGGTGAAAAGAAGATAGTACTAAAATGGCAGGCCTCCTTGTGAATAAGATTATATGACTATCTTTTTCAAAATGATATTAGAAGAATCACTGAAGCAGAGCAAGCCAACTTTGAAGAGTGCTATAAATTCCATTATGCCCTGCATTGAGCTTTCATGACCCACCACATCAACCATGTGTTTTTTCATTGTCCTTCTTTTCCATATTCTTCTACTACTAGCAAGTCAATTGAAAACCTGCCAACTGAACACACATGAAACTCTCTGCCTCCTTTTTTATTCTGTCCTACAGGAAACAACTGTGTTCAGAAGTCAGACCACGCCTTTCAAGTTACCTGCAACTGTATCCCAGGCAGAGATCCCACCCTCCACCTCAGAGCTTAAAGACAAGTCATAATAAAGGAGCCACTCCCATCCGTCAGAAACACATGTGGACACTGCATTTGTTTCTTTGGCCACTTTACCTATGATATTATTTACTGTTCTTTCTTCCCCATGTCAAATAACGTATACTGGTCCTCCATCCCCCTTTTTAGCTCTTTCCCACACATAAGGAAACACAAATCTTCCTGGATATATTTTAAACCTTTTCACAATTCTTGTCATATGTCTTCTTTGCAGTAACACACCTAAATAGGTTCTTCATTCTCACTATCGATGCCTATACACCTTTCCCAAAATGTTTGCAGTTTACTCTAACTATGATTCTTGCTCCACTGAAATGACTTTTATGAACGTCACAGGTAACTATCACTTCAATACATGCAGCCAGCTAACGCTATCCCCTTTCTTCTGGAACTGTAAGTGAGAGTACGGTAGAGCTTCAAAGTTGTAATATCTAGTTCAAATCAGGACTTCAAGACAGCTAGCTGTGTGATTCTAGGCAGCTTGGTTAATCTCCTGCTATCTGACTTTATGTGAAGAATTAGAACTAGAAAGGACTCAAACAATAGTGTTGTTTTGGTGAGCAAATAAGAGAAATGATTTCTTGTACCCCACAGATGCAAGCTGAATAAATGGTAGTTTGCTTTATAATCCACTTCCTCCATGAAGACAAGCCTCTGGGGAGTATTCACATTATTGTACACAATAAGCGCAGAGTCTCTAATAATCTTTTCTTTTAAAATAACTTTGCAACAATTTTTGAACATAGTTTTTTTTTTTTCTTAGAACTGGGAGACACTTACAAGATAAATGACATAGTAATTGTTGAACATTAAAAGGAAGATAATGTTTCCTCCCAGGGAAATTGGATAGATTTGGTGGCAGCCTATTTAGAACACTGGGATAGTGGCCAGATAGACGGCTCATCAACTAAGAGCACTTGTTGCTTTTGCAGGGATCCCAGCTTTAGGAGCCGCCATAATTAAGCTGCTAACAATCATTGCTACCTTCAGTTCTGGATGATTTGGAGCCTTCTTCTGACCTCCATAACCAGTCACACATGCAGGCCCTATACATACAGTCAAATGCAGGCAAAATACTCTTACTCATAAAATAAAAGTTTTAAAAGTAAAATAAAGCACTCAGGAACCCCAGTTCAGATGTCCAGAGCTGGAATATGAACTAGCTGTGAACAGCATTTACCCAGATACAAATTTCACAACCCCTGTTCAGTGTGGACTGGCTCAGGCACACTTCACTACAGTCCTCTGACTCTGACTCAAGGATCTCAAGTCTACTCTCAGCATCCTTGAATCCACAACCTTCTACCTTGTTAACTTGCAGTAAGTCAGCTTTTAAAACTGGACACAGCATTCATGGTAGAATACTCTTGTCACCGCCTTTCTCTTCTCTTCGTGACTACTATGGTGCCTGCTATGATTGTGTTTCCCAGAGTTCTTTTGGCCCCTCTTTATCCTTCCTCCTAATTCCACATAGCTCTCCATGGCACTTATGTCTGCTCAAAAAAAAAAAAAACTCTTTCTGCGTGGCTTCAGCTATCATCCCTGTCATGACAAATCTAAATTATCCAAGCCCTAGATCTTTCTCCCAATGATGAAAATATAAGCCTAGTAATTGGTCATTTGACTATCCCCAGAGGCTCTCAAACCCAGCACACTGAACATGAAACTGTCTATTTAAGACTTGTTCCTGCTTTGGAAGTTTTTGTGTAGGTGTTGGAGTCTTCTCTTCCCTTGTGAGAGTCACAGTATGGTGATTCCTAATCTCAATATCAGCCACTAATTTTTTTTTACTTTTCTCAATAAGTTATAACAGCATAACCAATAAATAAACACTTAAGAAAGAAATATTTTTATTTGACTAGCTACTTCAGGATGCTGTCTACTTAGAGGCACGGTGGCAGGAGAGTAAGACAACTGGTCACATTGCATCACAGGAGACAGAGATAAACGTTGTACTCAGCTGGCCTTCTCCTTAATTCGGTCTGGTCTCCAGTCTACAGGTCAATACAGCTCACATTCAGGAGGAATATTTCTTCCTCGCTTGGATTTCTCTGGAAACACCCTTACACCCACACACAGAGATTTGTCTCCTATGTTGCTCTCAATCCAGCTACAGTGACAAGGAAGATAAAACATTGCAGCCATCAAATCCATTACGTGCCCCCCAAAAGTTCTCAATGGGGTTGCTTCTCACCACTGATACCAATGTGATCATAAGTAATAGTTCTAGACTCCTAAACTGCCTCCTTCTATTCTCTCTCTAATTGACTTATCACACTGAAATAATAAAAAAAAACACTAGATTCTTTAAATTTTAAAGTATTGTTTAAAATTTTAAGTATTATTTAAAGCACATTGAAATGACTTGCTTTTGCCTTTATGTCAAAGTCCGGGCTCTGAATTTGGCTTAAAAAGTTAGATTCGTAGCCATTACTTTTGCATCTTCTTTCAGTATTCCCTTCCTGAGGCACACTGGATATCTCTGGGCACTAAGTCTCCAGTGTTCTCTTACTCCATGCAATGTTTTCACTGCTTCTTGCTATAACAGCCATGTGTCCAACATTTCATTAGACAATGTGTTTTTATATTATCTTTTCCACTAAGATGAGAATTTGAAAATGGAAGAATTTGCTAATTAGTTTAGTGGTATGCTATTATTATAAATCCAAAAAGCAATCACTATTATGAAAACAAAATGTCTGCCATGATGGCTTTCATCTCAATCCAAGAGGAGCTGGTTATTAAGATACATATTCAGGCTGTCAAAAGCTCTTCCACTCATGTCATGAGGTCTCCTGGTCATATTGATGTATGTCCAAAATCAAAGACATCTAGAAGTCCAATGCACACCATACAAAAGGACTAAGTAATGTTGATAGCAATATTATTTTTAAAGATACAAGTAATTTTATTTCTAGGTATGATGGAATATCTACTACTAATTCATAAAAAAAAAAACTTCCTGGAACCAAGAATCAACTCTTTTAACACATCAAAGAGTAGATAAATCAGCTAAAATTTTAAAAAGAGGCATTTGTGCCAAAGAACTAGAAGTTTTCCACAGATTTGTAACCTTGCTGTTAACATAGAAGTGTGCGGAGCACTTTCATTTTCCCTGTCAATTAATAAAGGGAAAAAACAGGGAAAATCTTAGGTGCAGCAGGGAAACCCTTGACACAGCTGCAAGAAACGATAGATAGAGGCAAACTACTTTTATTAAAGGTGAAGTTGTGCATACACACAGCAAGGCACACAGAGAGAAAGAGCTTTGAGAAGCAGAGAGGGCCTCAGGAAGTCAAGTCCCAATTTCTCCCAGGTAGCTAGGAGATGTAAGGATCTGAGCTGGGCTGGAATGAAGTCTTCTCCCCATAATTTTAGGATGGTCAGTTTAAAAATAAAAATAAAGAAAAGAGGAAAGCCGGCGGGTTCATACTTCTGGTAAACCTGTGCTGCTCCATCCTTGAACTTACTACCTTTACAGAGCACATTAAGCATTCTAAGCATATTTTACAGTTATGTTAAAGTTCAACCTTTGTGTCATAAATATCTGTTGGTCTACCTGTATTTATATTTATTTCCCTACTTTTAGGCTATATAGTCTACTTCATGTCTATCTTGTAGTTTTCCACTGAATGGCGGATGTGACATGGTGTCAATTTTATATTCCCATATCACATTCTACTGCTTCAGAAGAGATTTGACTTTTATTTTGAGGCCCAATCAACCATTCAGGGCATTTTGTGCTTGCCTTTTTTCTTAGTGTCGAGCCTATTAGGGCTCTTGAGTACAGGCCTAGGCCATCCTTACCATCACTCCTCAGTCAGTGGATCTTAAAGGTCTTATTCAACACTGAGAAGTTGCCAATTTTCCTGTTTGACACCTTAGTCTCTTAAAGGACTTTTCTGCTTGGCTTCTTGAAAGGTGTCCATGTATAAGTGAAATTTAGGAACTGATGACTGCTTCTAGAAGCAGTTTAATCCTGATTTTTAGCTTACATTTATCTGTGGTTCTCTTTTGCTCCAGCATCTTGGATCATTGTTACTCCTTCATTTATTTTTCTCTCAGGTCTGAGAGATGGTTGCAAACAGAGGCAACTTTCTTTCCAGGCATGCCTCAATGGATAGTACTTAAAAATAATAACTGCATCTAATGAAGGACTGGGAATGAGACATATCCCTGGTAGGGTGGATGATGGGAAGGGGGCCACAGACAGATGACAGAGATGACAAGTTTCTAGCTTCTTCCTTGCCCTACAAACCTGAAACATAGGCCCTGCAGCTTGAGACAAATACCTGGCAGGACTTTTCTTCTACCAGGAGGGTTCCCTAACAGTTCATCTTCCAAAGAGTTCAAGGACTGAAGGAATAGTCAAAGAAATTTACTGTTAAGGACATCTGATATACGAAATTGTATGTGTTGATAGTTTATTTGTCACAGGGTCTGCTCACTAGGAAACAAACCTCAGAACATACCTGTGAAGGACAAAGTTAGGTTAGCCTCTGCTTATGTGTGGGAGAGATATCTCCATTGGGTAATGTGGGTGGCACCTTCTTTGGGTTGGGATCCTGGACTCTATAAAAAGGAGAAAGTGAGCTGAGGACAAGCATTCACTCATTGTCTGCTTATTAACTGTAGACACAATACAACTAGCAGACCTAACTCCTGCTGCTGAGATGTCCCTGTAGTGATTGGCTATAGCCTTGATCTAGGAAAAGATGAACCCTCTCTGTCTAAGTGGGTCTTGTCTGAGTATTTTATCACTTCAACAAGAAAAGAGTTTAAAATATATGCCTTAAAAACGGAGTGAGGACTGGAGTAAAGGCTCAGTGGTTAAGAGCACTATCTGCTCATCCAAAGGACCTCGGTTCAATTCCCAGTACCCAGATGGCAGCTCACAACTGTCTGTAACTTCAGTTCCAAGGGATCTGACACCTTCACACTGATGCACATAACATAAATTATAAAAAAAAAAAAAAATGTTCAAATAAAAAAAAACAACACTGAGTGAAACCGTGCCTTAAAATAAAAAGCAAAGAAAGAAAGAGCTGTAGGGAATACTTGACATATAACTCAGTAGTGGAGCACTTGCCTAACAACCATATGGTTCAACCCAAGAACAATACTGATAAAAGAAAGAATTAGTTGCATGACTCTCAGGCAAGATTACTGTAAGAAATCTAAATGTTAAAAAAAAAAAAAAAAAAAACATGCACAGCATTTGAACAAGTACTTGACCTTGAGAAGCAATTTACTGTGATGAGCAATGTTTTTCACTGGGGAAGTTTGCTCTGTGGCCTCGTTTCCTACCACTCTCTGCCACACCCATGAACATTATTTCTACTCTTAGAATAAAGCCATACCCATCTCTGCCCTAAGCTCTACCTGTATACAGCTCTACTGCTCTACAGATGATCATGTGACCAACAGCATCTCATCCTTTACAGGCAGATAGTAACTCCCAAAACTTATTAGCTTCCTTGGCCCATCTCTTTCTGTCATGTCACACGTTTTCATTTCACAGCCCTTCTAGTATTTAATATCTTCCGTTAGTCAACAGGTAGATAGAATTGTAGGTAGATATGCACATCATTGAGTTCATGAGCTAATGCCAATGACTGTCTTTATATATTCTCAGAGAGTTGCATTTAGAATATTCTCTTCTCTTGTAATTATTTGTACCACTCAACACCAATGCACTTTTCTGCCTACATTACAGCTTTACTATCACTTATTTTTTGAATTATCTGAATTCATATAACTTTGAAGATGCATCATATTTTATTACTTTATTTTTTAACCTTCTCAAAATTAGTTCAGTTATTTGCTCCTGTATAAATGTCTAAGTCAATTTTCTATTGTTATAACTGAATATCATAGAATAACTTGTAATTCCTAAAGACCAGGGGTCTTTGCAACTATGGCTATATAAACCAGAAAACCCCACAGCATAGCAATAAGAATAACATGCCCAGGAAAAGGGATACATTTCAAGGCAGAGTTGGGATGCTATGTCAGGCCTCTCTTGTTGTTCTTATGAAGCAACCATTAATGCTAACATGAGAAAAACATTCCAGTGATAACAATTAAGGCTGTAACACCTTGAATGGGGATAGTTTTTTATACTGTATCTCATAACAGTTTAATCAATTCCATTATTTAATCTACAGACTTGATGGTTACAGAATGTACTATGGTTACAGAATGCACTATGAATTGAATGTAAGAGATTAAAAATGAAGACATTGTGGCAAAGATGTTCAAATTAAAAGAAATCCTGATAATAGAAGGGAGAATAACTTGCTTTAATCATTCAGAGTTTATTGTTCCAATCCTTCATCAAGATTCTTCTTGGTGGAAGGGTTATAAGGGTCATTTTCAGCTCAATTTTCTCTGTATTGAAACAAATGGAGTGTAATATGCTAGTGATTGTCAGAGCTTTATAGTCTTTGACTCACTTCATTTTGGTTTATCTCCCAAACTGAAGCAATATACTTAAATTCTAAGTAACAGATTGTGGTATTTGCTATTTTCTTAAAGAATCCAAAACCCAGGAGACCTCTCAAGTTTACTTAATTAATTAAACCTAAATTTTTCCCAAATCCTTTCTTGCTGACCTAGTCCAAATTGATTTGCTTCCAGCACCTTCTATGCACTCCTTTTAGTTCTTGATACAGGGATTAACAAATAACTCTTCCAAAAATGTATGTTGAGTCCTTTTTTTAATTTACCAAAGGAATTTAGTTTTTGTAAAACAGAAAATATTAACATACATAGAATCTATGAGAATAAATGCTTCAACCACTTATAAAGAAAAAACTACCGGTCCTTTAAACAATAGGGGAAACAAAGTATAACAGACGCAAAAAAACTAAAGCCTGAGGAAAATGAGAGCTTTATGGGAAACGAAAACAAGAGCAGACTGACCACCACTTTTAAAATTGAACACGGAGAGTATTACAGTAGTTCTCAAAGGAAAAGCAAATTGTTTGTCAAAAGCAAAGATTATTCGACTTTATTGAGGCAACAAGTGCAGGATTACAGAATAACATAATGGTCCCCAGATACAAGGTGGCAAGAGACACAGCATAAAAAGAAAATTGAGATGACAGAGATAAGATTTCACCGTACAGATAAAAAAAAATAACAGAGAAAAGAAGCCAGAAATTAAGGGCAAAAACATTTACTGAAGAGTGAAATACAAAATTCGGAGAACTGGATAGACAAGAGAAAAGCCATTTCTCTCAAGAGTGTAAAGAACGAACGCAAGCAAAAGGAAACTATTTTAAATCATATGAGTTGTCTGGTACAAATAAACAAAAAGATTATGGATACACGTAGGATAGAAATTGAAGCAAAGTGAAGTACCTGAGAAATGTAAAGGGACTTGTGATAAACCTGGGGACTTTATACAGCTGGAAAACAAAGTGAGATACAAGGGAACTGGACAAAAATGACAGCACTGTGCGGCCCAAAATGAGAATGTAGTTACAGTGATTCATATGTCAAAGAAATCATAATTCTCAGACAGTCAAGCAAGCGATCAGACATTCAGCATGGGCAGTGCAGGGCTGTGAGCCTCTGTGACAGCCAGAGAGGTGAACTGAACTCCAAGACATACATAGGGAAGATAAGACAGGGAAGCTGACATCACAACATGGTCAAGGAAAAGAACAGGAGGCCAATGTAAAAATGAAACCTAAACAACAACCTAAGTTTCGGATTAGCAGAACTAATATTTCAGAGTTATAAGAAAAGTCAGAATGAATGCAACAGATATAAGATATGTTTAAAGAAAGCACTTACGGGGACAGAAAGAGCTTAAGGAAAGGCAGGAATAAATGAAGTCATGGAATCCAGAGGGTGGAAAGGGCAGGCTACCTTCCAGTTCTAGTAAACAATGACACCACTCTGCAATAAGGAGGAAAAGACAAAGAGTGCAGAAATACAGCATTCCGTGAAAATGCCAAAAGGATATCTTCACTCAAGGTGAGAGAAATAAACCAGCTAGAGAAAAAGCTGGGTTAAATAAGCAAAATATATAAACAAAAGAAAAAAGTAAAATGTGACTATTTTACACATGTAAGACTCAAGAAAACAAATTCTGCGAAGTCTAAGACATTAAACTGACTTGTGAAGAATAATAAACTAAGGGAGTCCAAGATAGTGGCGACCAGCGTGCACCATATCTGCTGGGCACAGGATCCGAAACTCCGAAATTGGTGAATGCAAGGGCAGCTGAATAGTCAAGGTGAATAGTCAAGCCCCCTGCACTTACTCTTGCCCCAAGCACTGGCCTCCCTACACAGCAAAAGCAATAGTGGTTGCCTCAAGCATGAGCCTCCATGCTTGGTGACTGAAAGAGCAGAGGCAGCGGCAGAGAAGGCCTCCCAGATCCCCAGGCAGCTGTACTGACCTCCCAGGTCTGCAGCTGTAGCAGGGTAGGTGGCAGCTAGCCCAAGCAGGAGCCTCCTTGCTCAGTGTCTGAGACAGCAGAGGTGGCTGTCCCAAGTATGACTCTCCCTGCCCAGTGGATAAACAGTGGATACCACTGAGCTGATGGATCTTCTATATTCTCATTTGCCCTGGCGGGTCCAAATCGGAGAGCAGAGAACAGAGTAGAGAACAGTGCTTTTGAATAAAGGCTGAAAGCAAGGAAACCTTCAAGTGAGTCCATGCAGAGCACCAGATGATGGGTCCCTCTACAATCAAAGCAGACTTCGGATCCCTCTCACCCACACCCCCACCATGGACAACTTAGGGATCCTTGAGACAGCGTTCCCAACACTGAAACCACTGTTCTGTGGGTCTGCCAGTGGAGTCTAAGCAAACAACTCCTGGAGGCCAGACAGATCTGAATACCAGGAGGAAATGCAACAGGTCTGTAGGCCACTGAGGTATTCAGGGCACCTGAGCAAGCACATTGTCCCCATCAACAGCACCAGCACCCCCTCCTGTGCTTACCCTCCACCCTTCCAGGCATCTACACTCTCTAGCACCCTGTCCTTCAAGACACACTTCCACGCACATGTACTCACTTACACACGTGCACCTGCAACCATCCTCCTTTAGGTACAGCTGAAATACCAACACCCACTCTCTAACCAGTGGATGCCTTTCATCTTCCTGAAAAATACTCCAGACAAAAGAGACAGATGGACCCATTCTGAACTACAGACTCAAGAAACAAATAGTCAAGGTTACAGATAAGCAGATGGCTAGAATTCAGCATAAGGATACGTCCAATAAAAATCAGGAAATCATGGCTTCAACAGCAACCAAAAAAAATCCATGGATATTTTATTCATTGGAAACACAGGAAAATTATCTCAACTCTATGCTTATCCACTTATTAGAAGCACATAAAGAGGAAACAAACAAAGCTCTCAGAGACATATGGGCTAATACAGAAAACAAATAGAGGCACATGTAGAAGCAAAAGTACAGGCATATAGAAAGGAAATAACAAAGTTATCAAAGAAATACAGTCAAATACAGCCAAACAAATAGAGGCACACATAAAGGCACAAGAAGTGGCATATAGACAGGAAAGAAACAAAAAAATGTGGCCATCATGGAAAGACAAGAATCCACATTGAAACAGATGAAGGAAATAGTACATGACATGAAAACATAATTGGAATAAATGAAGAAAACACAGAGAAAACTCTGGAGCTGGAGAACTTAGAGAAAAGATCTGGAAAAACAAAGTTAAGCATCAACAACAGAATACAAGAGATGGAAGAGAAAATCTCAGGTGCTGAAGATACAATTGAAGAAATTGATACAACTCTCAAAAAAAGTAAAATCAGAAATGTTCCAAACACAAAACATCCAAGGAATCAAGGAGGCCATGAAAAGACAAAAATCTAAGAATAATAGGAATAGAAGAAAAGATTTCAGGCTGCAAGTCCAGAAAATCATAGAAGAAAAATTTCCCAACTTAAACAAAGAGATGTCCATACACATACAAGAGGCCTACAGAACACCGAATAGACTAGACCAGAAAAGAAACTCCTCATGTCATATCATAGTCAAAACACTAAATCTACAGAACAAAGAAAAAATATTAAAAGCAGCAAGGAAAAAATGCCAAGTAACATATAAAGGTAGACTTATGAGAATCACACCAGACTTCTCAACAGAAACTATGAAAGCCAGAAGGGCATAGGCAGATATCATGCAGAATTTAAGGGACCACAGATGACAACCTAGACTACTATACCCAGGAAAACTTTCAATCAAAGAAGATGGAGAAAACAAAATATTCCATGATAAAACTAATTAAACAATATTTACATAGCAACCCAGCCCTACAGAAAATACTAGAAAGATGGACATCAGAAGAAGGAGAAAAGAGGGAACAAGTCAGGAGCCTGACACAGAGGACCTCTGAAACGCCCTGCCTTGCCGACTAACAATACAGATACTGAGTCTTATG
Organism: Meriones unguiculatus; assembly: GCF_030254825.1. Classification (NCBI taxonomy): domain Eukaryota; kingdom Metazoa; phylum Chordata; class Mammalia; order Rodentia; family Muridae; genus Meriones; species Meriones unguiculatus. The sequence continues at coordinate 71,286,241 of NC_083359.1, forward strand.
GGCAACGTTTGGGCAGAGTGCAGAGAATCTTAGGAAAGAAGTGGGGAACAGTAAGATATGGAGAGGACAGGAACTCCACAAGGAGAGCAACAGAACTAAAAAAATCTGAGCACAGGGGTCTTTCCTGAGACTGATACTCCAACCAAAGACTATGCATGGAGATAACCTAAGACCCCTGCACAGATGTAGCCCATGGCAGTTCAGTATCCAAGTGGGTTCCATAGTAATAGGAACAGGGACTGTCTCTGACATGAACTGATTGGCCTGCTCTTTAATTACCTCCCTCTGAGGGGGAAGCAGCATTACCAGGCCACAGAAGAAGACAACTCAGCCACTACTGATGAGACCTAATTGACTAGGATCAGAAGGAAGGAAAAGAAGACCTCCCCTATCAGTGGAATTGGGGAGGGGCATGCATGCAGAAGGTGGAGGAAGAGAGGGATTGGGACTGGAGGAGGGAAAGAACCAAACGGGGGGATACAAAGTGAATAAAATGTGATTAATAAAGAATTTTAAAAAAATGATGATAGAGTCAAGCACATAGCAAGCCTCAACAAATACAGGAAGATAGGAATAATCCCTTGTATCCTATCAGACCACTGTGGCCTCAAACTAGACCTCAACAACAACAGAAATAACAAAAAGCCTACATACACATGGAAACTAAACAACTTTCTACTCAATGACAGCTTAGTCAGCAAAGAAATGAAAACAGAAATTAGAGACTTATTAAAATGAAGGCGCAACTTACACAAACTTATGGGACACAATGAAAGCAGTACTAAGAGGAAAGTTCATAGCACTAAGTTCCTAAAGAAAGAAGTTGGAAACATCTCATACAAGCAACGTAATGGCACACCTAAAAGCCCTAGGGGAAAGAAAAAAAAAAAGAAGCAAACACACCCAAGAGGAGTAGAAAATTGGAAATTATCAAACTCAGAGCTGAAATCAATGCATTAGAAAGAAAGAAAACAATAAAAGAATCAATGAGACCAATAGCTGGTTCTTTGAGAAATTCAACAAGAAAGACAAACCCTTAGCCAAACTAACTAAAAGGCAGAGAGAAACTATCCAAATCATCAAAATCAGAAACAAAAAAGGGAACACAACAACACGCATTGAGCAAATCCAAACAATCATTAGGTCTTACTACAAAGGCCACAAAATTTGAAAGTCTAAATGAAATGGACAATTTTCTTGATAGATTCAATTTACCAAAATTAAATCAAGATCAGGTAATTAGATAAAATAGTCCTATATCCCCCAAGGAAATAGAAGCAGTCATCAAAAGTCTCCCCTATAAAGAAGGCCCAGGGCCAGATGGTTTCAGCACAGAATTCTACTAGACCTTCAAAGAAGAACTAACTCCAAGTCTCTTCAAACTGTTCTGTGAAATAGAAACAGAAGGAACAATACCAAACTCATTTTATGAGGCTATAGTCACCTTGATACCTAAAACACACAAAAACCCAAAAAAGAAAGAGAAATTCAAACCTATCGCTCTTATGAATACTGATGCAAAAATATTCAATAAAATACTTGCAAACTGAATCCAAGAACACATAAAAGATATTACCAAGTAGGCTTCATCCCAGGCATGCAGGAATGATTCAACATATGGAAACCCAACAGTGTAATCCACAATATAAACAAATTGAAGGAGAAAAACCACATGATCATCTCCTCAGATGCCAACAAAGCACTTGACAAATTCCAGCACAAATTCATGTGTAAAGTTTTGGAGCGATCAGGGATACATACATAAACATAGTGAAGACAATCTACACCAAGCCTATAGCCAACATCAAACTAATGGAGAGAAACTTAAATCAATCGCACTGAAATCAGGGACAAGACAAGGATGTCCACTCTCTCCATATCTCTTCAGCATAGTACTTAAAGTCCTAGCTAGAGCAATAAGACACCTAAAAGAGATCAAGGGGATACAAATCGGAAAGGAAGAATTAAAAGTATCACTATTTGCAGAGGATATGATAATATACATGACTTACCCCAAAAATTCAACCAGAGAACTTCTTCAGCTGATAAACACCTTCAGAAAAGTGTCTGGACACAAAATTAACACACACACACAAAAAAAAAAAAAAAAATCTGTAGCCCTCTGGTACACAAAAGACCAAAAGACTGAGAAATAGCCACTAATAACATAAAGTACTTTGGTATGACTCTAACCAAGCAAGTGAAAGACCTGTTTGAAAAAAAAAACTTCAAGTCTCTGAAGAAAGAAATTAAAGAAGATATCAGAAGATAGAAAGATCTCCCATGCTCATGCATCAATAGGATTATTATAGTGAAAATGGCCATCCTGCCAAAAGCAATGTTCAGATTTGATGCAATTCCCATCAAAATACTAACACAATTTTTGCAGATCTTGAAAAAACAATTCTCAATTTTATATGGAAAAACAAAAAACCCAGAGTTACCGAAACAATCCTCTGCAACAACAGATCATCTGGAGGTATCTCCATCCATGATATCATGCTGTTCTACAGAGTAATAGGAATAAAACCTGCATGGTACTTGGATTGAAACAGAATGGTGGATCAATAGAATCAAATAGAAGACCCAGAAATAAACCCACACATTTACAGACACTTGATTTTTTTTTTTACAAAGAAGCCAAAACCATATAATGGGAAAAGATCATCTTCAACAAATGGTGCTATACTAAGTGGAAGTCTACATGTAGAAAAATACAAATAGGTCCGTATTTATCACTCTGCACAAAACTAAAGTCAAAGTGGATCAAAGACCACAACATAAAACCAGACACACTAAATTGGTTAGAAGAAAAAGTGGAGAAGAGCCTAGAACTCACTGGCATAGGAGACAACTGCCTGAACAGAACACCAACAACACAGGCTCTAAGATCAACAATCAATAAATGGAACCTCATGAAACTAAAAAGCTTCTGTAAAGCAATGGACACTGTCATCAGAACAAATTGACAGTGTACAGACTGGGAAAGGATCTTCACCAACTCTGCATCTGACAAAAGGCTAATATCCAGAATATATAAAGAACTCAAGAAGTTAAAAAGCAACAAATCATGTAATCCAATTAAAAATGTAGTACAGAGCTAAACAGGAAATTCTCAATAGAGGAGTATCGAATGGCAGAGAAACACAGAAAGAAATGTTCACATCCTTAGCTATCAGGGAAATGCAAGTCAAAATGACCCTGAGATTTCACCTTATACCCATCAGAATGGCTAAGATGAAAACTCAAGTGACAATACATGCTGGAGAGGATGTGGAGAAAGGGGAACCCTCCTCCATTGCTGGTGGGAATATAAACTTGTACAACCACTTTGGAAATCAATCTGGCACTTTCTCAGAAAATGAGGAATAGTGTTTCCTCAAGATTCACCTATTCCAATCCTACACAATGGAATATTACTCAGTAATTGAAAATAAAGAAATCAGAAAATTTGCAGGCAAATGGTGGGCACTGGAAAAGATCCTGAGTGAGCTATTTCAGAAGCAGAAAGAGACACATGGTATATACTCACTTAGAAGTGGATATTAGACATGTAATATAGGATAAATATACTAAAATCTGTACACCCAAGGAAGCTAACCAAGAAGGAGGACTCTGGGTAAGCTGATCAATCTTACTCAAAAAGGCAAATGGGATATTCATCAGAAGAGGGAGAAAACAGGAAACTGGACAGGAGCCTACCACAGAAGGCCTCTGAAAGACTTTATCCATCTGAGTATTAAAGCAGATGCTGAGACTCATAGTCAAACTTTGGGCAGAGTGCAGGGAACCTTATGAAAGAAGTGGGAGATAGAAAGGTCTGGAGGAAACAGGAGCTCCACAAGAAGAGCAACAGAACCAAAAAATATGGGCACATAGGTCTTTTTTGAGACTGATATTCCAATCAAGGTCCATTCATGGAGGTAACCTAGCACCCCTGCACAGATGTAGCCCATGGCAGCAAAGTGTCCATTGGGTTCCATAATAATGGGAACAGAGACTGTCTCTGACATGAACTCAGTGGCTGCTTCTTTGATCACCTCCCCCTGAGGGGGAAGCAGCCTTACCAAGCCCCAGAGAAAGAGAATGTAGCCATTCCTGAGGACACCAGATAGGCTAGGGTCAGAGGGAAGGGGAGGAGGACCTCCCCTATCAGTGGACTTAGGGAGGGGCATGGGATGATAGGAGAGTGGGAGTGTAAGATTGGGAGATGATGGAGGTATCTACAGATGGGCTACAAAGTGAATCAGATGTAATTAATAAAAAGTATATTAATTAAAATTTTAAAAATCAACACAATAAGAATAATAAACTAAAGAAAAATGGGAGCCATTTTTTAATAAAGAGAGTTTTGTTGTTGTTTCCCATTATCCAACTCACAGTGATAAATATATTGTAAAATAAGTGAAAAGCAAAAGAAAATACAGTGACTGTTGAGGCATGTTCAGATATAGAATACATTCTTTGTGTCCATGTGTAAAAATAATTCCACATATTGAATAAATATAACATTTCCCTATCAAAAATCATGAGTAAATATAAAGGGCAACTTAAAATACATGCTTCTACAGTCTACATGACAAAGGACTACCAATTTCAATATAAAAGTATCTCTCCACAATGAAGAAAAATGCCAGAATCAATGTTGAATGGGTAATACACAAAAGAAGACACACACAGTCCAGAGCATTTTCTGAGAGCTCAAAATTCTTTTTTCATCCAGAAACGTAAGCTTACAACATGTTTTAACTGTCTGTTACAACAACCAACTTAGAAAAACATTTAGAGGGACAAAACCATAAGGAATAACAAAACCCTGTAATAGCAAATGCTCAGCAATGAATGCGCACTTAAAACTCTGAGTACTTGAAGACAGAGGCACTACTGTCTGTAATAAAAGTGGAAAAACATATCATAGCCTAGAGATTAAATTCAAAGTAGAAATCTACCGTAAGTAGAAAATAAGCCAGACCTGGTACTGCAGCCAGTGTAATCTCCACTTCTTGGGAAGTTGAGGCAGGATTACAAATTCAAGTATTCACTCAGCTATGATGAGAGGTTAAAGACAAGTCTGGACAATTTGATGAGATCCTGTCTTAAAACTAGGAGGTTCCAGGGGGCTAAAGATAGAACTCTCTGGTAATGTGCTTGCCTTGTATGCATGGTTTAATCCTTAGTACAATAAACAAATATTATTCAGTAACAATAATTACAGAATTGCATGAGATGACACACAAGGTGTGGGCAAGGTGGCAAATAGGTGATCTGAAAAGATTGGTAAAAAGAGTTATGTAATGTGAGCTCTTTAGAACATATTGCATGGTCTTTTAGAAACATGTTGCTTGGTTACAGTGGATTTCAAAAAAAAGAGAGAGATGATTCTTTACCTGATTATCCATCTAGAGGAGTCGATAAATTGTAAATATAAACATGGGTGCAACTACATTATACAGTGTTGGTTCCTGTCAAATTACACTTACTGTCAGGAAAGAAGCTGATTAGACCATGAAAAGGAGAAGCTCTGGGGTTCTCCAGAGACTGTCCACACAGGAAACTCAATTGTGAAATCATTTAGACCACTAACATGAGAGTCGTTATGATAGCACACCTTTCGTGAGTTTATAATCACGATTACTGTTCTATAGAGGAATCACCATGCCCATGCACATGAGAAGGACGACGGCATGATGACGATTCCACACATGCTACCTTTCTGGTGGGACAAATGGGTACACGTTGTTTCATTGAGTACTGTAGAACATATGCCCTCTAGAGAGTCCTTCCCAGCTCTCCTTGTCAGGATGCATACATTCATTTTGCACTTGTTAAAGCCAAGAGACGACAATAGTGGTTGTATAACAAGTTAGAGAGGCGCAAGTTAAAGTGTCCCTTAATAGATAGAAAAATTGAAGAGAAACAAATTCACAGTTAAAATATGAATCAATGGACAGTAAGCTGCATCATCTCAGAGAGAATCTGACCCATGAAAGTGAGGAGAAAGGCACCCTTCTCTGAGGAATCCACCTTTAGAAATGTATAAGCAGAAGTTACAGCCTATGGAAAGAACGTAATGTGTTGTGTGATTAAATAATGGAGGAAAAAAAAACTAAACATAGAAACACCTAGAAATCATATAATGGTTCCGAAGTACAATAAAGATTAAAGGACCTTCCAGAAATCCTATAGCAAATATTCAAGCATCCATGTTCTTTCGTGATTTAAAATTGAATGAGGATTGGGGGTGGCAGAGTTATTTCTTAGCCTATTCAGATACCTGGGTTCAATTCCCAGCATGTCCCTCAGCAAAAAGATTGACTGATTAATGTAAAAATGATACTCTGGAATAAGTATAACTATATGAGCGCTTATGTCAGCAGAAGGAATGAAATCTTCATAAAATAAGGGTGAGGTGTCATTTATTAAGATAAATCATGATAACAAAAATAATGTCATCGGGACACAAGAAGAGAAACAAAGAAAGGGGACAGAACACGAGAGACATGGGACAGGGATACATGGACAATTGGGAGAAAGTTTGAGAAACTTAAAAAATGATAAGAACCAGTCATTCTTCAGCACTCATAAAGAATGATGATCATAATATAGATTTATAAATTTTGTAAACTTAAAATGCCTTCAACAGCATTTTCCCATGGGAACCCCAATCATGCAGCTAACATCCTGTTCTCATGTTTTGCTACTCATCAGCTGAAATCCAGGACTTCTTCTGGGGTTCTTTTTTCATTTTTTATTTTTATTTTATTAATGACAGTTTATTCACTTTGTATCCCCCCCGTAGCTCTCTCCCTTCCCCCTCTCAATCCCATCCTACTTTTCCCTTTTTCACCCATGTCCCTCCCCAAGTCCACTGATAGGGGAGGTCCTCCACTTCTTCCTTCTGATCCTAGTCTACCAGGTCTCATCAGGAGTGCCTGCATTGTCTTCCTCTGTGGCCTGGAAAGGCTGCTCACCCTTTAGGCAGAGATGATCAAAGAGCAGGCCAATCAGTTCCTGTCAGAGACAGTCCCTGTTCCCATTACTATGGAACCCACTTGGACACTGAACTGCCATGGGCTACATCTGTGCAGGGGTTCTAGGTTATCTCCATGAATGGTCCTTGGTTGGAGTATCAGTCTCAGAAAACACCCCTGTGTCTATATTTTTTGGTTCTGTTGCTTTCCTTGTGGAACTCCTGTCCTCTCCAGGTCTTACTCTTTCCCCCTTCTTTCATAAGATTCCCTGTACTCTGCCCAAAGTTTAGCTATAAGTCTCAGCATCTGCTCTGATACCCTGCAGGGCAGAGTTGTTCAGAGGCCCTCTGTGGTAGGCTCCTGTCCTTTTCCCTGTTTTCTCCTTCTTCTGATGCCCATCCTCTTTGCAAGATGGCGAAACCATTCAATGGAAAATAGATAGTATCATCAACAAATGGTGCTAGTCTAACTGAATGTCTACATGTAGAAAAATGCAATCACCATAATTATCACCTTGCACAAAACCAAAGTTTAAGTGGATCAAAGATCTCGATATAAAACCAGACACACTAAACCTATTAGAAGAAAAAGTGGGGAAGAGCCTAGAATTCATTGGCCCAGGAGACAACTTCCTGAACAGAACACCAACAGCACAGGCTCTAAGAGTAACAATCAATAAATGGGACCTCATGAAACTGAAAAGCTTCTATAAAGTAGAGAACACTGTCATCTTCTGGGGTTCTTAAGCACATCTAGTTATGTTCCCCGGTTGCCTCGTTGGAATATCTATTTCCTTCATCTGAGTTTCTTTCTTCCCAGATACCAACATACCCAACTCATCCCTCAAATGTCCCTATCCTAGTGAGGACTTCTTAGACTTTTATGTAACCTGCAGCATCTTACATCCAAGCACAAATCCACATTTCTTATCACTTCTTTGCATTTCTCCCATAAGTATTTACCACTCTCAATTCGATGGCCTATACTTTACTCTTTATTTTTTATTTCCTTGTCTAATATATAATATTTATGAAGGCAAGCCTCTTCATTTCTATATTAAACTGCCAGGAATACTTCCTAATATATTTTATGTACTCAGTAAATATTCAGAAAATGAATATTTAAATGAAGAACAATGGGCTTGATGGAACAGACCTGTAATCCAATCTTCACATGAAACTAAGGAAGGAGGATAGAGGTTCAAATCCTGTTTAAGTCACAGAGGTAGTCAAGGCTAGCCTGGGCAACTTGATGGAAACCTGTCTCGAAACAAAACGGAGGAAATGTCTGTGAGCACAATTCAGTGCCAGATTTCTGGCGTGTGTGAAATCCTAAGTTCTGCCACCAACCCTGCAAAACAGCATTATGTTTGGAAGTAACAATAGCAGAAAGATGAAAAACATACTATTTTAATTTTCATGTAGGAAAATACTAAAGAGCACGTGGTTAGAAAAAGAATATTAGTTATCTGCCAGAATGAAAGCAATTTAGCCAGCTAGATCCTTTAGTTAAATCAATGCCAGACACAGAGGCAAAAGCTGATGTGGAAGTCAGGTTCTATAAAATCTTACTTAAGGAAAAAAATAAGTTCTCTTTGCAGCACTGAAGGTGATGAAGACAACTGTTCAGAAATATTTTCTGAACCCAAGGAGAAAGGATGTTCTCAGGTAGAGTTGTTATGAATGGAGACATGCTAGTAAGAGACCTGACAGGTGAACAAAGAGGTGAATGACTATGATTTATATTGTACAATTCTATTTTTGTTTCCCTTATTAAGACAGGGTCTCAAATAGCAAATGTTGGTCTGAAACTGACTGGCACCATTTCCCAAATGCTGAGACCACAGGAATACACCAGCACACTATGACACATTGCTTTTTTTTTTTTTATAGACAACTATCCGTTAGAACCACCATGAAGAACAGCACTGTGATAATTTAAAGGAAAACTATAAGCACCTACCATGACAGGACCAGCCATGCTTATCATGAGGGATTCTTCATGTCTTTGGCGTAATACTGAGATTCACTGAGAGGCAACTGAATCTGGGAATACTGAAGGCTATCACCATGAAACATGGGAGAAAAGACAATCGACTTCTCCTGACTAAGGGTCCATTAAGAAAAAGTCTGCCTCGCTAGTTTATGACAACAAACAGCTACAGATCAGGTAAATCGCAGACCCACAGACCTGTTTATATGTTCTTATAAACACAGATTGTTACATAAGAAATCCCACTTGTCCAAAAGCTGAGACATGATGTTATATGAAGCTTATCAGTCAGCCTACTGTCTCCATTGTTCTAAAAAGCAGGATTCAGAGTTAAGCCTTGCTCCCCGTGAACTCTAAATAATTGTTTGCCTTATGCAATAATGAATGTGAATGAAGAGAAAAATATTCACATAGATTACGTTTAAAAAGAGGGGTAGCATTAGTGACACTTTTGGAATTTCAAGACTGTAAAAGCTCTACAGTGCTGAAAATTAAATCCTAATTTTGTGCATTAAGAAAAATTTCAAATGTGTCTAAGCTGGGGGAAGCAGAGGTGTCTCATGTTCCCCTAAAGTAACATGATCTCCAAAAGTAACATGGTCTCCTAAAGTAAGAATATTGATAGATACAGGCAATGAACAAAGGAAACAGGCAGGCACCGTGGGAGGTGAAAAGGTGTAGCAGGGGCACATAAATCAGCCACAGTACAGGAACAGAAGGCAAAAGCTTTGCACATCTGCACCAAGAAGAAGAGCCATATGCACCGGTACCTCACTGGGGAAAAACACAACAGACTCAGGCAAAACGACAGAAAGATGGCTCGCCGGGGATGGCTTATAAAGGTCCTATTATGGATCCCAAGTTTCCCTGGAAGGAAATTCGGGTATCTGGATCACACTGGGAACAGATGACGCATATGGGGGAAAGCCGCCTCTGGAGTCAACAGAGACATCTGTGGCAGGGGAAGAGGACCGGAGGAGGAGCTGCACGAACTGATGTGTTGATAAGGACTGTGAGCAAAGAGGTGTTCTGGGGAACGCTGAGGAACGATAAATAACGTGGGTCTTCTGGGAGAAAATGAGGTACTTTGTGATCATTGATGGAAATGTAAACAATTGGTAGGGAAGTATTGGTACAAATGGATCCTGAAGGACTTTGTCAAAAATGGGAAAAATAACTTAGCAAGAAGAGAAGCTGATATGTCCTGTGCATTGGAGATAACGTGAATAATAAGAACCCCATCCCAGCTGTGTTCTGAGCACATGGAAGGAAACATGAGAAAGAGAATCTGAGCACAGAGCTTATTTTGGGAACCAGAAAAAGAAAAGAAATGCTTACAAAGGAGAAAATTTAAAAATGCAAAAGTAAACTTTGCAATGCAGTGGCAAAACACAGAATGCATCTAAAGAACATTGAAAAGTGTCTAAGTATTATCCGTGGGCTAAACCAAGAAAAACGTAAACATTGATTTAATGTTTACACTTCAAAATAAATATGAATATAATTTGGTTATTTTTAGCTAGGGCAGTTTTTAAGAGTCTTCTATTACATGTTCTGTTTTCTTATTTTTAAATGACAAAAATAAAAAGCTTATATCGGATATTCATGTATGTTTCAGAAATAAATGAGATTATTAATATATTTTAATTAGTTTATAATTTTTTCATTTACTATCTTCCCTTCCCTTCCCCCCCCCACCAACTCTTCCCATGCCCTCCTCATACCTTATCAAATTGATGGCCTCTTTTTTATTGTTATTGTTAAAGATATATGATACATAGATAGAAAAATGTTAGATAGAAACATAGATAAATAGAGATTCAAAATATATATGTATGATACAGGGACTCACCTCTTCACTCAACAGAAGGGAAATAATTATTCTTAGTAATAGAAACCTATACCACTTCTTCGGGTTTGTGAGGTCATTACCTTAGAAGAGAATCTACTACCACCATTTTACTAGACCAGCATGATAAATACCTTCATTCTAAAATTACGCCCTCAGATAAGTGTAAGTTCCCCCACCACCACCCAAAAAGCTCTTCTTTACAGCTAATAGAGAACACTGCTAGAAACCACAAGTGGACATGATGCAGAGATCAGTGGATCATGGAGGCCCTACCTCCAAAGCGTCTATCTCCGACACAATTCCTGTACCTTGCAGCAGAGGGCCAGAAAGATTCTAAAATCAGGAAATGAGTTTTCCATAGTATTCCCAAGCTGACATACCACCTGTAAAGAAGACACAGAAAATTTTGAAATATGGAACCAATCATGTACCTAGAATATGAATAAATATATTTAACATAAATAACATTCATCAGTTTAGGTGACCGCAATAATTAGTTTTATTTTGTTTGTTTGTTTGTTTGTTTGTTTGCTTGCTTGGGGTTGTTCGTTCTTTCTTTCTTTCTTTCTTTTGAGACAGGATAATTAATTTATGTCCACTTGACACAAGCTAGAGTTGTTTAGGAAGATGAGAGCCAATTGAGAAAATGCCACCATCAAGTTGTCTGTAGGCTAGTCTGCAGGGCATTTTCTTACTTAATCATTGATTTTGGCAAACACGGTCCATAGTGGTTGATGTCACAGCTAGGCTGGTGGTTCTGAAGTGTCTAACAAAGCAAATTGATCTATTTATGATGAGATCTATTATGATCTATTTATGGTCAATTGTCATTGCTCCTCCAGGAAATCTGTTTCAGTCTCTGCTTCAAGGTTCCTTCCCTAACTTTCTTCAATAGTGGACCAAGATGTGAAAATACAAGCAGAATAAATCATTTCTCCTCCAACTTGCTTTTAGCAGCAGTGGTTTATCAGAGCAAGAGAAAAACTAACCAAAATAGATATTGGTACAAAGAATGGGGCAATACCTAGTCTTAGCAAGACTGGGGAGGATTGTGAAAGCAGTTTGGAACTTTAAGTTGGAAAAGGTCTTGACTGTTCAAACATAAGGAAATAATGTGAGAACTTGGAAGATAATGATAAAAGCAGTGCATACTAAGGAAAACTAGCATTTTGGGAGAAATATCAACCCTGCCATGGCTGATCAAGTGATATTTTGAATTAAGAATTTAGTTCTGTTAATCTTAGAGCCTGTGTTGTTGGTGCTCTGTTCAGGAAGTTGTCTCCTATGCCAATGAGTTTAAGGCTCTTCCCCACTTTTTCTTCTAACAAGTTTAGTGTGTCTGGTTTTATATTGAGGTCTCTGATCCTCTTGAACTTTAGTTTTGTGCAGGCTGGTAAGTATGGATCTATTTGTATTTTTCTACATGTAGACATCCAGTTGGACCAGCACCATTTGTTGAAGAGCCTGTCTTTTTTCCATTGTATGGTTTTGGCATCTTTGTCAAAAATCAGGTGTCTATAAGTGTGTGGATTTATTTCAGGGTCTTCTCTTCAGTTTCATTGATCCACCATTCTGTTTCTATGCCAGTACCATGCAGTTTTTACTAATGTTGCTCTCTAGTACAGCTTGAGATCAGGGATGGAGATACCTCCAGAAGATCTTTTATTGTAGGGGATTGTTTTAGTGATTCTAAATTTCTTGTTATTCCATATGAAGTTGAGAATTTTTCTTTCAAGGTCTGTAAAGAATTGTGTTCGTAATTTGATGGGAATTGCATTGAATCCATAGATTGCTTTTGGTAAGATGGCCACTTTTACTATGTCAATCTTGTCAAGCCATGAGCACGGGAGATCTATCGTCTGTATCTTTTTCTATTTCTTTCTTCAAAGACTGGAAGTTTTTTTCATACAAAGTCTTTGACTTGCTTAGTTAGAGTTATACTAAGGTATTTTATGTTCTTTGTGGCTATGGTGAAGGGCGTTGTTTCCCTAAGTTCTTTCTCTTTGTCTTTTGTATACAGAAGGGCTATTAATTTTCTTGAGGTAATTTTGTATCCAGACACTTTGCTTAAGGTGTTTTTCAGCTATAGGAGTTCCCTGGTAGAATTTTTGGGGGCCCTCATGTATACTATCATATCATCTGCAAATAGTGACACTTTGACTTTTTCTTTTCTGAACTGAATCCCCTTGATCGGCTTTAAACGTCTTACTGCTCTAGCAAGGAATTCAAGAACTATGTTAAAGAGATATGGAGAGAGTGGGTAGCCTTGCCTTGTCCCTGATTTCAGTGGGATTGAATTAAGCTTCTCTCCATTTATTTTGATGTTGGCTATAGGCTTGTTGTAGATTGCCTTTATTATGCTTAGTTTACTATGCCTTGTATCCTTGATCTCTCCAAGACTTTAAATATAAATGAATGTTGGTTTTCTTATTAAATGCTTTTTCAGCATCTAAGGAGATTAACATGTTTTTTTTCTTTTTTTTATATGAAAGGACTTTTATTTTTTATTATTAATTTTTTATTTTTTTATTTTATTTTTTTATTATTATTAGTTACATTTTATTAATTCTGTATCCCTGCTGTATCCTGCTCCCTCATTCCCTCCCAATCCCACCCTCCCTCCCTCGTCTCCTCCCTGCCCCTTTCCAAGTCCAGTGATTGGGGAGGACCTCCTCCCCTTTCATCTGATCCTGTCTTATCAGGTATCTTCAGAACTGGCTACAAAGTCCTTCTCTGTGGCCTAGAAAAACTGCTCCTCCCTTGGGGGGTGGGGAGGTCAAAGAGCCTACCATTGAGTTCCTGTCCGAGTTAGTCCCTGTTCCCCTTACTATGGGAAACCAGTTGGTTACTGAGATATCACGGACTTCATCTACGCAAAGCTTCTAGGTTATATCCATACATGGTCCTTGGTTGAGTGTCAGTCTCAGAAAAGACCCCTGTGCCCAGATATATTTGGTCATTGTGGAGCTCCTATCTTTCCATGTCATACTAACTCCCCCTTCCTTCATATGTTTCCCTGCACTCTGCCAAAGGTTTGGTTATGAGTCTTAGTATCTGCTTTGATATACTGCTAGGTAGAGTCTCTCAGGGGCCCTCTGTGGTAAGCTCCTGTCCTGGTATTTGTTTTCTCCTGTGTTCAATGCACCTCCCATCTGTCTTTCTGAGTGAGGATTTATCATCTTACTCCGGGTCCTCTTTCTTGTTTATCTTTTTTAGGTGTATAGATTTCATTATGTTTATCATATCTTACAGAACTATATGAGTGAGTATATATTATATGTGTCTTTCTCCTGAGATAGCTCACTCAGAATAATATTTTCTAGATCCCACCATTTGCCTGCAAATTTCATGATTTCCTCATTTTTTATTGCTGAGTAGTATTCCACTGTATAAAAATACCACAATTTCAAGCTTCTGTAAAGCAAAAGACATTGTTGTCAGAACAAAACAACAGCCTACACACTGGGAAAGGATCTTCACCAACCCTATATCTGACAGAGGGCTAATATCCAACATATGCAAAGAACTAAAGAAGCTGAAAAGCAGCAAACCAAGTAATCCACTTAAAAAATGGGGAACAGAGCTAAACAGAGAACTCTCTGAAGAGGAATACAGAATGGCAGAGAAGCACTTAAAGAAATGCTCAACATTTCAACATTTCTTTAAGTGAGATGCAAATCAAAACGACCCTGAGATTTCACCTTACACCCATCAGAATGGCTAAGATGAATAACTCTAGTGACAACACATGTTGGAGAGGTTGTGGAGAAAGGGGAACCCTCCTCCATTGCTGGTGGGAATGTAAACTGGTACAACCACTTTGGAAATCAATCTGGTGCTTTCTCAGAAAATTAGGAATAGTGCTACCTCAAGACCCAGCTGTACCACTCATAGGCATATACCCAAAATTTGCTCAAGTACACAACAAGGACATTTGCTCAACCATGTTTGTAGCAGCTTTATTTGTAATAGCCAGAACCTGGAAACAACCCAGATGTCCCTCAACGGAGGAATGAATACAGAAATTGTGGTATTTTTACACATGTTTTTTTTTGTTTGTTTGTTTTATTCAGTTTGTTTATATGGTGGATCACATTGACTGATTTCCATATATTGAACCACCCCAGCATACCTGGGATGAACCCTACTTGGTCATAGTGGATGATATCTTTGATGTGTTCTTGGATTCGATTTTCAAGTGTTTTGTTGAGTATTTTTGCATCCGTGTTCATAAGGGAGATTGCCTGAAATCCTCTTTCTTTGTTCGGTCTTTGTGAGGTTTAGGTATCAAGGTGACTGTGGCTTCATAGAATGAGTGTGGTAATGTTCCTTATTTTGTGGAATACTTTGAAGAGTATTGGAGTTAGCTATTCATTGTAGGTATGGTAGAATTCTGCATGGAGAACATCTGGCCCTGGGCTTTTCTTGGATGGGAGACTTTTTATGACAGCTTTTATTTTCTTAGAGGACATAATGAAAAACTTCTGTAAAGCAAATAACACTGTCATCAGAACAAAACAACTGCCTACAGATTGGGAAAAGATCTTTACCAACTCTATATCTGACAGAGGGCCAATATCCAGAATATATAAAGAACTCAAGAACAGCAACAAATCAAGTAATCCAATTAAGAATGGGGTAAAATGATAGGGAAACATCTTACCCAGGCTCCTCCTTCTTGATTAGCTTCCTTAAGTTTACAGTTTTAGTATGATTATCCTATATTATATAAGAGAAGAAGAGGGAGGGAGGGTGGGATTAACAGGGGATGAGAGATGGAGCTACAGCTGGGATACAAAGTGAATAAACTATAATTAATAAAAATAAAATTAAAATTAAATATATAAATATATTTTTTAAAAAATGGGGTACAGAGCTAAATAGAGAATTCTCAATAGAGGAATATCAAATGACAGAGAAATGCTTAAAGAAAAGCTCAACATCCTTAGCTATTGGGGAAATGCAAATCAAAATAACCCTGAGGTTTCACCTTACACCCATCAGTATGGCGAAGATAAAAAATTCAACTGACAACACATGCTGGAGAGGATGTAGAGAAAGGGGAACCCTCCTCCATTGCTGGTGGGAATGTAAACTTGTACAAGCACTTTGGAAATCAATCTGGTGCTTTCTCAGACAATTAGAAATAGTGCTACCTCAAGATCCAGCTATAGCACTCCTAGACATATATCCAAAATATGTTCAAGTACACAACAAGGACATTTGCTTAGCTATGTTTGTAGCAGCTTAGTTTTAATAGCCAGAAGCTGGAAATAACCCAGATGTCCCTCTGTTGAGGAATGGATACAGAAATTGTATTTTCATAACGGAATACTACTCAGCACTTAAAAACAAGCAAAACATGAAATTTGCAGGCAAATGGATGGAACTAGAGAAGATCATCCTGAGTTGGCTATCCCAGAAGCAGAAAGACACACATGGTATATACTCACTTATAAGATGATATTAGACTTATAGGATAATCATACTAAAATCTTTAGACCTAAAGAAGCTAATCAAAAAGGAGGACCCTGGATAAGATATTCAATTCTCATTCAGAAAGACAAACAGGATGGACATTGGAAGAGGGAGAAAACAGGGAATACAGCAGGAGCCTGCCACAAAAGGACACTGAAAGACTCTATCCAGTAGGATATCAAAGCAGATGCTGAGGCTTATAATCAAACTTTGGGCAGAGTGCAGGGAATTTTATGAAAGAAGGAGGAGATAGAAAGATGTGGAGAGGACAGGAGCTCCACAAGGAGAGCAAAAAAAGGGAGGGTACATGGTTTTTGGGGGGGTTTTTTTGTTTTTTTTTTTCTGGGACTGATACTTCAACCAACGATTATTGATGGAGATAATCTAGAACCCCTGCACAGATGTAGCCCTTGGCAACTCAGTGTTCAAGTGGGTTCCCTAGTAATGGGAACAGGGACTGCCTCTGACATGAGCTCAGTGGCCTGTTTTTTGGTCACCTCCCGTGCTGAGGGAACAGCCTCCAGGCCACAGAGAAAGATGATGCATCCAGTCCTGATGAGACCTGATAGAGTAGGATCAGAGGATAGGGGAAGAGGACCTTCCCTATCAGTGGACTGTTGGAGGGGCATAGAGGTAGGGAGAGTGGGATTAGGATGGAAATTGGTAGGGGAAAACATCTCGGATACAAAGTCAATAAACTGTAATTAATGAGGGACTCTGAAACACTCTCCCTAGCAGTGTATCAAAGCAGATGCTGAGACTCATAACCAAACCTTGGGCAGAGCACAGGGAATCATATAAAACAAGGGGGAGTTAGTAAGATCTGGAGAGGACAGGAGCTCTACAAATATATCTGGGCACAGGGATCTTTTCTGAGACTGATTCTCCAACCAAGGACCATGCATGGATATAACCTAGAACCCCTGCTCAGACATAGCCCATGGCAGCTCAGTATCTAAGTGGGTACCCTAGTAAGGGGAACAGGGACTGTCTCTGGATGAACTCAGTGGCTGCCTCTTTGACCTCCCCCCCCCCACCAAGGGAGGAGCAGCTTTGCTAGGCCACAGAGGAAGACAATGCAGCCAGTCTTGATAAACTAGGGTCAGATGGAAGGGGAGGAGGACCTCCCCTATCAGTGGACCTAGAGAGAGACTGGGAGGAGAGGAGGGAGATTGAATGGAGATTGGGAGGGAGGGAGGGAGGGAGGGAGGGAGGGAGGGAGGGGCTACAGCTGAGATACAAAGTGAATAAATTGTAATTAATATAAAAAATAAAAATTCAGAAGAAAAAATAAATTGAAAAAATAAATAAATAAATTTAGTTCTGGATAACTGGGACTGAATAATCTGCCATGGTTAAATAGAGACAATCGCCACTAAGATGAAACCTTTGTTTCTCTGGGATAATTAATGCTGGTTAGCTGTGGCAAAGAAATTAGCAGTGATTAAGAAGAGACTAATATTGAGGATCATGAATCTGGGTGTATTTTCTCAGAGCCACCATACAGACGATGCTATGGTCTGTATGGGGCTGAAGCTGCATTCCATTCTCTCAGCTCACTTAGTAAAACGTAGATTCACCAAGGTGGTACTGGTTTTGAAGGCGTGAAATATAGGAGTATTTTAATTAGGAATGCTAGTACATATGCTAGTAATAGAATGTTATTAGGTCATAGTATGAGCATGGGGTGGTTGGGGACTGGGATTGTGTGACTTGACTGGAGTCCCTGAAGAGTGAGTAGGAAGGGCCATTGGTTAAAATGTACCCTCTTTTGCATTAGAGATCCCTGGATTGGAAAAGTCATTGAGAGAAACTGTGGAATGGCACCATGTAGCATGGTTAGTCTCTGAAGAGAGACCAGGAGAGGCTATTGGTGAAAGTTCAGCTCAATTGCAAAGGAGATACCAGCATTTTGGAGATGCTAATACCGTCACTTAACAACCAAACAGTCTAGAAGCTATAGCCTGAAGCTGCCGAAGCATAGTAGACAAGCTGTGTGTATACTGTGAATCAAAGACACAGTTGAATGGAGTCGTGAAGACATTTTGGAATCCAGAGGATCATGAATTGATCTCAAACATCTGTAAAGAACTCAAGAAGTTGAACAGCAATAAAATCAAGTAATCCACTTAAAAATGGGGTACAGAGCTAAACAGAGACTTAACTTTTAAAGTGTTTGAAATTTTTTTAAATTATGTGGCTCCTTTAAAAGGTGGAACACATTTTACATTTGCAATAATGATATTGATATGAGATTTGGGAGCTAAATAAGAAAGGAAATGTTATGGTTTAATAATTGATATGTTATATGTCAAGTTGACAAGGCGTCAATTGTACAAGTGAGTTTGTGTCATCTTTTGACAAGGTAAAGTTACTTGAGACAGGAAACAGCAATTGAGAAAATGCCTCCAGAAGATCTGTAGGCATATCCGGAGGGCCATTTCCAGATTAATGATTTATAGGAGTTGGCCCAGCCTATGGAAGGAGTTCAGTGCCACACCTGGACTGGTGGTCCTGAATCATATAAGAAGCAGGCAAAGCACACAGGAATCGCCAGCCTATGAGCAGCACTCCTCTAGGACTGCTTGGGTTCCTGGTTCTAGGTTTCTGCCTTGCGTTCCTACCCTGACTTTTTTCAATGATTATGGACTGTCATGTAAAAGTATAAATAAAATAAACCCTTTCTTCCTCAATTTGCTTCTGGTAATACTGTTTTGTTTTGTTTTGTTTGTTTGTTTATTATTTACACTTTATTCATTTTGTATCCCCCCCCTATGGTTCCCTCCCTCCTCCCATCCCTATCCCTCCCTTCCTCCACCCTCTGCATGCATGCCCCTCTCCAAGTCCACTGATACAGGAGGTCTTCTTTTCCTTCCTTCTGATCCTAGTCTATTAGGTCTCATCAGGAATGGCTGTATTGTCTTCTTCTGTGGCCTGGTAAGGTTGCTTCTCCCTCAGGGGAAGGTAATTAAAGAGCAGGCCAATCAGTTCATGTCAGAGACAGTCCCTGTTCCCATTACTATGGAATCCACTTGGATACTGAATTGCCATGGGCTATATCTGTGAAGGGGTCTTAAGTTATCTCCATGCATAGTCCTTGGTTGGAGTATCAGTCTCAGGAAAGACCCCTGTGCTCAGATTTTTTAGTTCTGTTGCTCTCTTTGTGGAGTTCCTGTCCTCTCCAGATCTTACTGCTTCCCACTTCTTTCCTAAGATTCCCTGCACTCTGCCCAAAGGTTGGCCATAAGTCTCAGAATCTGAATTGATAGTCTGCAGGGCAGAGCCTTTCAGAGGTCCTCTGTGGCAGGCTCTTGACTTGTTCCCTCTTTTCTCCTTTTGATATCCATTCCCTTTGCCTTTCTGGATAAGGATTGAGCATTTTAGCAAGAGTCCTCCCTCTTGATTAGTTTCTTTAGGTGTACTGATTTTATTAGGTTTATCCTAAATGATATGTCTGTATGAGTGAGTATATGTATTGTGTGCATCGTTCTATTTCTGGGATAGCTCACTCAGGATGATCTTTTCAAGATCCCACCATTTACCTGCAAATTTCATGATTTCCTTGTTTGTTTGGTTTTTTTTTTTTTTTTATTGCTGAGTAATATTCCATTGTGTAGATGTACTTACCGTAAAAGATCTTCAGGAGGTATCTCCATTCCTGATCTCAAGCTGTACTAGAGAGCAACAATACTAAAAACTGCATGGTACTGGCATAGAAACAGAATGGTGGATCAATGGAATAGAGCAGAAAACCGTGACATAAATCCACACACATATGGAGACCTGATTTTTGACAAAGATGCCAAAACCACTCAATGGAAAAAAGACAGCATCTTCAACAAATGGTGCTGGTCTAACTGGATGTCTACATGTAGAAAAATACAAATAGATCCATACTTATCACCCTGCACAAAACTAAAGTCCAAGTGGATCAAAGACCTCAACATAAAACCAGACACACTAAACCTATTAGAAGAATAAATGGGGAAGAGCCTAGAACTCATTGGCCCAGGAGACAACTTCCCGAACAGAACACCAACAGCACAGGCTCTAAGAGCAACAATCAATAAATGGGACCTCATGAAACTGAAAAGCTTCTGTAAAGCAAAGGACACTGTCATCAGAACAAAACGACTGCCTACAGATTGGGATCTTCACCAGCCCTATATATGGTAATACAGTTTTATCACAGCAATAGAAACCTTAACTAAGACAGTTACAGAAACATAAGCAATCGTGGCTATCATAAAAAGTCACCAAAATTTCAATTCCGTGCATCAACCTTTCGTGAAAAAATAGTGTATGGGCAAAGTAACTTATTATTGTAGCCTTCTGAAGATGGTAGCTACTACAAACCAGAGTCAATAGATAGCTGGAAGAGTAGCTGCTAATGTAAACCTGTATTTCTTACCTAAAAGACATGATATTGACATACTACACTAAAATACTGCTTGAGGAAGAAGGGAGCTTAAAAGTTCACGATTATAAAGAGACTGTGTTTTCATTGCAAACAATAAATAAGGCCACCATGGAGAGTACACGGCTCTGTCACTTGGGGTATCATCCTCAGAGCCTGAACTCTGCCCATATTCTCAGAATCTCTTCTCAGAACTATCTCTGATCAGGGAAAAACATTTTCTTTTCCATCACCAATTCCAATATTATTGTTGAGTCCCTGCCTATGTCTTTCTTAGACAACAGCCTCATAACTAAACAGGTTGACTTCTGTCTTACAACCCTCAATATTCATCGTTGGCAGTGACCACATATTATCCTTTCTGACAAAATCACCCATAATTTCATTTGCCTTTAATAGTTTTTTTCTCACCTATAAAATAATCTACTCTAATATCTGTAGTGTGATATCTCCTTTTATCCACTTCCCTTCTACAACTCATAAGTAATTTTCCAGCTTGTGCTTCTTCAACAAAGCCAAATTATTGTACTGCCCCAAGACTTGATACATGCCATTCTGTCCATCAGAACCTCTTTCCTTCTTTTATAAAATAACCTATCACTTGACTTCACATCTACTCAGGATTGGTTTTCTCCATGAAGTATCTCTCTAAACCTTTGTGTAAACAGCCCTTTCTCCACCCACCTATATGTTCTTAGTTATGTGACCATCAAGCTGGAATTTAATGAAACTCCATTTGGTGAATGTGAATTCTAATAATTTTATTTCTGTTTTATCGATCTTAATGCTGTCTTATGCATTAAAGTGTTGTTCAGAGTCAGATTATGCTATTTCATTTTGGATACATATGGCCTGAATTACTTTGGTAAAATTAATCTCAACTAAGTGGATATGTACTAAAATGTACTTATCTCAGAAATGGACCCAAGTACTATTTCTCTGTCACTTTAGAAATTATTTTTTAAACATGTTTTTTGCTTTTTTAATTTTTTTATATTTATTTATTTATTTATTTATTTTACCACATTCTGCCTGCATGTATGTCTGCACACCAGATCTCATTATAGATGGTTGTGAGCCACCATGTGGTTGCTGGGAATTGAACTCAGGACCTTTGGAAGAACAGCCAGTGTTGTTAACCTCTGAGCCATCTCTCCAGCCCTAAAAATTATTTTTAAAAACTAAATATTCAGAACAATTGCTAAAAAAATATGTATGAAAGGGGCCAAAATTTGAGCAATTTTAGCTTGTTTCAACTCACAACAAAAATCTCACAAGTGAGATAAGAAAATCAGCTCACAGTGAGATTAAGAGACATTGCCAACACCAAATAGGTGGTAAATGGTGAAGATAGTATATTAACCCAAATATGTAGCCTCTGATTCTGTGTTTTTCTCAATTATACTATACTGTGTATCAATTAGATGTGAATTAATATTTAAAAACACATATTTCCTTGGCATATCACACTGAAAGTGTTTAAATAAATCTCTTTTTTTCTTCTTCTCTAATTGTCAATGAATAAAACTGCTTATACACACACATACACACATACACCACATAAATACATTTGTCTCTCTGAACATGAGATTACTAAGAGAAAACAGTGTTTTTTTTTCCAAATGATGTTAAGGCTAGAAAAAAGGAAAAACAAAAAATCCCAATGCATTAGATAGATTTATAAAATCTCCACATAATAGAAAGAGTAGACACCTGATTTTCTTTGCCAAATGCTCAGCATAGCACTCCAGAAGTACATGGCAAATTTGTACCCACCAAAATATAAGAGAGTTCACTAAGGACACAGGAGCTTAGAAAAAAATGCAATCAGTAAACTTAAGTTAAAAACAACAACCATAAATAAAAGTACACAGTCCTGAAAAAAAATGAAATGTGGATGCCCTAAGGATATAAAGATGTCACGAATGGAATGCACGCTGAAAAAAAATGTCCCTCCCTAAACACATTAAATGGAAAGACTGTCACACACCAGACACATAGACAGGAAAAGATGTCCTGGTGGAGGAAAGTGAGGATCCTCCTCCTGGAGCATATGGTGATAAAAAATGAGATACTCATATAAAAAAGAGGAGGATGACTGACCCATGTGTCATAAAACATGACACACTTGAGATGCGGAGAGGAGAAGACAACTTATCAGAGAAGTTAGAAGGTGAAACAGGGGATGCTTTACTTTCACGGAGACAGCTGTTGTCTTGTGAATCGCTCTTCAGAGTCAGTTCTTGCTGCCTCATTTCTGTCTTTCTAGTTGGCAGGTGGGCCAAAGGAATTATAAAAAACCCTCCTGAGATTATCTATTCTTACCAGTATTCCCCTGTTTCTCTTGCTCATATTTAATAATTCATCAAAACAAGGTTTCCAAATCTGTTAATAATAGCAGCATAACTTTTATTTCTAGAATCAAAAAGGAAACCTGAAAATACCCAAGCTAGTCTAGGCATACACAAATGAAGGTGTTTTCCCTGAGGTAGTGCTATGAGGTCCCTGCCATCTTGGCTTTAAGATACTGATGATCTGGTGTCTATTCATCGATATTATATTCACAATGTTCATTGCCAAGAAAATCCTTCCGAATAATGTAATTCTTAAAAGCTCTCTGAGCTTAGACTTATTGTAAAAGCAGAAAAAGTCATAATGAGTCCAACGCACACAAAATCTTCACAAATCCAGGCCCAAATGATTTCCAAAGAATTATTTTATTAACCTGAAAAATAATGGATGTCTAGCTTGTAAAACCCTCCCATAAAAACTTTAAATAAATCAGATTTCTCTTGATGACTTGGAGGGGATTTGGTGCTGACCTGAGCTTGCGCACTAAATGTGAAAAGACGCCAGGGCTTAAAAGGCTGTGGAGGTTTCCTGCTGAGGAGCTGTTCAGTACCAAAGTAAGAAGGAGCTCTCATCCTGTCTCTGTTCCTCACAAGTTGTGTCATCACAGACAAACTACCTTTCTGTGATCTCATCAGGATAGTAACAGTACAGCTACTGCAGGGTGTTCTTAAGAACTAAATGAATTAAATCTAGAAAGTATACCACGTGGCGTTTTTACATACATTCTTGATATTAGAATCATCATGCATTGAATTCTAGGAAGTCTTTAATTTCTTCCTTTATTTCTTCCCTAACCAACCTGTCATTGAGTAGCGAGTTGTTCAGTTTCCATGTATGTGCAGGCTTTTTGCTGTTTCTTGTTTCTTTCTTTGCTGTTTGTTGTTGAGGTCCAGCTTTAGACCATGATGGTCAGATAGGATACAAGGGATTATTTCAATCTTCTTGTATCTGCTGAGGTTTGCTTTGTGACCGATTATGTGGTCTATTTCGGAGAAGGTTCCATGAGGTGCTGGAAAGAAGGTATACTCTTTTGATTTTAGGTGGAAAGTTCTGTAGACATCTATTAGATCTACTGATTTAGGGCCTCTCTAAGTGCCCTTGTTTTCCTGTTTTGCTTCTGACTGGACGACCTGTCCCTTGGTGAGAGTGGAACGTTGAAGTCTCCCACTATTAAGGTGTTGGTATCAATGTGTGATTTCAGCTTTAATGATGTTTCATTTACAAATGTAGGTGGTCTTGTATTTGAGGCATAGATGTTCAAAATTGTGATGTCCTCCTTTTGGAATTTTCCTTTGATGAGAAGGAAGTGCCCTTCCTCATCTTTTTTGATTAATTTTGGTTGAAAATCTATTTTATTAGAGGGCTAATATCCAAAATATATAAAGAGCTCAAGAAAGTAAACTCCAGCAAACCAAATAATCCAATTAAAAAATGGGGTACAGTCCTGATGAGACCTGCTAGGCTAAGGTCAGATGGAAGGGAAGGAGGACCTCCCCTATCAGTGGACTAGAGGAGGGCCATGGGAAAAAAGGGAGGGAGAGTGGGATTGGGAGGGGACAAGGGAAGGGGCTACATCTGGGAAACAAAGTGAATAAACTGTAATAAATAGAAAAAGAAAAAATGGGGTACAAAACTAAACAGAGAATTCTCAATAGAGGAATATGGAAAGGCAGAGAAACATTTAAAAAAATGCTCAAAATCCTTAGCCATCAGGAAAATGCAAATCAAAACGACTGTGGGATTCTTAAAATCATCAGAATGGCTAAGATCAAAAACTCAAGTGACAGCACATGCTGGCGAGAATGTGGAGAAAGGAGAACACTCCTTCATTTCTGGTGGGAGTGCAAACTTGTACTCACATGAATGGATATTAGCCATATAATACAAAATAGCCATACTACAATCCACAGACCTAAAGAAGCTAAATAACAAGGCAGTCCATAGGGAGGATGTTTAATTCTCATTATTCAGAATGGCAAACAGGATAGACACTGGAAGTGATTGAAGAGAGGGAACAGGATGGGAGCCTACTATAAATGTCCTCTGAAAGGCTCCATCCAGCAGGGGATGGAAACAGAGGCTACGAATCACACCCAAACTTTGGGCAGAGGGCAGGGAGTTGTAGAAAAAAGTAGGGGAATAAAATGACCCAGAGTAGCTAGGATCTCTATAAGACCAACAGAGTCAACAAATCTGGGCCCATGGATGCCTGCAGAGACTGATGTACCAACCAAGGACTATGCACGAAGGGGCCCTAGACCCTCCCCTCAGATGCAGCCAATAGGAAGCTCAGTCTCCATGTGGGTTCCCTAGTAAGGGGAGCAGAGGCTGTTTCTGACTTGGACTCTGTTGCCAGCTTTTTAATCACTTACCCCTGGTAATGGTGGGCAGCAGGGTATGGAGAGGGGAGGAGGACTTGCCAGGCCACAGAGAAAGAGGATGCAGACAGTCCTAATGAGACTTGATAGGCTGGGGTCAGATAGTGGAAAAGGAGGGCTCCCCCTTTCTGAGGACTAGGGGAAGGGAATGGGGGGAAGAGGAAAAATAGGACCGGGAAGAGGGGAGGGATGGGGCTGCGATCAGGATGTAAAATGAATAAATTAAAAAATTTAAATTTAAAAAGAAGAAAAAAAAAAAAACGAAGACCATGTTGCACTGTAGGGGAAAAAAGTTAAGATCCGAAAGCACATACTTACAGAATCATGTAGGGATTTATAGCTATGAGACAAACATGTTGATGATTTAGAATGAGAAAATTTGTTTTGAAGGGACAATAGTTACATCCTTTCAGATGATCATGGTATTCATGCAAGATGGAATTTATAGTCTTAGAAAAAGTAGAAATTTGAAGAGAAAACAAAGAGGTCAAGAACATGTCAATTGAACAGTGTAAGCCACCCCAGTTTCTCTGCAAAGTGATAAAAATGGTTTGATTTGTTCTGTTTTGGTTTGAGCTGGGGTTTTGTTGTTGTTGTTGTGTTGTTTTGTTTTTGTAATAGGGTTTCTCTTTGTAGCTCTGGCTGTCCTGGAACTCACTCTGTAGACCATGCTACCCTCAAACTCACATATAACTGCCTCACAAGTGCTGGGATTAAAGGTGTGCACCACCACCTGGAAAAATTAACATTTTTGTCATACACAGAATTGTACACAGAACATTTTGTCATACACCGGAAAATCACATCTGTAGAGTTGTGTACAGGGTGGTAATTGGAAAAAAAAGGAGGAGGATAAAGAAGAGAAGAAAGAAAAAGAGACAATGAGGAAAATGATCCTTAATGTACTCTCAATTAACCCTTAAATGACAATAGGAAAATGATCCTTAATGTACTCTCAATTAACCCTTAAAATGAGAATATTTCGAATAGACATGCCAGTGTCTGGCACATTATGCTGGATACTGGCCAGCATTTCTGGGGACCTCTATTCCAAGAGCATATTTTTGTGATGTATTAATAAATGTTTTTACTCACTTGGTAATTCAGACTGGGCAGATTGCACCTTGTTATTATATATGTTATAGCAAAAATAGTAGGTGATTATCACCACTTTTGTTTAAATATTTTATTCAACTTTCCCCTTAAGAGGAGAATCAAAACTGCTTCAAATTCTTATTTCTTGTTTTCTTCACTCCTGCCAATTGCATTTCCCTCTTTTTTCTCTTCCTAAAACAGCCTCTAGAATGTTGCATGGCCTATTCCTCCTCATTGATATTTCTTCTAAAAGATAGGAAGCCCTTTAAAATGCTTAATTATTATTCATGATATACACTCAGTCCCTTTCCTCGTGCACATGCTGCCACTTTCTGACATGTATCAGATTAGCGCCCTTCTCAATGTTCTTTAATGTTTTTAATTCCTTTAAGGTCCTGAGTTCCTTATAATGTTTCTTTCTGTTTTCAACCACTCTGTCCTCCAACACTCTCAAAGAGAATGATCTAAGAGAGATTCCTGCTGAGGCTCATTCTTATTTATTTATTTATTTATTTTAGCATACTGAAAGAATGTAAATTTTCCAAGCAAAATAATTTCTGTGCCAAAAGGATTGTGCACCACCAGAGCTGTTAGATGCATCTCCTTAGGAACAGGCGCCTGTTCCACAGTGATAAAAATACGAACACTTATGAGTCAGGCCCTTTCCTTACAACTAAATACATATTAGCACCATCACACTTCCTAACAATTCAAGCTGTGCAGTTTTGAAGGTAGGTGCTAATTTTACACCTGCACATTTCATAGATAAAGAACTGAGCTACCAATCATGAGCAACAACAGAGTAAACTGAAATACGGTATGAGCCAGGCTTCAAAGCCAGGCAGCAAGAGTTTCCCAAGTCTACCCACTGAGCCATCCAGCTTCGCACATGGGATGTACACCCAGGCCAACAATATAAGACATACTTTATAGGTTTTTGCTGAAATTGCCTCACTATTATATAAAAAAATCTTAAGATAATTATATTTTCCAGAAAGCAAAATGAGATACTGTAAATATTTGACTATCATTCTGAGTGGTACAAAGCATGAATAAAAAGGCTATTCTAAGTCCCTTTCTATACTTTTCTTGATGGTGTCTGCTATTATCTCATCTTGCCTATCTAAACACGCAAGCTCAGAGTGCAGGTGTGAGAAGTATAAGACCTTAATACAATCGTTCTGATGGGCAACCACATGTCTTACAGCTGTAAAGTTTTGAAAAAATGTGGAAAAGCAGAAGATTATACAATACGCCTTAATTTCATAACCCTGACTTGAATATGTCCTTTCTTTCGTTTGTAGAATAAATAAAACAGCGAAAGACTGATGGGAACCCTCTGGGGAAAGCAATTATTTTTCTTTAGTTTGATGGGGTTTTCTTTTATTAAAGATGCTGGTTTATTACCAAGAGCAAATCTGTTTCCCGACAAAATGAATCTTTCTTCATACCTCACCCTTCTTCTAAGAGAACATGTGGAAAGGGTGATGATATCCCCAAACCTGTGCTTGCCAAGGTCAGCTTTAAAAGACAATTTAATGTTAAACGTCTGTCTATCATGGTTTCCGTTTCTCCACTATTTGTGAGGTTAACTTAATAAGAATAATATATTGTCACCTATCAAATGCTCCGCCTAAAGCATTATGTATATGCCAACATCTCTCAAGCCTGACTGTTGAAGACCTTGAAAGTTCCCTTTGCTTTTCTTGCAAAATATTTTTAGGCTTCAAGATAAGTTCCAAAGAAATCCTCCACAAAAGCACAAGAAGCAGTAAGTGTTCTGTAAGCCTCATATCAGTCATCAAAATCCCTTCGTCTTATAAGCTGAACTGGCACATCTGTGAGGCGGTAAGCTCTGTCTTCTCATTCCCTTTCATATATTCTTCTTTGGGGGAAAGTGCTCTAAGCACATAAGCTTCATGCTGTTATCCTTCCCATTTTTAACTTCCAAAAATAAAAAAAAAAAAATGTTCAAGTATCCTACTCTCTCAGCTTATTCTTCTGCCAAATAGCTTTTAAAAACTATTCTAAGGAATCAAGTACAATGTCCTCTTCACTTATAAGAATAGTATCTTTTCTCTTTGCTGATGCGTGTGGAGTGATTGGGGAAGCATAATTCAGTAGCAGAGAGTACGTTTTTAGACCTAGTTATAGGGACACAGTAAAAGAAACACTCTGTGAAATATGGGTCATGCTGACATTTTCTGCAGCCCCTGGGTCTATATCATTGTATTTTTTTTAATATTTCTGACTGATTCATTTTAGAATTCAGATGGATGAATTATCACCATCTCTTTGTGATGCTGCCTGAGTCATATTGAGTTTGTTGTTGTTGTTGTTTTGGCACTTCTCTCCTAAGGCCTTCCAAAATGCATCTCCCACATCTCTCCAAATGTAGTAATCTAGTCTCAGTGCTAGCCTGATTAGGCTTTCTATAAGTAACAGCCTGATTGGGGGTAAATTCTTGCTGGATTGTCCAACGCATCTGCCATCCTTCCTCCCTGGCTTTAGCTGTTTTTATTCCTAATCAGGATAGCCATCAAGGCCTGAGTATCTGCCCACCTTAGGAGCTGATTGGCAAAGGTAAGGACAAGTGAAACAACAACTCTCTAGTGTTCATCTCAATAGGATGGTCCTACAATATATCATTACAGAAGATCTGAGGTAGACAAGGGAATATGGACCCAGTAGTGTCCCAGAAACTGGCCATAGTCTCGTGTATCAAAAAGTTTTCTGAGTATTGTTCTGTCTGGTTCTGAGTAGAAGCTCCATCAATAGGAACACCCTATAGAGCTCAAGAGGTGGGACATTATTGTCACCTTTGTTTCTTTCTTGTCATCTTCTCCAGACTCCCTTAGGTTGAAAGAACTAATTAACTAATGCTAATTGTGCTAACACTGAGGGTCTTGTTCTGTCAGCTGGACAGCATCTATTTCTTCTTTGTCCCTTGCTGGCTCCGGCTTTCTGGAACAACTTCTTGCTTTTCTATCTGTGCCATCACTTTTCCTCCAGTCAGAGATGAATCTTGATTGTGTATGGCCACAAAAGCCAGAACAGCCCCCTCTCTTCTTCCTTTTCAAAACAACTCCCACTGAGAAATAGTGACCATGTTGATTCAACTTGACACAAACCTAGACATATCTAGGATGAAGGAATCTCTTTTTTTCCCAGACAAGGTTTCTCTGTCCTGGACTTGGACTCTTTTTCTAGACTAGGCTAGCCTCAAACTCACAGAGATCTACCAGCCTCTGTCTCTACTGGGATTACAGATGTGTGCCCAGCTAGATGAAGCAGATGCACTATGTGTGCTGTGGAAAGTCTTTGAGGCCTAAATGATTATGAGTTAGAGAATATAACGGTGAGTTTTACACTGGTAGACTTAAGTTTTGCTTTGATCTGATTGTGACTGTGCCCTGTTTCTTCCCTTTTGGAGTAAGAAAAAAATAACCTGTTTCAATTTTACAGGAGCCTGCAGTTGGGAAACTTTGGATGTTTAAAAACATGTTAGAATTTTAGAAAGACTTTGGGTATTTTAGAGAGACTTTATATAATTTAGAAAGACTTTGGATATTATTTTAGAGAAGATTTGGACTTTAAAGACTGGATATTTTAAACAAACTGAGACTTTATTTGAATATTTAAAGACTTGGACTTTTAAAAGTAGAAATGTTTTATATTTCAAAGTTAATATTAATGTGAGTTCTCAGGGATGATCAAGAAAGGAAAAGTTAGAGATTAATAAGTAATTGTGTGTCAAGCTGACAAAGGGTCAATTGTGCTGATTGGTTTTTTTTTTCAGACTAACACAAATCTAGGCATAACTAAAAAGAAGAAATTGTAAAAATAAAATAGCTCCATAAGATTTGTCTGTACTACCAAGTGGATGGCTTCACTACAAAATACTAAAGAAGTGGGGTTGATGACTATGTTGCCTCTGAGCCTAGTGAGTTCAATCCCAGGCATCCACACGGTGGAAGGAGAGAACCAACTTCTTTGAGTTGTACTCTGACCTCCACATATACTCACAGAACATAGGACAAACCCACTAAAACCTGTGCATCTAAAGAAACTAAGCAAGAGAGAGGACCCTAACGAAAACCGTCAATCCCCATCCTGAAAGGCAAAGAGGATGGACATCAGAAGAAGAAGAAAACAGGAAACAACCTAGGAACCTTCTACAGAGGGCCTCTGAAAGCCTCTGCCCTACAGACTATCAAAGCAGATGCTGAGCCTGATGGGAACTGTCAGACAGAGTGAATGGAATTTTAGGTAAGAAGTGGGAAATAGTAAGAGCTGGAGAGGACAGGGCCTCCACAAAGAGAGCAACAGAACAAGAAAATTTGAACACAGGGAACTTCGCAGAGACTCATACTCCAACCAAGGACTATTCATGGAGATAACCTAGAACCCCTGCACAGATGTAGCCCATGGCAGTTCAGTGTCCAAGTGGGTTACATAGTAATGGGAAGAGGGACTGCCTCTAACATAATCTGATTGGCCTGCTCTTTGATCACCTCCCCCTGAGGGGGGAGCAGCCTTACCAGGCCACAGTAGAGGACAATGCGGCCACTTTTGATGTGAACTGATAGACTAAGATCAGAAAGGAGAGGAGAACCTCCCCTATCAGTGGACTTGGGGAGTGGCATGCATGCAGAAAGGGGAAAGAGGGTGGGGTTGGGAGGGGAGGAGGGAGGGGCTTATGTGGGATACAAAATGAATAAAGTGTAATTAATAAAATAAAAAAAAATTTAAAAAAAGATTTGTCTGTAGACAAGTTTTTACGGCATTTTCTTTGTAATTTTTATTGATGGTTTATGTGGAAGGGCTCCACCTACTTTGGACAGTGCTGCTCGTAGGCAGGAGGTCCTGGATGGTACAGAACACAGGGTGAGCAATCCATGAGGAACAAGCGAATAAGCAGTCTTCCTTCATGGTTTCTGCTTCAGTTCTTTCCTCTAGGTTGCTATTCTGAGTTACTGCCCTGACTTTTCTCAGTGGTGGGATATGATCTATACTTATAAAATAAACCCTTTCCTTGACAAGGTGTGTTTGTCACGGTGTTTTAGCACAGCAATGTACACCCCAACTAAGACAATTATTTAGAAAATCATTCAGTGGCATTCTTTGCCCAAAACCAAATGTACAGAGTGGTCAAATGGCATTACAACTACATACAATCTTGTCTTTTTTGATGTAACAATTAGCATATCTGTACCAATTTGCCACACCATACTCCAGGTGGCTAACTCTAGGAATTAAGGATGTGCCACCCATTATAACAGTCAGTGCTCTTACAGAAAACAGACAGTACAGAAAAGAACAAAAGAGGAAGGTTTCATATAACCTCAGAGCACCCTGGTCACTTCCTAGGAAGAAAAAAACCAAAGAGAAGAGTAGAATAAATATGAAGCCAGAGAAGTTTTTTTTAATTTTTTTTCCTAATCTGGGAATCAAATCAGAAAATGTAGCAATTCAAGTCTGTGAAGGAAGTGGAAAATGCTAGAGGAACCTAAAGGGGACACCCCTACCTGATATCACTCTGCAGCCACCTGAGAGTCTCCCCAACATGGGACCCTGAGGTTTCCCAGTCTTGGACAACCATCTCACAGTTACTCAGTGACTTCTCAGAGAGCTGGAAGCCATCCTATTTTGGTTGCCAACAATGCAAGTGGTCCTGTGTCCATCACATGCATAAGAGCATGAATAGAGTCTTTAAATTCTTGTATTACAAGAGCCAGAAAAATAGGAAGCCAGAGAAAAACCCACCTTCCTCATCCTCTGATTTTGATAGAACTATGTACAGAACAGAACAAAGACCATAAACCAATTCAAAGTTCTGTCTTACTCCCTGATCTAGTGAATTGGATTTTGTCGCTGAGATTCATCAGGTTTTCTTCATCTCTCTCTCTCTCTCTCTCTCTCTCTCTCTCTCTCTCTCTCTGTGTGTGTGTGTGTGTGTGTGTGTGTGTCTGTCTGTCTGTCTGTCTGTCTGTGTGTCTGTCTGTGTGTGTATGTGTGTGTGTATGTGTATTCTCCCATATGTGTTGCTTGGGGAGGATCAATAAGCACCAAGAATGTTGAGTATTAAACTCGGTCTCAGTAACTTTTTTGGATGACATTTAGATTTAAGGTTAATTCAGAACAAATGAACCCTTAGCAGTTGTGTACATGCTTAGGTGATTCCAATATGTATGAACAGATTTTGTCCTGCAGCACACAGTTCAATATATGGTATAACTGCATATTAATATAGCATATAAATGTAATGTCCCTATAATTGTACACCTATCACTAGTAGGACTTCCAAGTTCTTGGCATCACTGGTTGTACATAGAGAAATATCAATGTGTATAAAATTATAAGGCTGACCATGGATTTTGTTTTCATATTTTTAAAATGATCTTTTAATGTCATCATTTTCACCTTCTACATAAGTCATCATCACTAACCAAAGACTTCATATGTATAAACAAACAGCCCAATTTGAAGCTAAAGATGCAAAGGCTCTTGTAATAGTAAATACTGTTCTTATATTTTTATGCATGGCACTGTATCAGCATGCTGTATATATTACTATCTTCTTAACACGATAGTATGACCTCTGAACTTGAGAAAATTAAAATATTAAATATTTAAATATCTCTCTAGGCTGACTGTAGTAGCAACAACCTTTAATCCCAGAACTTGGAAAGCAGAGTGGGTGGACCTCTATGAGTTTGAGGGTAGTCTGTTCTTCATCATGAGTTAAAAGCCAGCCAGAATTATGTAGTGAGAGCCTGTCACAAAACAAAGCAAAAACCAACTTACAGATATAATGCATACATCTTGTAAATATATGTGATGTGCACTATTTCAGATTAGCACATGATTTTTTTCGCCAACCTTCTGCTTGAACCACATTGTCTGAAGCTAGTAAAGTGGCCTTTTTTCTTCTCCACCTGCAAACCTGAAGGTAGACAAAACTGTCTCCCTGAAGACAGATGCCCAGACCAGGCATGTTTTGGCATGTAAGACTCCAAGACAATTTTTTGTTCATGACTTCAATAAAAGTCAGGCAAAGTCATTGCTTCCCCAATGCCTGAGTTAAGCTTTCTTAAAGTTTCTGTGTTACTCTTTCTTGCACCCCAAAGCTTTGTCTCACCATCCCAAAACAAATTCCACTGCAGATCTATGGTTGGCAGTCTGCTAAAACTCCTAAGGGAAGAGTAGTTTGTACTGACTGCTGTTGCATTTTGTTCAGTTTTCTTTCTGGATCTATAATTTTACCCTACAAATATCCTGCTCACTATTCTTCTAGGTTTTAACATCCTCCAGGTTGGGACTCACATCACTGACACTTTTGCCTGCTGCTGCTGATACAACTTCTCTTGTTTTGAAACTGGAGCTTTGAAATTCTCTACTGTTTTATCATGGTTCCCACATGAATTCACTCCTTAGCAAAAGATTTGTTCAGCAGGATTAGAAAGGCTTGGGAGACATCCTTATGTTCTCTGGTCTCCAAAACATCATCTCCAGCTGATCACTTCCAACAGGAGAGAAGATAACATTTGTCTTGAGTTGATCACTTCCTATACTGGAGAAAATGACCTTTATCTTGAGTTGATTACGTCCTATACTGGAAGTGACATTCTTTGGGAAATCCTTTCTCTCCTATACCCAGTGTCAACAGCCCCACACTAACTTTCTTACCCAGTCACTGTCAGAGAGCTTTTATATCAAGAATGCCGATGATCTTCATGGGTTTGTGTGTCTTCTGGTACTAAACATATAGGCTTAACATTTCTGGTCTCTTTCATGAGAGTTTAAGGGCATATACTCAACTGGTAATGCTGTCCATTAAACAGAAAATCTATTCACCCGGCCATGCTTCTAAGAGATAGCCATACAATTCCATGAGTCTGAGTTACTTACATTTATCAAACTCTCAGAGACTCTATCTTACATTAGTGGTAAATCAAACTATATTTTCTCTCAATTATGTTTCCTAATGGATAAACTCCACAGACCTTTGTCTATCTTTCAGCTTATGAGCCTTTTTCTAATTTATCTCTATTTTCTGATGATGAGATCACTTCACTGTTTAGTGGCCATTAAAAAAAAAAACATGTTCTTATGAAGAAGAACATGTAAAATATTATTTTCATCAGGGAGTTGTTTGTTTGGTTTCCACTGTTAAAGAGTTGTTTGCTGGTTTGAAGGATTTTTGGTTTTTGGTTTGTTTTTGAGACAAGGTTTATCTGTGCACTTTAGGCCATCCTGGACTCTCTTTGTACACCAGGCTGGGCTCAAACTCACAGAGATCTGCCTGCCTCTGCTTCCATGAATGCTGGCATTAAAAGAATGTGCCACAGCACCCAGCCCAGAGAAAAACTCTTAGTTTCGTTCTCTGTCTTGGGCTACAGACTTTTCAACCTGACAGTATTTTTAGGGTTTGGTGGTGGCAGCTGTCGTTTTGTTTTACCTTATTTCAAAATCTTGGCTAGGCCTTCTTTGAAAATAAATTGATCTGTCTATACTCTTATTGTAATTCTCTGCCTTTCACATCTTGTTGGATGAAATAGAACATGTACTATCAGAAAATGCAATCTGCATAAGAAGTAGAACAGAACAATTAGGTAATGACCCACTTTACATGAGATTATGCCAATTAATGTGCATGAATGTTCGCCTCATGCTGTTATTCCTAACTTACATATTGAATCTGACTTACAAGGAACGGGTACATATGCTATCATGTCAATATTTTTTCAAGCAAATAAAATAATGGTCACACTAATTGTCACATTTCACATAGATACTATATGTTCTTTGGAAGACAAAGAGAGATAAAGAAATAGAGGGGAAGAAAAGAGATGTGAGGATAAAAAAGTAGATACTTTTCTAAATAAGAAAGTGTAATCTAGTCCCTAGTTTTTCTTTGCCTAGCGTATTAGCTAGTCTTCAGGCATTAGGTACTCTATGTTCACATGAGTATCACCAAATCACTATGACACTAGTGGAAACAACTATGTGGAATCTGAATGCCTTTCCTACTACAACATATCTGAGTATCCCATTTCTGAAGAGCTCAGAAGCCTGAGGCTAGTTTGAATTTGTAGCCTCAATTAGCTTTTAAAAATAAAAATGAAAAGTTAGAAGGATATAAAAGTCACATCTCAGGGGGAAGTAACACTTTGAGTCAAGCTGCCTATGATGTGAAGTCTTGCTCTGGTTTAGACAGTCAATATTCAAAACCTTGCTGGTAGTGTTTTTCTAAAGATTTGAAGCTAACCTAAATGTTTTTATATTTTGGAACTAGGAAACTGATTGTATAGTTAGCTGTTAAAAGGAAACATATTAAATAAAGAAACTCTGAAATAAATCCGTGTATCTATCACTAATTGATTCTTGAGAAACATATCAAAAACACACCAGGCATAAAAGGCAGCTTCTTCAATACACGATTTTTAGGAAGATCTATATTTATATTTAGAAAAAAATAGACTCTTATCTCTCAAAATACACAAAAAAATCAACTCAAAAATAGATCAAAGATAAAAACATAAGGCCTCAAACTACAAAAATTCTCAAAGAAAGCATAAGGGAAATATTGAAACACATCAGTATAAGCAATGATTCTATTGATAAGACTCTAAATGCACAGGCAACAAAGGCAAAAATAGACCAATAGGATTATATCAGATTAAGAATTTTGCATATACCAATAGAAAGAATCAAGAAGATGAAGAGATTACTAAAAATAATAAACTTTGAAGACTATCATTCTAATAGATTGCCTGTGTCCAACTCTTGAAAAAGCACTCCACAACTAGAAATGGGTTTATGTACCCCTTCTGCAGTAACTTTAAAGTCCGAGACAAATCTTTTGCCCTACAATCATGAGTAGGTGTGGTTAATTGAATGAATTGATTTGAAGAATGAAACAACGTTTAAATGTACCACAACTGTACTGGATAGCACTATCCTGAGAAGAAAAGCCTACAAAACTGAACTACTCTGTAAAGATGCTTTTGCTTTAAAGAGAAAAGAAGAGAAAGAGATGGAGCCAAGGATTAGGAACAGGAGAACAAGGATGTTAGTGTAATACTGAAGCACCAATACTGTCAGCTTTTGAAAGAGAAGCTAGTGAAAACACCTAGAATACCTATCCTACTGCAATTCTAGATTGTTCATGTGACAAATTGTGTACTAGGGAAACTTCCACAGTATTTACTCATGTGAAATCTTTCCAGCTTTTTCCAACTGAACTATATTTGACATTCCCTTAGCTATCTAAATTCGTAATTTTAACCAGTCTCCAACTCAGACATCTCTCCAAAGTCCTGTTTTTCTATACTCTTCAGTGAATCTTAGAAAACTAAAACAATTACCTTAGTATTCAACACACAAGAAATTGATGTCAAAAAGCCTATTTTCAGGGGACTTAAGATTAAAAAGTAGTGTCTCAACTAGCATGAAAAGGGGCTTCACTGACTGTGGCAAAATTACTCAGGGGTCCTTTATAATGAGAAGAAAAGAGTCCATTGCTTAACCTCTCACAGAGAGAACACAGCATACGGAACACAGACCTGTACAGCATATCATCCTGTCATGTTTTGTCTTCCATATAACACATGCCAACATTGTATTTTGTTCTGATTATTTGACAGAAGTTTCCAATTGTGTGGAGGCACACAACAGATGACATGGGCTTTGTAACTTTGGCAAAGAAGAGATAAGAAGAGATTTTTCTTCCCTTTCAAACAACCACTTCTGGCTTCCATCCTTCAAGCTGCACAAGAGCTCAGCTTATTGCAACACAATTGGATAGAGTGGATGCTGACTCTTTCCTATATTTGTTCAATGGGAAGAAATAATGATTCTTGTGGAAACAGTTCTTCAAGTTGTGGAGACCAGGAAAAGCCAATGCAGAGTTCACTGAGAAAGCCCTTGCCCGGGTATCACAAGGATGACTCAAGAAAAGGCGGAATTGAAGGTATGGGTAACCTCCCAAAGACTGGGGTATTTTGCTCTTTGTATTTCTACAAATATAAAGCAACAAGTATGGACTCTGTATAATCTGTTAAGAATAGGTAATAGAACTTGATAAGAATTAAATTTCATGAATACCAGCTATGAGCTGTAAGACCTAGAGCCTTCTTTCTTCATTCACATTATTAGAGTGATAGTATATTCTGAACTAGTCTTCTGGAGAGAGAACAGAAATTCAATGAGACCATCACTTCTCCCTTTACAAAGAGAGAGGTCAGGCTACACATAAACACCATGACTTTCAAAACCATTCAACTGCTGCCCCTATCAAGATGTCTAATTCAACAGCCACAGAAAGTAATGTGACTTTGCTAGGAGGTGAGGAAGAGATGTGGCAAAGGGGAGTGCCAGCACACAGACAGATTCCTAACACTGTCAGTCATTCCATCCAGGTTACCATGGTCACTTCCAAGGACACCCGGACTCAGAGCCTGCCTTCTTTCCCATGTTTTCCTGAATGCTTTGACCTACCCTCTGGGAGAGTATACCAAGGCTGAGCCGACAGCACAAGAGCTGAAGCTGAAGGACAGTACAGGACATTGTGCCAACAAAGCAATAATACAGAAAAACAAATCATAGTTTCCATAGTTCTCATGAAAGGAAGCCTTTAAGAAAACAATCAAGGCGGTACCCTGGAGATCCTCTGGCGTTAGGACAGGAAAGACGCAGGGATTCTCTCTTTGTTAGCTTCCAACAGCCTTCCAGTCTCTACAGGTGAAGCTCTGGGACCATCTCCTCCACCTTTGGCTTATAGGCCCAGCCAGCACCACCTCTTTTGGGTTAGCTCCATACTGCTAATTAGCCATGACCTGGTATATTTGTCAGAATGATTCTGCCGCTGAAGTCTCCTTTAACTGCCTGTCAACTTGTACCTGCTGGCTTTCTCTACCTACCCCACTCTGGGCTACTAGTTCATCAGGATGACGTGGCTCTGGAAGGTATAGGCCACTTCTACAAATTGAGAAGCACAAGTCTCCTCAATTTGCAAAATGATCTCAGGGATTGCATGCTCTTCCAGGATGTTCAGAAGCTATCTCAAGCTGACGGCAGTGAAACCCATGAGGCTGGAGATGCTGCCTTAGCCCAGAAGACCCTCTTGTATCTTAATGTTCTGGGTTCTGCTCTTCCAGACCCACAGCTCTGTCACTTTCCAGAAACCACTTTCTCCTTGAGGACATGAAGCTCATCAATAAGATGATGGATGGTCAACCTCTGCAGGCTACAGAGGCCACAAGCAATGCAGACTGGGGTGCCCCAGCCATTTCTGGGCAAGTGTCTTTTTGAGAGGCTCACTATCAAGCTCAACTAGGAAGGAAGCGATCTAAGAAGCTCCCTCTCCTGCTCAGCACCAGCCAGCCTTGGATGCCATCTTGAACCACACCAGCAACTAGGAAGTTTTTTAACCAACCTGGATTTCCTTCCAAGTCTTGGACCAAGATAAAATAAAGCTTTTTCAAACAGGAAGAAAGAAAGAGAAAGAAAGAAAGAAAGAAAGAAAGAAAGAAAGGAAGGAAGGAAGGAAGGAAGGAAGGAAGGAAGGAAGGAAGGAAGGAAGGAAGGAAGGAAAAGAATCAAATAGCATGTCCAAAACATAAACTTCCAATGAAGTGTTGAGGAATGCAGAAGTTGTTTTAACACAAAAATAAATAATGAAGGTGGTTATTTCTAAATCTGTGTGTGTGTGTGTGTGTCTGTGTGTGTGTAGTTTGTATGTTGGTTGATATATGCAGATGCTAGAAAGCAGTGTTGTTTCCCTTACAGATAGTTACAGGAATGTCTTAGCCATTTGATATGGGTTCTGGGAACCAAACCCAGAGGAATGGATGCACAAATTGTGGTACATCTACACAATGGAATATTACTCAGCAATAAAAAACAAGGAAATCATGAAATTTGCAGGTAAATGGTGGAATCTGGAAAAGATCATCCTGAGTGAGCTATCCCAGAAGCAGAGGGATGCACACAGTATATACTCACTCATATAGACATATAATATAGGACAAACCTACTAAAATCTGTACACCTAAAGAAACTAATCAAGAGGGAGGACTCTTGCTAAAATGCTCAATTCCTATCCAGAAAGGCAAAGAGGATGGACATCAGATGAAGGAGAAAAGAGGGAACAAGTAAGGAACCTGACACAGAGAACCTCTGAAAAGCTCTGCCCTGCAGACTATCAATGTAGATGCTGAGACTTATGGGCAACCTTTGGGCAGAGTGCAGGGAATCTTAGGAAAGACGTGGGAAACATTAAGATCTGGAGAGGACAGGAACTCCACAAGGAGAGCAACAGAACCAAAAAATCTGAGCACAGGGGTCCTTCCTGAGACTGCTATTCCAACCAAGGACTATGCATGGAGATAACCTAAGACCCCTGCACAGATGTATCCCATGGCAGTTCAGTATCCAAGTGGGTTCCATTGTAATAGGAACAGGGACTGTCTCTGACAGGAACTGATTGGCCTGCTCTTTAATTACCTCCCCCTGAGGGAGAAGCAACCTTACCAGGCCACAAAAGAAGGCAATGCAGCCACTCCTGATGAGACCTAATTGACTAGGATCAGAAGAAAAGAAAAGAAGTCCTCCCCTAACAGTGGACTTGGGGAGGGGCATGAATACAAAGGATGGAGGCAGGGAGGGATTGGGATGGGAAGAGGGAGGAAAACACGGGGGGGGGGGGGATACAAAGTGAGTAAAGTGTAATTAATAAAGAAAAATAAAATAAAATAAATCAAAAAAAAGCAGCAAGTGTTCTTGGTCACTGAACCACCTCTCCCCTACATGCAATTATATTAACAGGAGAAAGGAAATAAGCATAAGCATGCCAACGTATGTATTAAAAATTCAGTAATAGCATCTATTCAAGATTTTTCAGTCTTTTAAGAAAATTTTAACTGTCACAAAAATGACTGGCATGGCATGATAACCCTCGAGGCAGAGCTGGCAGGCCTTTCTTGGTGATAACCACAGCTATCTAGTTGGACTTAAGACCCTTTCAACAAGACGAAAGACATGTACTGGAAACCAAGTATGAAACCATGTCTACTATTATTTGATATAATTACATCCTCACCCTCCCTTCCCTTTCCTCTCCCCACACTCCCATGAACAACCCTTCTTTTTCTCTTTCAAATTTGACATTATTTTTATTAATTGTTTTTGTGTACATGTATGTCTATGTATATACATGTTTCCAACTAACAGAGCTAATGAAGTCATGGATCTTGGAAGAGAACCTATAACCACCACTTTGCCAAAAAGGAAAAAGAAAACCAACAAACATAAATGTCTGTCCTTAAACCTACAGATAACATTCATTAACATTCATAAGGAAACTTCGCTTTGCAACAGATGGAAACTTACAGAAAACCACAACTAATTAAAAAAAAAAAATACAAAGCTGCAGAGCCCAGTGGATCTATCTACAGTACAATGCCAACACCTTAGGCTCTAGGATCACTACAGATGAGGCAGTAGAAAGATTGTAACAGCCAAATGAGCAGGGAGTTTCCTGTGAGATTGTGTCTCCTAGTAATAACGGAAGCTACATGCATAATGTCTCACCAACACAACTGCCAAAACAAGGATGACAATGGGCATGCTAAAGTGGATGGCAGAAAGGCCGTGAGTGTATAGAACCCTACCCAAGGAACTACAGGCAACTAAGAAATGTTTCAATCAGGAGGAATAGTCTTCCCCAAGAAAGAGCACAACAATTAGTTACCCAACACCAAATCTCTCAATTCCAAAAACATATATACAAATAACATTATCCAGACTTATTTATTTATGAATTTAAGAATATATGATATATATGACATATATCATATCATATATGTACGTAACAGCAGTTAATAAAATGAATGGCAAGCCATAAATCTGAAAGAGAACAAGGAGAAATATATGAGAGGGCTTCAAGGAAGAAAAGGGCAGGAAGAAATGTAATAAAATTATAGTCTGAAAAGGAAAAGAAAAAAATGGCACTTCATTTTATGAGGTATACTACTCCATGTAATAGGAATTTAAAAAAATAAAACTGATAGAGAGAGGCCAGTCATGGATCCCAGCCCTTTAAACACCAACAATCCATATTCTCATCCACAAGTCACTGGATATCTTATAGAAAGAGGTTGTGAACAAGGTTCCTGCCTTGTACATAACTTCCTGTGAAACGAAAAGAAAAATTTACTGTAAATGAATATTCTCTGAAAATCCCAAAGTCCTAGAAAGACCTAGGAGTCATCAAGACCTCACGCACCAGATATGGAACCTGGGAGGCTCTATTCTTTGGTTTCTTTCCAGTCTACCCTTAAGTGTCCCAAAGAAGTAAGGGTTAACACATTTCGCCTTTCAAAGCTACAGGTTATCCATTTTATCTGGCAGTTAACAGCTTCATTTGCTTCTGGAGTCAGTGCAAAGCAAGCTGTAGAGGGAAAAATGTAAGCTCCCAGTTGGCTTCATGAGTGCCAAGGGAAATTCAATTTCAGCCAGAGAGAGCAGCTGTGGAATAAGCAGGCCCATCAGGATTTCTGATTGTTCAAGATGCAGCCTCTCCGCTGAGGATGGTTGAGGAAATTACATTTTTCTGTGACCTTGCACCTTTCAATTTTTCTCACAGCCCTTTCCTTCGATGTGTACTAGCACCCTGCTGCATCTACCTGTTTGAGCTTGGCCATTTGTGACTCATAAACTCGTACTGCTAATCAGACTCCCCTGCTCAGTCTTCCTTAGTTGGTGAAGAAACATGCAAACATCAGTGCTTTAAATCTTAAACAATTTATGGACATGTATATTATGTAACTACCACTTGGTTTAACATTATTAGGAAATATTTTAAATTGTGATACTGTGTTGGGAGAACAAAAGAATAGTAGAGGAAATAGAGCATTTTTCTCTCTAGTATAGCTTTCCACAAGGTATAATTGGAAGCAGGGAATACATTAAGGTAATACTATACTCTTTAATCAGTAAGAATCCCCAGCAAAAATGTCAGGCATTTGAGATGCTGGGACAGGTCCTTTGATGAAGGACTTCAACTAGTTTGAACATAGTATCATATTTTTTTTCATAAAGCACTCATAAAAATCACACTTGGGGAAATTCTAAATTTGCATCTCATGCAGATCGGAATTTGTGATACTTCATGCCACTCTGAATAATGATCTTGGAGTTTCTATTTAAATGAGGAACTTGGAAGCTGTGCTCAAAATCCCATCACAAATTTCACTACTCATTTTGCGGAAACAACTAATTCATCATTTTATTCTCACTTCCCCGGAGGTGTTTCCAAGGCGTACTTGCTGGGGGTGGGGAGGATCTGGCATAACAGGTACGGGGGGGGGGGAAACAGCTGTGTCTCTAATTTGGAGCTCAGAGGATTTGGTGAGTTATACTCTCAACAATGAGACAAAGGTTGTGTTTTTAAACAGACAGGCACGCTTT
This sequence comes from Meriones unguiculatus, assembly GCF_030254825.1. Lineage (NCBI taxonomy): Eukaryota > Metazoa > Chordata > Mammalia > Rodentia > Muridae > Meriones > Meriones unguiculatus. The sequence continues at coordinate 71,329,249 of NC_083359.1, forward strand.
TGCCTCTGAACACTCATCGACTGTGGAGACAGGAAACATAGTTTTGTGTGACCTTTACACAAAATTTTGGCTTGTTTTTGTACTAGATTTCAATGTATAAAACAGAGTTGATAATATCTGCCCTACCAATGTAGGTCTACAGTGGACATAATATCCAAGGGAAAGGATATATTTAAACGTTCTTTGAAAAATGCAAAACAATGTCAAAAATGAAGTGTGATTAAGGTATAAATTTCAAATGCATACCAGCTGGGACCTTGTAGAGAGGGTCAGAGACCAGGAACAACTGGCAATTTTCCCAGTCGGTATGTAATTGCTGCTCCATTTCCAGCCTGGACTTTCTCTTAACCCCTTGAAAGGGTGGCACTGGAGCTGCCAAAGGGCCATCACAGAGAAGCTACAGGTCTGCTTTATTTCTCTCCAAGCTGAAAGCAGTCTGAGAAATGTCCCTGATCATCTGAAGTTGCCAAGAAATTATATAGAAAGAATTGCAACCCATATAGAAGCATAAAAGAACATGAATTTCAAAGAGAATCAAAAGTTTTTATTAGAGAACTATACTGCTCATGCATGTCAGCTGCAAGACTGATATTTCCAATAAGCACTTGCTATAATTCTGTACGTGTGTACCTTAGATATCAGCTCTCTGTGTGTCTCAGGTCTCAACACAATCGAAATGAGCCTTGCAGTAACACTCAAACTCACATGACTAATGAAATGCACCTCAACAAACTGAGAAAGGAAGAATTGACACTTTGTTCATCCTTTCTTATGCAAATTCTCTTCTTCTAAATTTTCTTTTTTCAGTCTTATTCCAGCATTGACCTCATTCATTCACCCCCTGAAACTTACCTCACACCACGTTCAATCCATGTGCAATAGAAGAAGGGAATGTATGTCCTTGGTGGCTGCTGTAGTTTGGATCTGATTTATCCCTCTGAGGGTTACATAGCAAAGGCTTGGCCTCCAGCCTGAGGTACTACTAGGAGTGGGTGGAACCTTCCCAGAGTACAACTGGGTAGAAGGAAGTTAGAATTTTAGGAGCATGCCCATTCCCCTCCTTTGTTTTCTGGTTATCCTGAGGAAAAATAAAATAGCTTATGACATACTGTACCGCAGTAGGTACGAAGAAAGAGGAACTAATGTGGACTGGAAAGTCAGAGACTATGAGCCAAAGAAACGCCTTATAGATTTGTTTCATCTAGCATTTTGTCACAAAGAGAGAAATTTCATGAGTAAAATAACAAGTAAATACAAATATTACATATTTTGATTCAAAGTGCAGAAATTCCCTGAAAACATTCATCTCATTACAAAAGTGTGGCTTGCTTATTCTCCTCTCTGGCCACTCTTCTTATTTCAGGATTTATTTTAGTTGTAAGCTATTATGTGTATACATGTATTGCAGGGAGGATGTGTACAGATGTGAATGCAGGTGCCTGCAGAGTCCAGAACTGGACACCAGAATTGCTGAAGCTGGAGATACAGGAGCTGTGAGTCATGACATGTGGGTGCTGGGAAGTTAGCCGGGATCCCCTTCATAAACAGCGCTTCTAATCGCTGAGCCATCTCTCCAAACGCAACCGCTCTGAATTCTTCTTCTCTTGAGAAACAGTTATACCCTGTTTCTCGAAGAACCTCGAGAACCTAAGTAAATAATTTACATTTAAATGTTAATGAGACTTCATAAACACCCTAGCTTCCACAGAGACTGGGGGCATTTGAACATTGCAGGATAAGTATTGACTTTCCTGAGAAAGGTATGATGGTGTGGTGGGGGCAGAAAATGCACAGTCTTTCCTCTACCTGCTGAGGCTGTTCCATGAACCAAGACTGTGAAGTAACTGAAAGGTGAAACCTGAGGGGGAAACTTTTTGGTTGGGAGAAAAATATTTGAGGGAGTAAACTAAAATTTTGGTGTAATTTAGATGGCATAAAAGAGTAGATTTCCTTATGTGAGAAGGAGTTCTGAGTGTTCATTCACACACATAGGTGTGTGTATATTTGTATAAATGCCCAGATTACTAAAAGTAAGACAATCCAATTGTCACCGTTAAAACAAAAAGGAGAACAAAGCTACCTAGTTCATATTCCATTGCTGCCATTATTCAGAGTATAGAAAAAAATGGCCGCAGAAGTGAAAGTTCCCAATGGCTCCATCACGTATGCACAAAGAAGGAGTGTGGTGTGTCGATGGACTCCAGAATGAGTTCTAGAAGAGACTCTAAAGAAGTTATGATCTGAGAAAGGAACTTCTGAGACACACTACACTTCAAAATTGAAAGAGATTGTTAAGACACTCATCTCACAGGTAAGAGAACTGAAGACCAATTAGATATTTTGACTAGTGAAGCTGATTAATGGCTCAAGTAGTAAACCACCTACTATGCAAGCTTGAAGACCTGAGTTTGGATCTCCACCCAACATCAACCGTGTACGAAGGAATGCATGATGTGTGCACACCCCCAGAACGTGTACATCAAACACACACACACACACACACACACACACACACACAAAACTTTTGAAGAAAACGTTATGTTCTGAATGCAAAGCTGAGGTTACAAGCTTCTGGTAGTCTACCTGCTAAAGAGCAGACAAGAGCCCCCGCTTCCTCGGCAGGATTTTGTGGGACAGAAGGTAATGGCAGGATGGCTGTGGTTTATCTTGCACTGAAGAGAGTTGTTACTTCCTACTCAAAATCATGTTATGACCTTTGTCTACTGACTTGTTTCTGACTAGTTTCTATTTTAGGGACCAAATCATTATAAACACCTGCTTCAAGGCTGAAGAAACTTAGTCATCGTTCAATGGTCAATGGTGACATCTAGTGGACAACTGAAAAACTGTCTGTAATTTTACCTGAATGTTCCGGGACGTTCTCTAAATACCAGGACAAACTCTCAACATCAGGGAGACTCAGGCTCTGAGCAGATATCAAATGGGCTTCTATAAAAGTCAAAAGTCAGAGGATCTCTTACTCTTTCTTTTTATTTATTTATACCTGCTAGTCTGTGTGTGTGTACAGATGTATATACATACCTGTGCTTGTCTGCAGGTGCCCTCAATGGTCAGCACCAGGCGTCCGAGACTCTGAAACTGAAGTTACAAGGTGCTGAGGATGTCCACAGGATGACCACGTGGTGGATGCTGAGAAGTAAACCCAGGTCCTCTGCAAGATCAGTGAGAACTCTTAAGTGCTTAGTCATCTATCTAGTCTTGAGGAGGAGTCTTTTCAGAAGGCAAGTAGCTACAAAAAGCAATCAGTTCTGCAGACAACAGCGTGTTCTCGGTAGCTCGTTATTTTCTAAAACATTATAGTTAATGTAGGAAGTGACTCAAACAAAAAGTGCATGCTCTTTCTTTTTAGTCTTACTCGTTCTACAAGAGAAGAGACAAATTTTATATTTAAAAACAGCAAAGAACAACAGCCCTGTTTAATATCGATGACTGAAATGCAAAGGTGTGAATAATAAGCAAGGTAGGCCAAACTGTGAGCAAGTTATTCAGACGTAGAAAGGGGAGGAGTTTGGTAGGCATGGAAGAGTTCCAAACCAGGAAAGTTAACGTTGGCGGCCCGGCAGGAAGTGGCACTGCTTAATGCCAGCACGCCCCCTAGCGGCTCCCTCCTTCAGGGACTAGCTGCTACACACGTGTGAGGGACGAAGTCAGAGAGCTCTGATCTGACTACACAGTACAGAGATTCGGCGGCGTATTGTTCTAGTGCTCACGGGAGTGTGTGAAGCCACACACTGGAACAGCTAGGAAGCACAACCAAGGAGACAATGACTGTGCATAGCTCAGTGGGTATTCCCAAGGACTGATGGTGCCAAAGTGAGGTGAGTCCCCTCCAACCTCCTATCATGGTATTACACAGCTATGACGGTTAATTCAATGCACTAACTCAGTCCGGTCATGTTACCAAATATTTTCTCAAATGTTACTCTCAATGTTTCTAAACATTATCATTTTGGTGAGATTCAAACATAAAATCATTAGAGTTTGAATAAAGAGGGTATACAGCCTTAAGTCCTAGACCTCGTCCAATCAGTCAAACAAATGTATGGTCCAGCAGGTGTTGTATTGAATGCCTTAATGTGATGAGGCAATTCGTGAAAGTAAGGTGGTAGGTTTCCCTCTCTTGTTCTCTCTCTCCTCAACACATAGGTATAGATAGATAGATAGATAGATAGATAGATAGATAGATAGATAGAGACATGTATGTATATATATGTATGTATGTTCATAGCATACAGGAAATAATATGAATATGCAATATATGGAGGGATCTATCATATCACAATTTGAAAATAGTGTAATATTTTAACAATTAAATCCCTGCTGCATCCTGTCCCTTGCTGAGGTGATAAGCATTTCCCCCCCACCCCCCACCCCACCCCACCCCCGTAGCTCCCTTCAAAAGGGCTCTGGAGTTAAGAAAGCCCACTGTTGCAGTTAGATTCACAGGCATTTTCTTGCAGCACCGCACGCTAGCCTGTTCCTGACGCTCCAAGCAAAACTGATCGAGACACACACATAGCCTGATGCACAATCAGACACTTCAGTGAAGACAAGGTCTTCACTGAATATATAGTCAGCGGCTGTGTGGTAAGCAGGCCTCCAAGGCCCTGCATGTTCCCCAGTTGCCTGAGGTGGGTGGAAGCTACCTGGGAAGAAAGCTGTTATGCAGATTTCCCCCTTCCCTTCCCTTAAGCACTGAGGAGGGCGGGGCACTGGGGGGGCGGGGTCTGGGGGAGAGTGCTTTTCTGCTGAGGGACGCTCAGGGCAGAGCAGTCAAGCGCATACATGTTCTGCTCCTCTTCCACAGCATTGATTTGCCGGGCTCAGAAGCAGCATTGTTCTCAGGGGCTGTGTTTAAATGTCATTTCTCATTAAAGGACATGCACAACTCAAACTGATATCTAAACATCTAATACTTGAACCAAAAATTGTATCTTCAAAGGCATGACAGGGTAGTGACAGCTTTTTAATGATTTTACTTTATTGTGCTGGGACTATAACATGAGAGCCACGTTCTAAAAAATTTTTCAAGTGTAAAATGCGCTTGACCGTAGGCTCAATGCTGAAAGCAGAGTTTGTCGTCCCTACAGAAACGCTCTACTTGCAACAAAGATCTGTCTCTTCCTCAGCCTTGCCAACCTCCAATTGCATCCTGTGGCTTCCCCTCCTGATGAGATGGCACCTCCCATGGGCATGGGTTCTGACACTGTCTCTCTTCTCACTGTTTCACTCTGCTCACCACAATTCACCTCTACTGTCTCCTATGGTGGAATTCTTCATAGAAGTCTGAATAATATTTTTGTGTGTGCTTTATGGCATATTTTCTTTCGGCCTCTGTCACTTTTAGATTATTTACACATATTAGTTCTACGAAACGATGTCATCTGAAACATGGCAGAGGATATATCTTCTTCATATCCTGATTCTCAGCTATTTTGAGTAAAATCCATGAACTTTCTAAGTGTTAATGTGTTGGGGAAATCCTGTAGAACTTTCCATAGGAACTGCAGCACCCTTTTGCCCATCAGCCAAGAGTTCCAATTTCTCTACATTGTCACCAACACTGTTGTGTTTTCACAGTAATAAGGCTGGCTGGCGCGAGGCAATCTCTTGCACTTTCCTTGTTATCGGCAGCTCTGGGCATCACCTCATCCTCCTGTTGTTTATTGTGTTCCTTCTTTGGAGAAACCTCTAAGCCTCTGTCCTCTGCTTCAGCTTAGTATCTAGGTATTTGTACTGTGAATTGTGTAACTCATTATGAACTTTGGAAATCCATCCGTTGACAGATACATGACTTGTAAATATTTTCTATAATTCTTGTAAGGTTTTTTTTTCACTCTGTTGCCTCTTTTTTTATGTATAAGTAAAGTTTTTTATTATGATGTGATTGATTTGCCTATACTCATCTCAAAATATATAACTTCAAACGTTGTTCCCAGAGACAGGATTGCTGCTTTAAACTGAGATAGATACACACACTATGAAAAATCCGATATTACTTTGATATAAAAATTATTTAACAAGTTGCTGTGTTTTGCTCAAATGGGACCAATGAGAAAGTTTAGATGGGTAAAAGCTGCATAAGACTGATGGCCAGACTTTGATCCCAGACCACCATACAAAATGGTTGAAGGAGAAAAACAATTCTATGATGTTGTCCTATGACTGCTGAACATACATCTCACACACCACACACACACACACACACACACACACACACACACACAATAAGTTACTGAAAAGTATTTCACCCAGTTGGCACTTGACTCATATAAATACCAATAATGTTTTGGAAAACAATTTTTTTATCCTTTATTTTTAACTTTATGCTAAAAATATCTTGTCATCATTTAGTTTTATTGCTGGTTTCGTTTTCTAATTACTTTTCAATTGTATATGTGTCCGTGATTTGTGCACATATATTTGTGTGCATATTGTGTTCACATGTTTGTGGGCATACGTGCAGTTGTGTCCATGTGTGTGTAGAGGCCAGAGACAGACAGTAAACGGCTTCCTCAGTCATTCTCCCCTTTATTTATTGAGATAGCACCTCTCACTGAAGCTTTCCCATTCTGCTAGTCTAGCCAGCCAGCTTGCCCAGGGATCTCCTGAGTCTGCCTACGGACCACATAATAGCAGGTAGGGCCCACCCACTCAGCCACTAGGCTTTTCTATGCATGCTAGAACTCCAAATGCTGGTCCTCAGGCCATCCTAATTAATTAATTAATTTTCAACACAGCTTAAATGGTTTTGTTTTGTTTTGTTTTTTTCCAGAGGGGGGAAAAATGTTTTATTTAAAAATGTTCTTCACTACAAATTCAAAGGCCAATTCACTCGGGATGTCAATTCAATATATATGGCTTTTAATTTGTCAAAGAGCTTACAGTAGTTCCTAAATCAGAGAAGACCTATACTAGCAAGTACAGCCAATGAAAGACAGATTGTCCTCATGGTACACAGTGCCCCTGTTGACTATGTGTGCCTGGGAATTAACTGAAAGAACAAGGCTGGCCTGTGGAATGTCTCAGCAGTGACTTAGCTAAAGAAACAGGTCAATAGCAATCCTGCAGGTACTCTGACAAAGCTATAAGCCAAACTGACTGAGAGCATTTGAAAGGGGGCTCAGGGATCTCTGTGGCAGAAGTAAGATAATACATCTACCACTTCAGAAATATTGGAAAGGGTTCTTTTGAAATAGTTTACTAGAGAAAAATTTAAGCATTTTTCTTCTTAATCTCCCAGAAGAAAACGACAGCATATTCTATCATCTAAGTGACCAGACAGCAATAAAAATGTTAAACTGTTTTTGTATGCCTTATGGTCCTCCATCCTAATATACAAAGGTTTTTAAAATATTAAATTCTCATTTTATAGAAAAGATAATGACCAAAGATAATTGCACCAAAACATTAAGATTTATCTGTATCTGTGAAAATTATTTACCTTTAATATCCATTTGAATTAGCTAATAAACCCACAGGCAGTATAGAAGACTGTGGGTTTGTTTGTTTGTTTGTTTGTTTGTTTGTTTTAATCTTAATGTTATACTCCTTTGAGTTTTCAGAAAGTGGTTTTGGTGTAATTTGTAGTTATCCTGTGTTTAATTCTATGAAGTCTAAAACATTCCACATCTATCACAGGCTATCCCACCATGGATGCCTATTGATCACCTCCTACCCTATGCCTTGCTAAGGAGCTATATCTCTCAAGCTAAATGACTCCAAAGCTAAGAACTAGCTGGGAATCAGACTTTCTGACATTCTCTTCAAACAGTGAAACTATCATTCCTTGGTGCTCAGAGTGAAACTAATGGCCAAATTATTCTGTTGCAAATAGACTCCTACAAACCACCAGCATATGTGAAGACAGTGAACATGGGCAGTGGGCATCAACCCGGCGGCTAAGCCCTCTTCTTTTGGATAGTGTGCAACCATATGAGCATTTTGGGTTTTTCAGTTTGTTTGTTTGTTTGTTTGTTTGTTTTTCATCACAGGTGTGGGTAGAATGGGGGTTGGAGGTGAGAGGGCTGGGAACAAAAAGGAGAACTAAGTGGGGTGGTCATCTCTTTGACAAGTTGGAGGTCCCCAACAGGGTAAGCTAGTGGGAAGATATGGGTGTGACTCTGGCTGAGACTCCTAACAGAGAGGGACATGGAAACTGAAGTGACCAGCTTTCAGCCAGGCAGGACTCCTAGTGGAAAGAAAGAAACAACAACACAGCCCCATGGGGGTTTACAGAGACTGAGACATCAACTAAGGAGCAGGCATGGTCTGGACATCCCCTGCACATATGTGGCTGATGGATGGCTTGATCTTCATGTGGGTCACCTGGCTAGTGGATGGGGAGGGCGCTCTTTCTAATGTGGACTCTATTGTTTGCTTTTGGATCACTTCCCACTGGCAGGACTGTGTTGTCTGGCCTCAGTGGATGAAGATATGCTCGGTACTCATGTGACTTGATGTGCTGGGGAGGGTTGATACCGAGGTAGGAGGGGAGTGGTGGGGTGTTCCCCTTTTCTGGGAGAAAAGGGAAAGGGGAAGGGAGAAGGAGGGCAATGGGAGGGACTGAGAGGTGAAGAAGGAGGGGCACCCTTGGGATGTAAAGCAAATAAATTCAAAAAAACTGATAAATTCAGAAAACAACACTCAAAACACAAAATTTTAAGCAATTATAATTAGTTTTAAAGTGAATAATAATCACTCTTCTAGGACTTGATTAAGATGCAAAGATGTGTGACTGGCAATTGGTCCTTCAGAATATCAAATTTCTTGAGTAAATGAATAAGGGAACTCCAAAATGACCATAGCACAACTGTGGGGCCAGGGGAAGCTTTCAAGAGGATGTGAAGTATCTGAAAAGCAATGATACACAAAGAGATAAACATCACTAACGGTGTAGAAACCATTTTTAGAAAGTAACTTAGAAATGTCCTTTCTGCCCCCAGACTGAAAGCTTAAAAAAAGTCTGTGAATAGACTCACAGATACCCACTGTATGTATTATGATAGAGAACGTGGGAAGAACACAGAACCTTACCTAATGTTTTAAAGATTTCTTTGCCTGTTATGTATGTGTGTATCTTCATGCCTTTGTGTGCATATGCTCATGCATGGGGGTACCCTAGAGGCTAAAGAAAGATATCAGATGCCCCAGAGCAGGAGTTACAGAAGTTGTGAGGTGCCTGATGTGGGCCCCAGAAACCAAATTCTGATCCTCTGCAAGAGCAGTAAACACTCTTAACCACTGAGCCACGTCTCCAGTTGCTTACTTTAATATTTTCTTGATATCCAATACTGAAAAATATATAGATTAACCAATAGGAATTTGGGTTCCATATTATGGATTTATATCATTCTACTTACTTATTTTTCTATCTATCAATTTATTTCCATTAGACTTGAATGTCCTTTAATATTCACTTCCTACCTTTGAATTAATTTTTATAGAGGTAACCACATAGGAAAGAAAAATGGTCTTCAGACACAGATCTTACTTTCTATCCTCTGTCACATTTGTTTTCGTAATCACCGTGCTGTATGGGTTAAGCAACACACACATACTTTATTTTGAAAGGGACAGCACCACCAAGATGGTTTAGCAGGTAAAGGCCCTTAATGCCAAGTCTGGCAACCTGAGTTCAATCCCAAGTTCCTACAAGACAGGAGAAGACCATTTCCACAAGTTGTCCTCTAACCTTATTACTCAAGAAACATGATACGCATGCACGCACTCAGGTTACAGTACGTGAAATGAACAACAACTAAAGGTAACCAGGAGGGAAGAGACTTCCTGGTTGGGCCAGTTTGATTTCTCTATGCCCTATGACTAAAGTGTATGATGTTTTCAACAATAGGGTCTGACCAGCAAGTACTGACAGAAGCCATGCCAGTGCTTGTATTATTTGGTGGGTCTTCAGTACCTCACCTGACCAACAACTCCAGAGGGAAGTATTCCACACTTGGCACTGGGCTTTTTATTTGGCCATCTATGGCTTTGGAAAGGATACTATCCCCTAGACAAGGATACTACAATTAAACTCTTTTATGTAAAAACATATCCCTCTGTGTGTGTGTGTGTGTGTGTGTGTGTGTGTGTGTGTGTCTGTGGCTTATAAACTGGTAGAAAAAATACTATATGGTTAAAATATCTTTAGAATTAGAAGCTCATTTTAACAATAAAGGAAATAAAATCTTTCCTTGTACTCACATACAATGAACATAAGAAGTCTATGCACAGCATGGAAAAAAATTGAAAGGAGTGTTAAAAAATACATTCTACACATGTGTGAAATTCTCAAATAGTGAATAGCAGTATTATATTAAAACGTTATTCAAAGTCCATGTTTTAAAAAATATATAAGGCAGTTGCTTTCATTAAAAATAAATAAATATTGTATATGTAAAAGTGTGTATGTGTGTGTTGCTTAACACAAACAGCACTACAGCACTATGAATGTAAAAACAAATGTGACAGAGGTTAAAAAAAAAAGTAAGATCTATGTCTGAACACCATATTTCTTTAGCATGTGTCTGTCTCTGACCCTGGTAATTGTCTCACTTGCTAAGGATGAGGAATTCAGAGAGAATCAGAGGGAAATAATGGAGGAATGTATGATCAGAATTGCACTGCCTCAAAATGAGATTAAAGCCATCTCTGGTTTAGCCTCAACTAGGAAGAAGAGCTCTGTATTCAGCTAAGAGACTTTGGCCCTGTATGCATATCTCTCTTCTCTCTCTCTCTTTCTGTGTGTAATTGAAGGTAGCAGATTTATTCGAAGTTTAGTCTTTGTCATAGCTAGGGTTTTGTCTAACTTATAAGGATAAATAATAATCAGATGTTGACAAAAATGAGCGATGCTATCCTCAAAAATCTCATCTTTCTGGCCTTTGTTAAAGAAACATCAGGGAGAATTGATGACCATGAAGATTTATGTTTATTAATCTAAGGGGACTTTTTTTCTCACCCTGAAATGATAATAGTTATTTGAATTATGGATAAATAATAGAGACTATTGAATCAGGGAGTCTTCCAATGGTTCACACTCATTAATCATTTTTATAATTAAAAATGTGTTTCTCAATTCCACTTATTTTTCATATTTAAGCAATACCTATTAGAATAAAACTTTCCAGACATGCAAAAGAACAAACTATTTTAAAGAACAACTAAGAAAAAGGAAAGTGTGATCAACTAAGTATCATCATATAAGGAGAGAATTCACGCATGCATATACCACATAATTATAAATATTAATGCTTTATATGCATATAGAATTTTTGTTTTGACATTAAACAATGATGGCTATAATTTGGATCTGACTGTCCTCTAGAGTTGGAGATTTTTCTTTCCTGTGCTTAACTGGTAGGTGGGGAAGTATTGGGTCATGGGGCCTGGTAGAAGAAAGTTAGGCTACTGAGGAAGAGTCCCTCAAGAGCATATGAGGGTCCATGACCCTTGCCTTGTAACTCCTCTTCTCTGCCCTCTACCATGATGTACTCTGCATGCACAGGCACAAAATGATGGCGTTGCAGCCATGATATGAAATCTTTGAAACTTTGGACAAAAACAGACATTTTCTCGTTATGCGCTGTCATCTCAGGTGTTTTGTCACAGATGGAAAACTGACTAAAAACAATAAGCTGACCTGAAACTTGAAGTGGTTTTGTTTCTATACACATAATTTCATGTGTTCAGTGAAAAGCAAAGCAAATATGAAATAGCATGAAAACAGAACATCTCTACATTTCACCTGCTACAGCTAACCAAGCTTGATATCAAAGACTCGCTTGCAGATATGACTGATTTTTCAAATAGTGTAAACATAAACATATCTTTCCCATCCAAACAACCACAAAGTTTGCATGCTTTTGTGATGTAAATAAGCAGAAACCATCTGAAAACAAAAAGGCTATTTATTTAGAATTTGCTTTAGGAAGAAACTAAGTTACCGTCACTGATATTGACAGATATTCAAAGACAGGTAGGACAGAAATCTAATCTGTAGTGGAATAGATGCTGTCATGTAAATAATCAAGTATGCTGACATTCCTAGTCTAAGTTATTCTTATAGAGTGGAAGAAGATGACAGCAAAGATGCTGGACACATCCCTTTCCTGGTTGGAATAGAATATCTGACTTTTCTGTGGGTAGTTCAGAGATGAAAGCAAAGATATGAAGGACTGGGGATCTGGGGGTCACTGGATGACTCCTCATTGTTCCAAATACTTGCTGTAAGGTTGTGGGGTTTTTTTGTCCTCCCAGGTTTATTGCTCCTGGGCTGTTTCAGAATCTAACATTATATATGGCTTGATTATGGTCTCATTACAGAGTTGCACACTCATCATCAGACACTGGGATGTCACTGGCATCTTTCCTTTATTAATAACTTCAATCAATATTCAAATATTATTAGTAATGCATAAATCATTATAGATATTTATATAGATGTGTGCATATTATGTATATAACATATATCATATGCATAATATATAGATATATCATTGTAGAAGTTCTAAGCTCTCATGCATGCCTTATATACATATTACTAGTGCATTTGTAATGCCAGTTTAAACACATCAAATTGCCTGAATTTTATCAGTGATGAAATGAGCTTCATTGGAGACTTATTTTTACAGATATTCACTGTATGTTCTTTTTAAAAAATGTTATTCCGTTTGTGTGTGTGTGTTCGTATGTGCCATGCATATAAAAGTCAGACAGCAACTTTCAGATGTGAATGCTCTCCTTCCAGCCTGTGGGTTCTGGAGAACAAACTCAGACCCTTGGAATTGGCAGCAGTCAACTTTACCTGCTGAGCTGTCTCCCTGGCTACCTGTACTTTGAAAATGTATTCCTGGAGGGCCTGGAGAAATGGCTCAGGATTTGAGCACATGTTCCCCTAATCAAGCACCCAGATTCAGCTCTCAACACTGAAATGGTGGTTCACAACCATCCTTTTTTAAAAATTTTTATTATTATCATTTATTACATTTTATTCACTTCGTATCCTGGCTGTGGCCCCCTCCCTCATCTTCTCCCAATCCCTCTCTCCTCTCCTTTTCTTCCCCTATGCCCCTCCTAGTCCACTAATAGGTGAGGTCCTCCTTCTTTCTATTTAGCCTTAGCTTCTCAGGTCTCATCAGGACTGTCTGCATCTTCCTCTGTGGTCTGGCAAGGTTGCACCCCCCAGGGGTTGGTGATCAGAAAGCCTGCCACTGAGGACATGCCAAAGAAATTCCCTGCTGCCCTCCTTAATTCCAGGGGAATCAGAAGACCTGTTCAGAACTCTGCAGTCACCTGGCATGCACATCACGCACATACATGCAATCAAAACACTCACACACATGAAACAAAATAAAGAAGTCTAAAGAAAATAATTTTAAAATGTATTATTGGGGTTGAAGTTTAGGTGTAAATATATTTTCCCATATTGAAATAGAATACTGATTTTTAAACTGTTTTTTTTTATTGACGCGTGTAACTTTGTAGAAGTAGATGTTAGCTTGTTTTTAAAGTAAGTTTTTAAATGAGTAATGAACAGATGGTGAGTTTTGTTTGCTTATCGGGGTGAGCAAGCTTTCTTCTATTTTTTGACTTTTGTGATTTGCTTTGTTTTGTTCCTTAGCTCACAAGTGATACCTTCTGCCTATAATTTTATGTGTGTAACTAATTTTCATTTTACCTTTATCGTTTTGTGAAAGAAGCTTGATTTTAACTTATTATAATTTAAATGTTTATTGCAGTTAATTCTTGCAATATGTATAGTTTACTTCTAAAAGTGTTTTCAAAGTTAACGAAACTTTTTGGCTATCCGTGAAAAGTCATGCCAGACATCTCTAATATCTTGAAATATCATAAATTACGAATTCCAGAAACTCACTCATAACTTTTAGTCTTCATGTTGCAGTTAAAATAAAAATTATTTTGAGGAGGTTAGTATGGAAAAATCTCAAAAAGCTAGACGTCTCCCATATGGCAAGCTCTGTCTGCCCGTGGTAGCCTAGACCAGTGTGGACAGGTCTCCGGCAGAGCTGTGAATATCCTTACGTTTTTGTGTGCAATGGGCTCATTCCAAATGGCTTCCATGTAGCAACTACTGCCCATGAGTGTCAGAAGTCTACATCATTGCCCATAAAATGAAATTATGTATAAAGTACAAGAAACTGTTCCTAATCCCCTTGCTTTATTACCAGAAATTCTGACTTAGCTGGCAGGAAGCAAAGTTCCAGAATCGGTATTTTTAAAACTCAGCCAGTGATTTAAATGTGCCTCTAGAATGGAGTAGCACAGTAGTGCATCTTTCCATCATGTCTAATCAATAGGTTATATATCATGTAACTTATCCTATAATAGGAATGTCAATATTAAACTGAAGCCAATATAAAATAGATTGCTCAACCTCTTTTTTTTTTTAAAGAAATGATTTTATTACAGAATACAAAGACATCATTTCTCAGCATGTAAATATACAATTAGTTGTTCTCTGGATTGTATTGTGTTGGAATATTTTGGTTTTAATAATTACAGATTGCCAGGTATTGGGTACATGCCTTTAATTCTAGTGTTTGTGAAGCAGAGGTCCAGCGTGACCTATGTAAGGACTCCCAGGTCATCCAGGAGTACACAGTGAGACTATTCAAAAATTACTGTTTGACATGTCACCTTAACTTTCATTAAAACATTCATTAAAAAATTCATTATTATTGAATTTTCCTCAACCTCTTTTTAAATACTCTGTTACATTTTGAGCTACCCTAAATACAAAATAAGAACGACTTATTAATATCAATTAAATACAAAGACTTCTTTGATATTCAAATCACATTATTGGACCTGATTATCCCAACACTCATACTCTCATATACTCAATATATGAAAGGTTCATATATTGTTGTACCTAAAAATAATTATAGATATCATCTAAATATAATATCTAATTACATAAATTTTAAAAATAATGTATTTGAGACCCAGAATAATCCAATACTGATGACAATACCATCCAGACATTTAATATTAATATTAGAATTAGAACTGTAAGATAAATGTGTGGTTAAATTAGTTAGACAATCCAGAAGATCTATGCAGAAATTGGCACTAAAAGACACAGCTGAGCAGTGTATACATTTATAATCTCTGTTTCTTTGGATCATGAGCTCACGAATGACATTACAAAACCATGAGTTTTTCAATTCAGTGTATATTATGAAGCAAGATGATTTTATGAAGAGAACAATCAAGATGTTGAATCAGGGTTGCAATTATCTGAAGGCTTGACTAGGGCTGGTAGATCGCATCCAAGACAGGTCACTCCTCTCTATGAGGCTGTGTGTCCTATGATTTGACTTATCCCCCAAAGCTAAGATAACAAAATGAGGGAGTCAATACATTTCATGAAATTGCTTTGGAAGCTACTGTTAGGACCAATGAAATGATGATGGACACAACATATTTTATATGAAAGAGGTTTATTAGATGGAGATGAAGAGAGAGGGGAGAGATCAAGACCTGATAGGGGGAAGAGAGGAGGCCGCCCTGACAGAGGAAGGGGAGAGAGAGAAAGAGGGCAAGAGGGCAAGAGAGTGACAAAGTGGCCTACCTGGCAGGCAACACATGATGACATCATAGGTTGCTAGGCAACCCAGAAGCATGCTGCCTAAATACTAACAATCACAGTCTATCTTATTAGTTAAACAAGAGATCATGTTCCATCATCCAGAAGTGGAATGAACAAGGGCATGACTATCATGAAGCCAAATCTGCCACCCTGTTTCTGCTTCCGGCTTGGGATATCCAAGCTCCTTGTTCACCCAGCTAGATCACAGGGAGGTAAGCTTAGCTGGGCACAGGTGAGTGCAGTGCAGGATCTTGGTCAGCGGTGAGTGTGTGAGAAACAGACTTCTAGGGAGACAGCTTCAGTGAGACAGCACCTCTAATTGGAGAAGCAAAAGCCATTTTATTTAAACCTTTTGGGGGTTGAGTAGGGGCTATCTGAGTGAGTGCACATCATTGGCTGGGGCCATGGTACTGAGGATGCCTCATTTGCATAAGGTGGAATTCCAGGTACTTCTGTACATTAACTTGTAAGAAGAAAGGAAGTTGAAACTAGCTGACAAGCTTTCTGACCTCCTTAAGAAGGCAAGGGTCAGAGCACAGGGTTATGTCTGCTGGGGCATGCAGGCTCAGGGCAGGGAGGGAGCGGTCCCACTCCTGCTAATCCCAGGATAAGATTTCCAGGATTTGGATATATCTCTACCCTATTCTTGCTCTGGATTGGCTAGCCCACAAAAATTCATTGAGAATGTCGTGGGTGTCTTAATACCTCATTACCTCAATTTTGTCTGACTGTAATTCATAAAATTTGGGTCTTTGATAGCCCCTAATTTTTCTAAGTTTTCTACCAATAATAAGATAGCTGTATATTATAATAATCTGAAATTTCGTGTTATAGTTTGACAATGTGTCATTTAGTAGCAAGTTGAGAAAACAGAACTTTAAAAAATGTTTCAACATATAATGCTCTAAAGTCTACATTAGTACCATTTGATACTTTTCCTTAAATATGTATGATTTACACTATCTTCCAATATTAAGTAAACAAATTTTATTTTTCTGTTTTGACAGCATCAAAATGTTTGTCTCTTCTAAAATATCACGTAATCTTTTTCCATCCACAATAGTTATTTTTTTTCTAACTATCCATGATGTACTACCTATCTTTATGTGTGCATGACATACATCTTAGGAGGAAATTTTCATACACTATGATGATGAACTTCAAGAGTGGAGAAAGAAATGAATTAGCAGAAACCAGAAATATATTGTCAGATTATATTAGCAATGCTATGTTCTATGTTAAAGAAAACGTAAGCATTTTCAGTTTTGTTTAGAAAAATAATATTGAAGAGTTGAAAGAATTTACTTTTTATCTTTATATAGAAATAATATTTAAAATCTATCCTTAAAGTTATATAAAAGATTAAATGCATAATTATCGATGGAATGATTCATTTCTCATATTCTCTTCCACTAAATATACTTGCTGTGCCTGAACAAATGTAAAGGAATTAGATTATGTGGAGGCCTTATGGCATGTACAATCATTAATACCCTACTGAAACAGGACATTAGTAACCATTCCTACAGTTTTAATATGGATTAATCCATTCAAATAATTGTGAGCTAATGGTGATATCCACTCATGTTATTACTAAAAGTGAAAACTGAGGAATCTCACTGGTCCTTGAGTCAAAACTTACCTTCTGATAACTTTAATATAGCTTGTGAAGCAAATGCCTAGAGGTGATATTTTCAGAAGATTCTAAAATGAAATACAGTTTTAAATGGCTTTAACACAAAATCCTAAAAGACTCCAGGGTAGGTATATCATAAGAAAGAGTAGTTTAGGAATGTCTGTCTGTGAGCTGTGTCTCAATGTATTTTCATCCAAGCTGCTGAGTCTTGCTGCCTTGGTATACCTCTCTTCCTGGAATACCTTTTGATATTATCTCATTAAAGAAAGTGCCTACTGTAGATAGATAAGCTCCCCCCTTCATGCCTCTGTGCTCAGCACATATGTATGCCATATATGACTGAGGGAGAATATCTGATCATTTGTATGTCTGATCATTATTTCTCTGTTCCTTTGTCTACAGCTCTTTTTGGCTGGGAGTCTTTTTGGGCTAAACTACTTCCATTTATTAGTAGAGCTACACCTTCTCTCATTTCAAAATAGTTGGGGGCAGATGTGCTTTTCTAAACTTTCTCCACAGCTTCTACCTATACATCCCTGTCTCATTTTTTTTCTCTTTTCCTACATTTCAGGATAGCAGTAATCTCATATTCAGTCATCAGTTCTTTGTATTCTCGTCATTATAAAACACCGTCTCATTATTCATCACAGAGGAGCTTCCACATACACTGGCGTCAGCTCTGCCATCTGTTTCCCAGAATGTGCCTCTCCTTTCAATGATGCAGGGTATTTTAGCACTACTGTTGAGTCTCGGCCATATTACCATGGAGCTACACAGAGGTATGTTTCTTAAACTTCAGATCAAGACTCTTGTCCCCAAGCTATCTAAAGACCTATTGCTAAAGTCACCAAATAAGTCTATTCCCAAATCAAAGCTGTCAGAGGGGGTGGTATTTTATGAGTCATGGCCACACATACAGCTGTTTAATGAGCACAGAAGAAAACTGGGCACTCATCACAGAGGCTGACAGGAGCTGGTTGGCTGTTTCAGCTTTGTTTAAAACTGACACGTGCAACTAGCACTAATCAAGATGGCAACTGGACCCAGGAGCCTCAGATTGGCTGGAAGGTTGAATCCAACCAAGAAATTCAAGTAGTCTATAAATATTGAAATATAAACCAAATTAATGATCTAATAATATATTATTCTTAAAAAGGATCTAAGATACCTGTGAGATGGATCAGCAGGTAAAAGCAGGTGTCACACAAGCCCTTGGTGGCCTAAATTTGATCCTCAGATCCCATGTAAAAGCAGAGGATTAGAATTAGAACTAGAATTAGAGAACTCACTCCATTAAGTTTCTCTCTCTCTCTCTCTCTCTCTCTCTCTTTCTCTCTCTCTCTCACACACACACACATACATATAAATAATAATAATATTATAAATGCATTTTAAAAAAGAAAAGACAGATGGTCGATTGCTCAAAACTTTCTGCTATGTGATGTAGAAATAAAATTTCTGCCAAAACAAAACCAGAAAGAGTAGTTCTACAGTGCTTAATTTTTTTTAATCTTCAACAGTTTCACACATGTGTGTCATAAACTTTTGTCACATTTTGCACCCCACCATTCTTATTTCTCTTCCCCCTCATACTCCTGTGAAACATTTCTTCCCAGTCCTCCTCCTAAGTGTGTGTGTGTGTGTTTGTGTGTTTGTGTACCACTGATTTAATTAGAGTTGCTTGAATAAGCATAGGTAAGAGGTTGTTATTAGAGCATAGATAATTAATCAGTGGCTACACCACTGAAGAAAATGACACCTCTAGCCAGCCTCAGAAACCACTAACAAATTCTTTTGAAGAGCATAGTTAATACCTTTATAGATATCGTAGTTTTAATTGCCTACTCCTATGGAGCTATTCTTATATTTATTTAAGACACGTCGTTCATGGAGAAGTGGACTCTAAACCTCAATTTGGCTTGACCTCAGTAAGACAGCCTCAAATAATAAAATGTAATATAAATAAAAGTATGAGATTTCTAAGGCTAATGTGTGTATATACATATATATATAATTTTTTTATACTTATCTGTTGGCTTTTTAGAAATATTGCTCTTGGAAACCTTGGGATATCACAGAAATCAAATAACCCTGGCACCACAGTGCTGAATATGTCACATCTACCTGCTTTGGAGCCTACTACCTAGGTAGGAGAGGTCCAAATGAAGCAATACCACTCCCTGTAGGCCTCAAGCTGCTGTGTGGTTCAAGACTAATGTGTGATCTCTGCACAAGGTGCAGAGACTAGGAACACACTGACTCTACTGCCTATCCCAAACATATTTTATTATTATAATGTATTTTGAAAGAATTACGACTTTATTTAAGCATTTAGAAATGTTTACTAATTAAGTCACAGATATCTGTTTTCTAAACTTTTTTAGTTAGCATACAAAGATATGAATTTCATGTTGACATTTTCATATAGATACATTAATTATTGCTTACCATTACTCACTTTCCTTCATGCCGACTTCTATCCCTTTCTTCAGTTGATCCACTTTCTCAATCCAAGTTGCTATCCCTTCTGATTTCATGTCACATGTATTCCAGTCTCCATTCCTTTAGACTTCTTCTTCCTCTCCTGGCTTTGCAAGATAATGGGTGAAACTAGAGGTCATGTATAACAATATAAATCAAATTTTGGAATCTAGATTTAAACACATGTGTGAAAATATGCACACATGAATGCACTGTGGTGCATGTGTGTGTGTGTGTGTGTTTATACATGTATACATGTGTACATGTTAGTACCTGTAGGAAGGGATAAACCTATAATGATGTTCAATAAATCACACCAATTAAAAAAAAAAGAAAAAGAAAAGAATTCAACTTTCTAAAGTGGTTAACAGTTATTGGCTTTGGGCAAAGAAAAACAAAAAGACTGAGAGGCATTTTTTTTTCTTTAAAAGAATAAAATGAAAAAGAAAGAAAGGGACTTTGTCACGTTTTATTTTCAGTGCTGAGCTGTGAAAGACTTTGCTTCTACTGGGATATTTAGCAGCTATATTTAGGCTCCCTCTGTGTGCTGTACCTTCTAGGATGAATTCTTGTTGCTTGGACACTATTTATTCACTAGATTCCTTGTATTTGTCAAATTTAAATTCTGTATTTTAGATACAATTAAAGAGAGCAAATTACTACACTGAGTTTTATAGGCAACAGATAACACATATTTGCTTATTAATTGACTGAGCTTTCAACACAAAGATCTCTTCTAGTAAATCTTTTTTCTCTTTGTGCTCTGTAAGCTGAACTGTCATAATTGAGAGCAGAAGGTATCTGCCATGTTTCACTACATGAGTGCATGTCTTTGTTACTGAAATGCTAGGAGATCAAGAAAAGAATCTCCTATAGATAACTTTTCAAATGCTACATGGTTTTTTGAAAATACAGAGAGGCAACTAACTGGAGTTCATCACTATGGCAGAATACACACCATTGGCTGGGTGTACGGAAGAAAATCAGTACAAGTGTATACATTCTTGACATCTGATAAACACCAGTAGAGAGTGAATGTATATCTCTAGGAATACATACAGTTTATAGTGACAAGAAACACCCTTTCCCTATCAGGACCTCAGATGCCCATCACACAAACTCATGAGCACTTCAGAGAAGTTATACTGTTAGAAGTAACATTTACAAAGATAAGTAATGACATCTCAAGTTCTGTTAACCAGAACTTCTTTGTCCAGCTTTCCCAACCAACTCTAACTTCTTCTACCCATCCCTGAACATCACCTCTAGATTCAAGTTAATAGTTCTACACTTGACTCAGATAAACAATTGTGCTTTAGCAGATCATGGCTGTTCTTAGAGTAGATTAGGATGATTTTTGCTATATGGATCACTGGTAGGAAATAGTAAGTGGTGGTTTGAATAAGAATGGCTGCCATAGGATCAGATATTTCAATGTGTAGTCACCAGGGAGTGGAACTCTTTCAATGGATTAGAAGAAATAGTAGGTATGGCCTTGTTGGAGGAAGTATGTCACTGAGGGTGGTGGGCTGTGAGGTTTCAAAAGCCCATACCAAGCCCTCTCTCTCTCTCTCTCTCCCTCTCTCTCTCTCTCTCTCTCCCTCCCTCCTTCCATCCTTCTCAGTCCCTCCTTCCCTCCCTCCCTCCCTTTCTCTGGCACTCAATCTTACTAGCTCACTGCTTATGGATTAGTATGCAGATATGCAGCCATGCTCCCCACAGTGATAATGGATTAAAACCTCTGAAAATGTAAGCAAGCCTCCAATTAAATGCTTTCTTTTATAAGAGCTGGGTTGGTTATAGTGTCTCTTCACAACAACAGAACAGTGACTATGACTGAAGTTGGTACCAAAGACTGAGATATTGTTGTGACAGGCTTACCTGTGCTGTGTGATAGAAGAATATGAAAACTCTAGGACTTTGCACTAGAGGATCTGTTGTACACTTTAAGCTGGGCTTAATGGAACATGCTAGCAGGATCATGGAATACAATGCTAAGGGTAATTTGAATGGTGGAAACCCAACTCAAGAAGTTTCAAAGGTGAATGTAAGTGACCTGCAGACCATTCTTGTGATATTTTGCAAAGAGTATACCAGCTTTTTGCCCTTGTCTTTAAAATCTGCCTTACCTTAATAGTGTCAGCAGCAGATATTTTAAGACAGTCTAGTATCGACTGAGTAACATAGTTACTCATACTCACATGTATGCAGATATATAACAAAAAGAAGCAGCTAAACAAGGAAAAATGGAAAATGTACAGTTTGAGAGTAAAACAAATACCAGGAAATGTATGTAATATTGGAGCCATGTCTAGTGCTCAAGGATGTAAAAAGTTTGAAGAAATGCCTGATGCTAAATGGAATAAAGGGAGTGGAGACATCAGGGCAAGACCCCACATAGTTAATCTTCAAACTTATGAAAACAAATCAAAGAAAAGCTTAAACAGTGAAGGAAACCATCAAAAACAGAAAGTTGTTGCAAAGATATTTGAAATAATGAGTCAAGTTCTCTCCTTCTCTCTCTCTCTCTCTCTCTCTCTCTCTCTCTCTCTGTGTGTGTGTGTGTGTGTGTGTGTGTGTTTCTGTCTATCTCTGTTTTTCTTTGGGAGTATCTGTTTCTTCTCTGTCTCTAACTCTCTCTCCCTCTCTCTCTCTCTCTTTCTCTCTCTCTCTCTCTCTCTCTCTCTCTCTGCTTATAGATCAGGATGTTAACTCTCAGCTAGTGCTGTAGTGCCATGCATGAAGCCATGCTTCCCACCATGATGATAGTAGACTAAACCTCTGAAAATGGAAGCAAACCCCCAATTAAATGTTTTCTTTTATGACTTCTATTGGTCCCAGTGTTTCTTCATAGCAATAGAACAATGATTAAGGCAGTAAATATTATGGGTTCTGTAAAAGGGTTCAGTTATCATTTACCTAGTATTCAGCAGATGTGGGGGAATTCTAGATCAACTTGTTTTGAAACATACTTGATTTGGGAAATCCATGGTTTTCTTCCATACTTTCTGTGATTTTTTTCTCTCATAAATATTTATGCCAGAGGTGAAATGCACAGAGATTCCCCCACATAAAAATATTATTGGCAGTAATACTTCCTACTTCCTACTAATACTATTTAGTATTATCCAAATGCCATCAAAATTAATGTCACTGAAACTACTGTATTTTTTCTATACTTTTCCATCTCTGATTAGAGATAAGCAAACAAGAAAAACTCATGAAGTAACCTCAGTATTCAAGTTATAGAGAAAGAAAGAAAGAAAGAAAGAAAGAAAGAAAGAAAGAAAGAAAGAAAGAAAGAAAGAAAGAAAAAAGGAAGGAAGGAAGGAAGGAAAGGCAAAGAAAGGAACTACTGAAGTCTGGCTCTATTTACTGAACTTTAATCCTGGTTATTTGATGCCAAAATGAAATGTCAGGAGCAACTAGATCTGTTTCAGATAAGGAAGCTCCCACTGACATCAAGTCCTTGACTTGGAGAAGCTGGAAGTCGTGGTACTCTAAACTCTACTTACAAAGGTATGTAAAGATACAAGCTAACTGTGCTGATGGGCACTTACAATCTCAGCACTAAGAATATGGAGAAAGGAGAATCAGAAATTCAAAGCCACAGCTTTGAAGTTATAAGAAAATCTATCTCTAAAAAAAATAATAATAATAAGTAAATATTTGTTAGGTGGAAAGTTAGATCAAAATACAGAAACACACACACAGAGGGAGAGAGATGGAGGAAGGAAAGAGGGAGAGGAGCGTGGAACGGGTTAACATCAAGGTCCTCTTTCTCCTCATAGAAATAAGGTCAACGAGGACCTTCAACCACTACACTACGTACCCAGCCTTCAGCTTCCTTTTCCTAAGTCATTAATCCAGTATCAAAATCATTAGAGTCTCTAGTTTTTTCTTAGTTTGGCCATGTTTGCTTTTCAACCTTCCCCAAGGGCATGTGTTTAAGCCCTCCAAGGGAATTTAGGAGAGTGTAATTTTTTAATAGTTTTTCTACAGTAACACAAGTGAAGTTGTGCATACCAGGTCCTAACACAACAGTTTTAAGAGATGGAACAATTTTTCTGTCAAGAAGGCTCTCAGATTTCTCTGGAAACTAAACTGAGGTCAATGTGATGAGAATAATCCTATCCTCTCTCCTGGAAGGACCATGTAAGCAAATGTTCTTTCTCGTTGATGGAACTTACCTGAGATACTTTATATAACAAAAACAAACCCACAGCAGAAAATGTCCAAATTCACTCAATTTCCTTTTCTCGTAGGGTAATGGGATCTTAGGACCGCTTTTCAGTATGGACTGACAATTTCCAGGTAATAGGATTTTAAATACATGAAATAAGTACCAAGAATTAAACTTCAGTTCCAAAATATTTGTAGTCAGTTTCTTTGAGAATAATACAATGTTGATTTTGTCTAAAATCCTGCTATTGAAACAAGCTTTAATTGTTTTTACAAATTCAGGTGATTGTAATGCCATATGTCCTTTCGCAATTCCATATTTAGATATTGATATTATTTTATATATTTTAATATTAATTAATTATAATTATTTTATTTTTGATATTATAATATAATTACATCATTTTGCCATTTTCTTTCCTCTCTCCAAACCTTCCCATATACAAGTCCTTGCTCTCTTATAAATTCACAGCCTCTTTACTCATTAACATGCATATATGTAATCACTGTTTACAAGGCTTATTCTTCAGTTAATCTTTGTCCCCATACTTTAATAACTCTTCAGATCCAGAAGGAAAGTGCTGCATTGCAGCTGCATGAATATGCTGGTATTTCCTTGTTAAACCTCAAATGTGTGTGCTGCTATAAATTTTCACCAGTTAGCTTTGTCTCCTCCAGCTATAAGCCAATCTCTGCTAAAACTGAAAGTATAATTTTCAAGCTTAGATCTGTTCAGGAAAAAAAATGGATGCATAAATATATGTCCCAGAAAGCATAAACTGCTCTTAGCTTCCCTTTTATGGAGCAAAAATGGTGAAATTTGAATAATCTTATATACCTCACCTCAGGACAAGATTTTAAATCGAATCGTCGGTAATTTATCCATTTGTCTGTGAAGTGCACAAGTAATTTGTTTATGTAAGTATTGCTATAAATTGCCTATGTAAAAGATATGACTTTTCCTTCATAAAAATCTTTTTAAAAAACAATAATTTCATCAAGAGTTTTCTTCACAGCTCCTGAGAATATCCTTCTTGCAAGTAAATGACTTTTAATCTCAACTATATTTCAAAGATATTAAATTCAGCATTAAAGACAGGCAGAGTAGAGGGAAAGAAAGGACCTTGTGCCCAAGGCTCTTTCCCTGAGTAGGTTTAACAGGAAACTCATAAACATTAAGACCTGCCATTCTCCTACCTAATACTTCTTTCTCTCATTAGTGGAATCAGATGTTCATTGTTGTTTAGTAAATCAATGTAGTTAGTGAACCACAGTTGAAGCTGAAGTAAGCTGGTAGGGACTGGAGAGATGAGTAACATCTAATAGTACTGGTTGATCTCCCAGTGGACTGGATCTGGGTTCCCAGCACCTTTGTACTTTGTCTCACAATGGCCACAACTCTAGTTTCAGAAAATACCACCCCCTCTTCAGGCCTCCACAGGTACCCACACATGTGTGGCACACACACACACACATACTCACACACACATACACACACACACACACACACACACACACACACACACAGATAAAACCAAACCTTTAAAAACCATCTCTGTGGGAAATGATATAGGCGTATCCTCAGTTTTGTCTGGAACTCTGGAAATGTGGCAAGAAGTTTAGGGTTATATTAACCTGGCAGCATCTGTAAGAGCACCATAACTCTTGTTATTGTCTTGGTATGCTGTAGGCTCTTAATAACCATATTAAAGCATGGTCTGTCACAATCACTTACCATCTGTTACATGATTCTGTAGATGGAAACAAGAAAATAATAGGTTGTGTGTTTGGCAATGCGTGGTAGGGAAGAAACGTGATAAGTAACAACCGTGGCAAGAAGTTGAAAAGGCAGGCTGCCTACTGCTCCAAGGAAGAAAGGGAGGCATAAATAAATATGTGCATGGAGGAGGGAACAATCTTAAAGAAAATCATCAAATAAGCCATCTACTGTTCACAATAGCACCTCAATTCACTTAGCTCCTGTCATTTAAACCATTGTTGTTACATTTCTTGAATTCCATAGACTGCTTAGCAAGAGCAAATTTTCTGCATCTTCCTCAAGAAGCTATCCTACTTTTCAGGAGTTGGTAATATCATGTAGTTACTCCTGATATAATGGCCAGACCTAATTGCATTTCTCATTGTTAGTTTCTTCACTACTCTGAGTAATTTACATGCTCTTAGCCTCTTTATTTAGGTACAGATGTCCACATTCTCCATGGTCTAAAGTAACTAGCTTTGAATTAGCAACATGTTAACAAAACTGTGTGTGTGATGTGTGTGCTTGTGTGTGTTAATTTCTTTGTCCTTTTATTTTGAGTAGGTATAGAAAAACCATGAAATCACATATGACAAAAAAAATGAAAACTATTTTCTGATACAGTTTTCAGCTTTCCTCTTTTGCCATTTCTGGGAGAACAAAGGAATGGTTTTATCTTTTTTCTAAACTTCATTTCTTCATTCAACTCATTATGGACTTGGATGTTTATGGCACAACAGTGAAACAATCCTTCATTTCATGTTATATATTTTGTCTTCTTGAGAAGCACACAGAACTCCACTTGCCCCAACAATAACTGCAATGTCAAAGTAACACCATCCTGTTTTCCTCGGTCACAGCTGGGTCTCTCATATAAAAGTGTCAAAATAGGGAGTTGTTAAGAGAACTTTAGGGGCCTGGAGAGATTGCTCAGAGGTTAAGAGCACTGACAGCTCTTCCAGAGGTCCTGAGTTCAATTCCCAGTGACCACATGGTGGCTCATAACCATCTAAAATGAGATCTGGTGCCCTCTTCTGGCATGCAGTTGTACATGAGGCAGAACACTATATACATAATAAAATAAATAAATCTAAAGAGAGAGAGAGAGAGAGAGAGAGAGAGAGAGAGAGAGAGAGAGAACTGTAGGAGCCTACTGTAGAGGGTCCTCTGAAAAGCTCTACCCAAAAGTGGATCAAAGTAGATGCTGAGACTCATGGCCAAACTTTGGGCACAGCACAGGGAGTCTTATAGAAAAAGAGAGGGGTGGGGATGGATGGGACAGGAGCCCCATGAGGAAACCAACAAAGCTAAAGGATCTTAGCTCAGGGGGTCCTGCAGAGACTGATGCACCAACCAAGGACCATGTATGGAGAGACCCCTTGCTCAGATGTGGCATCTCAGTCTCCACGTGGATCTCCAAATGAGGTGAGCAGGGGCTGCCTCTATCATGAACTTGGTTGCCTGCTCTTTGATTACTTGTCCCTTGTGATGCAGCCTTGCCAGGCCAAGAAGAAAAAAATCCAGGCACTCCTGATAAGACATAACAAACTATTGGCAGATGGCAATGGTGAACTCCCCCTTTCAGTGGACTGGGGGAAGGATATGGGGGGAAGAAGGATAGAGGGTGGGACTAAAGGGAGATGAGGGAGGGGGCTTCAATTGGGATATATAATAAATATTGTGAAAAAATAAAATTAAAAAAGAAAAGGAGAGAAAGAGAGATACTATAGAAGCTCTTTGATAACACTGCATCCTTTTGCCTTCATATCTCTTTAGCACATTGCAAATGCCAGCGATCTGTGCCCACCTAATGCAAACTTCAAACCATTATTTTTTCTCCTTTTCCATCATTCATACATAAAAGACTTAAAATGATAAACTCCAAGGCCCAGAAAATATTTTCAACAAAGTCATAGAAGAAAATTTCCCCAACCTGAAGAAAAAAAAATGCCTATAAACATATAAGAAGCCTAAAAACCACCAAATAAATAGGACCAAAAAAGAAAATCCTCCTGCCACATAAAAATCAAAACACTAAATATACAGAACAAATAAAGAATATTAACAGCTGCATAGGAAAAAAGCCAAGTCACATATAAAGGCAAACTTATCAGAATTACATCTGAATTCTCAATAGAGACTATAAAAGCCAGAAGGGCCTGGACAGATGTCATGCAGAAACTGAGAACAGAGATGTCCACCCAGACTCCTATACCCAGCAAAATTTTTAATCACCATGGATGGAGAAAACAAGATATTCTATGACAAAACTAAGTTTAAACAGTACATAGTCATAAACCCAACCCTACAGAAGATACTAGAAGGAAAACTTCAACCCAAAAAGGCTAACTACACCCAGGAAAACAAAGGAAACAAGTAACACCACAGCCACAAAGTCAAAAGAGAGGAAGCACACACATACACACACACACACACGCACACAAACTCTACCACCACCAATATCAAAATAACAGAAAGTAACAAATGGTTGTAAATATCTCTCAGCATCAATGACCTCAACTCCTAATTAAAAAAAAAAAAAAAAAAACCACAGGCTAACAAAATGGGTGTGTAAACATGACCCATCATTCTGTTGCATACAAGAAATACACCTCAGCAATTATAATAGATAATACCTCAAAATAAAGGGCTTGAAAAAAGTTTTCCAAGAAAAAGGACCCAAGAAACAAGCTAGAGTAGATGTTCTAATATCTAATAAAAAAGACATTCAGCCAAAACTAATCAAAAGAGATGGGGAATGGCACTTCACATTCATCAAAGGAAAAATTCACCAAGATGACCTCTCAAATCTGAACAAATATGCCCCAAATGCAAGGATACCCACATTTGCAAAATAAACATTAATAAAACTTAAAATACACATTGAACCCTACATGTTAATAATGGGAGACTTCAACACTCCTCTCTCACCAATGGACAGATCGTTGAGAGAGCAACTAAACAGAAAAATAATAGAACTAAACATTATGAGTCAATTGGACCTAACAGATACTTACAGAAAAGAATACACCTTCTTCTCAGCCCTCATGAAACTTCTTCAAAGTTGACCACATACTCAGACACAAAGCAAGCCTCAACAAATACAAGAAAATTGAAATAACACCCTGTATTCTATCAGACCACCATAGTTAAAGCTAGACTTCAACAACAGAAACAAAAGAGTGCTTGCAAACTCATGCAAACTAAACAACGCTCTACTTAATGACTACTGGGTCAGGGAAGAAATAAAGAAGGAAATTAAAGACTTTCTAGAATTCAATGAAAATGAAGGCACAACATACCTAAACTTATGAGATGCAATGAAAGCAAGACTAAGACGAAAGTTCAAGCACTAAGTGCCTTCATAAAAAAAAAAACTGGAGAGAGCTCATGATAACAACTTAACACCTCACCTGAAAGCTCTAGAATAAAAGGCAACAAACCCACCCAAGAAGAGTATTCAGCAGCAAACAATCAAACTCAGGGCTGAAATCAACAACTAGAAGAAAAGAGAACAATAAAGAGAATCAACAAAACCAAGAACTGTTTTTTTTGAGAAAATCAACAATATAGACAAACACTTAGCCAAACTAACTAAAAGACAGAGGCAGAGTATCAAAATTAATAAAGTAAGAAATGTAAAAAGGGATATAACAGCAGACACTGAGGAAATTCTAAAAATCATTAGATCATACTTCAAAAACCTGTACGCCACAAAACTGGAAAATCTAAATGAAATGAATTATTTTCTTGATGGATACCACTTACCAAAGTTAAATCAAGGTCAAGTTAGCAATTTAAATAAACTTATAACCCCTAAGGAAATAGAAGTAGTCATCAAAATCCTCACAACCAAAAAGAACCCTGGGCCAGATGGTTTTAACACAGAATTGTACCAGACCTTCAAAGAAGAACTAATAACAATACTCTTCAAACTATTCCACAAAGTGGAAACAGAAGGAATATTACCAAATTCATTCTATGAGGTCACAGTCACCCTGATCCCTAAACCACACAAAGACCCAACCAAGAAAGAGAATTTCAGACCAATCTTTCTTATGTACATTGATGCAAAAACACTCTATAAAATACTTGCAAACCCCTTCTTTAATATGAAAGGGAATTAGTAAGACTTGGAGAGGACAGGAGCTCCATAAGGAGAGCAACAGAACCAAAATATCTGAGCCCAGGGGTCTTTTCTAAGATTGATACACCAACCAAAGACCATTCATGGATATATCCTAGAACCCCTGCTCAAATGTAGCCCACAGAAGTGGGTTTCCTAGTAAGAGGAACAGGGATTGTCTCTGACATGAACTCAGTGGCTGCTCTTTGACCGCCCCCCTGAGGGAGGAGCAACCTTGCCAGGCCACAGAGGAGGACATTGCAGCTAGTCCTGATGAGACCTGATAGGGTAGGATCAAATGGAAGGGAAGAGGGACCTTCCCTATCAGTGGACTTAGAGAGGGGCATGGGAGGAGATGAGGGAGGGAGCATGAGATTGGGAAGGAATGAGGGAGGGGCTACAGCTGGGATACAAAGAGAATAAAATGTAACTATTGTAAAAAATAAAAATTTAACTAATAAATACTTGCAAACCAAATCCAGGAACATATCAAAAATATTATCCACCATAATCAAGCAGGCTTCTTCCCAAGAATGCAGGAATGGTTCAACATATGAAAATCCATCAACGTAATCCACCATATAAACAAACTGAAAGAAAAAAAAAAAAAACTGTGGTCATTTCATTAGATGTGAGAAGGCCTTTGATAAATTCCAATACCCTTTCATATTTAAAGCCTTGAAGAAATCAGGGATACAAGGTACATACCTAAACATAATAAAGGCAGAATACAGTAAGCCAATAGCCAATATCAAAGTAAATGGAGAGAAACTTAAAATGTTCCCACTGAAATCAGGGACAAGACAAAGCTGCCCACTCTCACCATATCTCTTCAATATAGTACTTGAAGTTCTAGCTAGAGCAGTAAGACAACTAAAGGAGATAAAGGGGACAGAAATCAGAAGAGAAGCAGTCCAAGTATCACTATTCCCTATGGTATAATAGTTTACGTAAGTGACCCCAAGGATTCTAGCAGAGAGTTCCTACGGCTGATAAACACCTTCAGCAAAGTGTCTGGACACAAAATTAACTCAAAAAAAGTCCTCCTTTATATAGGTGACAAAAGAGCTAAGAAAGAAATTAGGGAAACAACACCCTTCACAATAGCCACAAATAATATAAAACCTCTTGGTATAACTCTAACCAAGCAAGTGAACCTCAAGTCTTTGAAGAAAGAAACTGATGGAAAGGTCTCCCATACTCATGGATTGTTAGGATTAACATGGTAAAAATCCCCATGCTGCCAAAAGCCATTTACAGATTCAATGCAAGGCCATCAAAATTCCAAGACAGTTCTTTATAGACCTGGAAAGAGCAACCACTAACTTCGTGTGGAAAAATAAAAGACCCAGGATAGCCAAAATAATTCTGTACAATAAAAGAATGTCTGGTGGTATCAATGTCCCTGATTTCAAGCTATACTACAGAGAAATACTAGTAAAAACTGCATGATATTGGTATAGAAACAGAATGGTTGATCAATGAAACCAAAATGAAGATCCAGAAATAAGCTCACACTCCTACAGGCACTTAATTTTCAACAAAGAATCCAAAACTATACAATGGAAAAAAGAAAACATCTTCAACAAAAGGTGCTAGTCTAACTGGATGTCTGCATGTAGAAAAATAATATTAGACTGAAATATATCACCCTGCACAAAACTCAAGTGCAAATGGATCAAAGACCTTGACATAAAACCAGAGATTCTAAATCTATTAAAAGGCAAAATGGGGAAAATGTGGAAATCTTTGGCATAGGAGAAAACTTCCTGACCAGAACACCACAGCACAAGTTCTGTGATCAAAAATTAATAAATGGGATCTCATGAAACTGGGAGGGTTCTGTAAGTCAAAGGATACTGTCAATAGAACAAAACAGCAGCATACAGACTGGAAAAAGATCTTCACCAACCCTACATCAGACAGAGGGCTAATATCTAAAATATTCAAAGAACTTAAGGAATTAAACATCAACAAATCAAAAAATCCAATTTTAAAAGGGGGTACAGAGCTAAACTGAGAATTCATAACAGAAGAATCTTGAATGGCTGAGAAACACTTAAAGCAACACAGTGTCCTTAGCCATCAGAGAAATACATTTCGAAATAACTAAGATCCCATCTTACATGAGTCAGAATGATTAAGATCAAATATTCAAATGACAACACATGCTGGCGAAGTTGTGGAGAAAGGGGAACCCTCTTCTATTGCTGGCCCACTGTACATGTTCTGTTGCAAACATGTACAGTGTCTCTGGAAATCAATCTGGCACTTTCTCAGAAAATTGGGAATAGTTCTACCTCAAGACCCAGCTGTATCACTCTTGGGCATATACCCAAAAGATATTCCACCATAAAACAAGGGCATTTGCTCAGCTATGTTCGTAATGGCTTTATTCATAACAGCCAGAGACTGAAACAACCTAGATGTCCCTCAAATGAAGAATGGTACAGAAATTGTGGTACATCTACACAATGTAATACTACTCAGCTATTAAAAACAAACACATCATTAAATTTGCAGGCAAATGGATGAAACTAGAAATGATCATCCTGAGTGAGGTAACCCAGACCCAGAAAGATACACATGCTATGTACTCACTTATAAGCAGATGTTAGAACTATAGCACAGGATAACCCTACTGTAATCCACAGACCCAAAGAAGCTAAGTAGCAAGGAAGGCCCATGAGAGAGTGCCTAAATGTCACTTGGAAGGAGAAATAGAATAGACAGCAGAGCAGATGAAGAGAGGAAACCAGGCAGGAGATGGCATGGAGAGGGAAAACAAGGATGGGGATCAGATATGGGGAGAACTGGGATGGGAGGTGAGTGGGCTGGGAACAAGAAGGGAAACTGAGGGGGGACATGTTTTTGTCAAGCTGGAGGCCTGGAACAGGGTAGGCTCCTGGGAGGATATGGCTGTGACTCTAGCTGAGACTCCTAAGCGGGGTGGGATGGGGGTTGAAAGAAGACTGACGTGACCACCTCCTAGCCAGGAAGCACTAGTGGAAGGAGGGGAACAACAACCCATTAACAAAACCTTTGATCCAAAAATTACCTTGCCTACAAGAAGCTCGGGGACAAAAAGGGAACAGAGATTGAGGGAATGTCCAACCTGAGACTCACCCCACAGCAGAGAGCCAGCCCCTGACACTATTAATGATGCTCTGCTCTGCTTGCAGACAGGAGCCTAACTTAACTATCATCTGCAAGGCTCCAGGCAGCACTGGATCGAGACATCTGCTGGAACTTGCATATGTCATGGGCAGCCAAACATGGGGCAGAGCTCTGGGGATCCTGTGGAAGTGTTGGGGAAAAGATGGAGGGATCTGGAGGGAACAGGAACCTCACAAGAAGACCAACAAAGACAACTAACCCAGTCCCATGGGGGCTTACAGAGACGAAGACATCAACTAAGGAGCATGCATGGCTGGACCTAGGACCTCTGCACACATGTGGCTGATGGGCAGCTTGGTCTTCATATTAGGGAGCCTGGTGAGTGGAGAGCAGAGAAGGGGGTGGGGGTGAGGAGGGTTGTGGGAGTACTGTTTCCAACATGGACTCTATTGCCTGCTTAAGATCACTTCCCCCTAGCAAGTCTACCTGGCCTGGCCTCAGGGGATGAGGTAATGCTCTGTCCTGATGTGACTTGATGTGCTGAGGTGGGTGCTACTCTTTTTTGGGGGGAAGGGGACAAGGGAAAGGAGAAGGACAGGAATGGGGGAAACTGGAGAGAAGGGAGGGGTCACCCTTGGGTTGTAAAATAAATAAACTGAAACTTAAAAAAAAACATACAAAAAAAAAAAAAAGAGGCTCCAACAACAACAACAAAAAGTGAGAAGGGGCTGAGGAGACTTGAGAGCCCTAGCTTCTCTTTCAGGGGACCCCAGTTCAATTCTAGCACCCACATGGCATACAGCAGCTGTATTTCCAGCTTCAGGGGATCAAACACTCTCCTCTCACCCTCAAGAGACTCAGGCACACACATGGTACACAGACATGCAGAAATACACCTACACACAAAAAAAGAAAATTTCAATAGTAAATATTTTTAAAGTGACTGAGGACACAAATGTATATTTCCAAAATATATACTATATAAAACATATTTCTAAGCTTGCCAAGAAAAGAAGACAAAAATGAGCTGCTTTGAAGAACATGCCTCTTTCCCAAAATAGTGTGTCAGGTTCAGATTTGGCAGGTTTTGTGAATGTGGATAGAAGATAAGGTGAGGTAACACTTCTCGGCTCTGTCCAGATGTCAGAATTTCTGAGAGACATGATCTATATGTGACAAGGAGGAAACATTACAGATACTAAGGTTTGGAAAAGTGTCAAACAGTTCAGAGTCATTAAAAAACTGTCGAAGCAGAACTTAGGACATTAACTGAGTGAACTTTTCCTACAAGTATCTGTATACCGGGGATGAGATGGCAAAACTCTATCTGGAGTAGAAGTTTGGTGTAAATGAATCGCACATTGAATGGGCTATTTCATACTCCAGTAGCAAATTGAGATGGAAGTCTAGTTGTTTGTCAACCTGTGGGTCACTCTGATATTATATCTGACTTGTAGGATATCCGATATTTAACTGGGATTGTATATCAGATATCCTACATATCATATGTTTACATTATGATTCATAACAATAGCAACATTACAGTTATAAAGTATCCTTAAATATAGTTTTATGGTTGGGGTTATCAAAATATGAGAAAATATATTAAAGGGTCACAGCATTAGGAATGGTGAAAACCACTGGTCTACATCTGAGCAGGGTGTCTACGTTCTCTTTTCCTAGTAAGGGGAGCAGAGATAGTCTTTGACATGAACTCTGTTGCCAGCTCTTTGATCACTTCCCCCTGGGGGCGGGGTGACCTAGCCCACAGAGGAAGAGGATCCAGGCAGTCCTGATGGGATCTGATAGGCTAGGGTCAGACAGGGAGGGAGGAAGACTTCCCCTTTCAGTGGACTAGGGAAGGGGGATGGAGAGGGGAGAAGGAGGGAGGGTGGGACCAGAAGGAATTGAGGGAGGGGGCTTCAACAGGGATACAAAATGAATAAACTGTAAAAAAAAAAAAAAGTAATAATAATTAAAAAAATAAAAAGAAAACCACTGGTCTAGAACTATAGAAAAAGGAGTCCTTTCTCTTTAATTGTAAACATTTTTAGATTTAAAACATTAGCAGAAGACCAATTCAATAAACCATTCAAGAGTGAAATTGTCCATTCTTCTAACAGTTCATGTATACTGGAATTGATCTCAAATTTTAAAGGTTTTTTTCAAAAAATTTCCCCCTAGAGTATGTGCATGTCAATATTAAAAACCAATATAGTTTCCTTCAAGGATGTTACACTAATGAAAAAGCATTTTTCAAGCTTGTGATTAACTGTATGAAGTAAATCTATCTGAGGTCTAACAACTATAACCATTTTTTTTTTTTTTTTACAGTTTGAAAGCCTAAAGTCCTTGACTCTGACTAAAATCAACCACATATGGCAAACAGACAGCTAAATTGCTTCAGTTCCAAATGGCATCCAGCTGAGAAGGATGGGGTTTAAACAGAGCATGCCCAATAAAAGGTAGTACAGTAGATCCAAACTGGTGGCTTTAGTTATTTCTCAATTGATGATTCTTTTTAATTATCTGTAGAAAGCTTTAAAAGCTTTAAAGCTTTTACCCTATCATTTTCCTTAGTTCTTACCTATAAACAATCATCAGAAATACCTCTGTTAATTTTATTATCTATTGAACTGGGCCGAAGAGTCACATTGATGGCATGCCCTTCATCCTCTATTGTGGCTCTGGGTAAGAAAATTAAACTATGGTTTCCCATGGTAAAATAAGGACATGGCATCTTGTTACTAGACAGGGACGTAAAGCCTAATGCTAGTTCATAGGATCACCTGCATAATGAAAAAGTAATTCAAGTGAGGATGGAGAGATGGCTCAACAGTTAGAAATACTTGCTGTTCTTGTAAAGAACCTGAGCTCTGTTCGCAACAACCCTGTCAGGTAGCTCATAGCAGCCTGTAACTCCAGCTCCAGGAGATCTGACACCTTCTTCTGGCCTTTGCAGAGAACTTCACTCAAATGCACCTACACATGGACACATATAATAAAAATAAAGTATTTTAAAAGAAGAAAAAAAATGTATGTGTGTTAAAAGAGAGAGGGGGAGAGAGAGAAAGAGAGAGAGAGAATATATTTACTTCTAGTTTGGGCCACAACTGAGTAAAGAGAAATCCTTAATCCTTCTTCTGTGGCTTGCCCATAGAAGTGCTCCAACTTATAGAGAGGATAAAACAAAAGCCAGGGGCTGTGCACATGCAGAGGTAGCTGTGGGCCAAGTTACCTGAGAGAGAGATATCAGCTGGAGCAGGGGCCAGGGTTTGGGACATGTTGGATAGTTTTATGTCAACTTGATACAAGTAAAAAATCATCTGAGAAGTGGGAACCTTAATTAAGAAAATTATCTGTGCTGCTGCTGCTGCTGGCTGGTATGGACAATAAACTTCTTTTGCTGTTGTATTAGTGAACCAATTGTCCTCATTTATGACAGATGGGGGAGGGCCCAGCCCATTATGGGTGAGGCCAACCCTGGGCTG
Organism: Meriones unguiculatus; assembly: GCF_030254825.1. Taxonomy (NCBI): domain Eukaryota; kingdom Metazoa; phylum Chordata; class Mammalia; order Rodentia; family Muridae; genus Meriones; species Meriones unguiculatus. Next base: position 71,365,678 of record NC_083359.1, read on the forward strand.
GTGGTCGTGAGTTCTATAAGAAGGCAGCCTGAGCAAGTCTGGGACAGCAAGCCAATAAGCAGTACTCCCCCATGGCCTCTGCATCAGCTCCTGCCTCCAAGAACCTGCCTGTTTGAGTTCCTGCCTTGACTTCCTTCAATGATATGGAAGCGTAAGCCAAATAAACTCTTTCCTCCCCAACTTGCTGTTGGTCATGGTGTTTCATCCCACTAGGAAGTCTAAGACAGAGTTACTGCTTTCACTCCCTATGTGGGGTTTCCTATACAGAGCTGAAGCTGAAACAGAATTTCTGAAAGTAGATCCAAGTTTCTTGGGCCCAGTTTGTCCCATGATTTCCAACAGAGTGTTCTCTTCAGCCAGAGATAAAGTATCTCTTTATTTTTAGGGGGAAAGTTGGGCTTTATCTGGTTTCGTTTGGTTTTCTTAATATTTTCATTGATTATTTTGGAATTTCACATAATGAACCCGAGCACCCTTACATCCCAGTCCCCCCAGGTCTGCTCCCCACCTTCAACTACCCCATGAAAAAAAGAAGAACAAGAAAAGAAAAAAACAACATCAAAAATAAGCCCAATTTGTGTTGCCCGCACACTTATTGTAGCATGGTCAAACTGCCAGAGCGTGCCCCACCCCACTTAAAGAAAACTGAGTCCTTCACCTGCACAGGTGTGAGAAGCTATCAGTTGTGAAGAGCTACACTTGGCCATCCTTGTCACAATTTTTAAGAGTTCTCTTTGATAGCTTTCTGTCTGAGCTGTTAATGTTTTTGTGAGGTCAGGGAGTGGGGATGGGGTACGGGTTGTCACCAAAGCCTTCTACGTCCCGCTTTCTCAACTGTAAGTCTGCAGTCACAAATACCATGGCATAATAACTCCTTGCCCTTTATGGTCAGCAGGAGCACAGGTCGTAGACTTACACATGGTTTCTGGCAATAGCATAGGTCACGGACATCCACATCATACCCAACATCAGCATGTGCCACAGACCTCAGCATGGTCTCTTGTGGCAGCATAGACCAGGAAAATCATCATGGCCCTCTGCTGCTGCACTGGCCACAGACACCATCATAGCCCTCAGTGGCAGCAAAGACTGCTGAAATCTCCATGGGTTCAGATTGCAGCACAGACCATGGGCATCTACATAGCCTTTGGTAGCAACATGGATGTGGACATCACAGACCCTGGCTGTAATGAGACCATGGACCTAGACATAGCCTCAGATATCAACATGGCTGCAGGAGACATCACAGGCCACTCATGTCAGCAGGATCCCCAGAAGCAGCAAGGCTCACGGATATCAACATGACTTCATGATTCAGCACAGACCACTGACATCCACATGGCCTTTGATGGTAACACAGTCCATGAACATCAACACAGACCCCAGCTGTAGTAGGACCATAGACCCAGACATGGCCCTCAGCGGCAGCACAGACTCAGACATCACCATGGCCTTAGGTGGTAGAGCAAGCTACTCATGTCAAGACCGACCCCAGTGGAAGCATGGCTTCAAGCGGTGGCTCAGACCGAGGACATTCCTGTAGAACTCCCAAAGGGGTCGTGACCCACAGGTTGCAAACTAATGCTTTAATCAGAAACATCCCTTTCTAGTATTTGCCTGTTAATTCTTTTTCTTTTCTATTTCTTTTTAGAATACTGGGATGGAATATAGAGCCTGATAAGCATAATGTATGTGTGCCAGGCACATAATCTGTCACCAAGTTTCACTCCCTCCTGTTTACTTTTTTTTTTTTGTTTTGTTGTTGTTAGTTTTTTGTGGACAAGATTTCTCTGTGTAGTCCTGGTTTCCTGCAACTCGCTCTGTAGACCAAGCTGCTCTTAAACTCAGAGAGATCTGCATGCCTCTGACTTGCCTTTGGTGGTAACTCTGGCTGAGGATATTAATACTGCTCCCAGCTGCAGTAGGACCACAGACATCCATATATACCTCTGGCTTCAACAAGCCTGGGACAGTGGACCACAGATGGGAAAGTGGCCTCCAGGGGCAGCACAGACATAGCACAGCATAGCACAGGTCTTTCCAGGAGGCCCAATCCAGGAAATGAACCATTCTTCATCTTGAACATCCTGTCATTGCCCAGAACCAGGTTGATCATGCAGCTGGGCCGCGTGTTCCGGGCCTGAGCCAGAGTGCAAGCTCTAGGCTGCTGCACGCCACCCTGTCCGCCATTCCTGGCAATGACACAGTCCTGGCAATTCCTCAGTCCAACGCAGCCCTCTATCACACCTATCATTGCTATCCATCTCCCTTTCAGCTTCTCTCCACCACTCACATACTGCTCTTTTCCTCCATCCCTCCCACCTCTCCATCTCATACTCATTCATCATAGTGGCATTGGTCAATTTGTGTGTGTGTGTGTGTCTGTGTGTGTCTGTGTGTGTGTGTGTGTGTTCAAACAGCTTTACATGCAGATATTCATTGCAATGAGTTGTTGGTCTGGTTCAAGGGTTTTGGTTTCTGACATACATAAATACTGGACCATCGCTGAGACTTGTCTGGGATATCCTGCTGTTGCTTAGAATCTGGGTGATCTTGTAAGGTTAGACAGGACATCTGTGGTTTCATGTGAGCTCTAGGCTGCCACACACCTCCCTGCCCTCTATGCTGGCTGCCCCAAGGCTCTAGGTTATACCTTTGTGCTTGTAGGGTGCAGGCAGCACCACTGCCTTGGGGTCTCTGTCTCCCAGCAGGGCAAGCAGGTCAGGCTGCAGCCACAGTGACTCCGTGCTGGAGGGCAGGCCAGTGAGCCTTGGACCAGCCCTATTCAGTAAGGACATCTGGTTCTGCAGGAGGGGCTCCTCCACTCACTCCAGCAGCTTGCAGACAGAACACATGTTGTTGTGAACTGACTCAAAGCACCGGGCTTGGAAGGCAGCTCAGTTAATCAGTGGGTAGCAGCTCAGCTGGTCAGCGTGCACAGGCCTGTCTTCTGGGGACTGAATTGTCTGTGTTTAAAGACAAGAGGGTCTCTCTTTGTAGCCTTGACTCACTATGTAGACCAGTCCAGATTCAAACTTGTGACCCCCTTGTTTCAGTCTTCTAAGTGCCAGGATGCTAGTCATGTACTTGCATTCTTAGCCTCAAAGCCCCAGAGCTATCCAAATGCATTTGAAAATATGGCTGCTGACTTCATGTCATATCTGAGTAAGTGTCTCCATGTGTATCTCTCAATTGTCTCCAATACCAGTCTCATTTGTGTCTCTTTCAAGTTCAGTTTTACAGTTTTCTCAGGACAGCAATGCCCACAGTTGTTCATAAAAGACACGGTGAAAATCATTGATAGAAATAAGCATAAAAATAGAATTGCCATATCTACAACTGTACAGGGCTAATTGTGTTGGGTAAATTAAATCTAGTTAGCAAAATATACATTTTCAATTTTGTTAATCCAGGGAAAACAGGCTTGGTGGAAATAATGAGCAAAAAAAAAATAAAACCACAATTGAAAAGTCTAGCATGAATGTATTTAATTGGCAAAACAAAACAACTTAATGTCCATTGTAAAATATAAATGGAAAATGCATCAGTATGAATTCAATCTCACTGAAATATATAAGGAGACCAGAAAATAGGAGACATGGCCAGAGCTGCATAGATTAATGAGTTCTATAGTTAAATTCGGTGTGTACAGTAGTTTTCCGGAGTGGCCTATGGAGGACCTGAAAGGCTTCAGAGGAAGTGTATCCTCTCACCAAGCTGGAGACTGAAAGTCTGAGCCAGGATGTCGCCAGGGCTGATCATTTCTAAGGGCTATGAGAGGCTATGAGCAGTTATAAAATGCATCTCTCTAACTGCCTCTGGGTAGTAGCTTCCGGACAGGCCTGGGCATTCCTTACCAGGAGAAGCATTCTTCTAACCCCTACCCCTATGTTGATACTGGGTTCTACTTCTCTCAAATCTGGCCACATTTATTTCTATCTTTCCTTCCCCAACCTCATATTGTCATTTCTATTGTTTTTTTCTTCTTTACAGAGATATCTTAGCTTTATTTTTCTTTTTTGTTTTTTAATTTGTCAAAGGTCTATTTTTTCTTTTTTTATTATTATTATTTTATTATTAGTTACATTTTGTTTACTCTGTATCTCAGCTGTATCCTGATCCTTCATTTCCTCCCAACCCCTCCCTCTCTCCCTCATCTCCTCTCTGCCCCTTTCCAAGTCCACTGATTGGGGAGGACCTCCTCCCCTTTCTTCTGACCCTGTTTTATCAGGTATCTTCAGGACTGGCTGCAAAGTCCTCCTCTGTGGCCTAACAGGACTGCTCCTCCCTTGGGGGTGGGGAGGTCAAAGAGTTTCTGTCAGAAATAGTCCCTGTTCCCCTTACTATGGGAAACCAATTCTACATGGAATATTTTTAGTAACAGCTACCAATCTTAATTCTCTGTATGTGTGTGTGTTTGCTTTTTCCCCTCTTTCTCTCTCCTTCCTCTCTCTTCCTTCTGCCTCTCCTACTCCCATTCTTCCTCTACCTTTTCCCCTCCTTCCTTTCCTTTCTCCTTTCCTCCCTCCCTCCTTCCCTCCACACTTTCCTCTATCTCTCTCTCTCCTTCCCTACTTTCCTCTACTCCCCACCCTCTCTCTTCTTATCTCCCTTTGTAGTTCAGGCTGGTAGGGAACTTGCAACACTGCAGCATCAGGCACCTAAGATCTAGAATAGGATGCACTACTACAGCTTAAGAGTTCTTTCTTACCCTGAGACTCCTTTGGCAAGCACCATTCTTAAAGATCCAATATCAGCACATTTCTCAACCTCTGGCTTAAAGAATCATTTCTTTTGTTTTCTTGAGTTGTCTATTTCATCAGCTTTTATCACCGTATTCAGGCTCTGCCATTCAAGCTACAATCAAGGATGCTTACTAACATTCAGACAAAAGAGGAAGATGCTGAGAATTCAGTAGCTACCGCTGCTTTCCGCAGAGCATCCCTTATTCTTTCCACCTCAGGCTGAAAGACAGAACTCAGATGCTCCTGCTAATCTCTAAGTCACCTGCATCATCCTTGATAGGTTCCCTGCACCTTCCCCCATCTCTCTAAGAATCCTCTTCTGGAAAGTCTTCCATTTGCTCTGTTTTATCTTTCCTGCCCCACTGTGGGAAACGAAAGTGGATACTCTGTCTCTCCCACAGTTGTCTGAATAAGCACTCTACATACCTGTTAACTTGTGCTGATTCTCCTGCAGGCTTTACAGCAGGCAGGGAAAACAAACAAAGATCAGGGTGAGGTAAAAAGGAAACTCGGCTCAGGCTGGTTTTATTGTTTCCAGGACTTCTAGAGTCTGGCCCCGATCATCTTACTTTAGTCAAATTAAAGCACAGCACAATTTTGAAAAAAAAAATTATTCAGACAAAAATTAACTCCATCCCAAGTGCACACCAATTTAAAACATGTTTACATTGAGATTATTTACAAAGTACATCTGTCTTCTTTCACAAGAGTGGGTACTCTTGACTCAGAGATATTGGCCAAGATTTGGGGTCTAGGAAGATTTCTGAGGAAAATATAATGCCTGTGGGAGTCAGGAATGGCTTGCCCCTGAGATAACATGGAAGTCATGTAGGCTGTTGTAAAGCACAAGTGATATCACTCAAGAATGAGTTTTATGGGCTAAAAGTAATTCTGAAGGTTTTAAGGGGAAAGAATATCATTTAAGGGGAAAGGATATTGTTTGGTGTAAGTAAATTCTGGGAGATGGATGCAGAGCCTGTCTCATCAGACAGCAGAGGATCGCCAGATTGTAAAACTACATCATTCCTGGCATTCCAGAAAGAACAGCTAAGCACCTCGTTCCTTTGCAGAAGTAAGCTGTGTGTTTAACTTTCCTGCTTTCCCAGTGCTTATCTGTGTGCACAAGGCCTTTTTGCCCTCTACAGTAACTGAATTAGTGATTCACAGAGCTAGCATCATTTGGTACCAGTTATCAAGCATATTATTCAATATAGAGGAACACACTGCTTTTTCAGGGCCTCCCAACATTCCATACTCTAAATATAGTTATAAATAATTCTGAAAAACATGACCAAGAAAGTCACATTATTGACCAAGAAAGTCACATTATTGACCAAGAAAGTCACATCTGTCATTCTATTGGCAATGTCTGGTGGCAAAAATATGGTCCGTAATATCGAATTATTGATTTTTTTTCTAGATGATTTTGATTTTATTTTAAAGGTAACAAAATACTTAATTTGTAAAATGCAAGGTTTTTTCCCAATGCCCACCCTAGCTCCCTACTAAGGATATGGAGACCAATTATTTTTATTATTAGCTTACAGCACTCTAGCTGCGCAGATGCTGAGCTATTCTAGCTGGACTATGTTGGCCTGGCTTACTTCCCAGTCATGTGGCCCATTCCCTGCCATCTTAGTCTTGCCCTGACACCTCCATGTTCATCCCTGTCCTCATGATGACTCCCTTCATAATGACTCCTCTCTCTCTCCCTCTCTTTGTTTCCGGCCCACCTTATTCTCTCCTGCCCAGCTATTGGCTGTCCAGCTCTTTATTAACCAATCAGAAGGTGATGGAGAACATTTTTTACACAACGTTGAGACAGGAGATACATCATAAAAATCGCAGTGGCAAAGTCCATACTGCAACCAGATCTTTCAGTACAGAAACCAGTTTTTGAATACACAGTGTACAAAGACATCCTCCAATGTTAATTTTCTATGTTTTATCATTCCAGTCATAATAGAATAAATTTTGTGCTATCATTCTTTGGGAATATTATTGAGTAAAATTCTAATGCACCAAATTATAATGCATTGTATTTTCCATAGCTATTTCCATATGCATTTCTAAAATAGCACGATACATGTTGTCAAATGTTTTATTCTTTTTTAATAAACAGCATTTTCTTTTCCAAAGATGCATGTGCCTGTCACTTCAGGGTTATGTAGAAATTTTAATGGAACACAAAGATAGATTTTATGTTTAACTCACCAGTTTCCTCAAAATGATTTTAGCATTTTCAATTATTTTTAAATAAACAAAAAAATCAGTAAATATATTAGAGCATTTATAAATCACTGTCAGAGTGTAATAAGCAGAAAGAAAAATATCAAAAGGCCAAATATTGCCAGGGATAATTGGAGCAGCATCTCCCCATACAGAACAGCATGAAGCAAAATTCAGAACTAATGGACTTAGTCTCATGAGCATATTGTCTTTAATAATTGAACAGAAAAACAGATTCTCTAGATTTCTCAAAGTGACATTAGTAAACGCTATAGAAACAGCAATATTTCCTTTAGCAGAACTGACTCAATTTTCTTCCTGTCTTGCTGTGCCTAATATCTTCCATAATTGTTGAAGGCAGGCAATTTATAATGAGCAATGGGATAACTTAAATATGAGAATATAGGTTGTTCTTAGCACTGAAATATGCAAAGCTAAAAGCAAAACAGGTAAGCGGATGTGGAAATTACTCATTAACTAATATGGTCTCCTGTATTATACACATTTTTAATTTCACATGAACTGTTGATACAGTTTCAGGTGATATTTTTTCAGTTTTGAACAACTCAGCAATTATGTTGGACTTTTGCATAACCACCCAATATTATGGCAGACCCAGTATTAACAGTACTTGTACCCTAATTTCCCTCCTCTACTCGTACCCTAAATTTTCTCCTCAGCTCTTTATTTACTTATTCTTGACTGCTTGCCCTTGAACCCATAGCCCTCTGTATCACTTATGTCAATACTGCCAAATTTTCATACTGTGATATGTTGCCAAGTGTTGCAGTAGGAAAGCTGATGTCTCCACAAAATTAATATACTGAAACACAATAGTATTAAGAGGTGAAGCCTTTGAGAAAGTGATTAAATCTCAAAAGCTTTGGATTTCAATTTTGCTTTAATTTTGCAGGGAAGAATTTCTGAACTTCTTATTTTAGGCGGCATCATGATGATTAAATAGGGAAAATGGAGTTTTAAATTCTGTGGTGATATTTTAAGGGTTTTCTTGTCTGTCATAGCGACAATAATTAGCTAGCACATATTGAACAAGTGTTACATGCAACATAAAGCCTTTACATTCATTGTCTTGCACAACCATCAGAAAGCCTTATGAAATAAGGTTGTCAATGACATATATTTAGAAGTTAAAGATTATAACCCCAGTCATACCATTAGGATGTGTCATAGCCAGCATATGAATCCAGATGGCCTGGACCCGGGCACTCCTGGGAACATTGCACCAGGAGAGGTGTTTCTTCACACCGGGCTCTAAAGCTGCTCATGTTGAAAGCTCTTCTCCCAGTTTTACCTACCCGGGAATTACTTAAATCAAGTTTGCCATGTTAAAGGCAAGACAGTGTGATTTGTTATTAGTCTAATGGAAAGCATGCATGCTTCTTAAGAGAATATATATACTTTCAAGTTCAAGAATATATATATATATATATATATATATATATATAATCAAGCAAGAGACAAATGGAAGAATGTTTTAAAATGACTTGGTGCATCACCTGGTTATCTTGCTTGTGAATGCTAAATATTTCTATTTGACAACAAGGACATTTGCTCAACCATGTTAGTAGCAGCTTTATTTGTAATAGCCAGAATCTGGAAACAACCCAGACGTCCCTCAAAGGAAGAATGGATACAGAAAATGTGGCACATTTACACAATGGAATACTACTCAGCAATTAAAAACAAGGAAACCATGAAATTTGCAGGCAAATGGTGGGAATTAGAAGAGATCATCCTGAGTGAGCTATCATAAAAGCAGAAAGACACACACAGTATATACTCACTTATAAGTGGATATTAGACATATAATATAAGATAGATATAATAAAATCTGTAGAGCTAAAGAAGCTAAGCAAGAAGGAGGACCCTGGGGAAGATGATCAATCCTCACTCAGAAAGGTAAATGGGATAGACATCACAAGAGGGAGAAAACAGGAAACAAGACAGGAGTCTAACATAGAGGGCCTCTGAAAGACTCTGCCCAGCGAAGTATTAAAGCAGTTGCTGAGACTCATAGCCAAACTTTGGGCAGAGTGCAGGGAATCTTATGAAAGAAGGGTGTGGGGTGGGTTGGAAGACCTGGAGGGGACAGGAGTTCCACAAGGAGAGCAACAGATCAAAAAAATCTGGGCAGAGGGGTCTTTTCTGAGACTGATACTCCAACTAAGGACCATTCATGGATATAACCTAGAACCGCTGCTTAGGTGTAGCCCATGGCAGCTCAATGTCCAAGTGGGGTCCCTAGTAAGGAGAACAGGGATTGTCTGAACTCAGTGGCTGGCTCTCTGATCACCTCCCCCTGAGGAAGGAGCAGCCTTACCAGGCCACAGAGGAAGACAATGCAGCCAGTCCTGAGGAGACCTGATAGGCTAGGGTTAGAGGGAAGGGGAAGAAGACCTCCTCTATCAGTGTACTTGTGGAGGGGCATGGGAAGAGATGAGGAAGGGAGGGTAGGATTGGGAGGGAATGAGGGAAGGGGATACAGCTGAGATACAAAGTGAATAAACTGTAATTTATAAAAAAATAAATTAATTAAAAAAAGAAATGTCTTCATAATCATGAAACATTTCTCAAATAATCTTAATAAGCAAATCAGAATGAGGTCTGATGCCTAAGATGCCAAGTATTTTGTTCAGTACAAATCTTATTAACCAAGTTATGCTCATAAAGCAGGTGTCTTTTTTTTATCACCGAACACTGATGAGAACACAGTGTAGAATTCTGGTGGGGAGAGAAGGACTTCGTTTTCTTTAAGGGAAAGGGTCCACTGGGAGTTTGACCATGCTCCAGCGAGTATATGAGTAACACAAATTGGACTTGGTAATTTTTTTTTTCTTTTCTTCTTTTTTCAGAGGGAGGTCACAAGGGTGGGGGAGCTTGATCTGGGAAGACTGGGAAGGGACTGCGATCAGGGTACATTATGTGAAACTCCCAAATAATCAATAAAAATGTTATGTTGGAAAAAAAGGAATAGTCAGATGACATTCTTTAGCAGGACTTGTGATTTCATCGATGACAGGAACACTAACGACCATACATGCCAAAAGGGACTACATTATCCAGGCTAGGTAAGCCACCAAGCCAAGCTTCCTCCGTGGAAGCTGGGATAAGTGATTCTTTTCTTTTATCAGGGGCGTTTGCATCAGGAGGCACCTCGAGGTAATGACTCACAGCACAAGGCAAGTGTTAGAACTCTTTCAGTAATGTATAAAATTGCAAATTACATTTAGAATAATTAACAAGAGGAGGCCAAGGACTATACTATCATCTTCACCTGTTTCTCATCTTCAAAATTTTAGTTTCAGTGGGATTATCTGTTTTCACAGGAAAAAGAAAAAATAATGCTCTCTGTAAGAGGATCTTTAGATGTCGTGCATGCTAGAAATCAGCCCCAGTCGTGCTTTGTTGCGATTACCCACGAAGGGCAATGTCATCCTTTCTCTTCCCAGCCAGGAGGTCACCGCATCTTCAGTCAGAGCAGGGTTTCTACTTCCGCAGCAATAGCGAGCAGCTCACTCTGCTCCCACACGCAGTCTCCTCCCAGTCCCAGCAAAGGCTTTAAAATGGAGTTAGAGCTGGCAGGATAACTCAGTGGGTAAAGAAAATGCAGCAAATCTGCCAAACGGTTTTGTTCCCCCAAAGCCACACGGTGGAAGGAGAGAACAGACGCCTTCAAGTCATAACGTGCGCATGCGCATGCATTTGTGTGTGAGTGAGCACACAGGCACACGTGCACGTATACACATACACACACATACACTCACACACACACACAAACACACATACACACACCACGGGAAATAAACAGTAATAAACAAATTTCTGAAAAAAGTTAAACTTTATACATGATTTGCCTCCTGAGAAGAAACTGAAACATGAGATAAATTGTATCTTCAACACTAGTAAAGTGATGTAGAAATATAGAGTAAATTCTACCCTAAACCAGTAATTCTTATCATGTCATTCCCACACTTTCCACCCAGAGATGAACTTCTTTCAGCAAACATCAGGCTTTACTTACTTTTAGGACAGACATGTTTACCTTATTCTCGTCCTATCATCAAGTTACTTTATCAAATCCCTATAATTTTCTCTTTGTTTCACTAAAAGTATAAGAACTTTCTTAAAATTTCAGATATAAGAAAAATGTCTTGCTGGTGTAGCTATAGAAGCCAAAGGAATATCTACCACATGGTAGCACAATAGAGCTGGATAAACTAAACAAATGCAATGTTATTCAATACTAATTTCTAAAAGAATATAGGTCTTATAGAGTTCTGGGTTACTTATACAGAATATTTGGTGAACGGATCACAAAAGGATATTTTAGTGAAAAAGAAACATAACCCATATCATATAACTTTGATAGCCACTTTTTGATAGCTGACACACACCATTATGATTGGCAGCATTTGTGAATGATTGTGAAGCATTTCAAGCTAGATAGCTTGTGTACACTTTAGAGTGAACAGTTAGAGAAACGGTTCCCATTTTAGGGATGCAGATGTCAAGACATGAATAAGCATCAAGAGCCAATGAGCACCAAATGCCCTCCATTCATCTTGCAGCATCTCTCAGGCCCATATCCTCTCTCACCTGCCGTATTAAACTTTTCCGTTGTGTCTCTTCAGAGTAACGTAAAAAAAGGAAGTATTGACAATGGAATATTTTCAAATGAAGAGAAGGAGGAGGAGTTTAACCAGTATGTGAAAACACAAAAGCACCCTAACATTGTGATCTCAGGCATTCTGAATAAAAAGAGCATCAGAGGAGTTTCATACTTCCTAAATATCAGCATAGTTACCAAATAAAGAGACTCTGTGATCAAGAAAATATGAAAAAAAAAAAGAGAAACAAGTTTTTTCATGGCTGGACTCTCAGGGTCTGTATTTAATACGTAGTAGGACTGCATGAAAACTTATTACCCACTGATTCTCAACTTTCCAAATGCTGTGACCCTTTAATACAGTTCCTCGTGTTGTGGTGACCCCAACCACAAAATAACTTTGAGGCTACTTCATAACTGTGATTTTGCTACTGCTATGAATTGTAAAGTGAACATCTTAGCATGAAGGATACCTGATGCGCACCTTCTGTCGTGACCCATAGGTTGAGAGCCACTGTAGAGTGAGAGTTCTGGTTTCTATGATAACCCAGTCATGGTATGTGAATGTGTTTTTGTTTTAATCCCAGGAGTCGGGTAAGAGGCTGGTTCACAGCAGGTGATTATGGTTTGTTTTGTGCATTAGCAGGGGCATGACCTTTGCCAGCGGCAGACGGTTTAATTCTAGGACTCTGAAGAGTATATGAACGGGAGAGCCCCTGGACAGAGCCCGCTGCTCCTCTGCTGCTTCAGGGGAGAGCTGCTGCTGGTTCAATCCACTGCTGCTTTTGCTGCATTTGCTGGATTCTGACAACTGGACTTCCCACAGGGAACCCAGTGTCCCTAATCAGCAGGAAGTAGCCTAGGTAAGCCTCTGCCCCTCTCCCAGCTAATCTTTCCCTCCTACCTAGTGATTAGGATGGAATAAAGATTGAAGGGAAGTAGAAGAACCCAAATAGCTAAAAAAAAAAAAAAAAAAAAAAAAAAAAAAAAAAAAAGCCATCACTACTGCTCTAACCAGTTCTCCAAATTCGCTTCACTTGAGAGTATTGCCTTTTAGGTGAGCTGATTATCTTAAGTCCAGTCCAGATAACACTATTTTCTGCTGGTAGATACCAACATCTGATGTGAATATTTCAGTGAATATTTAATATGAAAGTGCTGTTTCCCCATGAATCATACTACCATACTAACAAAATGTTTTAAAATCAACCCGAGGGAGAAATTTATTTCTCCTGTATTTTGACACTGTGGTCCTAAGTCTTACTGAATATCTTTAGAGAGCTTATCTTCTGGATTAAATTTTTCTTGCAAATAAGACCTCATAAAAATAAGTTCTTGAATTTAACACCAGGGGTAATAATTAGGACCTAACTATAATAATATAACTCTAAAAATATATACCTACCTTCTAGTAAATATTTGTTTTGTTAATAAATTTCCTACTTAAAATCTGAACTAAATATGTGAAGGTAAGGTATTCCTGCTGAAAAATAATTTTCTAATGAGCAGCTAAGTTGTACAACCTATTTAGCAGAGTATTATAGTTATTACTAATAAAATCCGACCTCCCATTTAAATGTAGAGAAGCTGCAATGGTTCTGATACCAATTATACATTATCCCTAAATTACATATTGAAACTTGGTGGAATTATGCCAAGATGTAATCAGAAGGAATCATGAGGTGAGCAATTTTCAGAGCTCAATTTAATTCAACATCTTTCTAACTGTATCTTCCAAGATTATAATTATACTCAGCAATTGGTTTGATTGAAGGAAAAAAAAATCGTATTGCCTCATTGACCACCATTTTTTGCATACTTGTTTGAATGACAGGGCACACGGTTTAATCTATAAGGAGGCTGATTATGAGGAGAGTGACAATAGGAAATCCTGTAATTCTGATGGGAGTAATGTAAAAAGTCAAACGGACATGTTTGTAGAACTCAGTATCAAAAATAGCCACATTTATTTTTCCCTATTTGTCAGGGTGATTGCTGTGAAGGTTAGCCAGAAAAAGAATGGGATGGCGAGCAGAACAGTGGTAAAGTTCTGGATCTGCCCCAATCATCTCTGTAAAGTTGGACAAGAGGCTTGACACACATGATTTCCTTATACCTAAGAGAGGAGGATAAGCTTTCTTCACAGAACTTTTAAGAGAACCAAGTTATAGAAAAATAACAAATATATTTTATACTATATATATATATATATATATATTACTATGGACCATTTATAACAAAACTGTATGTGTATATGTGGATAGCCTGGCCTCAGGAGTGTATTCTCTGTAAATCTGTGACACTTTCACAAACCTGATGATGGTGTTTGTTTTTGTTTTGGACTGGTTGTATTTAAAAAAGAAAGTAAAAGCCTTGGGGGAAAAAAAACTGGAGTGTCTCTTTCTGAGACAAGGCACAGATGTTTTTATTGATAAACGTAATGAAGTACAGTCTGTATTGAACACATTTCACCAAAATGTCCCTAAGTCCCCGTAAAATGTTGGGAGTGTTTCTCAAGCTCAGTGCCCCCCAGTGTGGCACACCCTGGCACTGTGTTCTGTGGAACTGGAGGAGTGCAGGGCAGGGGAACACACTCCTCTCTGTGGCATGCTAATCTGTATCTCTGGTCCAGCAGTCTGCATTTTGCTGGCTCTGCTTTAACAACTTGTGGAAATGATAAGAAAGGATCCAATTCACTCCAGGCAATTGCCAATACCTAGGCTGACTCTAAGACTTTAATGCAGGAAGTTCTCGGTTAATGCCATCTTGGCTCATGGGAACTTTATGGTTGTGTTATTACATTTTCCAAGTTACCAATAAGTTCACCTGATTTATAAAATAGGCATTGTTTTCAGGGAAGCATTCTTTAAAATGAAATGGATAGAATGCATATAATATAAAAATATATGTATAATAAGCAAGATTGTTTAACCTCTATTATTTCCTCTGCATGTTTTTCTTCTCCTTCACTTAGACTACAGCATTGGCAGGAAAAAAAATTAGAGGAGAAGCCCAAGTATATCACTTCACCTGAGACTTGAGAGTTTTGATCACTCCGTCTTTCTGTGAAGGAAGCACTGTGAGCAGAAATTCAATGCCGGTATCCCACTGGCTAGATGGACAAAGTATGCAAATGTACCCAGCTATTTCAGTTGGGAATGATAATACACTGAGTAGTTTTTTATTTGCAGCAAATCTGGGCAGTAATTGTCACTTTAAAACACTAAAGCAGTGATAGGAAATTTTCTCATTAATCTATACAGTTGTGAACAGAAGTCTTTATTTCTGGACCATATTAATAGTAATCAGTGTCACCATTTACTACTAGTTTTAAATTTAAAGAAAACTGTCCGCAAATAAAGCATCTTTTCTTCCTATGTTAATTTATTCTTTTAACAACAGCAAATAACAGGAACCTCTATTTCTTTAGGAGACGGAGGAATGTGGATCAGTTTCACAGACAGGAGTAGAGATTCACATCAGTGTGTCCCAGCTTGCTCATCACAGTCTGAGCTATTCTTCTTTCTCCCATTAACACAGTGGCGTTGGCATGAAATAGAACAGGATTTAGCTATGCCTAGCCAAGAAATTGAAAGGAACAGCAAGCACACTCTGCTGTCTGTCACTGTCTCTCTGAAAGACAGATCTGCCACTAAATATCTAAGTCCTTTCCTGCTCCCCCTAAGCATCAGAAAACTGATTGCAAAACCAAACTTGACGTGCATAACTTTGAAGGTCATTTCATTAACATGCACTGGGAATTAAAAGGCCCAATTTTTACCATGATGACTGCCATAATTTTCTAGTTTACAACCAAGAAAGCTCAAGCAAAACAAAGGAGTGAAAAATCAGAAAGAGTAACAGTGTAAACCGTCCTTTATTAGGATCTCTCAGGTTGGTTTGCACACTAACATTTGTGCGCATATTCACTGCAGAGATTCTATGACAGTAATCACTCAAATTGACATTCTTCTTGAAAGGATCTTCTGCACTTAACAGAAATGGGGAAAGACGCAATGTTGAGGTGGCAGAACTAGAGTCCTTTTTTAGGAGAATATTGCCTGAAAAAAAAAAAAAAACCTCATAACAGGCTCTCCTGCAACCTTTTTCTCCACTGGTTATCTGGAATAATGGATAACCTCGTGTTCTCTTTGCCAGTGTTTGGTCTAGGCATAGATGTTGTGTTCACCGAAATGAGAGGAGAATTTAAGGCATAGCTTCCTTGCTCTTACATATAAAAAAGGCCCTGGCAACTCTTTCTTTCCTCCTTTGGATGGAGCTGCTGGCATATGAAGCTGGGCCCTGACAAAATAACTTCAGATCCTGAAAGAATTGGGGCAAAGCAAAATTCACACAAGATGTCAAAGCAGCCATAGCTCTTCAGTTAAGTCAGCAGAACCACCTGACACACAACTTTTCCAGAGATAGCGTGTTTATTTCCTTTAAGCGAATTTGATTCTTCCAGATGAAGATTGTTGAGGGCGTGAGGTCCTTGTGCTCACAGATAAGCACTAGAGAAACTAGCCATGTTAAGCACACAAGACTGTCTCTTCAAAGAAAAATGATAACCTGTTTTCTGCCCAGAAGGCTGGGAGTAGATGTGGTTAATAGCCTAGTGACCTGTGCTATCTGTAGAGTCAGGCTAGACCTGACTCCTCCAGCCTCTTATGTTTACCACAAACTGTTCCTCCCCAGATCTTTATCTTGAGCGTCGTTTCTCAGTCAATAAAACCATTCCTTCTGTAAAATGTCACATGTACAAATGGAGCAGAGGCAGTTGATAACCCGGTGACCTCTGTGATATCTGTATGGCTGGGCCACATCTGGACTTTGTGTTTATCTCAGTCATTCTAAACCTTTATCTTGCACATTGTTTCTCAATCAATGGAACCCATCTTTATTGAAGAGCTTGTATGTAGTTTGAAAAGAGTTTCAGTGAAATCACATCTTAAGCTTTGCTGTATACACTGGCTTGAGTTATCATCAGACAACTTTTTTCCAAAATTGTCCAGTGCTTACATATGCCTAAAATAAACTGCTCAGTGTCAGACTCTACAAGTTTGTCCTTTTTTAATTTTAATTTTTTTACAATTTATTCATTATGTATCCCAATTGAAGCCCCCCCTTCCTTCAACTTCTCCCAGTCCCACCCTTCTTTCTTCTTCCCCTCTTTCCCCTTCTCCTGGTCCACTGAAAAGGGTAGTTCTCCTCCATTGCCATCTGTCCCTAGTCTATCAAGTCTCATCAGGACTGCCTGGTTCCTCTTCCTCTGTGGCCTGGTAAGGCCACATTGCTAGGGGCAAGTGATCAAAGAGCAGGCAACTGAGTTCAACAACAGTAGCAGCCCCTGCCCCCCTCACTCGGAGATCCACTCGGAGATCCACACGGAGACTGAGCTGCCAAATGGCTACAACTGAGCAGGGGGTCTAGGTCCTCTCCATGCATGGTCCTTGGTTGGTGCAACAGTCTCTTCAGGACCCCCTGGACTGGAAAGACATAGAAGGGACAGGAGCCCCACAAAGAGACCAGCAATATTAAAATCAGACTCTTCAAGTTTGAACCAACGCTGGCTATTGAGTAGTGCTGAAACATTTCCTTCTTGCCTCACCCAAGTTGGTATCTTCTAGCCACAACATTTTCAAAAGATACCCTGAACCCCCAAAATAGTGGGGTAACAAAGACTGAATAAATAAAATGCGTGAGTCTGTGGTTTGTGTAATTTATTTTCTGGCAATAGAGTATAAGACTCAAGTCTAAACTCCCTGGGAAAATGTAGTAATAGACTATTTTGCAAAATTATGTAGCATTTTGTGAATATATTGTGAGATGAAAGACTGGGTTTTGAAGAACAATAATAACATGGTATAGAAATTTGAGGTAAATGTTAAAATAGTTTAAGCCCAGAAAGCTACATTAGGGTTGAGGAGACATGACATCTGATATAACCCTTTGGATTCTGCCCCTGGGTGTCACGCTATGACAACAGACAGCAGTCATTGATACCATTTGCTTTCCATTCCAGGAGGGAGCTGTGGAACCACAAAGCATTTACTGCTTTTTTCCACTAACTCATACACATGAAACCATCTGCCCTCTGATGGTTCCTGCTACATGATATTTCTGCTGCCCCAGAAGACATGGAACATTCACAGCCTGTCTCCTTCCTCTTCTTGCCAGATCTTCTACTCCTCAGGCTACACCAAGGCCACAAAATGGAAAAAGACAACTCAGGACACAAAACTTTAGTGAAGAATTAGATTACAAGAAAAGAACACTAGAAAAGCATAAAATCAGATGATCTGTGCTGGCTTTTATCATTGCTATAACCAGCCTCCAGAGGAACATTAGAGTTGAGTGTGTTTGACAAGGATTTCTCTTAAATATAATTCCTTATATGATATGTTTCTCCAGACTGTGGTGTCAGTTCAACTGATGAGTATAAGATTATACATTTTGACACATGGACTTCTTATGTCTCTCTTTATTAGCTGAATGTTTAGTCTCTGTGTGACTTATTTTCCCAAAAGATTATACGTCATTTGATGAAAGTCTGTGGATCATGTAATTAAAAGAAGAAGAAAAAGAAGAAGAACCCTGTAGGCTTAGCACGGCCACCACTCCACAGAGCCACATCCCAGGTACCCCTCCACTGTGTGTCTTACCGTTGTTCTGTGTGAGTCTGTCTTCTCTAGATAGAATGAGACAGCATGCTTGGCAGATGAAAAAGGTCAAAACATGCTGACGTCTGTTTAGACTTTCCTTACAGAAAAATTGATTTTTAAATAAAGAACTGATGTTAACAGAGAAAAACATGTGTGATCAACCAATCAATAACAGAGGTACTGAGTGGCCACTGCATGCTTACTAGTAAGCACACACTCAATTGATCTTCCCCAATTGATTGATCGAGCTTGGTTCTATCTCCTAGCACTCACTGACTTTCTTTTCTCATATCTTATCATTTTATTCCTCATAAGAAAGACTGACATTGCTGAAATTCTAACTTTTTTCATATTTGATTATCACTGATGAAACTTCTATGACTCAGTTACCACCATAGAAGAGTTGGTGGGAGGTGGCTCAGCGTTAGAATTTATTGCTCTTCCGAAGGAAGGGGGTTCTATTTCCAGCACCCAGGTCAGGCCATCTATAGTTCCAACTCCAGGGAATCTGATGCCTCTGTCCTCCTCAGATATCTGCACTCACATGCCCACACCCACACACACACACACACACCGAAAAATGATAAAAATAAATTTTTAAAAATTATTCCCATTTAAGTCACCTTTTAAACGTGTGAAACAGCTACCCCACAAAGGAAAATATGTTGGAAGGCTTCATCTAGTTTGTAATGTGCTCTGTAGGATCACACATAGTAGGATCAGGGTTCAAATACATGTGAGTGTTTATACCCCAAAAGCCCAGTTCATATTTATTCCAATAGCTAAGAGAAGGACTGTTAAACGTGAGGTTGCTGGCACTGAAATTCGGGTGACTGGAGAAGACTCGTTTCTCTCTCGTGATTAGGGGAAACTATGGCACTTAGTACATTTTATCTTGAGCTAATCAACATATTTACATACTCAGAGCTAATGAACCTGAGCCTCACACATCCATTCTGATAGGGAGAAGATGAGACGTTGACAAACCACTCTTGTGCCTCAGCAGCACCCAGACTAGGGTGCTAACAACCTGCTGCACAGACCAGAGAAAACGGTGACAAAAGGAGAAAAGGAGAATGATTTATTGATAAGCAGCTGTGAGGTGAGTGTAAGGAGGAACTGGGGACCAGGTGAGATCTTTCCTTAGTGTCTCAGTCACTGATGGTATCAACCTACCTCAGCTGAGAAGCACAGCAGCCACACTATTTCAGAAACGCTCTTCAAGTTTTTACTAAGCATTTGCTAAGTAGCCTGTTTCCTGCCTGGATTATTCCTTTAAAAGAACCTTATAACTTTGATCTGGCCACAAATTGTAGCACTAAAAAGTCTTGATTGGGAGAATTTTGTCATTAACATGAAAGCTTCAATGACAGAAAGAAAATAGTGTGTAATTGACTGTAAGAAATGCATATCATATGCTATTTTTCCTGAAGATACTGGGAAGACTTACGATAAATGTCATGGCAGTATCACCACAGGTTTTGTCATTGTTATAACAGCCTGATAATGGAGATGCTAACAGAGTTCTACAAGTTTTCTTGTGGACTCAAGAATTAACCAAGTATGTGTGATCAGCTTTTTTTTTTTTTTTTTTTTTGTAAAAAGCATCTCAGAGTAAATTCTCACTTAAAAGAATATTTGTTATAAATCAAAGTCGTTGCACTACTAAAATTTATTCTATTTTGAAAAGATACTAAAAGCAGTATAAGCTCTGCACCCCACCCAACTTGGTATCTTCTTCAAAACAGACCTAAAGGCAAAGATTAACTGTTTAAAAACCACAACAAATCATCTCTTTGGTCTTGTAAGCTATTGCCACCAAGTGGACAGTTCAAGAAATGGCATCTTCTTGCTTGTCCTTTGATGAACAAGGATATTTAATCATTTATAACCTACCTTGCCAGTTACCAGAATTGCAACTTAGAGACAAAAATGATAGGGAAAAAAAAAACTTTAAAGTGTATATTATAACTAAAAATAATTCTAAGTTCATAAAAGTTTATTTCACAACATTTATTTCAAGGTTATTTTACAACAATTAGTTCAAGGTTAATTATAAGCAAAATATCTAATTACATAGAACCCTTTTTGCTGAGGGCATGTTTCTGTATTTATAAACTAAAGATGTTACCAGGAGTGTGTTCACATGTTTAACTCATAATGAATGCGTGCCTCTACATAGAACAGCTCTTGAAAATGCAGTTAGCCCAGAATCACCAACTGCTGTTGTTCCTGTTGACGGGTCAATGATTGTTTTTAATGGTACAAGACAAATGGCTTCTAAGGCCTTAACAGGATTCCTTAGAGAACTGAAAAACCACTTACGATCTCCCACAGGCTTTAAAGAGCCAGGCCCCCATTTCCCACTTTTCTCTCCTCCAGGCTCTCAGACTGAATTTCTCAAAACTCTTTAATGACAAAAATGAGTTGAATGCTTCATGAGTATGTTGCAATCAAGTCATTCAGAACACAGAATGAATCAGATGCCCTGACTTGTGAGGGTGCATATGAGAGAGAATGGGTTCCAGACACCGCAAAGAAGGTACATTCACTTTCTATTGCTCCTGCAAGAAACTTAGTGTCTTAAATTAGCCCAAACATTATACAGATATGAGGGTGAGAAGTTGAAAACGGCTACCACATAACTGAAAACCTCTTGTCATGGCTGCTTTTCAAGCTTCTTGCCTTTCAAGCTACTAAAGCAGAGGTTCTCAATTGGTGGGTCATGATCCCATTAAGGCCACCGGAAAACACAGATATTTACATCAGCAAGATTACAGTTAAGAACTAGCAACAAAAATAATTTCTATGGTTGGAGGTCACCACAACATGGGGAACTGTATTACAGGGTCTCACCATTAAGAAGGTTGAGAACCACTCTTCTGTATTCTGAAACCATTTTCCATCTTGGCAGTGCACTCTGAGCTCTGGGCTTCTTTCTTCTCTGGCTTTTTCTGCCTTTCTCTTTCTTTCATTAGGACGGTTGTGAGGCTGGAGGGGTAGGTCAGCCTGTAAGAGCACAAGCTATTCTTGCAGAAGGACCCAGAAGTCTGTAACTCCAGTTTCAAGGAAATGAAATGTTCTCCCTGGCCTCTGGCCCTTTGAGAACTTCATGCATGTGACACACAGACATGCAGGGAAAACCCCACCCATGCAAAATAAAGGGAAAACACACACACACACACACACACATATATATGAGCCCATTCAGATAACTCCATCTTAAAAATCTTCAATCAGATACATAAAATCATCTTTCTCCCATAGGGTAACGTGTTCAGTTTGCAGGAATGTGTGTATCTGCAGAGGCCTCGTATTTCAGCCATCACAGATACACCCTTTGAGTAGGAAGGGCTGTGTATCCTGACTCCCTGGAAGTAGAAATCAGTCTGAACTTCATTCAAGATTTGGTAAGTATCACCATGGCTCAAACCGTGAAAATCATGCCCTAAAGCAGCTGAGGAGAAATAAACAGATAATATGTAGACCAAGATATTATATTAGTTTGCTTCAATAAGATTTCTACAACCCATTTCTACCATCCTGTGGGTATGTGATGCTGAGTGACCAAGAGATTTTTGTGCCTTTTCTCCTATGCGAAAGATGAAAAATAGGGGTAATAAAATTATGCACAACCTAACTTGTAGGCCTATCTTATTGCCCAAAACCATCACAGCTGTTTGGTTATAGATGATTGCAAAGGGATCTAAAATTGATTTCTACTATAATTGATGGACACTGTTACATCCGTGGGTTGTGCTCACATCGCCCTATTCCCATACTGTTAAGGCAACGACACCACAAAAAAGCGGGTCCAGAATAATCCCTAACAGCGGTAGTAATTATTTAGAGTTTACTGATTTAATGCTTAAAGTTCTGCCAGACTCAGATCTAAATGTTTATAGGTTTCATCTGTGATAACCCTCACAGTGACCCTCAGAGTGCACATTAGGTATTTGTCATCCTTTGGCGGCCAGACTCTCCTCGTACGAAGACTGCTGACTCACTGCACATTACACAAAACTGATTTGCTAATCAAGGGGAAATCAGAGCGAAAAGTGATGAAGCAAGACTTCAGGAAACGCCTCAAATCACTCACCTAAAATGTGAAGCTAAGAGGTGTAAGTTACGTAAATACTGCGTCATGCGTTTTTTTGGTGCAATTATCTTTTATAAACTGTTTAAAATGCTTGCAAGCAGAGGCCCCTGAGGGCAGGGTGGCGACCTAACTTGAAGGGTTTTTTTTTGTTTTTTTTTTTTTACAATTTATTCACTTTGTAAACCCCCCCACCCCCACCCCACCCCCACCCCGCGCTCGTTCCCTCCCAATTCTCTCCTCCCACCCACTTCTCCTCCCATGCCTCTAACCCCAGTCCACTGATAGGGGAGGTCCTCCTCCCCGGCCGTTTTAAACCAATTTTAGGCGTTGGGAGTAAAACTTTGTAACCTTCCTCTCTTTGCCTTGCACTTTCAGTTTAGAAGAAGAACGCTCTCGTGGCTTCCAGATGACTCATTTCTCACTGTTGCTTCTGGTGAAGTCAGTAAAACTCAGAATCGGACACTGAAGTCTGACAAGTGGATGAGAGGGACTGGGGAAAGCCCAGCAGGATCTGCCAGGATGAACTTGGTGAGCAGTAACAACGTGTCTTCCTGGGAAGCCAGACTCATACCATCAGTCAGTGAACGAACCAAAGACAGAAGAAATCAGAGCATGTCCTTTCTCATACATGAATACATAAACCAAAATGATCTGATACACTGTTCTTTGAGAGCTAATATTTACAGTAACCTATTCGACATCATAAAATAGCCTCAGCATTATGAACTTCTTTTTTCATTATTCTAAGAAAAAATACTTCAAGAAATAGTATTTAGCCAGGTGGGTTGGGGTATGCTTGTAATGACTGCACTTAGTGGGTTAGAGGCAAGAGGATCAGGAGTTCAAGGTCATCTCTGCCTACACAGTAACTTCAAAGCCAGCTTGGGCTATGTGATAGTTATGTTTCCATTGCTGTGACAAAACACATAACTAAAAGCAACTTGGGGAGAGAAGGATTTATTTCAGCTTACAACTCTCAGGTCTCATCTCATCACTGAGGAACGTCAGGGCAGGAGCTCAAGGCAGAAACCTGGAGACAGGAACTGACGCAGACGCCATGGCATGGCGCTGCTTTTTAGCTCGCTCCCATGGCTTGCTTGTTCCCTGCTTTCCTATAACACAGGGCTCACAATATCACCCACTGTGTCATCCCACACCAATTGCCAGTCAAGAAAATGCCCTGCAAACTTGCGTACAGGCCATTCTTATAAAGACATTTTCTGTATTAATGTTAATTTTAATAATCTTTCTCCCCAGATGAGCCTACCTTGTGTCAAACTGGCACAAAAACTAGCCACCTCAGGCTATATGATACTATCCCAGAGGAAAAAGAAAAGAAAAAGGAAAAAATATAACTATTTCTTACATTAGTTAGTAGGGACTGAAATAATTCTACATAAATTATTTTTAAAAATTCAAAAATTTGAGTTTCTCATATTATTACAAAAAAGACAAATAAAAAAGTTTCCCTTCTTTAATGCTTTCTACTTTGTATTAACTAGAAAAGAAAACTAATGTGGGAGCAATTAGTGGAGGGAAAGTCATAATCAGACTATATTGTAATTAAAACTTATTTTTAGTTTGAAGAAAATGAAGCAAAGGAAACTACTTGTAGGAGCTGTTCATGTGTGCAAGTGAGATTACTATACTAGAATGCTGCTGAGCATTTCCGAGTAGCCAAATTGTTACTTAATCCTAGGGCTAATGTCTGAAACTATGGCCAGAGCCAGGTTACTTGAAAGTCTCTGGAAGAATGTGCCTATTTGCAGGACTCTAAATTTTCACTGCCTGTATGTGCTCACCTGTTTTCACCAGGTAATGCCATGTGGAACACAAAGATCTCAAAAAATGAGAAAACATGTCAAGTGTGCTACAAGAGAGGAAATTATGAAGTTTTCTGATGGACATGTGGGAAACAGACTCCTTTCCTGAGAGAAAAAGGTGTCAGTCCCAGGAGGAACGAGTCTTTGTTGAAACGTTCTATTTATTTGCTTCTGTTATTTCTTAGCTCAGATTAAGTAATGTTTAATGGAAGAAGATGATAATGATTAATATTTGAAGACATTACTTAAAGGGTTTCACATTTTTTAATTTTTAATTTTATTTTCAAGCTATCTTATAAAATGATAATTGAAACCTGGGGGTGTAGCTCAGGGTGCTTCCCTGGCTTTCAGGGAGCCCTTGGTTTAAACCTTAGTCCCCCATAAAGCAGGTGTGGTCACATACTCCTGTAATCCCAGCACTCAGTGAGAAAGGGCAGGAGGGTTGGAAAATTAAGGTCATCTTCAGCTACTCAGAGAGAATTTTGCACAAGAAAATGAAGGTCTTCTAATGTGCTTGACACTCCAGCATTTTATTTAACCCAAAGCACTCATCTAGCCAGCAAAACATTTTATGTCTGGTGTTACAGTGGGAGTTAGTAAAATCATTTGAATTTTACTTCATTTTCTTCTCCCATCTCTTTTCAATGGCTGTTTGATACGTCTTGTGGCCTACAACCATCCTGGGAAATTATGTTCAATTAATTGCTCTATCCCTTGCCAGTTCATAATTTTGAATATTTAATACAATTAGCTTAAGTACCCTTGCCTACAAAGCCAAACACTGGGAAGCCATTTAAGTAGATGGATTTGCTTCAACAATGAGATTTCAATCAGACCCTCCAAATATTTATCCCACCCTCCTGCATAAATGTGAGTCCCTTCAGACAGAGCTAAGTCTCCTGTTTCTCTGTGGGATATGTAATAGAAACGCTGTCCCCCTGAGAAGCATAAACCAGGATGCATAAGTTCTAGGCAATTAAGTAAGTTTCTTTGGGGACCACAAACATTCTAAGGGTTGTAGAACAGAACAAAGGGACCCTTGTGTGTGTGTGGGGGGGGGTCAATTCAGTAGTAAAGACGGCATGGCTTCCTGTTGGAGAGGAAATGTACAATTCTCAAGAACGCAATGTTGACTGGAGAAATTTCTGTGATTTTTGTCACCTCTGTTCCCATATGCAAGACAAGTTAAGAGTAACAACATTTCAAAGGGCTATTGAGGATTAAAAGAAGTCAAGATGCAAAACACCCAGAAAAGTGGTTCCTGTGTAGTATGTCTTTACTATGGATACTGGTATATATATACTATGTATATACTATCTAAAGCCACTAGGGTTAGCTACTTTTACTGTTCGTTACAAGTATTTTGCATTTGTAAGCAAGAATGACAAAAAGCAAAGTCTTCTAGGTGGATGTTTCTTTTGTTCTTATTACATCAAAGAATGCCAGTACTAACAAGGCTAAGTCAGAAACACTTAGGACTCTTTGTCATCAAATATTTGTCCCATTGGCTGCCAAGGTTATGCCAGCTACACTTAGAGGCTGTTAACTGATCAGAAAGATGTTAATCTAATCACAGATTGCACATGTTGGAAAATAAATCATTATTCTGTATCACTAAGCATTTTCAAAGTCACTTAACAGGATTTAAAAATATTGACGCATGAGTCATTAAAGAATAAAACTTTTGTCTCTTTTCAGATAAGGTTGTTTATAATGTCCTTCTATAATTTGAGTAATATAAATTGTGATTCTACTATTTAATTTTGTCCACTCTGCATCACTCATTCTGAATGATGCATTCATTCAGAATGAACATTCAACAATATTAACTATTAAAGAGCCTGAAAATAAATTACATTGAGAAGAATCGTCCAGTTTTTAAGGCTTAAAAAGACCTGAGAGTTCATATAGAACTCAATCTAGAGAATCCAAGCCTTAAATCTTTTTTATGTGCCCAATCTTGCCTAACTGGTAAAGTTCTCAGAATATATATCCCTCTAAGCTTGATAGTCCTATTTTTTACTTAAGTTTTTCTGTAGTATAAACAAAAAGTCATAACAAGATCCATGGAACTGGTCTTAAACATGCTAGCACGTCTCAGGAAGAAAACACACACACATATACAATTCTTATGTGAGATCTTTGTTGTTTTTGAGACAGGGCTTGGTGTAGATTAGTCTGTCCTGAAACTTGCCATGTAACTAAAGATAACCTTAAATTTCTCATGCTTCTTTAAGTGTTTCTCTGACATTCAATATTCCTCTGTTGAGAACTCTCTGTTTAGTACTGTACCCATTTTTTTTAAATTGGATTAATTGGTTTGTTGGTGTTTAACTTCTTCAGTTCTTTATATATACTGTATATTAGCCCTCTGTCCAATATAGGGTTGGTGACTATCTTTTCCCAGTCTGTAGGCTGTCATTTTGTTCTGATGAAGTGTCCTTTGCTTTACAGAAGCTTTTCAGTTTCACAAGGTCCCATTTATTGTTCATCTTAGAGCCTGTGCTGTTGGTGTTCTGTTCATGAAGTTGTCTTCTGTGTCAATGAGTTCTAGGCTGTTCCCCACTTTTTCTTCTAACAGGTTTAGTGTGTCTCGTTTTATGTTGAGGTCTTTGATCCACTTGGACTCTAGTTTTGTGCAGGGTGATAAATAAAGGTCTATTTGCATTTTTCCACATGTGGACATCCAGTTAGACCAGTACTATTTGTTGAAGATGCTATCTTTTTTACAATGTATGATTTGGCTTCTTTGTCAATAAATTTCCATAGTTGTATGGGTTTATTTCTGGGTCTTTTATTCGATTCCATTGATCCACCAATCTGTTTCTATGCCAATACCATGCTTTTTTTTTAAATTATTATTACTGTTGCTCTAGAGTACAGCTTGAGATCTGGGAGGGAGATATCTCCAGAAGATCTGCGGGAAATGCAAATCAAAATGACCCTGAAATTTCACCTCAAACCCATCAGAATGGCTAAGATTTAAAAAAAATAAACAAAACAAAACAAAAAACCTTAAGGAATGATGCATGCTGGAGAGGTTATAAAGAAAGGGGAACCCTCCACCATTGCTGGAGGGAATGTAACCTTTGTACAGTCACTTTGGAAATCAATCTGGCACTTTCTCAGAAAATTAGGAATAGTGTTACCTTAAGATCCAGCTATATAATTCCTAGACATATGCCCAAAATATGCCCCACCATTTGCTCAACTATGTTCATAGCAGCTTTATTTGTAATAGCCAGAATCTAGAAACAACCTAGATGTCCTTCAATGGAGGAATGGATACAGAAAGTGTGGTACATTTACACAATGGAATACTACTCAGCAATTAAAAACAAGGAAATAGTGAAATTTGCAGGCAAATGGTGAGAACTAGAAAAGATCATCCTGAGTGAGGTAACTCAGAAGCAGAAAGATACGTATGGTATATACTCACTTATAAGTGGATATTAGCCATATAATATAGGATAAGCATACTACAATCTATAGTCCTAAAGAAACTAAACAACAAGGAGGACCCTAGAGAAGATACTTAATCCTCATTCAGAAGAGCAAACAGGATAGACATCTGAAGTAGGAGAAGACAAGGAACAGGACAGAACCCGTCCATGAAGGACCTCTGAAAGACTACCCACCAGGGTATCAAAGGAGATACTGAGACTCATAGCCAAACTTTGGACAGAGTGCAGGAAACCTTGTGGATGAAGAGGGAGATAGACTTGGAGGGGAGAGGAACTCCACAAGGAAACCATCAGAGCCAAAAATACGTGGGCCCAGGGGGTCCTGGAAAGACTGATACTCCAACAAAGGACCATGCCTGGAAAGCACCAACACCCCCTGTTCAGAGGTAGGCCATAGGTTGCTCCGTTTCCATGTGGGTTCTCTAGTAAGGGGAGCAGGAGCTATCTCTGACATGAACTCAGTGGTTGGCTCTTTGATCACCTCTCCCTGGGGGGTACAGCCTTACCAGGTCACAGAGGAAGACAATGCAGCCAGTCCTGATGAGACCTGATAGACTAGGGTCAGATCGGGGGACTAGAAAAAGGTCATAGGGGGAGAAGAAGGAGAGTGAGTGGGACTATGAGGCAGGGGATTGCAGCGGGGATACAAAGTGAATATATTGTAATAAATTAAGTTAAATTAAAAATTTTCTCATCCTTCTACTTCCTATTCTTAAGTGCTGAGATTAAAGGTACAGGTCACTATGCTTAATTTATGCAGTACTAGAATTGAACCCTAGTTTCCTTCCTGCTAGGCAAGCACCCTACCAACTTAGCCATCTTCCCAGCCTGAACCTTTTTTATGCACCCAGTCTTGTCTAATTGGTAAAGTTTTAGAATATATGTGCTTCTGAGCGCCATGTTCTTATTTTTGACTGAATTTTTTTGTAGTATAAACAACAACAAAAAATCATAACAAGATCCATGGAAGCGGATGTTATGGCTGCTTACATATTGGCTATTTAAAAACATCTTTGCATTACTCCTCTGTTTTAAAATATGTTTTCAAAGGTATACTTTCAATATAAAACTATTGTTGAAAATTTGTTGTTTCCACTAGAAAGCTGGCATGTAAAACTACTCGGTCAACATTTCTTCCACTAGAAATTTTAGAGCAGGAAGACATTCATTTCATTTTCTTGCATTTTATGACTAGTTCACAGGACAATACCTTGCACACAGTAGGTACTCAGTAAACAACATTCCCACTTCACCTCAGTATCTATTACACTAAGTGGATGTGTCCAGGAGACAGCAGACACTTCAGGGTTCAGCTCTGAAGGAAATGTGTAGAAAGAAAAATCTTTCTCTAAGCGCACAAAGTATAGAATTTATGTAGACTGATATGAATGACTCAGAGAAAGGAGCAATCTCGACAGAAAGATTCCAGTGCAAGGAGCCCCAGAGATGAAAGCGGAGGAAGACACTGATAGTGTATTCCACATTCTTTCCTGATCGAATCTGAGACTAGACACCACTAGTCATGTAGATTAGAAAATTTTTTCTTTGCCTACTTATCTGAATTCTGTTCCTGTCATTAGCAACTAAGATGGTCTCAACAGTGGCTATTAGAGGGAGAACAGTTTCAGTGCCTCGGGCCTGTTTTGTGTACTTGCTGTTGTATTTTGCCAAATGTGGTTTTGAGATTCTCTTGATTGTCTTCAGATTTTTTAATTAAAAAGGAACAAAATCAAGAGGGGTGCTTATTAATCACCAGGAGGATGTATTTATTACTAAGGCAAAGTCTGGAAGAAATCAATTTATTGCAAATGTTTCCTGCAGGTTTGCAGATTTCAGGCAATTAACAAGGGCTGCTATAATTCACACAAAGAACATTCATTGTGTTGCCAATAACTCATTTTGATGAATTAGGCACTGATTATGTTGAACGTTAGGAGAACTGTGAATTTTAACTATCCTGAGTAGCACAAACACAGGCTATACACCACAGTTGGCATGGAAGCTGAGCAGGTCAGCTGAGCCCAAGCTGCAAGGGGAACTAGCAAAGCTACTGAGATTGGAATGGGGGCCAGTTGTGTGGGATGGGGTTCCTGCCACTTAAAAATAATGGCATGAATATTTAAAAAAAAGCAACATTTCTTTCAGGAATTGAAAGAGTTTAACATCAAAAAAGACTCTGAAGCTTGCTCATTTACTTTCTCCATAAACTTGGATGATACCATGGCAACGAATTAGACAAGAATCCTTTTTGTTTCTGTACCAAACACATCAGACAGCTAATTTTAAATGCTTTTCAAATTCTTCTCTCTTTTAATTAACAACAACAATTAAAAACAATGTTAAATGGTGGTATGCCCAGTCCTGTCTCAGATAGGGAAGCAAGGAAATACAGAAAGAAGGCTTCTAGAACTAATGAAGATACGTCTTTATACAGAGGTGCATCTTTAAGCCAATGGGATGGGGTTGAGAAAAGCATTGCTGATGATGTGACCAATAATAACAAAGGCAGAAGTTATAAGAAATTAATGTAGAGTGATGAGCTAAAATGTGAAATGCAAGAGAGCTTGAAGGGGATGAGAGAAGGCAGGAGAGTGAGCACAGTGAAAAAGGCAGAGGCTAGACAACAGCGAGCTAACTGTGTCCTTGGAGTTTCCACTTTTCCTGAAGTGAATGAAAGCTACAGAAAACTTTTAAATAAACAAATGACAATCAATTTTTTGCACACACACACAAACACACAAACAAACAAGAAAACAAAAGGAAAATCAACAATTTTGTTTTTATCCTAGGGAGTGAATCCAGGACTTTTACTCTGGTAGACACTTTACATCAAGGCTGCTCCCTTAGCTCTGAAACTTGCATTTTTCCCCCCAAGCCCATTCATTCTATCTCGCCTTCCACCATGAGTTCCAGGAATCAAACTCAAGTTGTCAGACATGGTGGATAAGGGATTTTGACAACTGGCTAAAAAATTTCCATAATTTGCATGGGACGTTTTTAAAATGTATTTGTATTTTATGTACATTGGTATTCTGCCTGCATGTATGTCTGTGTGAGGTTGTCAAATGCTCAGATCCTCTGGAAGAGCAACCAGTGCTCTTAACCACTGAACCATCTCTCCAGCCCTGACATTTATGTTTTTGAGACCCCAGCCATTTCCTCTCTCTCTTCCTCTTTCCCCTACCTTCCTCTTCTCTACATCTTCTTTCTCTGCTTTCTCTCCTCTCCCTCTCTCTGCCTTTCCCTCCCCCATCCATTACCCTCCCCTCCCCCCTCCTCCTTTTCTCCCCTCTCTCCTCCTCTTCTCTCCTCTTTCTCTCTGCATGAACTTCTCCCCTCTCTCTTCCTCCCCTCCACCCCTCCTTCACTGCTCCTAATAACCTTTCATTTATATAACATAACTTTGTTTCACTATTAGCTCATTCTGATCATCAATCACTTGGTGGCATGACTTGGGGGAAGTTGAGCCCCACCCAGCACAGCATGCTGGACTTGTGTGGCTGTCTTTATATCTCATCATTCTCTGCCTGTTCTGATCCAGGACCCCTCAGATGCAGCCCTGGCCACTCGAAAGCTAGTGCATCTGGAACAAACAAACAAAAAACAAAACAAAAAAAAACCAAACAGATTTTTGTTCTAAGCAGCACCTGAAGTTCAAAAATGTCTGACCATATGTTATCATGGCCCGAAGCAATAATCCCAGTTTATTAACTGGGGATGCCACTTTCATAGTTTTGGAATTCCAACAAAGGCTAGAAGGATGGGTGTCACTGGGTGTCTGCTGGAAATTTTCCAAACTGCAACTATTCTCACAGCTCCCCCTCCTCCACTTCCTGTGGCTGCTTTCTGCACATGTGGCCCCAGGTCGGACCTAACCCCTTCCTGCTCTATTCTACCTCCCTCCCATCCATGCAGCACTGGCACCTGCATTGGTGGCACTGTTAAATTGACCGCTGCCAGTGGCTTACAGCACGTGGCTGATCAACTTGTTGGATAAAGAGGGTGGAGCAATGGCTTTGTTGCCATCTTGTCTACCTTGCAGCCACATGACTGACAGCCATCTTGATGTGTGAGAGTGGTGGCCTTTATTGAGGGCTGCCAACTACGTTCAGTACCTTGCTGACTGCCAAGTACCACTTCTCTCTTTCAAGCTTTTATAGTTCAGTCTGTAATGATGCAATATGGTAGGATCAGCAGGATTGCCAGTCTCTCGAACTGTACCTATGATTGAAATGTTTTGCTTTGACAGTAGTTCAGAAATATAATTAAAGTCATGCTAAAAACTGATTAAGTTTTCCCTAATTTCTTTTTTTATGTTTTCAAGGTTAAGCCTAGGATAGTTAACTAAAAACAATCAAAGTTTGTTTGGCTCTGCTCTACTTAATAGATCATGGTCCTCAAACTGCCAGAGAATCTGCAGGATGTTAAGAACATTTAAATGCTTAATAAAAAAGCTCAATACGACAGAGATCCCAGCTTCTAGCAGTGACCACAGGCCTCCAACAAGATTTGGGCAATTGACTCCACCATGATTGTGCTACTGGTCAAGACTGCCCCAATTTGCCTGCTGCTAAGCCCCTGCCTGAACTGTGGACAAACACAACACCCAGAGTTGAATGATCCATTTTGCCTAGACAAAATAAGCTCAGTCATTCTCCCAAATTCCTCCTCTATAAAAAGGCCTCTCACAAAGAGGATGGACATCGGAAAAGAGAGAAAACAGGAAACAGGACAGGAGCCTACCACAAAGGGCCTCTGAAAGGTTCTGCCCTGCAGGGTATAAAAGCAGATGTTGAGACTCATAGCCAACCTTTGGTCAGAGTGCAGGGAATCTTATGAAAGAAGTGGGAAATAGTAAGACCTGGAGAGGACAGGAGCTCCACAAGTTGAGCAACAGTACCAAAAAATCTGGGCACAGGGGTCTTTTCTGAGACTAATTCTCCAGTCAAGGACCACTCATGGAGATGATGGAACCCCTGCACGAAGGTAGCCTATGCCACTTCAGTGTCCAAGTAGCCTCCATAGTAATGGGGACAGGGACTGTCTCTGAAATGAACTGATTGGCCTGCTCTTTGATTACCTCCCCCTAAAGGGGGAGCAGCCTTACCAGGCCACATAGGAAGACAATGCAGCCACTCCTGATGAGACCTAATAGACTAGGATCAGAGGGAAGGGAAAGAGGATCTCCCTTATCAGTGGACTGAGAGAGGGACAGGGGTGGGGAAGAGGGAGGGTGGGATTGGGAGGGGAGGAGGGAAGGAGACACAGGGGGGATAGAGAGTGAATAAACTGTTATTCATTAAAAAAAAAAAAAAGACCTCTCAAATTTGTTGGGCCCGGCACCAGATGCTGAAATGCTGCCCTAGGACTTGTGCCCAGAATAAAGACACTGACACCGCAGGAGCCTAATGGGAAGTCCATGTAGATAATGGGTAGGCCTCTGTCATATTAATCAATACATTGGCCACTTGGATTATGCTTGCTGCAGTAATTTATCCTTCTCTGGCCTCTGATGGGTTTGAAGATCAGTTTTATATCAAAAAAACAAGTCTTCACCTGCCTTCTCAAAAAAGTGTAAAGTTTATGTAAGGTCTGAGGATCTAAGAAAGTGTTTGAGAGTCTGAGAACGATGTTTTAAAATTGGTAATAAGACAGTGATTTAAGCATATAAAAACTCTTCTCCCCACAGATATATTAAGAGTGTTCAGAGCTTTAACATTAATCAGATTTTTAACTGTCTCCCAAGCCAATTCGTCTCTTTTTGTAAGCTTAAAAAAGATTTTTGTAAGCTTCAGGAGATCCACTTGAATCCACAGGTCACATGCCACTGTCACTCAACAGCCTAAATTTCCCATCCATTTCCTATTTCAGAGTCAGGAAATTCCTTTTTCTTTCCCTGGTCCTAGGACCCATACCCCTCCAACTACCAAAACATAGGCCTAAAAGTCTCAAACGTATATTCAGGCCGTAATATGCATGTATGTTCTAACTTCCTGTTTCCACAAGAGCTGCATCCAGAACTCAAGTGCTCTAGCCTAAACCTCAAAGACTGCTCCAGCTGGGCTTGCAGTTTCCTAGCCACAGATGGTCTCACAGGTCCTGGACAGCAAATACAACAGTCTGTTTTCATCTGAATTAGCTAACATTCTAGCCTTTTTCTCCCCCACTCCCCAAAATCAATGTCCCTTCATGTCAGACGAAAGTAGTCAAAGATGATTCATTGCTCGATAGATATCCATTTATTCTCAGCAAAAGGCTGGGATGTTAAGTCCCTAGCTGCTGCAGGGTGTGGCTGGAATACCCTGCCCTCTAGGGGTGGGGCTTCTCCTTTTCCAGAGGCCTTCACTACATTATCCAGACATTTTGTTTCCTCTGGGCTCTGGCGCTTTCCTCCCTCGCCCTCCCCTTCCCCGCCTTCCTTTCCCCCACTCTACTCTCTCTTTCCTCTACTCTCTCTCTCTCTCTCTGTGTGTCTCTCCTCTTCTCCTCTCTCTCTCCCTCCCTCCCCCTCCTGTGCTGCTCCAAATAAACTTGTATTTATATAACATAAAAATAAGTAAAGCGCATTTTGAGAGGAGTTTCAAAGCTGGGTTGGGATTGGTGAAATTCTGCATTGACACCTACAAGGGTAGAGTCTTCTGTCATATTGTGACCATCAACCCATTGACTATATTTTCCCCTAGCTTTACCCCTAATAGTGTCATGTCATTAATCCTTATTCCATCATGATTCCCAAGAGCCAATTAATTTTATCACCATGTCCTTGGATGTGCATATAATGTCGGTATAGCACTGTGGCTGTAGTAACACAAAAATTAGTAATGTCAAAACTACGTACTTACCGAGTGAGCGCTTAGGCTGATTAAAGGATCAGAAAACAAACCCGATATGGTTTTATTATTTACTGTGTGGAAAATCAAACACGGAGTGATTTTACACTCATCGTGATCGGAGTAGACTGAGTCACGTTCAGTTCTGCAAGAGTGGCACTTAACGCTTCACATACTGGAGGACAATAGCACTGACACCCGTGTCTGCTTCTCCCCTTGGAGGATCCAGGCTCGTTGGGCACTGAGCTGGACTGGGGGAGGAGAGCTTAGCCAGGCCAGGACAGGTGGGTGAGATGCAGAATCTTGGTCATCAGTGAGCTCGTGAAAAACAACCTTCTCAAAAGACAGCTTCAGTGAGGAAGCCTTCGCTCAGGGGAACAAAGGCTTTTTAAACCTTTGGGGAGTGGGCAGAGGCTTTTAGGGTGAGTGTGCATCATTGCCCATGGCCAAAGTGCTGTGAATGCATGAAGAGAAATCCCAGGTGCTAGCTGGATGTGACCTTATAAGGAGTAAGGAAATTAAGCTGTAACCCGGCCACCCACCAGGACACCACCACAAGGACAGTAGAGGCAGAGGTCTTAAGGCTACTTGCACTGGGACATGCTGGCCCAGGGCAGGGAGAGAACAGTTCTACCCCTGCTGGTCTCAAGACAAAATTTCTGGAGTTTGGACACACCTCACTTTTGCTCCAGGCCAGCTCCCCTGGTCACACAGCTCCCCAGCCTTACAGAACACAACTGTCTCTAGATGAGCAAGCCAACAAAGAAGATCAAAGTAGAGAACTATGAGTGAGTGCAGTGCAGTTAATAAACAGGGTATGGTAAGAAGCATATGGGAAGTTTGGGAACGAAAGAACTCAGCCAGAAGTTCTTTAGGCATTGGTTGTGAGGGCTTCTTCAGCCAATAGATATTTATACTCTATTTTCAGTATTAAAGCATTTTCTTTATTACCTTCTCCATGTCCTTACTCAGTATAGAGACATAGAAATGAGGTTAGTCCTGCTTCAATGGCTGTAAAGGCCTGAATGATCATGGCTGCATCACACTGTTGTGAGACTCTAATCTTGCATATATACCACAGGCAAACCAAGGAGACCAACACCAGAAGGCCTGCTAACGCTCCCATGCCTGCCCATTCCTTCAGATGATTCATGGCTGCAGCAATCCATGTTGATAATCCTGTGGCTATTCCCCAAGCATGGTTGGATACCATAAAAAGCTAAAATGATACGCTCAGGATGCAAGGCTAAGCACTGCACTCAGGGTCAGCCGCTTTCGACCCAGAGAAGTGCATGTCTGATTGCATGCGGGTTGATGCCCCAGGTCCCGCCTCTGAGAAAAAGATATCAGACGGGTCTGATGCTCTTTGGGTGGATGACATCTAAATGAACATCGGTACAAAGTCCCAATTTATTTCTAATATCAGAGATCAGACCTGATGCGTCTAAAACAAAAAGGGGGAACTATAGAGAGCTGCGGAATGCTATGCCTTAAAGATGGAGCTGGTTTCTGCCTTCCACCTTCCCGATGGTGAGTGCTCTCTGTCACGAACAATTTCACATTTGGCTAAGGCTGAGGATCTGGCTTGCTTCCATGTATGTGGACCTATCTGCATTGCCCACGTGGCACGCTGGGGTTGGCTACCCAGAGGCTATTTAAGCTGTGGGCTGGCTTTCCCCAGGGTCCGAGGATTGTTCAAGGTTCCTGAATAAACTGCATTGAAAAAAAAAAAAGAAATGAGGTTAGTCTAATACATTCTGAGTAGATATAGGTACTAAAAAAGGCTCCTTGGCTCTGAGGAGGCACTGTATTCAAATTACAAATGTAATTTGTATAATGGTTTTTAGGAGGAAATAGCTCCCTCAGTAACCAGTTGCTTACGCTGAAACACCACACTCACAGATTTGTTTCCGTGGGTTAACAGGCATCTTCTTTAAAGCACAAACAGAACTGAAGATGTTTATTCTCTGAGGTGGAAAGTACCGAAGTGAAGAAATCACCTAAGCTTTGACTTACTGCCCACCTAATAAATAGGTCCCTTGCCGTCATGTCCTCTACGTAAGTGATAAGCACCAGGACAAGGAATCAATCATGGTTTTCATTTTACTTTTGAACAAATCTAACCAGTAGGAATATTTTCCTTATATGAAACTCATAATGTCTAATTCCACTGTCACAAGAGACCTAGAAGTAATTTTCAACCCACCTTGATTCTAATCCATCTATGCGACTGACCTGTGAAACCGAACTGAGCAGGAAATAAAAGTGCATCTAGATTCATCATTGAACGTGACTCAAAGGCTGTGTCTGACAGGAGTTCTGGAAGGGGAGGAGGCAATGGGAAGAATGTGTTTTCAAGTCAAACTATTTGGAGATGACTCTCATAATGCCATCACCTCTGTGTCAAAACATTCCCTTATAAGCACCTACTCCACAGAGTAATCTTATTAAAATTTTCTAAGCCTTCTGATATATTCTATGTGAAGTATCTCCCATAGGTTCATGTGTTTTAAGTACTGGGTTCCAGGATGGTGGTGCATTTGGGGGAATTATGGGACGTTTCCGAGTTGGAGACTTAAGAAGGCTACTGTGGGCTGGACTTGTCAGTGTTTTCTGGGCCATCAACATGGTTGCATGCCACTGAGACCATCCCTGCCATGCCTTCTCAATATGATGGGCTATACCCTCTCAAACTATGAGTCAGAATAAATTTTCCTCAGGTGTTTTGTCACAGGGAAGTTATTTTTGCTTAGGCTTTTTTTTTTTAATTCTTTCTTAATTACACTTTATTCACTGTGTATCCCCCTGTGGTTCCCTCCCTCCTCCCATCCCAATCCCTCCCTTCCTCCACCCTCTGCACGCATGCCCCTCCCCAAGTCCACTGATAGGGGAGGTCTTCTTTTCCTTCCTTCTGATCCTAGTCAATTAGGTCTCATCAGGAGTGGCTGCATTGTCTTCACCTGTGGCCTGGTAATGCTGCTTCCCCCTCAGGGGGAGGTAATTAAAGAGCAGGCCAATCAGTTCCTGTCAGAGACAGTCCCTGTTCCTATTACAATGGAACCCACTTGGATACTGAACTGCCATGGGCTACATCTCTGCAGGGGTCTTAGGTTATCTCCATGCATAGTCCTTGGTTGGAGTATCAGTCTCAGGAAAGACCCCTGTGCTCAGATTTTTTGGTTCTGTTGCTCTCCTTGCGGAGTTCCTGTCCTCTCCAGATCTTTCTGTTTCCCACTTCTTTCCTAAGATTCCCTGCACTCTGCCCAAAGGTTGCCCATAAATCTCAGCATCTGCATTGATAGTCTGCAGGGCAGAGCCTTTCAAAGGTCCTCTGTGTCAGGTTCCTGACTTGTTCCCTCTTTTCACCTTCTTCTGAAGTCCATCCTCTTTGCCTTTCTGGATTGGGATTGAGCATTTTAGCAAGAGTCCTTCCTCTTGATTAGCTTCTTTAGGTGTACAGATTTTAGTAGGTTTATCCTATATTATATGTCTATATGAATGAGTATATACCATGTGCGTCTTTCTGCTTCTGGGATAGCTCACTCAGGATGATCTTTTCCAGATCCCACCATTTACCTGCAAATTTTATGATTTCCTTGTTTTTTATTGCTGAATTGTGTAGAGGTAGCACAATTTCTGTACCCATTCCTCCACTGAGGGGAATCTGGGCTGTTTCCAGCTTCTGGTTATTACAAATAAGGCTGCTACAAACATGGTTGAGCAAATGTCCTTATTGTGTACTTGAGCCTCTTTTGGGTATATGCCTAGGAGTGGTAACCAAAATTAATCAAAAGAGATAGAAAAGGACACATCATACTCATCAAGGGAAAAATCCACCAGGAAGACATCACAATCCTGAACATCTATGCCCCAAATGCAAGGGTACCCACATTTGTAAAAGAAACTTTAATAAAACTTAAACCACACATAGACCCCCACACATTAATAGTGGAAGACTTCAACACCCCACTCTCAACAAAGGACAGGTCAACAAAACAGAAATTAAACAAAGAAACAATAACTCTGACAGAGGTCATGAATCAAATGGACCTCACGGACATCTACAGAACCTTTCACCCAAACACAAAAGAATTTACCTTCTTGCTTAGGCTTTATAGATGAAGTCTACCTTCAAATATGGAGCTATGTACCTCTTTCAGCCCCACACTCAGGTCATTAGATTTCAGTGAAGAATTCCCCATTTGGTTTTGTTCTGTTTCATTTTATTAGATTTAGCTTGTTGCAGCATATGAGCAATTCACTGTGAAAAACATTTTGAAGTTTTAGATTTTCTTAAACTAATATGTCAGTGAATCAGTGTCCAAATCCCTAAAGAAATGTTAGAATGCATTGAAAGATAAAGAATCCAGCAGAAAGAAATAAGCTCATTTTGGTGGAGAAATAACCTGTCTCCTAAATCCCATTTGCAATTCTGTTTATCTTTTAACTATTCAGCCTAAAGGCTGATGCATCATGAAAATTCTCCATATTACCTAGATTTAAAGAACAATCCAAAACAGCAATGTGTGTTTGTGTGTTTTTCATTTGTCACTTCATAAGTTACATATTTTATTTCTTTCTCTTCCACAAGGTTGTAAAGTGTTTCACACAACATCAAATCTCATGTTCTTTAGCCCATCTTACGTCAAATTCTCCAGAGAAATAAACCAAATTGAAGGTGTTTGTTTGAGCAATATGTTAAAGGAATATACTTTGTTGACCCTGAGAATAAAAGAAAATAAAAAATAAATAAAAGAGAGATAAGTCAAAGAGGTAGGTTTATTGAAATCTTAACTCAGAGAGAACTCTGGACCATGAAAGACTTTAGAAAATGGTTCCATCTTGAGATACAGTGACCTCTGTACTCCACTTCAGTTAATCATGGCTATAGGTTTCCAAGAAAGTTATCATAACTACCCAAGCCAATGTCATCAGGTCAGAGCAAGTCTCAGAGAAATGCAGTTAGTATCACGGGACCTGAAGGATGGAAGCTACAGTTTAGTTAAGGGGATTTGGAGGAACACTAGCCATTCATGCCGAACATGGCATCTTGCAGGTATGAGAAACAATAAATGCCATAGATATGCACTGTTTAGAGACCAACAAAAAAGTGCAATTTTCCCATTCACTGTTATTTATTTATTTATATTTTTATTTGTTTTTTCAAGACAGGGTTTTCCTGTGTAGCCTTGGCTGTCCTGGACTCTCTTTGTAGACCAGGCTGGCCTTGTCCTCACCTGCCTCTGTCTCCCTAAGTGCCAGGATTACAGGCTTGTACCATTGTGCCTGGCTTCTTGTTATTTATTTTATTGTTCATTTATTAATTGATGTTTCTTATTTTGTTTGTATACATATATAGCCAAGGACTGCATTAATTGGATTTGTAAGTTGGCATAAAACAATCAGGACATCATAAAATACTCACCTGGAACCATTAGAAAAAAATATTGAAAAGTCATGGAGAGAACTTCTGTGGTAATGTTTCTCAATGGTTTATTTCTTTGGTTTCTTTTTTTTCTTTTTTTTCAATATACAAAAACTGGGTTAAAGCAGAAACTGTGGATATGAACAAGAGAAATACTGATGCAAATCCCTTTTAATTTTGAGACAGTCCTCTGACTGAGATGTATGACCAACATTTGGAACCCTTTGTGACATTTTTGAACCAATGCCAAGCGTACAGAAAAGTTTCAAATAAGATATGGAGACCTTTGGTTCTGTCTGTCTGTCTGTCTCTCTCTCACACACACACACACTTAGAAGCATTTTGTCAATCCCAGTTCCCAGCCTTATGGATAATGTGTATCTATTAAAATAAGGATGATCTGCCACAAAGCTACAATACAACCATCAAAGCAAGGATACTGACCTGGTTATAGCGGCATATACCTGTAATCCTTGCACTGGGAAGGCTGAGCCAGGACAACGGCAACTTCTTGGTCAGCCTGGGCTTCAGTGTAAATTTGACACTAGCTTGGACAACACAGAAATGCTGTCTTGGACACCTTTTTAAAATCAAGATGTTTGCATTACTACATGACTGCAACCAAAGCCTCTGATGTGCACCCAGGTTCCAGCAATTGTCCTACTGACATTCTTAGCTGGAGGAATTCGGGTCACAATCATTTGGTTTTCAGTTATCACATCTCTTAAATTTTCAAAATAAAAAGGTCTTCAACTTCCCCTGACTTCCTATTTTAACAGTCCCGAGAGTTAGTTACTGTCTGTGTTTCCTCCAGTTTGAGTTGGTCTGATACCTCTTTGTGACTAAATTTAGGTAGTGCATCTCAGGCAAGATGACCCTGGAAGTGAGGCATTCCAGCAGGTAGCGAGAGGTTTCTGCTTATAACTGAAGTTGTTAATTTTGACAGGCTTCTCAGTTATCCTAAACTCCTTTAAAAGGGTGTCATTGATGTGTTGTTTTTTTTTTTTAAATAAAATTGTCTCTCCAAGAAATTCATAACTGAGAAAATTAACAAAGCTGCATAGACAAGAAGCAGATGCGACTGTAGTTAACTACAAGTATGTGGACAAAGAGAAGCAGGGGCCTGGGTGATTCCAGACTCCTATACTGTGATCTTCCGCATGACCCCCCCATTCACTTCTACAGAGTGTGACACAAAGGCCACAAGGCAGAGCACCCCATTCAGACATCATCTCAAGGAATGTTAGGTTACGTTTAATAATATCTCGTGTGGGTCCTTCACAGGGATATTCAGAAGAATAAATGAAACACAAACAACAGTATTGCTCTGAGGTGATGCCCAGAACCACAATATTTATTAAAAGTAAACAGCATTGTCGTTTTGAACAAATACTATTTTCTATGCTGGGCCTGCAGTACCTTCCTGGTTCCCAAAGCATGTGTGAGGCTTCAATGCAGAGGGCAGGCCTGTGCTCAACCCTTTCCAGGGATGATCTTCCCCAGAGGCTCAAGGGTCACACCCTTGCTTTTATGCCATTTTTACATTGTGACTACCCAAAACCCATCTGAAGTCACACAAATCCAACACCTCTCATTTCTTGTCCATTTTTTTAAATTTATCATGCTCTGTCATACTTGTTTATTGTTGGTTAATAAAACTAATTAGGTCCCATAAAAGGGCTCACATATTGTAAGGCTGATTAACAGCCGGTGGCACGATTTTTGGAGGCTCTGGAAATGTTAGGAGATGGGGTCTGGATATTGAATGATTATTAACATTTGTTGATTCATTGTAATTATTAAGATAGCAGTTATTCCCTAACCTGCTATTTTCAAATAAAAGACACAGAAACCTTTTAGACTTTTAATAAGTCTTAATGCACTGGGGCTGGGCAGACATTAACCCTCTAAGCTACCTTGTATCCTCCCCAGCTGAAATCCCCATAAATACTTGGACATTTTCCATTTGGACTTCTTCTCTCCATCATGACAGTCCTCAGAGTGAGCTCCTCCTGGCCATGTGTTTTTAGTTCATGCCAACTCAGGGTGACCGGCTCCTCCTTTCCTCCTCCTTCCTTTCTCCTTTCATGATCCTTCTGACCCCAAGCTCACAAACCTTGTCTCTGCCTACCTCTCCTCTCCCTGCTCCATCCAAGCTGTAGATGACTTTATTTAGCCAATTAGGCATAGTTTTGGAGGCAAAGTTTACATAACATCATTTTGGATATGTGAGAATTTGCCACTAGAGCAGTAATGACCTTAGGGGCGGGGGTCAAGTGATTAACATTTGAATACATGGTAGCTCCAGATTAACCCCAACAGCTGGGTGGGAAAAATAAGTTACTGTGGTGGGTCCTTGGGGACATCTGTCCTGAGAGCCTTGCTATCACCCGTTTGCTGTGAGGTGAATGCCCTTTTGGTTGACATGCCCCTGCCACCGTGATGTCCCAAGAACCTACTAAGCAACCAAAAGTCTAAGTCCTTCATTCTTTACACTGTTTATGGCAGGTGTTTTGCTTAATGATTAAAAGAAATAGCTAATGCATCTCTGGAGTCCCCAACACAGGTACTTTTGCCAGGGTTAACCAATACTGTGCATGCTAAAAGGGGTATGGTGGGTACTCTTTATGACTTTTTGACACTCTCACAGAATGAGAGAGGGAAGATACTTATAGAAAAAAAGAGTTTAAAGTTAGCTCAAAGAAATAAGAGTGACAGAGAACAGAGGAAGTAGAGACAGGCATTATATTTGGAAGGTTGTCTCTGAAGCACAGTAGTCCAGCTGCTCCTGAAACTAGGGGCCTGCAGTACAGACGTCCCGGAGCACTGACTTAGTTAAGCTGGGCACAGCTCTCACTACTTCCCCGTGTCCGCTGTTCCGGCTCAAGTCCAGGATACCACACTACAATAGAAGTGGTTACATATTGTTATACAAATACATATCAATTAATGCCACCTACTGAACAAATTATATAAACTTTTCCCTCTAAGAAAAAAAATTACAATGTTTCACAGGGCATGTTCAACAGTTAAGAGCACATACTGCTCTTGGAGAGAAGCCAAATTCAGTTCCCAGCATTCATGTTATGTGGATTACAACCACCTCTAACACCTGTGGCTCTGTGTACTTAGTGCCTTGTGTCCTCTTCTCCCTCAGGGAACCAGTCCCCTTGTGTACCGGGCTGGAGGGAATGAAGTTTAGCCAGGTGTGGTTGAGTGCGGTGTAGGTTCTCAGTAGGCTGAGAACACAGTGGGGAACAGCTTTGGAGAACTGGTTCAGCTCACTGTGGGGAGGGGTATTTATGGCTCTGGGGAGGTGGCCAGAGTCTCTAAGGCAAG
Organism: Meriones unguiculatus; assembly: GCF_030254825.1. Taxonomy (NCBI): domain Eukaryota; kingdom Metazoa; phylum Chordata; class Mammalia; order Rodentia; family Muridae; genus Meriones; species Meriones unguiculatus. The sequence goes on from NC_083359.1 coordinate 71,408,921, forward strand.
GTTTGTGTGGCCCTGTACAATTGGCCAGAGCAGAGGAGATGCTTCCTCTGTATATCAGGTAGGATAGGGGGAACCTTATAAGGTCAAACAAGGAGTGAAGCCTGATAAATATCAGGCTGATAAATTCTTGAAGGTCGGGGAACCAGCTTCGAGGTGCCAGGTTGAGGGGGGGAGGTAGCCAACTCCTACTGTCCTCACATTAGAGGTTTCCGGAGTGAAGGCTTCCTCAACATTTCCTCTATAACCCTGAGTCAATATGGCCTCACATCTGTGGGCACTTGTATTCATGTACACATAACCACATACACAGACACACAAGCACACACAATTAAAAATAAAAATACACCTTTAAGAAAAATTGTAAGTTTCACGCTTGCATCGCTTGAGATCAGTGAATGCGAAAGCCTTTCATAAAAGTAGAAGTAAAATGTTTCTCACTGAAAGATTACCAAGGGCCATGGAGATGATTCAGTGGGGGGAGAGGGGGAGGAAGTGCCCACCACATCAGCCTAAGGTTCTGTGTCTGGATCCTCATGGGAAGCCAACCTCAGCATACACATCTGTCATCCCCACACCCTATGGTGAGACGGGAGACAGACAGGTCAGACCCTGGAAACTCAAAGGCAGCTGCCTGGCATACACAGCTACAGACAACAAAGAAACCCTCAGGGATAAACCCGAGTTGTCCTCTGGCCTCCACACACCCGTCATGGCATGAGCACATGCACACACATCATACAAAGCACACTTACAGAGAAAGTGATATCAAAAAGTCAAGTCTCTCGTGGTAATTTGTATATCAAAGTATTTATTTCAGATGTGTAGGTATGAATACTTAAATTAAAAATAGTGTTGTAGTATGGCATGAACAAACCTAGTTCGTGAATAACACTCACACACACTGGGAAGCCTTAAATACTTTAAAAAGAAAACACATTTTTATGTATAAAAAAGCTCAAGTTAAAAAAAAAAAGGTAAGGAATGTTTAAAGTACAGTCTATACCCCTATAGTTATGTCAGAAAACTCACACTGACAGAAACTGCTGCTAAGTATTCCATAATCAACACCATTTCCCACCTAACACACGCTAAATTACCACAGCTCTGAGTACCAGCCAGTCTCTTTTGCTCAGCAAGACGATGTGCTTTAATTCCAATTATCACAGAATTCAAACGGCTTGATCTTTCCAGCACACAGACTATGCTGTAGGCTTATTTAGAAACTCCTTGTTGAAGAATTTTCTTGCCTCCACATTACTGAGGGAAACAGAGCAACGAGATGGGTTCTGTCTTCTGTATTCGATGCTCTCAACAATGGCATCCTTTATCACCTGCCAGTCAACACAGAAGGTAAATGGTGAGCACAACTAGAAATCCCCGAAACACTCATTGCTGATAAACTTTGTGTGGTGAAAGTTAGGCGGCTACAAAGCTTATAAGAAATAAACGTGGACAAAAATGGGCTTATTGTGTGGTGTGAGCCGGCAAATCAACCCTGCTATTCAAATGAGCTACTGTATTTCCTTTTAACGGTCTCTGTCTTTGTAGATCCCAGTGTGCTGTGTTATCAGCCTGTTTCTGCTCCTTCAGACAACCCACATTTGGTGCAGAGAAGTGCCAGGTAAAACCAACCAGTGTTAGAACAGAAAAGACCCAGGGAATATTATACTAGTAATGGCTGTCTGGTGTTAATTCTTTAACAGTGAATTTACAGACACACACACACACCAGGAAGAACCTAAGTTTTGAAGCCAAGGCTGCTTTGAGCTCAGTTAACAAAGTACTTGCCAGGGTTTATGGGGCCCTGTGTTCAATTTCTTAACATTATAAGAAAAAAAAAAAAAGAAAAGAAAAAAGAAAAGAAAACAGGAGAAATAGTGTTAGTATCACAAATTAGTGAGTTTACCAACATTTGGACCCTGCTCATTTCCTAATATTTAAGCTCCCCTCCCTTTTTTTAAATGAAGGAAAGTCAACATTCACATCTATAAAGAAAAACCCCAATCTTTTGGGATAAGAATGTGGAAGCTGAACCACTAGGTGGCACAGTGACACTATGAAACCATTGACCAGGCTTCCAATCCCTCAGAACACAGCCTGCTGCTGCTCTGGAGCCTGCTGCTCCCATGCAAAGAAAAGCTCAGCAGTAAATCATTTGGCAGTTGTAAAGCTTTTAGCATGCTATAAGGTATAGCTGGATGTATCTAAGACATATTATCTAGTGTCTGTATCTTTCTAACTTTTATTTTTACTCGGAGTGATCTTAGAAGGTCTATATAATTGTTTCTCTCCTTCCATGGGATGCCAAAGCCTTCCCACCAGGTTTATTTTAGCAATAACTCTTGTACCCTGACCTTCTATAGCCTCACTGCTCATCCCAAGTATGATCCATGCAGTCTTTTACTGTACCATTCAAGAGCTTCCCAATTCTTTAAAAGAAGCCCCCTTAATTTTTCAGCAATGTGGGTAGATAAATAAATAATAAACTTGGAAAATGAGATCTTCCTCCCTCCCATCAGACAGTTTTGGAGGTGTCCAATTCAACTATTTGTAGACAAATGTGGAAATCTTTGGTATATCTTCAGAGAGGAATAAAAACATGACCAGTATAAGAAACAACTACTGCAAAATTACTGCAAGTTTTCTGGCTAATGTTTACTTTCATATGAGATCTGAAATATCATGAAAACATGGAGAGTTAGTGTGTGGGCCCAGCACTGAGATTATGAATGACACATAACAAATATTTTCTAAATTAATAAATGCCTAGGATAAACCACAGGGACAATATAACTGGATTTAAACTCGCATGATGTCATAAGCAGAAGGGCCAAGCAGTTTTCTCCATAAAAGCCATATAAAGCTAAGGATGGAATGTTGTGGTAAAGGGGGACATATGAAGCATGTGGAAACTGGTTGGCTTGGTTGGAAAAGAAACTGTGGAGCATTAAGACAAAAGGCCACTTGAAAGATAAATGGCTGACAGAGAAGAGTAGGAAAGATTTATGACTTAAACTCAGGTTCCACACCAAAACTGTGACTTAGAGCACTTTTCCTAGTTAACCATTCAGTTCCCTTGCTTATAAATTAACATACACTCACAAGCACATGTGCACTCACACAAGGACACATACACACACACGCAAACAAACACACACATCTATCCATCATGCTTCTTGGGCTAATTTTGAGTATTGAGTATTTAGTAGGAAATATCTGCTCACTATTAAGCACTCAAAAATTTTCCTTCTGTTTGTTTTTTGTTCTCTGAAACAGAGTGTCCCTATATAGCCCAGACTGCAAACTTGTGATCCTTTGCTTTAGCTTTCTGAGTGACAAGATTGTAAGCCTGAGCTTTTTGCTCTTTTAGTGTTATGCATCTCTGTGTACCTGAAACAGCCTGGCACAGCTAATAATAAAGACACATTCAACCAATAGATAAATGAGATGAGATCACATAGAACATGAAAGACAGGCGAGTTTGAGGGTGCTGGGCATCATAAAAACACACCCTCAAACAAAAGCCTCAAAAAAAAAACCTTGGAAACATGTTCTCCTGTCCTATTGTCTGTTCCTGTTCTCTACCCCCCCCCACACACACACACAATCCGTAGGCACTAGGATCCTGCTTCCCCAAAGGGGGATACAGAAGTTAGAACTCCCTTTGTCTAAGCCCAAGGTTTAAAAGTACTGCTCTCACTCCCCACTAGAAACTGCCATAAAGGAATTCTCTGCCGCATCTCATGGCATACAGTAAGACACTTCAATACACCCTGCCTTCAAACCAGAAGGACTGAAATACTACACAGAGACCAGAAAAAATTTCAAATAAACAGACCTCTCGGGGTTCATGTCAGAATTGGACTCTGCCCATTTTAAACAATCATATTTCTGTATGCCTTTCCCAAAACTTAAAAATTAAAAAAAGGAATAGGTTTTCCATTTTAGATTTCTGAATCTTTTCTCTAAAGGATTCCATATTGTGTAAGATTCTGCTCATTTGAGGCTTCTCGCTGGTTCATCTATCTTTTGTTTAGGATATAGGCCAATACCATGTGTGACAGGCAGGAGGAACCACTGTCTTACCTCCCCTGCAGGCCTGATAAAAATATGTGAGGATATTCAACTTGCAGATTATCTTTTGAATAGGCAAAAGCCTTAACTTGTACCTAGCCAGTGTAATCGTAATGATGAAATGCCATTAAACTGTGAGTTAACTAATAGTACTTATGATATGCATTTTCCCTCATTCTGATTTAACACTACAATGGTCAACATCAATTGTCATCTTGTCAGGATCTAGACTCACCTAGGAGGTCAATGTCTGAGCATGAATATGGGTAGTGAGTTAAATGGGGTGAGAAGAATCAACTTATATGTCCTCAGCATCATCCCATGGACAGTAGTCCTCACTGCTGTGTGACCAGCAACATTGCATGTTCTTGCAAACAGGCCTTCACCACCATGATGGATGACATGCTTAATTTGTGAACCAAAATAAACATTTCCTGCTTCTGTCAGATAGTTTGTCACGTGAACGAGAGAAATAACTAATCAAAAGGCTTCCTAAGGCCATCTGACAAAACCTGAAGTTGGTTGTGCATTCTGGCCAGTGGTGAACAGTGAGGTACAGTGGCATCGTAGGGGCTGCCTGAATTTGCCTCCTGCACTGAGAGCTGAATGAGAATGGAAAACACGCTGAGCCAACGGGTACTGTAAAAGAGTCCTCCAAATCTATGTTTCCTCCAGATCAAAGTAGTGGTTTATGAGTGAACATGCTACACAGACAGGCATGTGTTGTATACATGTGTCATGGTCAACAACTCCATCTCTAAAGAGTGACAACTCTTATCCTGACCCACATTATCATCAACCAGTCAATGGCTTTTATGAAAAGCATTTATTCATTGGATGTGCCAGGCATTATGACCACTATCCCTAGAGTACAGAAAATAAATGTTATGTTTTTAATGGAGTTTATAATTTATAATGTACAAGCAGAAGAGAATATAAAAACTAATAATTACTTGTTGTAATAGCTGCTGCAATTTCCTGAGTTCTTATTATAATCTAAATCTGTAAGGTATTTTAACTAAACCCTGTTCTACTGCTATAAAATATATTGTCATTTCCCCTTACAAAAGAAGAAAATAATCTATCAGTTCGAGGTCACCCAGTTAAGAGAGAGCTGAGCAGTGGCTAGACACTCAATTGCTCTGAATCCAAAGCCTCTGTACACCGCATACCACACGTCCACCAGTCTAAATCACTATACCCTGAGTCTCTAAAAAGGAAAAAACGTAAATCCCACAAAATTCCCTAACTGTAAAAGCATTGAGGTAATATTCATTGAAAAAGAATCCAGGAGGACTGAGTAAGTACAGAAAACTGATGCTAATGAAAAAGCCAGACTGCTGTCAGAAAGTGAGCCAAAGCAGAGGCTAAAGTCCTCTGAAGGATATCCTAGGAACATGATCAACAGGAGCTCCAAGCTCTTAGGCACTCAGAAGCCTTTTCAGAGCCAAAACAGGTCAGAAAGCAAATTGAGGGAATACATCTTAAGGCCCAGTGGCTCTGGCTACAAGTTTGAAAATGCTCTAAGGCTCCGGTAGATGAATGACTTTGCATCGTGTTTTAGGACAGTTTCTGCCATCTGAAAACCACCCTAAGGATCCGTATGCAGTTGCTAGAGTCTAGGTCCAGGTGCTACTCCAATCAGATGGTGTGGGAGGCTCTCACCAGCTGAACCAAATGCACTTCGCTGCATCATATGCTTGGCAAAACTTAATTAATTTTATACATCACTACTTACCAAGAATTTATGTGATAAAATGTGTTTTATTCTTGGATAAATGACATGCAAGAGGTTACCAAAGGGAAGATATCAATAAAAATAGAATAACACATAACACACACACACACACACACACACAAATAAGCATATTTCACTTGAATGTAAGTGGCCATTTGAATGTAAGTGGTCATTTGAATGTAAGTGGTCATTCCACTTGAATATAAATTAAATGGCCATTTCATTTAGGAAAAAGCCTACATTCATTTATTCAAAACATTTACGTAATACCTATACTGTTGTTATCTGCACAAGTTGTCTATATGGTGAATCCTTTAACACTTTCACTATTCCTTTTGCAGATTTTCCATGCACTTCAGGACAGCAGGAGACTGCCATACACAGCTAAGCGCCTCATAATTAAGTGGCTTCCGTTAGCAGGGTACACATTCCTAGTCACACTGCCCCTGTGATGTGTCCTATTGCTTCTGTTTTCAAGAGGAAGAATCCAAACCTCATGAAGTTTGAGTAGTATGTTCTGTTACAAGTGGCCACTGTGATTCAAAAGAGAATGGCATCCAGAGGCTCAGATATTTGAATGTTTGTTCCCTGCTTGGAACTGTTTGGGAAGGATTAGATTGTGTGGTCCTTTTGGAGTAGGAGAATCACTGATAGTGGGCTTTGACGTTTCAAAAACCCATGCCATCTTAGGTTGCTTTCTCTCTGCCTTGTGGTTGTGTCTCAAGATGTAGGCTCTTGGTTAATGCTCCACAATCAGGCCTGCCTGCTTGCTGCCATGTTTTCCTACCATGATGGTCATGGAGTCATCCTCTAAAAACATAAGCCCCAAATTGTTTCTCTTATAAGTTACCTTGGTCATGGTATCTTAACCACAGCAATAAAAATGTTACTAAGACATGACCTATCCTGTATGTAAAGATACTATAAAACCTGTATCTTTGCTTCTAAATGTCAGGCCACAAATGTTAGCAGAAGCTATCAGAATGTCTACATAAAAGGGGGGAGTTGCATGTAGAAACTCATAATGGTTACGACACCAAATACAGAATCTGTACAAGCTCAAGCCAGACAAAATTTCATCTTAGCGAGGACAGAGGTAATTACGAAGATTAAACTCTAGCTCAGGAGCTATTGATAACTGATAGAAGAGGCTGTTTGTTTTGCTTTGTTTTTTCTGTAAGTATAAGACTCCTGGTAGGTTGAACATTCTCTAGTGGATGGACACACAGTCAAGAGTATATTGGTAGAACTAATTGGACTTCACAGACTAAACAATGAAACACAAAGTTGGGTGGGTATGAAATTGGGAGATAGCTGGGAACAGTTTTGGGGAAACAGTGAGCAGGATAAAAAATTCCCAAATTTCATACATATTATATATATAATATATATTATACATACATTTTATTATATATACATATATATACATTTTATATATACATATTATATATACACATACATACATATTATATATATAAATATTTATTTTATATATATTACTTAGTTAATAGTTTGTGAAGAATCTAATGATAATTGAGAATCTCGTGATTATTTTTGTTCAGGCTTTACTATTTCGATGTCTGTGTCGAATCAACTACCTGGAGGAATGCCTGTAAGGTATGTATACAGTTATTTTCAGCAAATGTTTTAGCAGGTCTAATATAAACAGGAATTGAAAATAGCAAGAGAAATGTAGTTGTTTAAAATACATGTGTGAGTGTGCTTCTTTCTAAAGTGGTATTTATCATTCCTACAATTCTAGCTCTCCAGTCCTATCACCCATATAAGGCACCTCCCAATTGCCCGTGGCTCCAGCTCTACGGAGATCTGACACCCCCAGCTTCTGGGGGCGCCTGTGCTCATGCCCCTTCTTCCATACCTACATAAAACGAAACCTAAACAAAATAAAATACGACTTTATTTTGATAGTTTCCCAATGTTCCTTGTGTCACAGTATTTATTTCTCTATTTTCTTTAAAATTTAACCATCAGCACAGAAATAAGGTAGCATGAGGGTTTTAAATATTGACTCCCATGTAAGATTTACAGAGCATATGTTAAGGAAATGATGTGTTGCAACTTTTGGTAAGTATGTTATGTATTAGTCATCACAGACTGGAAAATACAGGGAAAAAAAAGAAGGGATTTTAGAATTTATAGGGACTGAGGTTTATTGGAAAAAATTTCATATGGTTGCAAAACTGTATTGATTAGTGTATTATGGCCATTATATCATGAGTGCATTTGCCCCATATAAAACTGCCTCAGAAACACTAAGGATGTGTGTTAGTTGTCTCTTAGCACAGAATCTGGGTAAGTTCCACAGAAGCAATAAAACTATATGTTCTCTTCAGCCATTCATAATCTCCAGTCAGTTAGACAGGAGATATGGTTCTAACCTCTCTCTTTTCTTATTTTCTTTTTTATGTCCAAGTAGGCCTATGAGCTCAGCTTTCACATCCAATAACAATTGGCTAAATGCTTTGATTTGGGCCCACAAGCTGATGATTTTCAATCACACAACAGCATTCTGAAATGGGACCTTTAGCACTGAGCAATCTCACAGACGAGGACTTTTAGCAGCAGATGTGCAGGGGATAAGAATGTTTGATACTGAAAGGGAAAGGCTTGCTGAAGAAGTCTCTTTCACGAAGCACACAGGCTAGCTCAAAGGCTGAAAATGCAAGAGGCTGTAGTATTTGGCAATATTATCAAGAGATACAGCAAGCAAACATTTGAAAGCATGCTTTCCTTAAGCCATTGGTGAGATTTCTGCAGTAATGGCACTCATGGTTACACTCACTCTCCTGCCCATGCTCTGCCCTTCCATAACTTTCCTCTTTTCATAAACTATTTTATCATAAAATGAAAAAATGCATATACCAAGAAAGCTGGAGATTTAACATTGTCTCCACACTATAGTAAAAAGAGTGGGCTCTCATTAGTCACAGACAATGATGTTGTTACTTGTGAAGGTTCAGTGTTCGTTTATAGGTTAGTGAAATGATTCCTGAGAAACAAGGCAGCACATTCTGGGTACGGCCACCCCAAGGCTTGTTTTCCTTCTTCCTGAATTCACGTGTATGCTAGTCATTTATCATGCTAACAGTTGGGAGAGATACTCACGTCAATGTTGTTCAGTGTATTGAAGTACATCAGATCATGTAGCCTTTTGAATGCTTGATTTGGATACTGAAAGTTGAAGGTTGAAAATGGAGATTCAGGGTCATCAAAAATGTCAAAGTCAGCTATTTCTTTCTCTTCTTTGGTTTCCCTTGGGACACCTATATGCCAAAAAGAATATGAATCTTGCTTCTGAAAAATTAAAAAGAAAAATCTTCCAAACCATATAAACTGTGAAGACAGTACCGAAAGTCACCCGAGAGCCCATGATTCTAGTACCTACATCTTTCCCAGTCAGCCACACTCAAGTTGGTACGACACGCAGCGCCTTTGCCTGCGCGTACATGGCTGTAAAAGGCGATTCTATATCCTGGGAGCTCTGCCTTATATTTTCCCAGATGGGTCAAATGTTCCTCTTGGGGTAGCTGGCTTTCTAACATGTGGTATGTCTTCTGTCTCCCTGCCCAGTATCACTTCCTCTCTCTCACAAATAAACCCTTTGCACTCGAAACTTGTCCTGAGAATCTTCCTCTGGGGAAATCCAACCCAAAATATTGAATCCTATTCAACCCGCAGAAACCCCTGGACTTACCAACCTCTTGTTTTCTCCTGAGAACTACCAGTAATAGAAAAAAATTCTAGGTTGCTTTCAGTTTGAACCAACTTTTTAATTTGAAACTAAGGTTTCCATTTGAAACCAGAAATGACACACAGCCTTCCTTCTGCCATCACAACTCCACCCTTACTAATTGTTTTATCATTCTGAGAAATCTAGGGAAAAAAATATTTTCTGTATTCCCTCATCCGTTGTGATGTGTGTGTGTGTGCTGTTTGTATCTTTTGATTCACAAAATAGAAAACTGCATCTTCTGGTCTGAAAATATTTAGAATTTAAAGCCTTAGACATCCCTCTTTTGTTAACGAGTATCTTTTTGGATGCCAGAAAGCCCACCTACTCCTCCAGATATAGTAAAAAAGAATAACCATTCCTTGAACTAGATTCTCATTTGTAAAATACAATGTGACAGCCCAAAAGCTTCAGCTATGCTGTCTTGTTAGACTACATTGAGTTTTGGGGTCAATTAATATTCCAAGAGCCTTTTTCATGATTTTATTTTTAAAAGAAAAGCCATTTCACAAAGATGAAAGTCAAACTATTTAATATCCTTTAGAGAAGGAAGCCCTTCAAACCCACGACTCTGGTTCAACGCCCTAGCAATTTTTGCTGAGCTTGTCATTCATCTTTCAGTTTCTCTATTATAAAGAACTTTAACTCTTGGGGGTGGGGTGAGGAAAGGAAGAACTTAGGGCTCTCAGATCACAGCTATTTGTCACAATGAGAGAAGCACTCCATGTAGTCATGGTTCATAAGACAGCCTCCGTGGAATATAAGCATCAGTGTAAATTAAAGACACCTTAATTTCAGCCATGTTGCCAGCCACACTTCAATTTCATAGAAACATACCTGGGGCCTTGTACTTTCTGAAGTTGATGTTAGCCAGAACAAAGTGGATAATGGTTGGGCAATCTTTCTCCACATCAGGATTCTTGGGTTTAAAAACATAGCACTCCTTCAGTCCTTCCCGATCAAATACATAAGGATCAATCTTTGGAAAGGGGAGCTTGTTCATTTTAGCCCACTTCTCTGCAAGCAGAAGTTCCTGCAGGGAAGAGAAAGATGCATTTGGAAATTTTCAGTCTGCATTTGTTCATCCAGTCTGTTCATTATTCTAAATTCACTGAGTGTTAGTATCTGCCTGCAGCTGCTAAGACAAAAAAAAAAAAAAAAAATTAACACTGTTCAAAGGCTGTGAAAATGTCCAATATCTGTAAAAATTACTCTCTAAACAAACCTGGTGTCATTATGTCAAATCTCAGCACGGGCTGACTAAACAGGCATTTGACAAATTTATTAATGAACTGAACTGAGTAAGAATTTGCTAGAGAAAAAGATAAATGGGTCCAAAGTATTTGCAACTATATGAATGGGTTTTAAGCCTTGGGGCGTTAAACACTCTCAAGAGTGAAGAATGAGAAACCCTGTGTCTTGGTTGGTTTGTGCTGTTGTTTTGTGTCAAATTGACACAAGCTAGGGTTATCTGAGAAGAAGAAAGCACAAGTGACAAAATGCTTCCATTAAGACTGGCTTGTAGGTAAGCACGTGGGGTACTTCTCTCTCTCTCTCTCTCTCTCTCTCTCTCTCTCTCTCTCTCTCAATGTTTCAAAACCAGGCTTTTCTCCATAGCCAGTGCACTTTTCTTTTTTTTCTTTTAACTTTTATTAATTACACTTTGTTCACTTTGTATCCCCCCCATAAACCACTCCGTCCTTCCCTCCCATCCCCACCTTGCCTCCCACTTCACGCATTCCCCTCCCCAAGTCCACTGATAGGGGAGGTCTTCCCTTCCTTCTGATCCTAGTCTATCAGATCTCATCAGGAGTGGCTGCATTGTCTTCCTCTGTGGCCTGGTAAGGCTGCTCCCCTCTCAGGCGGAGGTGATCAAAGAGCAGGCCAATCAGTTCATGTCAGAGACAGTCCCTGCTCCCATTACTATTGAACCCACTTGGACACTGAACTTCCATGGGCTACATCTGTGCAGGGGTTCTAGGTTATCTCCATGCATGGTACTTGGTTGGAGTATGAGTCTCAGGAAAGACACCTGTGCTCAGATTTTTTGGTTCTGTTGCTCTCCTTGTGGAGCTCCTGCCCTCTCCATATCTTACTATCCCCCACTTCTTTCATAAGATTCCATGCACTCTGCCCAACAGTTGGCCATAAGCCTCAGCATCTGCTTTGTACAACTAGGAATAGCGCTTTCTCAAGATACAGCCATACCACTCCTAGGCATATATCCAAAAGAGGCTCAAGTACACAATAAGGACATTTGCTCATCCATATTTGTAACAGCTTTATTCATACTAGCCAGAAGCTGGAAACAGCCCAGATGCCCCTCAGTGGAGGAATAGATACAGAAATTGTGGTACATCTACACAATGGAATATTACTCAGCAATAAAAAACAAGGAAATCATGAAATTTCCAAGTAAATGGTGGGAACTGGAAAAGATCATCCTGAGTGAGCTATCCCAGAAGCAGAAAGACACACAGGGTATATCTCACTCATATAGACATATAATATAGGATAAACCTGCTAAAATCTGTACACCTAAAGAAACGAATCAAGAGGGTGGACTCTTGCTAAAATGCTCAATCCCTATCCAGAAAGGCAAAGAGGATGGACATCAGAAGAAGAAGAAAACAGGAAACAAGTTAGGAGCCTGCCACAGAGGGCCTCTGAAAGGCTCTGCCCTGCAGCACACTTTTCTTCAACAGTGATTGATGGGGAAAGGTCCAGCATACTGTGGGTGTTGCCACTCCTGGGAAGGTAGTTGTAAGGTATGTAAGAAAGCAAGTTGAGCAAGCCAGTAAGCAGCACTTCTCCCTCGCCTTAGCATACATTCATGCTTACAGATTCCTGCCTTGAAATGCTGACCCAACTTCCTGGGCAACGGGTTACAAGCTGAAAAATAGCATAAACCTTTTGCTCCCAAAGTTGCTTTTGGTCATAGAGTTTCATCATAGCAATAGAAACCCTAAGACACCATGTTACTAGATTTTATACCTGCCATCTTCATCAAAGTGTAAAAAACACGTCAATTAAATTGTTTTACTAAGAATGTGAAATTCAAGTGCAGCTCATCATTAACTTCAGAATCAACATGGCAAAGGCTCTTGTATCACTGGTAAGATTCTTTGTAGAGAAAATTCTTTAAAAATGGAAGTTGCAGGCTTTTGAGTAGCTATGACATACAGTTGGATTGTAGAGCTTTTGGTGTTGGATGTTCCTACTTAATGGTTTCTGTAAGTTCTTGGGTATGATAGTATATCATATTTCATAGGATTTTGTATTACTAGTAAATCGGTTTTTAAAGGATGTTTCCTTTTGATTTTTTAACATTTGTTATAAAATTATGCAAATTTTAAAAATTAATTAGTTTTATGTTTAAATAATATGTTTACATCTCTAAATTGGCAGAGGGGGTTTTTGTTTGTTTGTTTGTTTGTTTGAAAAGGAAATGGAATTTCAGGCCTCCACAATGAGTGATGAGTTTAGTGAGAAACCCACTTCAATTAATGAGGTGGAGAGCCATTGCAGAAGACATCTGATCTCCACCTCTGACCTCCACACGCAGGTGCAGGAACATGCATGTACCCAACATTTTCACATGTTTACACACAACATAGACATGTACATAAGCACTCCATTCACACACACATTTGTGCACATGCATGCACCCACATGCACAAACCACATACAAAATGTACATAAATAACAATTTAAGACAAATTTAACCTGGGGAATCAACAAAGTAGACCTTATTACTCTTTCTATGCAGTCTCAGGGGCCAGGATAAATAAATGGTTACAGAGCACTGTGGTGTAAAACCACAGACTGGGCCCAACACGCCTGAGTCCAAATGTCAGTTCTCTAGTCTGAGCTTGGTTCTGCGCTTAATATTCTCAACTTTAAAACACGAAGATGAATTAGCATTTACCTAGACTAACATTTATCACACAGGTAAGTGCTATACAAATATCTAATCTATAAACAGGGTTAAAGAGAAGGGAAAAAAATGAAGAAAACAAAAGGAAAAGAAAGTAAGAAAAGCAGGAACCAATTAGAGAGATGTTTAAAGAGACAAAGTTTTGAGCAAACCACTAAAGTTTCCTGTTTTCAAAACATGCTTGTCATATTGATTTAGTCAATGATACTCATTACTGGCTGCCCTAAGTCACAGGCTTGGAGCTGAAGGCAAACCAGTCAGTGCGTGCTGTTGAATGGCTTTCAACACTACAGCAGCTAGACCCTTCCAGGGAAGAGAGAGCAAGCCCGTGACCTTTCGGATCCAAAGCTGTCAGAGATGGTATGAAAAAGTTACCCATTTCCAGAAGAGTGTGCAGTAAGCCTCGACTACTTCCTCAGAATATTTATCAATTCATACAACAAATACCACTGAGCCTCTTACCATGCCCTACCCTTAAGTGGGCCCTGAATTTGAAGCTTTGAAGCATTTAAGTCAATGAGAGAAATAACTAAAAAGTAGTTTAACAGTTGGGGAAAGGATAGAAGGCAGAGGCTGACCGTGTACCTGGGTTATACAGTTTAACAGGTCCACCTTAAATAGACATGTGCTAATTGGATGATCCAAGACCATCTACATAAGCACCACAGCCACCAGGCACCGTTCATGTGAGGCCACCTAAAATACACTACATGACATCTTAAAGTCTCTGTGGGGATTGTGAGATACAGATAGCATGGGGACTAGCATGTACGCTATCCCCGAAATGACCAACTCGAGAGCACATCTCACCTATATCTCATACTTTCCTATTTCTCCCTACTATACTTTCTACCTCTGCAAAATAAAACCAATTACTGCTATCTTCACAGAGTCGCCGAGAAGATTAGAGATGCGATGTGAAAAGCTTAGGTGGACAAGCAAGCAAGTACTTTAATCTGGTATCTGAGATTCAGAAAATATACAGTTTTCACTACTCTTCTTGTTTCATAAAAGTCATGAGCTTTACATGTATATGTATTTATGAATATACACATACATTCCTAAATACAACCTGATCAGTCTGTATACTGTTACTTGTATGCATGTTTTCAGGGATAACCATTTGGTATTGGGTAACCAATTGGTATGCTTTTCCCTGGGGATGGCTATTTCTCCTGCCCTCATGATTCCTTATTTGCCTGTAGTTCTTTGTGTAGTGTTGAGGCCTCCTAGTCTTTCTCTTCAGCCTCAAGAGAGAGCAAGGAGGGGCATATGGGAGAGTTTGGAGGGAGGAATGGGAAGGGGAAATGTAGCTGGAGTTTTTCTGCTTTGTGGGTTCCTTACTCTCTTCCACCCATCTCTACCTTTATTCCACCCTTCCAACCCCCCAACACTAGGTAGGAGAGAAAGAAGGATAAATGGGAAAGAGGGCATCTTTATCATTAGGCTATTTCTTGTTGATTAAGGGCATCAAGTTCCTTGGGGCAAGTTTGATCTTCATCATCAGAATATTCAGTTTCTTCTCCTCGTCTCTTTGCACTTGACCACTTGGCAGGCAAACAGCAACACACCACAACAGCAGCAAGTAGAAAGCGGCAAGCAGCAAACAGCAGCAGCAGCAAGCTGCAGCCCCTCTCAGGGCTCCAGCATTTATATACCCTCTCAAGAGTCCCCAGAATTCCAAATGCCATACACTTGCAGAAACTATCTTCAGCTGGCAAAATCATGCCCTGGCTGTGCCCTACACAAATCATAGTCAGCTTCTGTGGAAAATCTTAAGCGTCACCATATCCCATACCTGGGACTAAAACAAAAACTTATCCCTGTAACATGTCGGTGTTTTTAAGAAAACCAAAAATCCTCACTATGGAAAAATGAGGTTATTATGTTATAATCTGAAAAAAAGTAAGCAATAAAAAATCCTGAATATTCTAGCAAACTAAAGAAGAAGAAGAAGATGAAGAAGAAGAAGAAGAAGAAGAAGAAGAAGAAGAAGAAGAAGAAGAAGAAGAAGAAGAAGAAGAAGAAAGGCTATGAACTTTGATTGATCAATTCTTCCAGAATTTACAAGGAAATTCTGTGGGGAAATTCTGTGGGGAAAAGGAATTCAATGAATACAAAAGCAGTTGCTCTAGAAAAAGTTTTTGGTGAATACAGCTATGCTTTGCTAAAAAGTTAACAGATGTAAAACTTCTCACTTGAAGTTTGCGAACACTTTTCTCATTCCTCTTTCCTCCCCCGCCCACCTGGTCCAGTTGAGCTCCTCCTGTTAGTCACGTCTAGCACGAGCCACAATGTTTCATTCACGATTATTCAACATCACTGTCAGACCAAAGCTCATGCAGTTAGGCACTTGCGTGAGGGCAAGGAAAAGCAGCTTTCTCGTGTTTACAAACTGAGTCAGGGGATGACCACATGATGTGTGGCTGTGTGGAGAAAGAGGGAAAGGGAACCAGTTGTAGTAGAGGTCTGGCTATTTTTAGCTGGACAGTTATACTGGAATCAGGAAGTGACGGAAACTTTCCCTTTTCTTCTCCTATCCCGATGTGGAAAAGATTAAACACTGGTGACTGCAAAGGCTGTGATTACAGGATGGAGAAACGTCTCCTTCCTGGTGTCTCTTTCCTCTCCAGAAAGACTGAGAAACAATGACACAGACTGTGAGTAAAGCTCCTTTCTTCCAAGATGCTTCACTGTTCCAGGCACTGATGTTCTGTAAGTTAACGTAGTACTAACTACAAACACAGCTTTCTATAAAGAATTAGGGACTCTCTTCCAAAGGATACTTTAAAAAATGCCTGTGCTCCTTTTGAGTACAAAACCATAACAACAACAACAAAAAGCAAATTAATATAGCAGCTTTCAACCTGTGGATTGCAACCACCTTGGGGGTCTAATGACCTTTTCTTATGGGTTGCCTAAGGCCATCAGAAAGCACAGATATTATGTTACAATTCATAACATAGCAAAATTACAGTTATGAAGTAGCAACAAAAACAATTTTACGGTTGGGAGGGTCACCATAACATAAGAAACTGTATTAAAGGAATGTTGAGAACCACTGATTTAACTGAAATATATCCAGATTACATTATAAAGTACAAGTGCCAATTAATTAATTTAGGTATATAATATATATTTCCCTGTGTAAAGACAGATAAGTAATAAATTGGTTTTTCACTATAGAAAATGGGACTTTCATATGTATGAAAACCTAGCATAGATTCTTACTATCGTACAAATTTCTCATTATTTAAAACCCATTTTTAAGATTGGGGAGCTAGATGGCCTAACAGCATATAAATGATGTAATGTTTAAAACAATATAATGATTTTTTTTTAAATCAAAGGAACTAATACAGGAGGGGACAGACAGAACTACCACTTTGAAGTCAATATTTGTGGTTACGGTCACCATCTCTTCTAATGGGGAGCTTAGTGTTGGTCTTCAGGGGCCTATAAAGCAGTATGTAGGGGGACACCAAGATTGCATAACACTTAGAGCAGATAGCACCCCACCATGAGCCAGGTATACACCTGCAGAAAACGTCCCTGGGAAAATCTGTATTGGCTCTATGTGCTCATCACAACTCATCAGACCTTCAGTGACTGAAATGGGTATGGTAGATTGAAAGGTGACCCCAAAAGGATAAACCCACACCTACTATGAATGTGACCTTATTAAAGGGGTTCTTCAGAAAGTTATATTATCATCATCATCATTGTTATCATCAGTGCCATCATCATCATCATCATCATCAGTTGATGATGATGTTCTCAGGGGTCTGAGAACAACTTTCTGGAGTCAAATTTATCCTTCCACTGTGAACCATGGGGCTAGAACAACTCAGGTTATCAGGTTCATGCAGCCAGTGCTTTCAGCCTTCATCCATTCCACTGGCTCCGAAGAAAGCTCTTCCCAGTATAATTAAGGCTCTTGAGCTGTGCTTAGCCTCGATTATGGGATAAGGAGTAAGTATAATGATTGTTTTGCTAACAGAAGGCAAAGAGACTCATAACTACATAGGCCAAGTAAAGACTGAGGTGATCCAGCCACACTGCAAGGAGCATGCAGAGCTACTAGAACCTGCAAAAAAGGTTCCACTACAGAATCAGGGTTCTACCGCAAATCCTAACAGCGAACACAGCCCTGCTCAGACCCTGCTCAACTGCTGGCCCCCAAAACGGAGATACAGTACTTCTCTGCAATTTTAAGCCATATACCTGATGTCACTTTTTAATAACAATTCTGTGATGGTAGCACGAGAAGCAAACCTGCAGGTGCCGCAGTCAGTGCTGGGCAGAGTCCTCAGGCATGCTGTACCACCATTACCCAGGTTAATGCATTGCTGTCTGCACATCTGTCACTTGGACTGGCTCAGGTGGGTATTTTCCCTCACAAGGCACGGTAGGACAGTGAGCAGAAAGTCTCTGCTAGGCGATGAGGTGACCCAGGTTAAGACGTAAATCACACAGGTCTACACCAAGAGCCACACCCAGTACCTACACATGAATGAGGCTAATGTAGAAACCACAGCTTAGTTTGTTTTATTTGTGGGCCCCCCCCAAATGACCTATATGGAGATGGATTTAGCAAGGATACATTATTTCTAACACTCGTGAAGTATAGCCCACTTCATGCTTCCCTTAATAGTTCATCTTTCTCTCCCCCAAACTCCCCCCAACCACCACCTCATTGCCTTCTCCATTTTCCTTTTGTTTTATGGAGTGGACCCATTGTTCTGTCTGGCCTTTGGTCATGAATCACTGAATCATTCAAAAGAGTACTGAAAGAGTTAGCCAGACCCATGTACAATATATGATATGTGTTATAACAGAGTACGTTATCACAAAATGACTTAAAATATTGTTTTCGTAAAATATGCTGGGCAGTGGTGGCACACACCTTTAATTGCAGCGCTCAGGAGGCAGGATCTTTGTGAGTTTGTGAGTTTGAGGCCAGCCTAGTCTACAGAGCAAGATCCAGGACAGCCATGGCTACACAGAGAAACCCTGTCTCGAAAGACAAAAAACAAACAAACATACAAACAGCAGCAAAAACGGTAGTGAGCTGTATCCCAGCTTCCTTGCTCTTCAATCAAAGCCAAAACAGCCTTCTCCCTTCTGTTTACTTATGAATGCTCTGGCCATTGAGACAAGTGCCATGAGCATTACAGGCAGGCAGGCCTTAATGTGAAACAAACAGACGTCTGTATCTACATTACTAATGAGCAATAAAAGTGATACTTGATAAAAATGAGACACAGGACTGCTTTTCCTAGAGAAACTAATAGGAATAAGGTTTGGACTCATGTAATGTAAGGATCATGAGACCAGACTTTTTTAATAGTCTTGTAAAGAAAACAGCACCCCTTTTACTGATACTGTTAACTTTGGATACATAACCTTTATCAAAAGCCAGGATACTTAGCACTGTATAGCCTCCTAGTGAAATCTGAGATTTAACTGTACTTAGGAAATGCTACTCATATCAGCAAATAATAAATGAAGTCAATAGCTCTTTGCTTTTCTTTCTTTTTCTTTTTAAAATAGAGTTCATGCTAGCTGTGAACTCAGGTATCTGAGTATGATCTCAACGTCTGTACCCCTGCCTCCACATCCCAAATGCTGGGATTGCATGGGTACCACCACCCTAGATTTTATGAGGTGTTAGGGATTGAATCTAGAGCCTTCCTGCATGGCAGGCAAGAACTACTGAGGCAATGTCCAGTCAAAGATGTAATTTCTCACCACATTTACATTCTACTCTTTAATGAAAATGTCTATATTTTAGTCTCAAAAGCAGAAGAGCAGACTAGTGAGATGGCTCAGTGGATAAATGTCTAATGACCTGAGTTAGACCCACACGAAGGAAGGAGAGAACCAACTCCTACAAATTGTCCTAAGACTTCTACAGAGGCCCACATACACACACACACACACACACACACACACACACACACACACACACACTAACAACAAGGACAATAATAATCATTTTTAAACATAGAAAATTGGGCCCTGGAGAGATGGCTCCTGATTGAAAGCACTTAATTTGAAAGCATGAGGAACTGATTTTATTCTCTAGCACCCATGTAAAAATCCAGGCATGGTTGCAAACGCTTGGGGAATGGAGATGGGCAGGACTTAAAACCTAGCTGATGACCCAGCCTAGAAAAAAACTGTGAGCTTCTGGTTCATTTGGAGGGTCTGTCTCAAAGGAATAAGGTGAAGACCAATACCTCAAATCCTGCTCTGGCCTTCACACATGCCTAAGGGGTTGTTTGCACTGCACACTCACATGAGTGCACCACATACATATAATACATACACTAGCATACAGACATATACACCCATACACACCTTCAAAGAGAGAGTGAAAGAGGAAAAACCCATCAAAACACCAGCATCTTTTATATCTAAGTGGGTTGGAATATCTTCCATTTTTCATATGTCTTCTAAGTATATGTGCTTCTTAATGATAAAAAGTAAAACGTTTTAAAGCTCTTGAAAAATATAATGCCTCTTATTTGTATTACTAAGTGGTATCCCAAAACTCCTTGGCTGGCGGTAGGTATCATCTCATTCAGTAGTAAAACTCTGACTCATATCAAATGATGGCTTTGACATTTTGCACTCCCATTGGTTAAATGATTAATACAGTGTCTTCTACCATCAGAACCACCTCCTCGGAGTCATCACTGGAACCTACCTCCTCCTTGTCCCTCACGGGTCACCAGGTTCTGCCCGTGGCTTGCATAATTCAAGATTTTATTATGCTATGCTGGGGTTACAGTAAGTCATAAATTTAACCTTTTGCCTTCCATCCACCAACTCAGGTTAATCATCCTAAGATTCCAATTTCATTATTTCATTTGGCTGCTGGAAATCCTCCAAGGTTCCATTTCCTACTTTCTAATCTTAAAAATTTTTCCCCTGGAGCCCTCCTAAGAGCCTGTCACAGTCAGAACACCCTGCTCTTTCCAGCTTGCTCACTGCCATTTCTGTGACGTTTTCATCCCTTTCACTTATTTCCCTGTTCATTGAATCCAGGAAGCACCAACACATTTGCATACTGATCCTCCAAAATGCACGCAATTTGTCATCTTCTTACCAGCTCCCGTTTCTTGTCTGAATACTGCTAACAGCCTCAAAAGAGACCAAACAACAACATATTTTGAACATGTGAAATTTTACAGGTAATAAAGATTTATCATCATACACACTCCTCATCCTAGGAACACTTAGTGCTTCCCACAGTTTGCCTGAACTGTCAATTTGACACAGCCTAGAGTCACGGAAGGAGGGAGTATTAATAGAGTGACTGTCCAGATCAGATTGGCATATGGGCATTGTCTTGATTCCTAATTTATATAAGGGGACCGAGCCCACTGTGGGATGCATCCTTCCATGGGCATGCTCCTATTCTCCTTTGTGAGGCTCCTTACCTTGAAAGGAGGGCTTGTGTCACTTGGCCTTGCAGAAAAGTCAAAGGAGATGATGAGATCCACCCCTCTCTGAGGTCGCAGAATCAAGGGATATGGCAGGTTAAAGGTGAGCCCACTGTCTACAACATGAATCTTTTTACTTTTGACATCCAGAGGTTCATATATTCGTTCAAATTCATCTGGATCTTTAAAGACAAAAGGCAAGAGAAGAATGGATTAAATGGTCATTTGACAGTAGTTTAGGTACATAAATGTCCATTGTAAATATGACAGACAGAGCTCTGCGTGGTTAGGTCATCCAACTTTGTTAAAATCAGTTACAAGTTTAACTCTGACAGATGTAGATAAATTCACATCTTTAAGTTTTAGTTTCTTCATGTGTACTATCAGCACAAAGGCTTTTATCAAATAAGATGCTAAGGCAGGAACTTAGCTCAGGCACTGTCATTGACACTAGTCACGATGTCTTTAGTAATATTATATCCCATTACCGTGTCTTTACTGATTTGAAGACATTTCTTCAGACATCATCTTGTTTAATTTTTGTAGCAGAGAGCCAAAGGAGAGGACATTTAGAAATGGAGGGTGAAGCAAATTAAAAGCCATCTATAAAATGAAACAACCGGGAAGAGGCTGAGTCCGAACAGATCTATCTACCTCTCTCTGGACTGACTGCACATTATATTGAGAATAAGGGTCCAAGATAAAATTCCAAACGACACACTCCGTAAGTATGAGCTGTGTGACCCCATTCAGGAACAATTCTGGGAATGAACAAGCCAAGTAAACTTTAAAAGGTACCATGATTTTACTGCCAAGTAAGCAAACGCACTGATGAGACAATGCAGCGAGAGGCCTGCCATGGCAGAAGCATCAGCAGACAACATGCTGAAGAAGGAGCACCTATGATCAAGGTGCTCATGATCAAACAAGCATCTTTATCTGCTCCGTGATCAAGGGAGACATTTCTGAGAAGGCATCTTTGGCCTGAAACAAGAATAATGATACAAAAGTGTCCAACCAATATTTCTGGAATTGTCCATTTAATAATCTCAGAATGCCTGCCCTGAAGAACTAATAACAGAGAGGTAAGAGCCAGGACTAAGGAGGGACCAGTGGACAATCAAAACCGCTGAAACCATTTCAAATGGATGGCTTAAGAAGCAGGGACTACACTGCATAGAGCTGATCCATGAATACCTTCCAGCATGCGACCGTGGTTAAACACAACATTAAAAACGTTAATGATAGAATCTGTTTAATGCAGGGATTTTTCTCTAATATAAGACACGAGAATTCACTGGCTTTGAAGACCCTGTGTTTTCTCTTTTAATTCTAGCTAATAGGTTCAGCAAAATAGATCAGAAAACTAGCTGTCTCCTTTTCTTAAGGCCAAGATTGCCTTGAGGAGATGATGGCGACGTGCATGCATTCCTGACCTGACTGGGTCTGAGTACCACTGCTCTGGCTCCAGGCAAACTCACATGAAGTAGTGAGTCTTTACTGCGTTGCCATGAGCACAAGTTTGTGAAACATTAAGAGCTGTTCCACACGCAAAACAAGACTTCCGTGATCAAAGAGATTTCAGAAAGTCGGGACTGGACATGTTATAGTAACAGTCAAGGAGATGGCATGTTCCCGGGAGTAACAGCAGTTTGTGTGAAGTTCACAATGAGGCTTTCCGACAGCTACCATTCATTTTTTATTTTATAACAAACTATGGATTATGCCAACATAACTGGTCAAGATATGCAACTAATAAAAGGCCTGGTTTGGGTTTCAGATGTCAGTCAGCTTTGAACATAAGTATTCGAACCCTCAGAGTAACACTTAAACTGAGCAGGCTGTCTCAGTATGTTATGAGAGAGGGGAGTCAGGTTTTGAAAGTATATTTATACTTTTAAGGCCAATTTCTCATGTGACAACTACTATGTAGAAAGTTTGTTTTATGCTTCAATGGGCAAAATTCCCCCATGTCTGAAAGCACTCAAAATTTCTCTGTGAGTGAGTTTATCTGGTTCTCTGGCAGATACAGAAAGAACTGCATTGTAAGTCTATAAGGTTCTTTAAAGCGGTGGTTCTCAGCTTTCCTGTTTCTGTGACCCTTTAATACAGGTCTTCATGCTGTGACCCCCTACCATAAAATTACTTTGCTGCTACTTCTTGACAATAATTTTGCTACTCTTATGCGTCTTAATGTAACTATCTAATATGCAGGATATCTGCTATGTGACCCCCATGAAAGGTTTGTTCAAGCCCCAAAGGGGTTACAACCCACAAATTGAGAACCATTGCCTTAAAGAGTTAAGCTGTATCTGATGAATCCATCACATAGATTTCAATTCACAACAGACAAATATTTGGATATCTGTGTTTTGAACTCTGTCCTGAATCAACTCACGTCGACTTCCTAGTCCAGATAATGTGTGCCACAGTAAACAGTATAAAAACAAAGTAAACAGGAAAGAAGTCACATGACTGATGAACAACTCCTCCAAACTTTGTTTCTGCAGGCATATAACTATATTACAGTCATTGTTTTACAATTTATCTTGTTTAAAAATGCCTGGAAGCTGAAGTCATAGGCACACAATACTGCATTTATTTTTTCATTCTTACTTTGGACTAAGAAACTGTTTTAGGACACGCAAATTTTAATGTGTGTGAACAGAATTATCATAGAATAAAATGTTTTTCCCAACATTAACATGTAGATTGGACACAAGCCTTTAACCTTTCTTTTTTGCATGGAGGATGTATACAATTAAAAGGGAAATGGTCTTAATTGTTATCTTAATTGTGGCATTTCATTTATACAATACATAAGGTTTGGGGGTTGTTTACTTATATTATGGTTGTTTATGTATGTGGAGTAGGATGTCATGCAGAAGCCATGGCACACAGATGGAAGTCAGGGTTTTCCCTACCAGGTGGGTCTTGGGGATTTAATTTAGGTTGTCAGACAAGATAGTAAGTGCCTTTATGCTCTGAGCTATAAACAGAAATATTAATAAAATCTTTTGAACTAAAATGATCACAGTTTGTGATAAACCTTTAAACTTCCATGGTAAACAAGATTTTTCAAAAATGTGTAAGCAACTGAAAGAAGATAGGATGTATCTTTGGAAAGCCTCCATCTGAAAAAGAACTAACAAATTTGGCTAATTCAGTCTAATATACAATTATGTTTAGCAAATGGTGAAAGTCTAAACAATAAATTAGAATGAATTTATTATTGAACTGATTGGAACTTTTCCCTATATGTTTTAATTGAGTAAACACGAAATACATTACAGAACAATTTTAATATAATGTTTAGTGAGATGTACGAATAAACCTGTTTCCAAAAATTATTAATAGAAAACAGCTTTATGTTGGAACATTTCAAAAGCATCTCAAAAAACTGGAGCTGAAGAAATTGCTCAGTGGTTAAGAGCACAAATTGTTCTTGCAAAAGACCCAAGTTTAATTCCCAGCACCCACATAAGGCAGTTGTCAGCCAGGGCTCCAGCTTCAAGGAGCTGACACTCCTCTCATCTCCTTGAGCACACACACAAACACAGACACATAAACATAAGTAAAGAATGAAAACTTTAAAACTCTTTCCATCTGACCCTAGCCTATCAAGCCTCACCAGGACTGGCTGCCCTCTGTGGCCTGGTAAGGCTGCCCCCGACCCACCCCTCAGGGGGAGGTGATCCAAGAGCCAGCCACTGAGTCTCCCTATCAGTGGACTGGAGGAGGGGCATGGGAGGAGAAGAGGGAGGGAGGGGGATACAAAGTGAATAAACTGTAATAAATTTAACAAGATTTTAGAATAATTTCCAAACAAAACTAAAATCTCTACAACAAACCTCAAAAAACAAATATTCCATGCATATGATATATACACTTAGGATTATCAGCATATAGCTCCTTGTGCCATTCTCCATTCTCTTTTTTAATTGTGAATAAGTCTTTTTTCAGGGGAGAGGAATGAAATGAGGTGATATATACAGTGATTATTCTCCAAACCTCACCACAAGGGCCACACTCTTCTATAACTATACCCTCATTGACCCTCAGAATCAGGATGGCTAGTTCTCTCTTTTCCTATTAGTGTTACTGTAACCAACATATAGAAACCCTTCAGGAATCAGCTCTTGGAGGAAAGGCTTTAAGAGACTTTACTCCCTGTTTCTCCAACCAAGGACCATGTATGGATATAACCTAGAAATCCTGCTCAGATGTAGCCCATGGCAGGTCAGTATCCAAGTAGGTTCCCTAGTAAGGGGAACAGGGACTATTTCTGACAGGAACTCAATGGCTGGCTCTTTGACTTCCCCACCCCCGAGGGAGGAGCAGCCTTGCTAGGCCACAGAGGAGGACATTGAAGCCAGTCCTGAAGAGACCTGATAAGTTAGGGTCAGATGGAAGGGGAGGAGGTCCTCCCCTATCAGTGGACTTAGAAAGGGACAGGGAGAAGCTGAGGGAGGGAGGGTGGGGTTGGGAGGGAATGAGGGAGAGGGCTACAGATGAGATACAAAGTTAATAAACTGTAACTAATATAAAAGATAAAAAACTTATTTAAAAATTTTTTTAAAAAAGAGGCTTTAATCTTCTTGAAGGCAATGGCCAGGTTTAACTTGTTTTCTGGTGGATCTTTAGAACCTAGCACATTACAGGTACATCTAAATTCTGTATGACTATAAAAAGAAATCAAGGCAAGAAACCAGGTAAAGATTCTGAGCAACTTAAGACAGGGAGATCAATAAGGAGGCATAATTCTTACAGTCAGAAAATTTGGCTAATAAAAATACAGAATGGCCACTTTTAATCTGCATGTCACATAAGCAACAAGTGACTGTGTAGTTTCAATATACCTCAACTGTTTTTATGTTGTTTGTATACACATAAAATAGTGTTTAATATTAAAACTTTAACTGGGAATTCAGTGCTTTATCTTCCAGTCCAAAACACTGACAAATAAAAGCATATGCAATACCACAAAACTACCAGAAAGTTATTAAAATGTGGGATGAATTGGCTAGGATGCGTGCTACACAAACCCCAGAGGAACTATGTTGGAAAAAAGGACAATGAAAAAGAGATAAAACAAAGTATACATCAAGAAAACTTCCATTCTTACAGCAGCAAAACAATGACTAATGAAACTACCGGGGATGCTGTGTAGTGAAGGGGACGACTCACCAGCCAGACCCAGAGGTCTGCAACCCAAGCCCAGATTTGCTGAGCAATCTGGAACAAAGGTAATAGAATGATTTTCTCTCATATTCTTTGTCTAGAAAGTTTAAGTAGCTGAGGGGTCTTCATAGATCTAAAAGCTTGTGAGTCAGCCATCACCATAAGGCACAAGTTTCTAAAGAAACATTTGTCTGCCACAGAGAGTACAGCCATGTGCCACTAGCGATAATAATGACACCAACTGAATGTTTCAGTGCAATGTTAGTTCAGGTAAATCTACTTTCTCGCAGGTAGAATTTTATTATAGCCACTATGAATAGATTTGGGGCTAATCAATACATAATTAAAAGTAACTCATATCCTAGAGTTTAAGGGCATGCACATAATACAAAATGCAGTGGTTTTTCCCTTTAAAGTAAAAAACAAAACAAAACAAAACAAAACAAAACAAAACAAATTCTGAAACCTACAATAATGTAAAAAGTATTCTGTGGATGTGATGAACAAAATTCCACAGGAAATTTGGGGGAGGTTTTGTTATTGTTTCAAATATCCACTTTAAAGTTTTACAGCATCTTGATAATGACCCTAAGACAGAAATGATTAAGAAATAATATTTGGACAACTAAGGAAAAATGATGGTGTGATTGAAAAGAAAATTTAAGATCACCACAAAATAAAAGGATATATATCATTTATCATCGAGGCAAATGTAACATTTAACCTGTAAGTCACAAGGAACTGAGTAATAAAGGTTACTGTTCTTGGGGACTGGGCTTAGCGACAAGTCTGAAAGTGACTAAGATTCTTACCAGGAAACTTCACAAAATTTCCTAATCTTGTTTTGAGAACTGGAGTGACAATTTCCCTGTTCCCAGGCTTTGCGAACTCCAACCCCTGTGCTTCGTGCTCTCCATCAACACAAGGGGGCGCTAGTCGTGGCGCACTTTCATCACACCCTCGAAGCTCCATCTGCGGAGACCGGGCCTTGTCCAGGAGGCCCGCCCACCGGATAGAAAGGAAGAAATGAGACACAGCTGTGTTTCTTCTGCTGCTGCTGCCAGGCACGATTGTGGACGCGTTTGGGGAATGATTCTGGTGTTTTGAGAGTCACTCCTGGAAGCCTTGCGCTTGCTTCTCTT
This sequence comes from Meriones unguiculatus, assembly GCF_030254825.1. Lineage (NCBI taxonomy): Eukaryota > Metazoa > Chordata > Mammalia > Rodentia > Muridae > Meriones > Meriones unguiculatus. The sequence continues at coordinate 71,436,195 of NC_083359.1, forward strand.
ATCCTTGGAACAATCCTGTAAGCACCCATTTCCCTACTTCGCGCTCATTGTAATCATCACCGTAGAAGCTTCCTGTTGCCTGTAAAGGAACCCTGGCCGATTTTTTTAAAAGGTCGGGTGGTGCTTTTGGTATTTCAAAGAATATTTTCTATTCTAGTATGACTAGGCCATTTCCTATCCAAATGTATTTTTCTTCAAAGAAAAAAAAAATATAACAATGTCCCTCACCAGTCAGTGTTCTTAAAATTGAGTCTAATTAAATGTTAACGGGAATGAACATGCTTCTCCCCGAGAAAGAATAAAGATACCCCGAATTAGCTCACACGGCTTCCGTTTTGAGACTTACCTGCTACGGCTGCATCGAGTTCGTCGTCATCGAAGGAGTCCTGGGGGCTGAGGTCTCTCAGAGGGGACAGTGGGTAGGATGTGTTCAGGTTCAAGCCCAGCATGAAGTTATGGACCTTGCCCGCGCGTCCTTCTCGGGTATTGAATAAAGCAGAGTCGCTCACCAAGGCCATTAGCATACGATGGACCCAACTCGCTTGGTTGTCATTTTGGTACTCTCTTTCAGCATCTTCATTCTCAGTGCCTGAAGGGAAGGAACACGTTATGTGCCAAATATGAACACATGTGCCAAGACGTAGAGGGCTTTGCTGTTATTAACTTTGTATGGTTAATCACCAAAATGAAAACTAAAGCTCTAGGGCTTCGGCTTGATATTTTCATTTATATTTAATAAATGCCCAATCCCTTTTGATTTCAAGTGTGCGTAGTTACCTCTTACCTACACACAATGTCAGTCTTTATTCATCATTTGATACCTCTTGATCTACTTAAAATTTTCATATAAACATTTAACTTTCTCTTTTCTCCATAGAACACATTTTCTCCTCCATTTAACACATTCACACACACACACACACAAACACAGAGAGAGAGAGAGAGAGAGAGACCATATTACTTAATACTAATATTTATGTTTCCTCGTTTTTTCCTAAGAGTCCCTGTCCTGCTCAGTAAAAACCCAAGGGTGACTAAAGGTCAGGCAAGACAGCGAAAGACCCACCATATGACTGCTGATAAACAAACAACCTCGTGCACTCACTGTATGACCTGTCAGTTCATCCTTGCTTATAAAGTCTGGGAATTTAAAACTCTATAATTTAAACAAATGTTATACGGTGTTCTAGGTTTCACCAGTGGTCCGAAGAAGCGGCCACACATAACTTTTCCCTCTAAAACCTATGCCCATATTAACTCTTGGGAAGTGCTCGTTGCTGAGCTCCAATCCCCTCCAGTCTTTGCTAGCTATGAACCCCTTCCCAGCCTTCGTTTCCTCATTAAGAAGTCTCATCTGATTGTTATGAGGATTGATGGTATTTGGATCTCAGCGTGAGGCTCTCAGGGAGTCAGCTGGCCTTATAACTAGGAGGAGAGAGCCTTATAATGCAAGCCTCTGCAGCATGATGCTATCAGCAGAATCCACTCAGAATCAAGGTCACAGAACACTGCTCAAACCGCTTCTGCTCTCGTTTCTAGGAACTTGTGAAGAAATATGCATACTCACATAAAACTCGGTCTATTGGCTTCTTTTTTTTTAAGATTTAAAAGATTTGTCTGTATTTTAGAGCATTTTGCCTGCACCTACATACAAGCACAGTGTACATGCATTGCCTGAGAAGGCCAAAAGAGGGCGTCAGATCCCTTGGAACTGGAGTAAAGGATGATTGTGAACTGCCACGGGAGTCCAGGGTCCTTGGGCAGAGCAGCTAGAGCTTTTAACTGCTGAGCTAACTCTCTCGGCCCTGTGTGTGTGTTTTGAGAGATGAGTATCTACATTCAACTTCTATAATTTCCAACAAATGTATAGTAAACATACATAAAGCCATAAACAGACACAGGGGTAACTTAGGTACTTATTTATAGCATAAAAGAAATGGATCTGAAAAGGATGCAGACAGCATGGTTCCAACTATACATCATTCCAGGAAAGGCAAAGCTATGGAGAGAGCAAAGTAATTAGTTTTCCCAGTTGAGAGGGGAATGGTTAGGTAGAGGGGAGGAGCTTTTGAGAGCTATGAACCTACCCCATGTGACACTACAGTGCTTGATACTGCTCACGATCATCACCCACAGAGGGCATGATCCCTAGCGTAACTGAGTGAACTACAGTGTGTAGGGGCTCATAGAGGTCGTGACTCGTCAATGGAAGATGGAAGTTCATCAACTGTAACAGAGGATCCCACGCTGATGGAACAAGTTACAGCGGAGGATGCTGTCTGGGAGAGGATGAAGTGGAAGAGTTACCAAAATGCTTTATCTGTTCCATCTTTCATGGAACCTAAAAAGACTCTCAAAATATTTATTTAAAAAGAACAGTAAGAACTAATAAAAAAAATCCACAATGTCAACCTCTAAGTTAAAAATGAAATGAAAACAAAACCAGCAAACTCAAAGTTCTTGAACTTCTCAGCCTCAAAAACTGCCCAGTGCTGAGTAGTGACTACATGGTCTGCTTGCTTACCGTGATTTACTTGGTAAGTAACAAACAGCTAATGTGAACTCTGTAGTCTTCCCTAATTATTCTCAAAGCACCAGATGGGTGGCATGTGTGCCCTTTATTCTAGCTTGCTTCCTTCATCAAAAACAAATTAAAAATGCAAGTCAGAACAATTAACAAAATGTATAATCTGGACTTTTCAATGAATTACTTTGGAATTAAGATGTGTTTCTTGCAGGGTGAGGTCTCTGGAGGGCCCCAGCTAATCAATGGGGCTGCTGGGCTGTGAGCAAAACCAGGGCTGAAACTTTGCTCAGCTCTGCCCTCCTAAAAAGCTTAAGATGCCAAGGAATAAGGTTATTTTGTTTTGTTTTGTTTTGTGTGTGTGTGTGTGTGTGTGTGTGTTGCCAAGGCACAGCATACTCCTCCCCATGCTATGGTCATGTGCAGCTACATGTGTAGCAGTGATGAGGCAACTGTCCTGTTTTGCATAGCCCCATCAGCATATAACAGCAGCCCAGCTACGAAAAACTAATCTCACTCTTAGTGATAATCCGAGAAGATAGAAAACAAGATAGAAAGATAGAAGATAGAAGATAGAAGATGGAAAACTTCCCTGTATGCATATCACGCCTAGGAGAAGTCACTGCTTTAGAAAAAACAGAATCCGGTACTGCCGTCAGACAGGCTATTTACTGCAACTACGGCATCTGCTGGAGTGCAGACATATTTGAGGCTTTAAAAGAAAGGAGAAGATCTGATTCCACTACCCCTCTGTCCTTTGCAATTGTCCTGTCTCTCGCCGGACAGCCCCTCTCCTGACACTTCGGGGGTTAGAACATCTTCAGCACACATGAGGCTGGGTGGACAACCCCTCCTCTGCTCACCATCCGCAGGAAAGCTTTCACTCCCTTACCTTTGGGTCCCTGGGCCTCATCATCGCTGTCGGAGCTGTCATTACTCACAATGTGCTTCGCTGTAATGTTTTCTGTGGAAAGGAGAAAAGAAATTGTTGAGGCATCTCAGGCATCAAAATTCACGACTACATTTACTGTGCAGATGAGAGAGTGGTGGTATGTGCCTTTAATTCCAGCATGCAGGAGGTGGAGGCAGGCAGAGCTCTGTGAGTTCTGGGCCAGCCTGGTTGACAAAGCAAGTTCCAAGCCAACCAGGTCCAGGTGGTGAGACTAGATCTTATTCCTTTTTAACTATAAAAGAAACCTGAGCAAAACTACAGAAGGAGGACTACTGTGCCCATTTGGAACTTTAACACGAGTACTGTACATGGAGACATCAGATTTAGTAGTTCTTAAAAACCGATCTATAACTGGTTAACAAAACATCCTAGCAAAAAAATAATAATAATAATAATAATTAGTGGAAATTTATCAATGCCTAGTTTTAAGGAAAGGATTTTAATGAGTTCACCTTAACTTTAATAATAATAACTGCTTGATTATATCTTTAAGTGGTGCTTATGAAGGACAAAGAGCAAATCTACAAATGCTCTGCAATATAGTCTCCAGAACATGAATATCATAAACTCACTTTAATTAACCTCTGATTTTTGCCAACACTGAAAACTATCTGTTGATTTTCAGTATGTGCAGAATTTGTGTTTTGAAGCATATTAATATCAGCCATGAAAACTAAGAAACACTATATATACCCTTACTACAAGGGCAGTAGTAAAAGCTGGTTTAATGACTAGCCACCCTTTCCCAGGGGAAATGTGCCTAATTTGTAGAATCTGAAAGTTAGTCTTGTGATCACCATTTGCAGAAAAATCAGACTTTCTGCTGGTTCATATGAACTATTCTCTGTAGTGATTTTTTTCTTCCTCTTTAGTAGCAAATATAAAAGATTCTTTTTCTTTTTTTCTTTTTAGTAATTACAGTTTATTCACTTTGTATCCCAGCTGTAGCCCCCTCCCTCACTCCCTCCCAATCCCACCCTTCCTCTCTGATCTCCTCCCATGCCTCTCCCCAAGTCTACTGATGGGGGGGGGTCCTCTTCCTCTTCCATCTGACCCTAGCCTATCAGGTCTCATCAGGAATGGCTGCATTGTCTTCCTTTGTGGCTTCGTAAGGATGCTCTGCACTCAGGGGGAGGTGATCAAAGAGCCAGCCACTAAGTTCAAGTCAGAGACAGTCCCTGTTCCTATTACTAGGGAACCCATTTGAAGACTGAGCTGCCATGGGCTACATCTGTACAGGGGTTCTAGGTTATCTCCATGAATGGTCCTTGATTGGAGTATCAGTCTCAGAAACTCCTGTGCCCAGATTTTTTGGTTCTGTTGCTCTCCTTGTGGCGCTCCAGTCCCCTCCAGGTCTTTCTATCTCTCCCTTCTTTTATAAGATTCCCTGCACTCTGCCCAAAGTTTGGCTATGAGGCTCAGCTCAGAAAAAAAACAAAAAACAAAACAAAAAAAAAAAAACAAGGAAAGCATAAAATTTGCAGGCAAATGGTGGGAACTAGAAAAGCTCATCCTGAATGAGGCATTCCAGAAGCAGAAAGACACACATGGTATATACTCACTTGTAAGTGGATATTAGACATCTAATATAGGATAAACATACTAAAATCTGTACACCTAAAAAAGCTAAGCCAGAAGGAGGCACCTAGGTAAGATGATCAATCCTCACTCAGAAAGGCAAATGGGATGGTTATCAGAAGAGGGAGAAAACAGGGAATAGGATAGGAGCCTACCACAGAAGGCCTCGGAAAGATTCTACCAAGCAGGGTACCAAAAAGATTATTTTTCTTTATTCAATTTCAAGACACTAGTTCCAAGTTTAGTGCTTCATTCACCGAACCATTTGAGAAACCATTAAGCTCAGAAAATAGAGGTATAGTAGGTGGCTTACCATATTTCTCTCCATATATCTGTTAAACTCATTTAACTGACAGATGCATGGGTAGTTACATAATAGAAAGTTTAGTAAATTTCTGAGAGCTTAAATTATATTTTCACTGGCATTAGTTATGAATACAAGATTCAACAAAGTAAAATACTCAAAAGCTAATGCAATTGTTCTTTTTGTAACTATGACAGCAGTAATTCTGTTGCATAGTAGAAGAGGGTAGTAAGAAAAGACCCATTCCAGATGTCACAAACTTTGGGTAGCTTTGCTGTTCTATGATCTTTCTTTCTTTAAGCATTTCCTCTTGTCTGTCACTGTTGCTTTAGTTTTGTTCTACTTTGGCTCTATTTGGTATATTAAATTAAGAAAACTGCAGTCTTCTTCATAAAGATATTTTTGGGGCATGACTGTTTCAATCTGAACCCACATTTTGTTATCTTTACACAGCTCTTTTTGTGCACATGCAAAACTCTTGGAGAAAGTAAATAATTTCATTTAAAGTTACTTAATTGGGATTCAGTGTACCTTAAAGTCTTTGTTAAGGTAAGAGAGTAAGAGAACAGGCAAACAAACCCATTCTGAATGCCCCTGGAAAAGGGAGATCGCAGTCAGCCAAAGGATGAAGCAGTCCCCAGAAGTCCTGATTCCTCTCAGTTTCATTTCTGGAAACCCTTACATAATCTAAAGTAACATGCCAATCAGAGGATCAGAGGATCCCAAGTACACAATACACATTGCCCTCAGTCTGACACAGAGCAGCCAGCGGCCAGACTGCTGGCCCCACCGGGACTTCTCCACAGAGATTTCTCAGCACTATGAGCTGTAAACATCTTCCTTTTCTTTGGACTATAGCCATTGTCTCGCCCACCTTCTGATGTGTAATTTCAGCCCTATTCTCTTCCTGCCTGAGGAGGAAGAGAAAAAAATAATTAACCTGAGTTATCAGGATAATTCAGTAGAGAAGGAACACAGGAAGCAGGCCACCCAGCGTGGGCATGCTCTGTGTTTTCCTTTTTAAAAACCTTCACGTAAGTCAGAAAAGCTGGAGTGATTCAGAAGACACTGAGCAGCTTCCACAAAACTAAAGTTGAATAAGACATCCACTCAGGATGCTATTATTAAAATAAGCCAAGCAGGAATATCACATCCTTGTACTTTTAGCTCAGGCTATGAAAGATCTTTCTATGAAGTCCAAGTAAGGTTCCATCTTACGATCTTCTGCCCTGACAGGGTAATAACCCCTATTTGTTGCTGTTGTTATGGTGTTGGTGATCCAACCCAGGGACCTGTACATGCTAGACAAGAGCTCTACTGCTGAGGCTCCCCCAGCCCTTTCTCTTTATCCAGTTTGAATATCATTAAACCATGAAGAGATTGCAACTCTCCATTAAGAATAACCTCGGGCTCCAGTTGGGACTCACTTGGCCTGCCCCTTACCTGAGTGATGCTTGGAGGACAGCAAGTACTACAAGCCATAAGTGCCCCGTTTGTTTTAATGTGTATCTAGACATTGTCAGACCTAATGACATCATAAAATTAATTTTCCAATACTTACTTAAGAATGATCTGAATGAACAAACGATACTCTTAAAGAGAATATTAATGAATCCTTGCATACTACAAAAAACTATCAACAACTGAAATTCTCTTAGGAGAAACAGTACTGCTTGGAATAACATGTGTGTCATTTCATGTCATGTTACAATTAGATTCTCTTTTGCATATAAAGCTTCACTGTGTCAGTTGCCATTGCTAATATCCAAAGGCCACATATTAGAAAACAAAAACAAAAACAAAAACACAGCAAGCTTTTCACATGAACGCATTCTTAAAATGAATTGATTAATTTTTAAAAATGTATTGGTTGTAGTCTGTGTTCCCCAAACAGAGCTGTGATTTCATGGACAGAAAACAATACTAGGTAATTGACTGGTAGCCCTGGTCCTTGATACACTGGCACCAAATCCATTCATTCAATATTTTTGCTGGTTTGCTTGGTTTCATGTATCCCAAGGAGTTCTCTAACCCTGTGTAGTCGATCTTGAATTTCTCACCTTTCTGCCCCCATCTCCTGAGTATTAGAATTACAAACTAGTGCCATTATGCCTGGTTTATGATCCTGGGGATCAAATGCAGGACTTTGCAGGCTAGCAAGCATTCTACCAATGAAACCACATCTTTGGCCCCCAAATTCTAACTAAGTATTCTGTGTGTTCCTCCCACAATCCATCAAAACATAGTGCTTACTGGATACAGATCAGGGGACTTCAGGTAAGTCATGAATGCATGCTCTTTTTAAAAGTCAGATTTTTCCATTCAGAGCAAAGTATTCCTATAGTACTATTTTAATAATTAATATAAACCACTCAATATAATTTATTTACTTTTTAAAGATCTATGGCACTTGCTTTGAAATTATTATAGGATGAGTTACATTTAAAGAAAACCATTATTTTTTAGCTCACAAGACACAACTTAATTTTATATGCTTTTTTTTAGTGTGATTTGTACCATATGATAACTTTAGTGAGTTAGCACTATATAGATAAGTTACAGGGCTGAATTTGCCCTTAAATAATGTGTGTTCGTGTGTTTCTAAATCCGGTCTTTAAGGAGCTACTGTATTATCCTAAAAAGGAGTACATTTTGATAAAAATAATATGTTTAGAAATATAAAGAGGAAAAAATAGGAGATGCACTGGTCCAAGCTATTCTTAGGAACAGTGAGTGGTCTTCATAAATTTCACAACTGTAATGCCATAACAGAACTTAAATAATTTGGACATGCTTTTTATGAAACAACTAGATTGTTTCAACCAAGTTACTGATAAATTGATACTTAAAACCCTTATAAAGATTTAATGTTCTTCACGTATATATGTGTTGCTTATAGGTGTAGCAGAGTTTTTCATCAATCAAAGACTTTTACAGTACCTAATTCCTCCTCCATTGTAGAACCTTTGTTCTGTGAACCAGAAACTCCCAAGACTCTGTTGAACAGTATAGAAAAGGCACTGCCCCAGACACCTGAAATAAAGGCGGGAACAGAGAACAACTTAAAATGCATCCAGATTTTAAAACAGTTGAGAGAAACAGAGAGAGAGAGAGAGAGAGAGAGAGAGAGAGAGAGAGAGAGAGAGCTTTTGATCACTCACCCATTAAGAAATGCAAGGGGTTTTCTTCATATTTTTTGACAACTGTTCCCATAAAAAACTTGCTTCCAAACAGGTCAGGAGCCATAAAGGTACCATATTTTGCCATGCCAATCTCATATGGACTAAATTCAACCCAATCTAAAAGCATTTTAAAACGAGATACTTCATTAATAGGAAAGCAACATAAAGACTCACATATTAATGATGACTTTAAGAGCACCATGATTAACTTCAATCATTAAAACTAGGTAATAAAACACATTAACCTATACTTACTACATATATGACACTATGTGGTGCTGAGGAAGAAAACAGATGAAAAAGACAATATAAAAATTGTCTAATTTTCATAAATTACAAAATAAAAATTGTCAAGTCTAGTTAGCACAAAATAAATACATTTTTCTACCTAAAAACTTAGCCATCTTTTGCGTAGCCCATCTTCACTTTTAGACTGTAAAACTGAAAAATTCTAACTCATAAAATCCATTAAAAGGGAACAAAAGAGGTCAAACCTTCAATAAAAAGGAGAATTTTCTGTACCTTTCCTAACATTTTTCTATTAAGCATGTATTCCAAAGTTTCAACAATAACACAAAAGACACTGCTCTGGTTTCATAGCAGTATATCAAGGTAGGAACAGTAAGGGACACTGCAGAACAGGAGCACTGGAGCCAGACGGTCTGGGGTCAATCCTTATGCCGTGGCTCGCTAACTGCTCATCACCTGAATATATGACCTGTCTTCCCAGGTCTTGATTCCCCAATCTTAACAACATGGATAATATCAGTAGATGGTTTGTAAGTTAAGATCCCAGCGAATTAAGAAACATAGAAAGTATAGGGGAAGCCGTGACACATTTTAGTTGTTCATTTAATAGCAGCCACTGCAATTTTTGTGGTACTCCTTTTGGCTGCCTTTCTTAGGACTGCTGTTCAAAGCACCATACTTTACCATCTTTTATGACTATCTCTCTTGACATAATAGACCATGTCTGAAAACTCAGGTGCTATATGGTCTATCATCAGACGTGTCTAGCTATATCATCACCACAGGAATCATCACCGTACTACTCGGAGTACTGCAACCTCTCTCTGGATCTCCACAGTGACTTCCTAAAATGTCTCAACCCTCTCCTTTCTCTCAGTGTCCTTCCTCCAACTCCCACCTACTAGGATCAAAACAGGTTGGGAAACAGAAATCACAGAACTCCAATCTCAACTGAAAGCCTTCTAATGCCTTCTCCTTACACTGTGAACTGAAAGGCAGCTACTCTCCATCTTTTCACTTCAAAAAATCTCCCATCAAATTTTCTATTACGCATCATAGTATTCCACCATAACCATGTAAGCCCTCTTGCTATTCCACTGAATTCAAAGCCATTTCCACAGGATCCTCAACTTACTGTTCCCTTCTGCAATTTCATGGCTTCTATTAACCTTTAGTTTGAGGTCTTTTTTTAGGAATTCTCTATAAAGCTGCAACATCATGTATATCCTTCTCGACTCCCAATCTTCTGCCATCCCTATTGTACTCAGTTTATTTTTCTGCAATGCTATGTCCCAAACATATCATTCAAAGTGAAAATGATTACAAACTCCACAAGCCTTTCTGTGATTCTTTTGTGGTAAAAGTTGAACTCAGTGTGGGGGGAGGGCACTCTTCCTACATTAGTTATCCCAATCAATGGAGAATGGTGATATGTCCTCTTGGAGAAATACAAGACTCCACAGGGATACTGAACTATATCAATTACGGACACAATTTTAACTTTCAAGAATTTGAGCATCCAAGAAGAGTGCCATCACCATTTTAGAAAAAGGATTGTGCTTCACATATACTGTTTGCTCAAGAGAGGAGCATACTCGCCTTTCACAAAGGAAGTTGTAAAATCATAATTGCGATGAGCTAGCATGGTTCATTCAAATCCAAGGTGAATGGCTCCTCTGCGGGTGCTCGGTCTGAAGGCGGCCTGTTTTGGACTGGGTGATGGAGCATTGGTGAGACATGACTAGCACTACAGCAGAGGCCAGCTGGAAAACCCCTGTGTCAGTGCTGTAATTTCTAACACTGTCTTGGGACCTAACATACATTGCCTCTCCCCTATCATTTTGATTGATCCCTCCTTCATTGCAGCTGTTGGCTTATACACTGTGATGACAGACATTTCTAAAAGCTCAGATCTACCCTCCGCTCCTTGCTGAAGGCTACCTCCTGTTAATTCAGCTCCAGCCCTCCAGCTGTTGACTCATACGTTTCAATTTTAGCCTCTCTCCTGCATCCTCATCTGCTCATTCCGCTCTTCCTGCCCAGCACTACTTTCAGATGCTCCATCATCACCTCCCACTAGCCTTGTCTGAAAAAAAAAAAATACATCACCTTCCTTCCTCTCCAACTTAACTACTTTGGGAAATTACACTACCACAGCCCAAGTAACTGTTCTATTGACTGACTGATTCATTCATTGCTGAAAACTCTGCTTGACTCCATGAAGTCTGCCATCGAAATGAACTGATCTTGAGCATCTGTCTACTTATTTCTGTCCTGAATGGTGTCTCCTTGGTCTCAGGATCTCATCACAGTGACACAAGTTGAACTTGAAAATAAAGATGTGTCTAGTGTCTTTCCCTTCCAGTTTCCAAAGAACTTTATAAAAACATTTTTAACCCCCTGAGGGGAAAGCAGCCCTACCAGGCCACAGAAGATGACAATGCAGCCATTCCTGATGGGATCTGATAGACTAAGATCAGAAGGAAGAAGAAAAGGACCTCCCCTATCAGTGGACTTGGGAAGGGGCATGCATGCAGAAAGGTGAGAAAGGGTGGGATTGGGAGGGGTGGAGGGAGAGGCTTATGGGGGGATACAAAGTGAATAAACTGTAATTAATAAAAATAAAAATTAATAAAATAAAATAAAATATATAAACATAAAAAACATTTTTAAAAGATTTATTTTTTTTATGTGTATGAATTTTCTGCCTAATATATGAATCACATGGTAGCCTGGTGCCCATGGAGGTCAGAAGAAGGCACAGGATCCTCTGGACCTGGAGGTAAGGATGTTTGTTAGCCACTATGTGGATACTGAGAACCCAACCCAGGTCTTCTGCAAGAGCATCAAGTGTTCCTAACTGCTGAGCTATCCCTCCAGGCCCTCACCAAAGGACTTCTGCAAAAGAACTAGCCCTCTAGCCCAGCCCCAAAGCAATCACTATTTCCCATTATCATAAAGTTAAGTAAACACAGCTGAAGGTCAAACTGCCCCTAATTCAGCACTAGAGTCTTTCTCATGGACACTTAGTCTATACCAGCATGTGTGTACGTCCTGGGCTCCTCAATGGAGAGCTCAAGATTTAATGACTCTCCAGAATAGAGCATTGGCTATTTTCTAAACATTTTTACGCTGTTCCTATTCAAAGATGACTTCTGCCTCCAAGTCCAACCTGAATCTTATTTCAGTCACCCCTGTCAAGTATTTTTATGGTTACACTGAAGCTATATAATGCTATCCTGTCATGTCTACATGTTTCAGCCAATAATTACATTTCAGATGTATGTTATTAACTTCTCCAGGTTTTAGTTTTGTGTCTTCAATGAGATTACACTTCTGTGAGGAAAGGCAATAAGTTTCAGAACTATGGTTTCTGTCATAAATGTTAGCATACAACAAAGCATATATCTATAATTCCAACAACTTGGGAATTTAAGGCAGGTAACATGAGATGCATAGCAAGGTCTTGTCTCAAAATTGGTTTAATTTATCATGATGCCTAATCCATAATGATAATTCATGCTCAGCGCATGTAATTTAGTCACCCTTGGAAAAATCTTAAATGTAGTTTTAAATCTTCTCAGCAATGTAATAGAGTGGAGGAGTCAGAACATTTAATGGTTTAAACACTAATATTCACTTGCTGAAAACCTTCCAAAGGAAAAAATCAACTAAAGCTATTCCAAGAGGAAAGAAAAACATGCTCTGGTATTTATGAAGCTGAGACGATAAAAACTTGTGTTAGCTGATTGGGTTCTTTGGCATTCTAAAAAATAATTCACTGATTACTTCAGGCTTTCTGAAATAATTATTTCTGTTCTGTAGAAAGGTATTTTCAAGCAATAAAGTAAAGACATGTTTTTACTCTCCTTCCTTCCTTCTATCCTTCCTTTCCTTCCTTCCTGATCTTCCTTCCTTCCTTCCTTCCTTCCTTCCTTCCTTCCTTCCTTCCTTCCTTCCTTCCTTTTCCTTTCCTTTCTAATTAATTACTCAGGTAAAACCACTTGTGTAGTCATGACACACAACTCAGAATATGTTTTCTGGGAACAAGATTCCTATAGCTAATGGAAGACACATCTGACCTTCCTTATCACAGAGGATTAACAGTGAAGGTTAATGGTGCAGCATCTCATAGACTCAGATTTTCAGATCAGACTCATTCAGACTGAAGATGTACAAATGAAGTGGAACTCAGCCTACATTAGCCTCCAGAACTTTGTTTTTTAAACGAATTCTAATTTTAGTTAATTTTCCTAATGGTTGTTAAGTAAAAGCATGGATGAAAATAATTGTCACTGCGATAAATAATTGTTACTGTGCCATAGTAACTGTCACAACAATAATAAATGATTTTTACAACTGTCAGTTTTATGCATAAGTGATTGTAACTGTCTCTACATGGTACAAGTAATGCAGAGCAATATGTGAAATAGTGAGGAACATAAATATCAGAGATCAAATGGCCTGCCAGGGAGATTTCAGCACAGAAACTGAGGCTTACGAATTAAACTCATGCCTTTCCAACCTTTATCTTAATGCTTGAAGGGTAAATTGTGATTTCTCCAGATGTTCCAAGGTCTGAGTAGAATGTGAGCACTAAGAAATCAGCCAGTCCCCAAAACTTCAAGACTCCCCAAAAGAATATCTACAGAGGAGGTTGCGATTTCATCACAGCATTTATTTCTCTTATATAATAAACTCTCAAGTCTTCAGTATAAACTACACCCTGGTCAAATCTGTGCTCCTTTTTGCTGTTGGGAATACACATTTACTCCTCATGCATGCCTCCCTCTGACCCTTGAGAGCCCAGGAATTAAATTCACCTTTTAAATACTTTTCGTGTTTAAGTTCCCAAAGACTAATTTTTCCTATGCAGCTTTCATAAAACACTCTAATTTGGTAAAAATGTGTAGACATTTTAATGATGGCTTGCCACTGATTAAAGTATTTCCTATACTTTGTCACACGCATTTGTCAAAACATTACTAAGAGATGTATGACTGTAGGCTAAAAGAAGTTGATGGTAGTGTACTCAGAGACAGCTCTAGTCTTTCTCTATTTCTTTAATGCCTACTGTAAATTTCCCAAACAAACAACAAGCTCTTACAGACAAGAACAATATGTTATAGCAACGAAAAGGGGCAACCCCAGGAGCCTAACAAATCTTCATCCAACAAGGTCAGTAATCAGATAAGCCAATATGAAGTTATTAAAAGGATAAAGGCTTTACAAGGTCAGTTCTCAGTTCTGCTGTCGACTGGCCACTTGCTGATTACACAATCCAAGCTGTATTCCTGAGATTTTACTTGCTCTTCCGTGAAGCAAAGTTAAAAACACATATCTCCCTAAGATCCACTAACAGGGAACTAAAATAATAACTGTAAACAGTGCTGTCTTGAAGCTATAGCATAATAAACATTTTAATTCATATCACTCATAAATACTTGTATATTAGTGAATGAATCACTTTTTATAAACTATTAAGGATTCCTGTGTGAGAAAAGAGAGAGTTAAATTACAAAAGGATTATGGATTAACAGGTGCTAATCCATGGTGGGTTTTTTTTTGTTTGTTTGTTTTCTTTTCTTTTCTTTTAAGAGCATGATGTAAATGAAATTAGATGGCCTTAAACATGGTCAGAGACATCCCTTCATTTTACATGAATGAGGCAGGGATTTTATAGAAACACGATGTACTTTCACAGCACTCAAAAGCTCAAAGCTATAAATGAAACAACAACCTAGAAATAAGGCAATTTGTCGTTCAGCCACAAGTATAAACATAGCTTAAAAACACCAGGTCTCGTATTGTCAGCAGTCCTCAAAAATGGGACCACTGAATAACTGGTTCCAGCATTTACTTTCCATTTCACTATTTTAAATAATTAGGTATCAGGTGTATTTTAGTGGAATACCCTTTCGACACAGAAAATGATCTAGATTAATTTTTTTTTATTTTCAAACTATCTTAGATTACAGAAAATGTATTATAATTAGCAACTGAAATTGCCTATGGCTTTTTTTATTATTTTTATTTTTTATATTAATTACAGTTTATTTACTTTGTATCCCAGCTGTAGCCACCTCTCTCATTCTCTCCCAACCCCACCCTTTCTCCCTTGTCTCCTCCCTGCCCCTCTGTAAGTCCACTGATAGGGGAGGTCCTCCTCCCCTTCCGTCTGATCCTAGCTTATCAGGTCTCACCAGGACTGGCTACAATGTCCTCCTCTGTGGCCTAGCTAGGTTTTTCCTCCCATGGGGGTTAGGGAAGTCAAAGAACCAGCCACTGAGTTCATGTCAGAGACAGTCCCTGTTCCCCTTACTAGGGACCCACTTGGATACTGAGCTGCCATGAGCTACATCCAAGCAGGGGTTCTAGGTTATATCCATGCATGGTCCTTGGTTGGAAAAACAGTCTCAGAAAAGACCCCTGTGCCCAGATATATTTGGTCCTTGTGGAGCTCCTGTCCTCTCCCGGTCATACTAACTGCCCCTTCTTTCATATGTTTCCCTGTACTCTGCCCAAGGTTTGGTTATGAGTCTCGGGAACTACTTTGATACACTGCTACGTAGAGCTTTTTATGCAAAGAAAATGATTAGAAATCCTCATTTCAGGGGATGTTCTGATAAATGGGACCTACCAGCAAACATCAGCTCCGACACATCAGGCTTGACGTGGAGACAAGTGAAGAGAGGCAAAGGGCACCGCGCTGCACTGACTTTTTCCTTCAAACTGCTTAAGGTCGTGTCCATCCTCTGTCCATGCACACACAAAAAGAATGAAATGACTTTAAGTACATAGACACGGACACAGATAAAAGCTATTGGAAATGATGCGCTTAAGTAAATACTTGAATTTTTATAATAAAATTAATTTATTATTTCTGAAAATCTGTAGTCTCGAATAGACAACTAAAATTAAGCTCTGTGGGGAGGGAAAAGAAAAGGTCTGTATTCTAAAATAACCAAATCTCTGGGACTGTGTCACTATTTGAAGTGGGGGAAGATTTAGCAGCTACCGTGCTGGGAACTAATTCTCCAGTACAGTCACTGGCACAGGCTGTCCTGCCTCCCCTGCTTTATCTCAGACGACACATCACCCTGTGGTGATACAGAAAGCACATGTGTTTCCTGTGATCCATTTCCTTTTCTGACTCTTACCAGGCAAAGATTGTTCTTCTACCACTTTTATTTATTATTTTAAAATATGCATATGTGTGTGTGTCTAGGAGTGGACATGTGCGTGTGAGCACAGGTATGCATAAAGGCCAAAGGTATTGGATCCTCCTGGAACTGGAATTACAGGCAATTGTGAGCTCCCAGACATAGGTTCTGGGAATTCAACTCAGGTCCTCCACAAGAGCAGTCCATGTTCTGATCTGCTGAGGAGAAAAAGAAAAAAAAATTCCTCTTTTTCTATTATTAATATTACTTGTATTCACCATCTCACTTAAAAAGATTACTATTTATGGGGAGAATGAGCAGTGAAAAATTGACTTTTCAAAGAGACAAGATAAGAGTTCTTCTCCATGTCAAACTGACAATAGTTTGAATCAGTTGATGAGCACTGGTTTGAAGTGAAGAATCGTATTATCTAGCAGGGAAGATATGTTCAGCACATACATGATTGTGGAAATAAGTTGAGCAGAGCAGACTGAACACGATGTCTTGTACCTTCTTCAGTGTCAGACACCATAATTAATCTACATTGCCTACTGCAGTTAAGAGCATTATAGTTTCACCATGACTTACATTTTGAATTAGTGTTTCTCCTATTAACATCCCAAAGATGTCGGTAAAGGTGACAGGCTGGCCAGAACTTTTCTTCTTCCATAAAGACTCGACATATCTTTTAACTTTTTGTGGTGTGAGGAGTAAGAGTGGGTTGTGGCTAACATTTTTCATTAGCTCTTCATTAATCTCCTCTGGACCTTTCTCTGGAAAATCAGGGTGTGAGTACAAGGTTGACATGTACCTGCAAATAAATCAAAACATCATATAGTAAAGATAACGGGCATTCCATAGAAGGTCCCCAAACAAAGAAGGTACTCTCCACCACATGATGAAGAATGGCAGATATATTTGGCTAACTTCTTCATCCGGTTAAAGGCATTAATTTATCTAAGAAAAAAATATGTAGTCAGAATTGACATGGTCTATGATGGAAGCGATGTAGGGGAGAGTGAGTCTGGAAGAGGAATGGAGAGTCCTCACAGTTGTCAGAAAAGGATGGCCACACCTGCAATTTGCCCGGAATGATTGTCCTTATCACACTTACTGAACATGGATGACAACACTCTTGAGTCATGTTTAAACTGACCTGTCTGGAACTTGATAAACTCAACAGTCTACATAGAGAAACTGAGCTGTCTGCTACTGTGGGTACACGGCATTTGTGACAAATGTTTTTCTTTCTTTCTCCTTTCTTGCCTTACTTTTTTATTTCTTTAAAAATTTGTGCATTGGTCAAGTAGTTAAAATGCAAAATTGTGGCCATGGTAGAACTCCGAATTCTTAAGGAGATGAGCCAAAGGCAAACACCCTAGAGATGAAGAAGGCATTCCTGCCAGATGAAGATTGTTGGCTATCAGATGTTTTGGCTACTTCAAATGACAGGAAAAAAATCACCATGAGACTTTAATTTATTAACCAGATAAGAGTCACTTTGCTGCTGGCTTCCCTGCTACAAACCCAAATCTCTGTCAAATACTGTAGGTCTCATAAGGAGATACTCTTTACTTACCTGTTTCCATTGTTAAATTCTGACCTGCTTCTGGAAAAATAAACTTTTACTATTACCACTGTCAGTCTCAGTGGATAACCCAACATGTAACAGCTCACCGCACGGACAGAACAAAATGCACAGAAACATAAATACTCCACCATCCGAGAAACTCAAACAAATCCATGAAATAGTACATGTGTTCATCTCCGTGTCGACCATCATGGCTTAGCTTCTCTTCAGGAAGGGAAATCTAACTCTTACTGAAACCTGCTTCATTTTAGGCACTATTCTGGTTATATTCCTAGCTCTAACCTTAAAGAGTCACATGGCTTGCAAATATTCTGTTTTAAAATTAAGGAAAGAAAGAATTGATAAAGTCAAATAAGAGGCCCATATAATCAATTATTTTAAAAAAATAGAATTTAAAACATGTTCTTTCTCTGGTAACTTTTATTATTTTTCATGGATTTTTTTTTAAATTTGTTTTGTTTTGTGTTTCAGGGTCTCTCTATTATGTAGCTCTGACTTTCTTGGAACTCTCTAGGTAGACTAGACTGGACTTCAACTCAGAGATTCACCAGCCTCAGTTTCATAAATGCTAGGATTAAAGACATCCATCACCATGCCCAATTTGTTTTGTTTTATGAGACATGATTTCACATGTACCCTGGACTAGTCTTGAAGTTCTAAAATGACTGCCAAAGCCTCTGAAGTATAGACATTATTTTTTAAAAGACTTTACAAAATTTTAGTCCTTACTGAATAAATTATTCTCACTAAATAATGATTTAGAATGTCTGTTTGGATATAGAGTTTTCTATAGACAAGTTGAAAAACAATAGATTGAAAAAATAAGTTAAGGAATGGAGAATGAAAGCTCACAAAAAATACATATGCTTAAGAAAAAGATAAAAACTATTTAAATGTATTGATCATACCAACTGATTTTGTAACTGTCATCCCAAACCTGGTAAAGATAATTTGTCAAAAGCATACCCCAAATTCTGGTTAGTACAATCACCAGATAGTAATAAAAGTACAGCATCGGGAAATGCAAATCAAAATAACCCTGAGATTTCACCTTACACACATCAGAATGGCTAAGATCAGTGAGTATATAACATGTGTGTCTTTCTGCTTCTGGGAATACCTCACTCAGGATGATCTTTTCTAGTTCCTACCATTTGCCTGCACATTTCATGATTTCCTTGTTTTTAATTGCTGAGTAGAATTACATTGTATAAATGTACCACAATCTCTGTATCCATTCCTCAGCTGAGGGACATCTGGGTTGTATAAAGCTGCTAGAAACATGGTTGAGCAAATGTCCTTGTTGTGTACTGGAGCATGTTTTGGATATACGCCTAGGAGTGGTATAGCTAGATCTTAAGGAAGCACTATTCCTAATTGTCTGTGAAAACGCCAGACTGAATAGGTGGATATTAGACATGGAATATAGGATAAATGTACTAAAATCTGCCCACCTAAAGAAGCTAAGCAAGGAAGAGGACCCTAGGTAAAATGATCAATCCTCATACAGAAAGGCAAAGGGGATGGACATTGGAAGAGGGAGAAAACAGGAGCCTACCACAGAGGGCCATTGAAAGACTTTACTTAGTCAAGTATTGAAAGAGATACTGAGACTCATAGCCAAACTTTGGAAAGTGTGCAGGGAATCTTATGAAAGAAGGGGGAGATAGGAAGACTTAAAGGGGACAGAAGCTCCACAAGGAGAGCAACAGATCAAAACATTCTGGGCACACAAGTCTTTACTGAGACTGATACTCCAACCAAGGACTATGCATGGATATAACCTAGAACCCCTAGAACCCCAGCCTATGGCAGCTCAGTGTCCAAGTGGGTTCCCTAGTAGTGGGAACAAGGACTGACTCTGACATGAACTCAGTGGCTCTCTCTTGGATCACCTCCCCCTAATGGGGGAGCAGCCTTACCAGGCCACAAAGGAAAACAATGCAGCCAGTCCTGATATGACTTGATAGGCTAGGGTTAGATGGAAGGGGAGGATGATCTCCCCAATCACTGGACTTGGGAAAAGGCATGGGAGGATATAAGGGAGGAAGGGTGAGACTGGGAAGGGATAAGGGAGGGGGCTACAGCAGGGATACAAAGTGAATAAACTATAAAGATATAAATAATTTTTTAAGTGAAAAAAAAAGAAGAATGGCTAAGATCAAAATCTCAAGTGACAACAAATGCTGGTGAGGATGTGAAAAAAGGTGAAGCCTCCTCCACTGCTGGGGGGAATGTAAATTTATACAACCACTTTGGAAATAAATCTGGTGCTTTCTCAGAAAATTGGCAACAGTGCTACCTCAAGATTCAGGTATACCACACCTAGGCTTATATCCAAAATATGCTCAATTATACAACAAGGATATTTGCTCAACCATGTTCTTAGCCACTCTATTCATCCCAGAAGCTGGAAACAACCTAGATGTCCCTCAACAGATGAATGGATACAGAAATTGTGGTACATTTACACAGCGGAATACTACTCAGCAATTAAAAACAAGGAAATCATAAAATGTGCAGACAAATGGTGGGATCTAGAGAAGACCATCTTGAGTGAGATATCCCAGAAGCAGAAAGACTCACATGCTATATACTCACTCATAAGTGGATATTAGCCATATAATATAGGATAAACATACTAAAATCTATACTCCTAAAGAAGCTAAACAACAAAGAAGACCCTAGGGAAGATGCTCAATCCTCATTCAGAAGGACAAATGTGATAGACATTGGAAGGAGAAGACCGGGAACAGGACAGGAGCCTACCACAGATGGCCTCTGAAAGACTGCAGTTATCGTGGTATTGAAGCAGCTGCTGAGACTCATAGCCAAACTTTGGGCAGAGTGCAGGTAATCTTATAAAAGAAGAGGGAACTAGAAAGACCTGCAGAGGACAGGAGCTCCAAAAGGAGAGCAACAGAGCCCAAACAAACAAACAAACACATATACAAACAAACAAAAACCCTGAGTCCTGGGGGCCCTGCAGAGACTGATACCCCAACCAAAGACAATGCATGGAGAAGACCTAAAACCCTGGCTCAGATATAGCCCATAGACTCAGTCTTCAAGTGGGTTTCCTAATAAGGGGAGTAGGGGCTTTCTCTGGCATGAACTCAGTGATAGGCTCTCTGATCACCTCCCCCCTGGGGGGGGGGTGGAATTCTGCCTTTCCAGGCCACAGAGGAAGACAATGCAACCAGTCCTGATGAGACCTGATAGACTAGGGTCAAATGCAAGGGGAGGAAGACCTCACCTATCAGTGGACTAGGGGAGAGGTATAGTGGGAGACAAGAGAGGGAGGGTGGGATTGGGAGGAGATAAAGGAGGGGGCAACAGCCTGGATACAAATTGAATAATTTGTAATAAATGATAATAATAAATTTTAAAAAGTACAGCATAGAGTACTTGAAAAATCCAGTCTCTGTCTACTTGGATAATTATCCAAAATTCTACATCATGATTCACACACAGCAAAAGGATGAAAATTTCTGGACCCTGTTAAGATTTAATATCCAAAAGATGCTCGAGTATACAACAAGGACATTTGCTCAACCATGTTTGTAGCAGTTTTATTTGTAACAGCCAGAAGCTGGAAACAACCCAGATGCCCCCCAACTGAGGAATGGATACAGAAATTGTGGCATATCTACACAATGGAATATTACTGGGCAATTAAAAAAAAAAAAACAAGGAAATCATGAACTTTGCAGTTCCAGTTGGGAACTGGAAAAGATCATCTGAGTGAGGTATCCCAGAAGCAGAAAGACACACAGGGTATATACTCACTCATAAGTGGATATTAGATATATAATATAGGATAAACATACTAAAATCTGTACACCTAAGGAAACGAATCAGGAAGGAGGACTCTGGCTAAGATGCTCAATCCCCATTCAGAAAGGCAAAGAGGTTGGACATCAGAAGAGGGAGAAAACAGGGAACAGGACAGGAGCCTACAACAGATGGCCTCTGAAAGGCTCTACCCTGAAGGGTATCAAGGCAAATGCTGAGACTTATATTATGAAAGTAGGGGGATATAGGAAGGCCTGGAGAGGACAGGAGCTCCACATGGAGAGCAATAGAACCAAAATATCAGGCACAGGGGTCTTTTCTGAGACTGATACTCCAAACAAGGTACAAGGACCATGCATGGAGATAACCTGGAACCCCTGCTCAGATGTAGCCCATGGCAGCCCAGTATCCAAGTGGGTCCCATATTAAGGGGAACAGGGTCTGTCTGACATTACATGATTGGCCTGTTCTTTGATAGCTTCCCCCTGAGGGGGGAGCAGCCTTACCAGGCTACAGAGGAAGACAATGTAGCCACTCCTGATGAGACCTGTCTAGGATCAGAAGGAAAGAGAGGAAGACCTCTCCTGTGAGTGGACTTGGGGAAGAGCATGGGTGGATAAAGGAGAGAGAGGGTGGGATTGGGAGGGAGCTATGGGGGGATACAAAGTGAATAAACTGTAATTAATAAAAATAAAATTAATAAATAATACAAAACAAGATTTAATAAATGCATATGTAGATATAGTGGCTTATATTAAAGGACATCACAATACTTGAAAATAAAAACATCTTTTTGAGACTCTAAGGCGCTCAGCTCTGAAAATATCCAGAATATAGCTCATTCTTTATAAGATATTTAAAAAAATTCTTTGTTTCATTACAAAGAATAATTGAGGATTTAGCTCAGCAGTAGGACACTTGGTCCTACCATATCACATATGAGATTCTGAGTTTAATCCCCAATACCAAACCAAGCCAAACCAAAAATAAACACAAATTACTAAGATAATTCTACTTCCACATAGATGTCCATAACTTATTATTTAACCTCACATAGATTGTATGTTTTTGAATTCTAGAAAGCTTTGCCCTAAAGTCTATACATTATACATGCTTGCCAGGAGCCAAGGCCAGCTAGTGGAAAGTTACAGACAGCTGCAACAACTGTCTATAGGTGAGAGATTTATGTTTCTGGAACTTATGAGACATCTGTGTGTCAGGCTAGACAAACTTAGCTCACATTCTTCTAGTATCTCTTTTAATAAACATCCTTGTGGTATTCTGCATCATCATCAACCACCCTGCTATCTTTTGTAAACTATTTTGCTGACACATTTTCCCTTCCTGCCTTCCCCCTATAAAGTTGTGTGAAAATTTTCAAATAAACAAGAGCTGGATCAGATTATTGATTTGCTCTCATTCTTTGTGTCTCTTGTCTCCTCCCATTCTTTTACCTCTCCTTAGGGACCCGCTGAACTCCCGCTGGACGGGACACATGCTCACAAAGGCTATTCATTATAGCGTCCATTTTCTTTCTTTAAACTATATTTCGCCTTTTTTTCCCTCCTATATTTAATGTATCCAATTTAGTCTTCAAAAACATGCATCTTTCAACCACCCTGCTATCTTTTGTAAACTATTTTGTGGACACGTTTTCCCTTCCTGCCTTCTCCCTATAAAGTTGTGTGAAAATTTTCAAATAAACAAGAGCTGGATCGGATTATAGATTTGCTCTCATTCTTTGTGTCTCTTGTCCGCTCCCGTTCTTTCACCTCTCCTTAGGAACCCGCTGAACTCCCGCCGGACGGGACACATGCTCACAAAGGCTATTCATTATAGCGTCCATTTTCTTTCTTTAAACTATATTTCGCCTTTCTTTCCCTCCTATATTTAATGTATCCAATTTAGTCTTCAAAAACATGCATCTTTCAACCACCCTGCTATCTTTTGTAAACTATTTTGTGGACACGTTTTCCCTTCCTGCCTTCTCCCTATAAAGTTGTGTGAAAATTTTCAAATAAACAAGAGCTGGATCAGATTATAGAGTTGCTCTCATTCTTTGTGTCTCTTGTCCCTTCCCATTCTTTTACCCCTTCTTAGGAACCCGCTGAACTCCTGTCCACTGGACAGGACACATGCTCACAAAGGCTATTCATTATAGTGTCCATTTTCTTACTTTATATTTCCCCTTTCTTTCCCTCCTATATTTAATGTATCCAATGTAGTCTATATTATAACAAAAACATTAAATCTTTTACCAAATGTGACAGGATAAATGTGAGCATGGCTTTACATCAGAGTTCATTTGAGTCACAGAATATTTTTTTGTTTTTTTTTTCAGGCCAAGTGGTCATTTGCTGTGGTCATTCTGTTACTTGAAATTGACATTTCTTATTGTAACAGACATATATAATTATCCAAAATCTATTTATGTTGTAGTACATCTTCTTCATATATATTTAGCTAAATTTTGAATGAACTGTATGAACTGTACGAAATAACAAATGTATGAACTGTATGAACTGTAACAAATAATACAGAGGTTTACCTCCTCCCTGTATTTCTCCCAGCGCTAATCTATCCCTTCTGCGAGTTAAAAAAAAAAAAAAAACCACAACAAAAAACTTAGTGATTATAGGTTGATTAAATTCTCAGACTGTGTCCATGTCAGGGAAAGGTTTTGCAAGGGAATTGATGCACACAGATGTGAGCCCACAGCTCATTGATCATAAGGAGAACAGCTACCTCTGTCCTCTGCTTTTGCCTTCCAGCAGATGAACTAAAGTCCTTCAATTTCATTCTATTCCTACTTCTCATTTTCTCAGGAAGCAGTTGGCTTGGGGATTTAAGCTCCAGTTTAACAGACAGAACACAAGCACCTAGAATAGTTTGTTGGCACCAAGTTAACGGTCTTTATTGTTCAGCCCTTATGAACACATATTCCTTAAATTCACCTGAGTGAATTTGCATGATAGCATTGTGTCTACTTGGATTTGAATTTTGGCTTTACTGGTAACTAAAATAGAATAACAGGAAACTAATTTTTTCTGTGCAGCTTTTTACGATTAAATGGCTTTCCTTGTCTCCTTTGTTTTACCAAGAGCAAAACATAACTAGCTTTCTCAATATAAGAGCATCTAAAGTTCACATATAATACTTCCAGTTATAATTCCACAGTTAAGTCTTAATTTTTGTCCCCAATTATACCAATCAAGTTTCTAAAGAGTGTTTTTGGAAGAACATCTATAAATCAATGAATGCAGTAGTCTCATATTAATTTATGTAAGAATCTGTACTTATTTACTTATAATTCTCAACTTATTTATATAAGCTACTTCGTGGCTTCTATATAAATGCATTTAAGTGTAAATTTTTCTTTTTGTTTTTTTTAATTTTTTGTTTGTTTTGGTTTTTCAAGACAGGGTTTCTCTGTGTAGCCTTGGCTGTCCTGGAACTCACTCAGTAGACCAGGCTGGCCTCAAGCTCACAGAGATCCACCTGCTTCCACCTCTCTAAAAGCTGGGATTAAAGGCATGCACCACCACCACCCAGTTTAAGTGTAAAATTTTCTATGTTATGCCATTCCAGAGGAAAAAAAATCTTAATGCAATCCTTATCTTAAAATCCTACAGCCCACAGTGCACATTTCAAAGTATTAATGCCCAGGCCCTGGTACTTGCTGAATTATAATTCTTGGGTGCATACATTTTAGAGTTTCTACACTCAAAAATGTGCCAGAGTAATTCTCCTTCTCAACCAAGATTCTGCATGACTTTAGAAGACCCTCCACATTGTTCTAGGAATTCTCCATGCTAAAGTACATTTTCATCCGCAAATTTCATGTTAGCCAATTTAACAAAAGAGCGCCTATTATTATTATCTATAGACATGGAGATATCTTGATTTCTCTTTAGAGGTATCCTCATACAAGCATGGCAATTAATACTATATAGCTCCTTAGTGTTACAAGACAACAGCTTCTCTGTGGAAGAGAGCTTTGTTAGAAGCCTAAACAAGAGAATACAGAAATATCATCATGACTCTCCTTGCTTACTCATGCCAAATCTCCCAAGTTTATGTTCAATGAGTCACAGGCATCATCCAAAAATAATTTCAGAAATAATTACTGTAAAGGTAGCTAGAGTTAAAAGAAAACCTTCGTCCAACATGAAATTGTATTTTGTGATCACAGAAAACTGCCTGGGAGGTCCAGGGCTGCTCCACATATGTATTTGTTCTATCTCATTTCTGCCAAATTATGGTAATGTCTCTGTAGAATATGAAACATTACAGAACATAAAGTGTAATTTGTTTTTCCAAGTCTTTCTGAATTCCTTCCTCTGAACTTTGTACTTTCTTACCTATCTTTCTCAAAGAAGAATCACTAACATGAATCACCCTCAGCCCTTCTTGTATCTCAGGAAATGCCTCCTTTTCACAGTTCATTGCTTCCTGTGTGTGCACTCTACCTTATGATCTATCTCTGTCTAAGTCTTTCCTATCTCTGATCTATGACCTTTTACTTTCTTGTCTTTAAGTTAGCTCTGTACCTCAGACATCTACCTAAATATCCAACTCTCTTATTTCAAAAATAAAACATGAAAGTCCTTAGTCTCCTCAAACAAGGACTGTTGATTTTCCCCCTTTCTGAGATGGTTTTCTTTTTTTCAGTTTTCACATTGCTATGCTTGAACTTATGTTTTCAGTTCATGTAATTTTATGATTAAAATAACTGATTAATTTAATTAAGTGATTCCTAATTAAAACCACACACATTTTCCAAACTCAGGCTAGGCTGTTTCTCAGAGCACTCACCATCCTGCTCTCGGAGACTCATCTTTCACCTGATTCTCCTCAAGCTTTCCTGCTGTTTCTTTTAGTTTTCTTCTTCCTCTTTTCTTTGTTTGTCACATTTTGGTGCTCTCAGGATTCCATGGATTAATATGTTGGTTACAACAACCCAAGTAGTCAAATGGTAAAGGTTTGTGGAATCACTAAAGCTTGTTATATAGATATTAACATGGCAAGTGGGAGGTCATGGAGAAGGCCTAGCATCAAGGAGAAAAGCTGTGTACATAGATAATGGTGACAGAAAAGACAGAGCAATCAAAGAGGATGAAGCAAAACCTAAATGAAGAACAGTATATCTGATATGTCACAGCCCTTATCTCCTAATTTCACCAAAAGAAATCCAGGAGACTATGTACCAACACATGTAAACATAAAGTGGCCTGCGAGTAAACATGTATTACAAAGATTTAAAGGCTCTGCCCTGAGAACTATCAAAGCAGAGGCTGAGACTTACGGCCAACCTTTGAGCAGAATGGAAAGACCGAGAGTCACTCGTGAAAGCGGAATAAAAAATGACAAAGCTAATATTTAAAGGAAAAGAGATAGAGCAGACATCACGTCTATATGAAAATGTGTACAAATGTAAAACTCGCTTACATTTCACAGGACTTGTTCTCAGGTTCCTGACAAGATCATGTAAGAAGACATTGCCCAAATCTGACAAAGGCAATGGCTAAAGGTCTGATCTACATCACAAATACACAATTCTATCTCAAGTCAGTGCTCAAGGCCTAGACATCATTTATTGGATATGTTTAAGAAAAGGGTCTTCTTGCTGTAGTCAGTAAAAAGCATCAAGGATCTAATAAATATCGAGTGAAGAAAACAAAACCATGCAGAGGCAAATAACAAAATGATTAAGTGAGCGACTGAACAAAAGGGTCCAAGTGTTTTCACCACATTACTCATGAAACAGGCAGGTGCCTGCTCTTTCCTTCAAGGGAAAGAATAATGATGGGCTACACCCTTCCTTCAGAAGACATAAATCATTTTGAGGGTACAATGAAGGTGGCAAATATGGCCCTGGGTTATTGGTTATTTAACCACAGAATCTGGTTCAAAATATTTAGGAAAAAAATTCAACAACTCTAGATTCTCTACATAGGAAACTATATAATACGTAAAAAAGTAGCTGGTAGCCTCAATTGCTTAGAACACGGAACTAACCATATCAACAGTATAACTCTTTAAGAGAAGATTATAATTTAGTACCAAAAATGTTAGATTATGGACCTTAAAGCTGGTCCATCTAGCGACAAACAAGTCACCTGGCCTGTGAGTCAAATTTTCTTTAGCTGAAAAAAATGAAGCTTATATCTACTTCATAGGATGAAATGACATGGAGGCTTTAAAATGCTAAATACATAAACTACAACAGTTTAACACATGAACTTCACCATGACAGAGTACTCAAGTTGGCCTTCTAGGTCAGAGGCAGATATATTATAATAAAGTGATGGTATCATTTGAGACATCTCAAGAAGACCATCTCTTTGGGATTGGGTGGGAATCAAGAGAGGGTTTCTCTGTGTAGTCCTGGCTGTCCTGGGAACTCACTGTGTATACCAGGCTGACTTTAAACTCAGAGGTTTACCTGCCTCTGCCTCCTGAGCTCTGGAATTAAGGGTGTGGGCTACCACAGATAAGATACTTATTTGATTTGCAATATGCTGCAAATGTGGTAGGGGCACACACACACACAAAAACAAACAAACAAACAAACAAACAAACATGTAGAATCTCTCTAAAAATATTATCTAAATATTATTCACAAAATGGTAAATCCATGGGACAAAAATGTTAACCTGTGAGTGTTATAGCTAGCCACCTGGTTCAGAGGAGTTTAAATAGACTTAAAGGACTAGTTTAATACTTAGTTGGATAGGAACCAATGAGGCCTACTACATCTGTGCTATCCAGAGCCATTTTCCCTCTTCTGTAGTCTATAGCATCTTGCATTGTTTTCCTATTTGCCCTAAAGACAAAGATGAATACCTAGTGAATCATATAGACTTAGACATGTTTCTGGAAAACTCCAAATCAGCAAATTATAGGAAGATTAAATTAATTATGGGTGGAGTATGTTATTTGACTACTGTCATATTTATCTAAAATTATCTTCAACTAGGCTATCCTTTTCTTTTATGCCCTAACTACAACATTGGTCAAAACTGGCTTTAAACAGTAAACTAATGGCCATAGTCTTAACTAGAAATAAATCTATATTACAAGATGTTCTTAAGCTTACTGTAGCATCAGACGGAAACATTTAATAACTTGAAGATTCAATTTTGTAAATTGCTCTTTCCTAATTTTTGACTTAGATAAAGTGTAAACCTTTAGAAAAATAAAATTAATTAAAAATGCATACTAACCATGTGGATCCAGAAAGGCCAGCAATGTAGGTAGCACAATCCAAAATCCCTGACTCATACAGTGCCTTCATCACACCAGAGAATCCCACCATGGCCCGGAAACCCCCTCCTGAACCCAAAATGGCCACCACAGGCACCTGTAATGAAGCAACACAGAGATTGTACAAACAACAAAAAACATAAACTAATTTCATTTCAGTTTCAACTCTAAGGTTAAACATATTTCACTTTAACATATATTACTAACACGCTGGCAGTAGCTAATTTTCTTTTGTATGTTTATTCATTTTATTTTGTATACTTAATTTCTTAAAAGAAGTTTTTCATTTAAAAAAAATCAAGAATCAAGGTCAATTGAAAAACATATTATTTTAACAATAGCTATAATACAACCATCACAGCCAAGCTCTATGCTTGTGCAGCCTACTATAGCCTATATATTGCTTTCAGGAGCATTGTTTCATTTGGTCTCTCTTTAGACCCTGTGAGGTCTAAAAAGAATAATGTTCTTTCAGTCTCTGGGCTAGTGATCTATAGCTGAGTAAACAGCTTGATAACACATGGTGTCAGACCTGGCACTAGAAAGAAGAGTGAGGCATGTGGTCAGAAGCCATTTTTTTTTTCCATTTGGAAGGGATGAAGCACCCACAATACAGACTCCATAAAAAGACAGCTTAATAATCAGTACAAACAAGAACTGGGCTAAGATTTAACTAGCACCAAAAGCCATTCTTCTTCCTCTTTAGCATTGTTATAGAAAATGGTGAAATTTATTGAGGGAGATGCAGGATTAGAATAGACATTCTATTCCAGGATGTGTAGGCAAACTCTATTTCATACGCATGTTTAAAATCAAATAATCTTGCATAATTTTGTGAAATCATGAAGAGTAAATTTGGATGCTAAAATATAGTCTTCTGAACAGTCATTCTGAAATAACATTCAGAGAAATAATGTGTGCATCTCTTAGCCCCGACTGCTATTTGAACAAAATCAGGTAAGACATGCTGTTAAGAAGTTTTTAGTTTATATTTGGACTTAATATCTTAATGTTTGTGTATGAATATGTCAATAAATCCTTAAATACTTTCTCATAGGATGACAGGAAATGAACTTGCATTTACCAAAAGCTCATGTCTTGATTTAATCTCTCTTGGTGTATGGTTCATAAATACTATTAACTTTCTTCCTTAGAGAAGAAAGCTCTGAGGTGCTTAAGGGCTTTTACATTCCCATAAATTTCAAAGACTAACCATCACAAAAGACGTTTTCCCCATAGTCCTGTGTTAGAAACAATACAATATGTGTCTACAGGGAAAGATGTTCATTGTAAAAACATTGGTTCACATAGTTGTAGAGACTACAAAGTCTAAACCTGCAATATGGACCAACAAAGTCCAAGCCCCACAAAGCTGATAGCACCAAATCCGAAGGAGGTACTGCATAATTCCTTCTTGAATAACTAGATAGCCTAGCCTTTTTAGTTAATTCTGTCCTCCAGCTTCTTAGATGAGGGCCACCTATGTGACAGAGAGTAATCTTTTCCTAAGGTAAGCAGCCAGACTTATACAACAAATCTACATCATCCCCACAGCACCCCCCCCTTATTACTTTTCATACATGCATTCAGTTCGGTATCCTCAATTCTAAAGGGCCCGTGGGCTCCTCAAAATATGCTTCACCCTGTTTACTGTAGTCTGGGCTTCTTGAGCACCTGCTTTCCAGCTCTTGTTACATTCCAAGGCCTTTGAAGTCCCCCGAACACCTTTGAAAAGAAATATTTCATCTAATCCTTGAGTTCCAGAACCTTTGCTGAGGAAGCTTTCACCCGCTCAGTTCACCTTTCAGGCATCTTACTCTGTCTGCCCTATGTTACAATCTCTAAGAACTGACAGAGTAAGAATCAATAGTACAAAGTGTAACTTTAGAATAAAGGTGAAAGTGAGAGGGAGAATATTCTAGATGAAACATACAAACAGGATAATAATCAAACAGCTCAAGGCTCTTTCCATGACTTGCTTCAGAAGCTGTTTTGTTCTGCCTTTCTTCCTTCTGCTCTGTTCTGTTACTAAGACAGATACAGAGAATGTTAAGGACCACTCCATACTTCTGTTTGTCTAAGGTGGTTTGTTTAACATGAAGGATAGTCCTTAAAGCTTGAGTGAATTTGGATATACACTGTATTGCATGTGCTTTAGCTGTAAAATGGAGATGATGTCTCTCATAGAGTGAAAGCAATGGATACTAGTTGCAATGGTGTATCTAGAAAAATGTGCAGATCACATAATAGTTATGCAAGAAAATGGTTCATCATAAACACTGCTGAAGGTTATTGTTGACTGAATAGGACCCTGTGAAAATAACTGTTAATAACCTAAGGAACAGCATCTTTTTTTCTGATCATCAGTATTTTTTTCTTTATAATTATTATTTATTATAATTTATTTACTTTCCATCCCGGCTGTACCCCTTCCCTATCTCCTTCCCATCCCACCCTCCCTCTTCTCCTCTCCCTATATGTCCCTCCCTAGTCCACTGATAGGAGAGGTCCTCCTCCAGTTCCATCTGACCCTAGCCTATCAGGTCTCCTTAGGACTGTCTGGGTCCTCTCTCTCTGTAGGCTACCTCACCAGAGGGAGGTGATCAAAGAGCAGACAACTGAGTTCCTTCCAGTGACTGTTCCTGGTCACCTTACCAGGAAACCCACATGGAGACTGAGCTGCCCATGGGCTACATCTGATCAGGGGATCTAGGTCCTTTCCATGAATGGTCCTTGGATAATTCATCAGTTTCTGCAGGGACCCCTGGATCCACATTTTTTGGCTCTGTAAAGAAGCTGAACAACAAGGAGAACCCTAGGAAAGATGCTTACTCCATCAGAAGGGCAAACAGGTTAGACTTCAGAAGTAGGAGAAGACAGGGAACAGGACAGGAGCCTTCCACAGAGGGCCTCTGAAAGACTCTAGCCATCAGGGTATCAAAGCAGATGCTGAGACTCATAGCCAAATTTGGGAAGAATGCAGGGAATCTTATGGAA
The DNA here is from genome assembly GCF_030254825.1 of Meriones unguiculatus. NCBI lineage: Eukaryota > Metazoa > Chordata > Mammalia > Rodentia > Muridae > Meriones > Meriones unguiculatus. The sequence goes on from NC_083359.1 coordinate 71,467,796, forward strand.
GAATGGGTAGCTAGAAAGACCTGGAAGGGATAGGAGCTCTACAAGGAGAACAACAGAGCATTTTTGTTGTAACTCTCTTAAGAGGGGTAGATCTTCTCTCATTTCTCCACTCCTCTAACTCCACATTGTAGTTCCCAAACAACTTTGGGAACATTTCTCTTCACACAAAACCCCATAATCTGAAATTATCAAATACCCAAAAATAATGTTTAAAATGAGAACCATCCCAATACACCAAACATTCAACAAAAATCTTAGATGTCTTACTCACAGAACCATCTCAGCTCTGCACCAAAGTTGTTCAATAACAAGCTTGCTTATCAGATTTAAATTCCACAGCAACAATCATGAAAGAGAATGTGATAGTTTAAAGAATCTCCTTTCGAGAGCAACAGAACCAAAAAAATCTGAGCACAGGGGTCTTTCCTGAGACTAATACTCCAACCAAGGACTATGCATGGAGATAACCTAAGACCCCTGCACAAATGTAGCCCATGGCAATTCAGTATCCAAGTGGGTTCCATTGTAATAGGAACAGGGACTGTCTCTGACAGGAACTGATTGGCCAGCTCTTTAATTACCTCCCCCTGAGGGGGAAGAAGCATTACCAGGCCACAGGAGAAGACAATGCAGCCACTCCTGATGAGACCTAATTGACTAGGATCAGAAGGAAGGAAAAGAAGACCTCCCCTATCAATGGACTTGGAGAGGGGCATGCGTGCAGAGGGTGGAGGAAGGGAGGGATTGGGATGGGAAGAGGGAGGGAACCACAGGAGGATACAAAGTGAATAAAGTGTAATTAATAAAGAAAAAAAAAGAGAATCTCCTTTCAGTAAACACACAAGGCATGCAAAATAGAAGCTACTTTCAAAGGGTGATAACATGAAAAAGCCCAAGTCTACTCAATCTGAACAAGAAGGACTGTCCCAAACGATCAAAATCAATAGTTTTTATTGTTGTTTTAAAGCTGAGTATTTAGGAACATAAGTTCTCAGATTATTAGAAATCTTAACTATTTGACCAGCCCACTCTCCACGCAGGAAACTGAGGATATTACAATTAACAGCTATTGTCACAGAATACAAAGTAATGAACAATAATCCCCAAGAGTGCTTATAATGAACCGTTTTATTGTATAACTACTGTGCTCTGCACATGGTGCTAGATACATCCTAGCGTTCTTTCCCTTGGTCCTATGAGAGACATCATCTCCATTTCACAGCAGAAGCACAAGCAACATAGTATGTGCTCAAATTCTCTCAAGATTTAAACTCATCAAGGTCCTATACCAAACACTGTTTCTTTTTGAAAAGCAACAACAGTATGGGACATTCTTGACTTTGAGGTTTCCTTGATACTGTTCTTGAGGTAGGAACAACCCAGTCTCCTATTCCTAGAGGACAACTATGAAGTACTGCAGATCTTTCCAGAGAGCAGGAGAACAGGAGAATAAGAGACCAATTAAGATAATAATAGAAATTTTATTCTATGGGATGGATGGCATTGATCAAGTGGTCTGTGGTATGGACTGTGTAAATTGAGGGAAGGGAGTAGATGAAAGTCAAACCAGAATTCTAGAAGCCATCTTAAAAAACATGAATTTGACATTTTTGAGTGCTATTTCAAAGAAAAAGCTTAACTTCCCTACCCTATCCATCTGTGCACACAACAACAATGAAGCAACTTACTATACTACTACTTTTACAAATATGAAGCCAATTTTGGTTTTCCCAGGAAGACATACTACTTTTTTCCACTAGGAAATGCCAGTCAAGGGTAGTAGCAGCAATCACTTTTCTGAAAACCAAGACTACACGCCCAGTGGACATCTACACTAATGTGATCCATGGATGTGTCTACTTAAAAGTCTAATCCTCTTATCTAAACCTCCATCTCTTTATTAAGAGCCAGATATTGGTGTTCCTCTGTTTCAAAGCCTGATATTCTTTTCTGTCTCCCTTTCCTTCCTCCTCCCTTTCTTCTCCCCCCTCTATTCCACCTCTCCATAAAGTAATGCTGCCAAAAAAAAAAAAAAAAAAAAAAAAGGTAATGCTGCCAACTACTGCCTAATTCTAGTCTCAGGCTCACACAAAATATTTAATGAGTATCCTGTTTTAGAAGCTATGCTAGGTGCCAGAAACACACAGGTGGACATCCAGACAATTGTATGTCCCTCATCAAACTTACATTATAATGGGAAAAGCAGACATCAAATGAATATTTGTACAAATACTTTTAGGTACAACCATGGTAGATTCTGAAAAAAAAAAATGTACTTTTAAGTGTGAGAAAAGGGATTTAATGGACTCAAATTCATATTTTGAAAAAAAAAATCCCCCTGAATTCTGGGTAGACAGAAAGTGGGAAAGAGGAGATACAGAGACTAACGATTTAGTATTAGGAATGCCGAGTTGGAGACACTGAGAGGCTCATTAGTGAAGCAATTAAAGACCCATGATGAAGCAGATGTTGCAGAGAGGAGGGGCAGTGTTTCAAATGCCAGAAGGACGTAGGCAGCTATGTGGTCAGAAAAGGCAGGGTAAGACAATGTTGGCATCTGTTACAGACCTGATGCAATAGAACAGTGAAGGGATGCCTGAACCATGAAAGAATGCAAAGTATGCTGTGAAGAACATCTGTATATTTTTGTATAAAATATCCATACTCAAGTAGAATCTATCAACATAGATGGAGAGGGGCCTAGGAAGGACCAAATAGTTGACACAGTGTGGTTCCTAAGAACTACAGCTCGCAGTCCATGTCTGATATAAATCTTCATTTGAGGTGTACAGATTTTAGTATGTTTATCCTATATTATATATCTAATATCCAATAATAAGTAAGTATATGCCATGTGTGTCTTTTTGCTTCTGGGATACCTCACTCAGGATGATCTTTTCTAGATCCCACCATTTGCCTGCAAATTTCATGATTTCCTTGTTTTTAATTGCTGACTAGTATTGCATTGTGTAAATGTACCACAATTTCTGTATCCATTCCTCAGTTGAGGGACATCTGGGTTGTTTCCAGGTTCTGGTTATTACTAATAGAGCAGCTACAAGCATGGTTGAGCAAATATCCTTGTTGTGTACTTGAGCATCTTTTGGATATATGCCTAGGAAGGATATAGCTGGATCCTAATAGCTGGATCTTAAGGAAGCACTATTCCTAATAGTCTGAGAAAGCACCAGATTGATTTCCAAAGTGGTTGTACCAGTTTACATTCCCACCAGCAATGGAGGAGGATTCCCCTTTCTCCACAACCTCTCCAGCATGCACTGTCACTAAGCTTTTTATCTTAGCCATTCTGATGGGTATAAGGGGAAATCTCAAAGCTGTTTTAAAACAGCTAAACAAAACCTTACCCTGGGTGAGAGGATAAATCCTTATGCAGAAACACAAACGGGATGAACATTGGAAGAAGGAGAAACAGAAACTAGACAGGAGCCTACCACAGAAGGCTTCTGAAGACTCTACCCAGCAGTGTATCAAAGCAGATGCTTAGACTCATAACCAAACTTTGGGCACAGTGCAGAGAATCTTATGAAGGAAGGGGGAGATAGTAAGACCTGGAGAGGACAGGAACTCCACAAAGAAAGCAACAGAACCAAAAATTCTAGGCACAGGAGTCTTTTCTGAGACTGATACTCCAACCAAGGACCATTCATGGAGATAACCTAGAACCCTGCTCAGATGTAGCCCATGGCAGCCCAGTATCCAAGTGGATTCCCTAGTAAGAAGAACAGGGACTGTCTCTGACATGAACTCAGTGGCTGGCTCTTTGATCACCTCCCCCTGAGAGGGGAACAGCCTTGCCAGGCCACAGAGGAGGTCAATGCAGCCAGTCTTGAGGATACCTGATAGGCTAGGGTCAGATGGAAGGGGAGGAGGACCTCCCCTCTCAGTGGACTTGGAGAGAGGCATGGGAAGACATGAGAAAGAAAGGGTGGGATTGGAAGGGAATGAGGGAGGGGACTACAGCTGGGATACAAAGTGAATAAACTGTAATTAATATAAAAAATAAAAAATAATAATAACAAATATTCATTTGAAAGGAAAGGAAATTCCCTTCCTAAATTAGGAAAGAAACTATGAAGGAAAGGCACAGGCTGCACATGTCAATCTTATGGCCCAAACTTAGAGGAGAAAGATTTATGGAATTCTTATCTCTTGACTTTAATTTGCCTTTGTCTAGGAGCCAAGGTATTAGCTGTGAATGGAATAAGGAGGGAGTTGATGGGAAAAAAGTAAAATTATTGCAAAATACCTGAACAGCAACTAGACAAGGAGCCTGAGATTATGAGGGATAGTGATGAACATGAATGTGGAGAACCTCCTTTTCATCCCAGCACACTCCTTCCACATGACATGGCCAGTATTCTCCCGCCTTCCCGCCAACTCCAGCATTCCTCCACAGCTGTTCACTTGACACACCATTAGTTTAATTTGCTTAGATATCTGTCAAACAAGGCTTTAAACGCACCAAGTAAAGAACCGTAAGTGCCACCCACCTCAAGATTTATCTTCTCCAGCAGCTAGCACAGTTGTCTCAATCAGTAATATATGACAGAAATCAGAACAACTTAAAATATAATTTCTAGGATCTAATGGTCTAACAATATAAAATAAAGATGGAAACAAAAAGAAGTTGTAGACTTGCTGGTAAAACGTTTGTTGTCTACATTTCGAGTAAACAGAAAAACAACAAAACAAAAAATGAGTAATATACTAAAAAGGCAGGTTCTCTAAATACTATTAACCAAACACAATAACCTGTCACATATTCTTCAAAATATCTGTCAGGATGACAACAAAGATACACAATTAAAGAGAGTTAGTCCTCTGCATTTTTTTAAGATAGGAATTTAAATGGAAGCTTCACTTTTCCCTTTCGTGTCCTTCTGGCAGAAATCCCTTATAAGTGCCATTGTATCTTACAATTAGTTGGCTCCACAGCAATCAAAGCCACTCCAGCATCACCAACTGGCTTCCCACCTCCCTGAAAACATAGCTGGAAACCTATCATCCCTTGTGTATTCACCCAGTGTCCTTATCCAACCATTAAGTCTTGTTTCCAAATATACTTTGTCATTAATTTACATTTATATTGAAACCCTGATGTGTGGTTGGTGTGTGTGTGTGTGTCTATGAAAGTGCATATTTATAAATTTAATGAATAAATATGTTAATTTAGAATATCCACTTAATAGAAAAAGCTCATAGAAATAAGCCAAAAATTGCTTATCTATCACTACCAAGAAATTTCATCATTGTAATGATTTATCCTCATAGGTTTCATTTATAGAGATGGACTGATAGAAGATAAAAGAAAAGAGACAAACACTGTGTTAGGTAGATGATGATGATAGATGACATCATCTATCTAAATGATAGATAGATAGATAGATAGATAGATAGATAGATAGATAGATAGATAAGTGAAAGGATAGATGGGCCCAAAGGGGTTATAAAAGATATTACTAAATGTTTACTCTAATTCAAGCAAAAAAAAATGTGAAAGTAAAATTCAAATATTGCACTGTCAATAACTGTTCTCAATTACTCTGAACTCTCTATAAGTCGAAGTCATTGTTTTGACAATTTTGTCAATTTTGCATGGTATTTAGAAGCTCTCTTCTCTGAAATATGAAGGATTTGAAACATACTTTTTAATCTCTTTCTATATGTAACTCAGTTCAGTTAAGGAATGTCAGATATCTAGCTAGGAAAACTTTATTTCTTTATACATCTCTTGATTAGGATTAGTACCTGCATGCCTTATGAAAAAAGCAAACAATACAAAAACAACTAGTGGGGACTGAAGAGATGGCTCAGCAGTTAAAACCAGAGGCTGCTCTTTCATTGAACCTGGTTTCAATTCCCAGAATACACAAGATAGCTCATAATTCTCTGTAACTCCAGTCCCAGGAGATCTGAAACTCTCTACTCATCTCCATGGGAGCTACATGCATGCAGTGAACAGAGACACATGCAGACAAGATTGTAGCGATATTTTAATTCAGAACATAGCTACTCCATCAAGAGATCTCATCCAAAGACTTTGTAATTCAGTGTGATCTGGCTGGAATGTAAACACGTCTTTAATCCACGAGACAGAGGCAAGCAGATCTGAGTCCAAGGTCTACCTTGAACTGCAAGTTTCAGGTAAAGAAAAGCTTCAGTCCATTTGTGGTTGGCCTTTAATCCCCAACAATGAAGGTAAAGCTAGTTTGCAGAAGGACACTCCTATGTTTGAAAGTGATGTCTAATTGAGTGGCAGAAAAAGTGATGAATCAGGAAAAGGTTTGTCATAATAAAATATGCCCAACTCCCTCGAGAAGAGAGAGGAAAGGGAAGCTACTTCAGGGGCAATGCAGAAAGAAAGAGAGAGAAAGGGAGTGTGTGTGTGTGTGTGTGTGAGAGAGAGAGAGAGAGAGAGAGAGAGAGAGAGAGAGAGAAGAGGCAGTTTTACCAGAACAGATATATAGAGACAGCTTGAAGAGAGAAAAAAGTAGATATAGGTGAAGACAGAACAAGCCAGAGAATGAGAAGGAGCTAAAAGATTAGAGCATATTGCTGAAGTTAGTTTGAGGCCAAGCAGAGTAATTCAGAGGCTGAGAGAAAAGCCAGATTGAATAAGTTGACTGAAAGAGGAATTTGAGCCAAAATAGCTGAATTGAACTAGCCAGCTATGAGCTCAGGAAGAACAAGAAAGGGTGAGTTTATTAAGCTGTAAGTCTCAGAGGCTGAAAACATTCCAGGCCTACATTAGAGTATATGGTGGACAGAAGCTTCCAGAACTAGGCTTAGGTTAGCAGAAGGAGACAGTAAGCCTCCAAGACAAACAACTGAAGCAGGCACGTAAAAGTTCCTTTTACACAAGACACCCCAATACATAAAAATAAAAGGAACAAATCTAAACTTGAATTAGACAGTATAAAGTGTGTTACATCTATACAGTGGAGGGTTTCAGTGCTAAATAAACAAAAAACAAAAAACTATATTAAGCCATGATAAGTGAAGCAAGCTGAAATTTACATTATTATGTGAAATAATCCAGTCTGAAAAGACTTCGCATTACCTGACTGCCAGGAGAAAGTTAAGTGGACGTCAGAGGTCATGTGAGGGGGAGAATTAAGTAGATGGAAGACAATGGGCATCCAAGACAACAAGACAACAAAATTATCTCCCCTGATTCTGTAGACATGGGTCATTGCAGAACCCATAAAATTTGCATCAGTTGCAAACCCTTATGTGCGGTGTGTCCTTTGAGCAATTTTGCATCAGTTACAGGTATGTTGATGTTAACAAGTGTACTGTTCTGATGTGAATGGTGAACAGTCCAAAAATGCGATAATAAATTTTGTGTTAACTCCACTGGGTCGAAGGATACCCAGACAGCTGACTAATCAAACAGTAGTTCTGCATTTGTCTATGAGGGTGGTTTTCAAGAAGTCTATAAACACCTCCTGTTCCCTATGTGAACAAGCATGGCTCAATATTGACCCATGTCTTCTTGCCCTTGGTTACCTGTCCTGCTAGATTCTCAGCTCTTGGGTCTCTGAGGATGATACCAACATCACCACCCCACCACCCCACCACCCCACCACCCCAGCCACCCTAATTCTTAGGCCTACAGCCTCAGACTCATAGTTATCAAATCCTTTGGACAAGATTAGATTGTCTCCCTGTCTTCCCTTGTATTCTACCTTGCAGATAGCATATCACAGGACTTCTCAGCTCCTATGATATACAGGAGTCATTTTCCATATTAAATACACACACACACACACACACACACACACACACACACATCCCTTTGGTTCAGTTTCTCTAGAGAACCCTAAGACTGGGAGATTATACAAATGTGTGAATGGAAAGCATTAGGAGAATGTCTGTATTTTCTGCTCAGCTCCAGAACTAACACTGTTATAAAAGTAAAATTAGAAATAACTGCTATAGCCTATAACTATTACCAAATATGATCAGCAGTCAGTTGGACCTTCCTCAACATCTCCTCATTTTTGGACCACTTATCCTAAACCCAAAAGATAAAGAAATAACACCCATATTGAGGGAAAGGTTTGGAGAAAAATACTGAAAGATTATCATTAGTCTGTAATAACGTTTAAAAATTCTGGACTCACATCACGTGTGGAATATAGCCCCTCACTCTTTTGTGGACCCAAGAGTTTCTTCATGTTTTCCTTTATGTTCTCTTTCCTTTGTTGTCTGAAGATTTTCTCCTGATCACACAGTGCCATGCTGAACCGCAGGTCGGGGCATGAGCTATGGTGGAAAACAAAGAATCAGTGAGCCAGGGTTCCCAGGAGCCTTGCTTTGTGGTATCCAGCTTCTTGTGTCCCCCAACAGTGCACTAATGTATGCGGACTGCTCCCCTCGAACCATTTCCCAGGAAGCCACTCAAACAAGAACACAAAATGATGGTTATCTTAAAGCAGTGTGTGCCCTGCGGCGAGCAATGATCTGAGACCGAACTCAAGATAGAGAAAAGAAAAAGATTAGCAATAAGTATTCAGACATAAACTAACTAAAAGTTTTCTTTAAAAAATTGATATTTAGGTAAAATAAGACACCTCAGTACATGGTGTAGTGGTCCGGGTGAGATGTCCCTCCCAAGTCTTGGGCACTTGAATACCTGGTATGGCCATGCTATGAAAAGCACTAGGGGCACGCTTAGTGTTTTCATGTAACTCCCAATGTGCACAATACATCCTGTTTGCAGATGAGGATATGAGCTTTCAGCTGCTGTTTCCATCTCCTGCCACTTGCTACCTCTGTTCCATCAACCTGAACTCTAAACTTTGGAACCATAAACCTGAAACAAACTCTTTCTTTTATACCTTGCCTTGGTCATGGTGTTTTATTACAGTAATACAAAAGTAGCCAGTGCATGTTGTATATTAGGACAGTAAAGAATTTGGGAAGTGATTCGATACGGAAGGATGTTTGTGGTTCTTGGGTTTGGTACTTTACAATCTTACATGGTTCAAGAGTGCTTCCCCTGTTCCTGCACCCCAGCTCTAACACCATAAAATTCACTAACATCATAAAGTGCTTGCCGCCCAGGGAATATCTCTGCAGAAATATCGTCTTGATAAATTCCTTTGTCTAATAGCAGACTCCTTTGAAAAGAAATGAGCTTCAAATAACAGATCTCCAGATACCCACAAATGTAGTGACATCTATAAGACACCAGAATCCCTGTATTTATATTCCTCCTTTTCAATAGTGGCAGCAACAATTTCTTTTTTTTATTTATTTTTTTTTATTTTTTTTTATCAGTTACATTTTATTAACTCTGTATCCCAGCCGTGTCCCGATCCCTCATTCCCTCCCAGTCCCTCCCTCCCTCCCTCCCTCATCTCCACCGTGCCCCTTTCCAAGTCCACTGATGGGGGGGACCTCCTCCCCATTCATCTGATCCTGTTTTATCAGGTATCTTCAGGACTGGCTGCAAAGCCCTCCTCTGTGGCCTCTTAGAAACCTATGCCAGCTTAAAAAAAATCAGAGCAAGCATAATGCATTGTGTCAACTATGGAAGAAATTATTACAAGTTGTCAGTGGCCAATCAACAATGGGAAACAAGCTTTAAAAAGCATAAATATTTCTATGGGAATAAATATGTTACTAGAAGGAGGGCCCTTGAAAATGAGCTTTCATTCTGACAACTATTACCCAGTTTCTAAACTATTGGGGAAGTAAGAAAAGAATGCACAAGTCTGCTTTTTGGATTTTGTGAGTAGACAGCTAAAGGAGACTATTATGATACTGTTATGTATCCAAAGCTTTAGGAATTATTTATTATAGTGTTTAATAATATCACTCTCAATATTGTTCATCTTATTAAGTAAGAACTTACCAAACTTCAAGAGACATTTCCAAAATCATTTCGGTGACCTATAAAAGAAACATATTCAATAAATAAGGTAATAAAATAAATGCGATTAGTATAATACAGTCAAAATAAAATTTAAGTAACATATTAAACAAATGAAAAAGTAACAGTTTCATGCAGACTCATCAGTTTTTGTTAGTTGTTATATATAATTCTATCTGACAAATTATGTTAGCAAGTATTAGAGTCGCCTCTGCCTGATTAGTGGCTTAATAGTTCAAGCGGTAAGCAACTGCTTTCTGATTAGATTTGGGGCCTGATCCACAGAAGGGAATTCATGCCTTGTACTGTAAACCTGGTCAAAAGCCCATGTGTGGGGAGGTCACAGGCCCTGAGGTGAAATCTACTACTGCTGTTTTACACGTTATCATGATATCAAACCGCCTTCTAAATATTTGTTTATGCCCATGAATTAGTGATCCTCTCTCATTTTGGTCAGAGAAGCTTCTGTTTCCACTGAGCAACAGTTAATGCAAAGACCTATACCTGAAAAAAAGTCCTGAAAATAAGTGACTATGTTGGGTGTTCAGTTTAAAATGGACCATTGATGTTACTCACTCCAAGTCTCAGAAAAGATCAAAGAAAGGGGGTTTGGAAGAATGTAAGAGTCAGAGGATAGATAGGCATGCTATGAGACACTGTCTTCTGTGTATAACATGGCTGTTGCACTTGTGAACTCACAGAAGCCATGGTCACCTGTACAAGACCTACACAAGGTGACCTCTCAAAATTCCATCACAGACAGAAGAGGGAGTCGGGAGGTCCTACCCTTCCCCGAGGAGTTATTAGTAGTTATTAATGGTTGCTAGGGGATGGGAAATCATTTTCTTCAGTAACCACTGATAAGTTACCCATGCTCCAGTGAATTAACCCTTACCCATACTCATGCAAGCAATCCTTACTAAATAGACTCAGTGCATCACAAAAACAAATGAAAAAACAACAGAAAAGGAAAATTAGAAGAAGGTGTTCAGTAGGAGTAGAAGGGTAGATGAGAGAGGGAATAGGGTGAAATTTTTTAAATGTAAAATTGTCAAATTGGCAATTTCATTAAAAAAGGAAATGTCACTGCCTTGTTGTTTTCTTCCCATACTGAAATACTCAGTTCCACGATAATTACACATAAAACATCAAAAAACAGCTGAAGAGCTGGAGCTAGGGTCACTAGAGCAGTAGAGCTGGCTCTGCCCCTCACTGGTTGTAGCACTCAGGAAAGAGGGCTCTTCACCTGGCCTGGGAACTACAGTGGAGCTGGTCCTGATGGTAAAGGCATGGGTGAGCCACCCCCAAGGGTAAGAGAATAGAACTGGCCCAGGCCCTCGCCCCGTGCAGCACTAGGGAGACTGGGCCCCGCTTCTGAACTCTGAAGTAAAGTGGAGCTGGCTCTGGCTGCATGGGTGCAGTGAGCTGACTCTTAGGGCCAGAGAGCAGGAAAGCTGATCCTGGCCCCTGCTAGCAGCAGCATTGGGTGGGCTAGACCAGACAGTGGTAGAGATATTGCCCTGGAGGTGTGGATATGAGAGAACTGGCAGGCTGACCAGCTTAGCTACCGCCCAGGCCAGATTCAGGGCTCTGAGGTGGCTTACCCTAAAATCTACATAATCTATGGACTATTGGAACACAAGAAAGGGCTGGTCCTGCTGATCCAAAACCGAAGGATCTCCATGACACAGGGCAACAACAGGATAACCAGGGGAAGGATCCAGTAAGTATTGCTGATATGGTAAGAAACCTGAGGCCTGGAACTAGACCATTGCAATAAACATTTGCAAGTGAAAATGTGTAGAAAGAGGGGTATACTGTGGGCCACACTGTGACAAACAGCTTTCAGGACAAGGTGTTTTCTATGCTTTGTTTTGATTTCTGTTTGTTTTTTATTTTCTTTGGAGGAGGGCTGCAAGGGCAGAGGATGGGTACAAGGGCACCGGGAGATGAGTGGGACTCAAAAAGAATCAGTAAAAAGTAGAAAAATAAAACAAAATAAGACACACTCCTTTTTGTGAGCTGTTTGGGAGCTGCTTAAGGTGTAGCCACCATGGCCAAGAAAGTAAAGAAAGCCTTGGTGGGAGTTCACATATGCACGTGTGTAACAAGCGGGGCTGGAACTGGAACACCCAGGTCTCCTGGGTACCCACTAGGCTCCAAGAAACATCCACCAGTGGAATTCAGAGGATTCAGGTTTTACTTCCTCAAGACTACTTGAGAGCCCACCAAAGTGTATCCTGTTAAGCAGACAAGTTTTGCTTAACTTAAAGGGGGTGGGTAATATCCAGAGCAAAAGCTGTCTGAAAAGGTGCCTTCCCAGAGAGTGCATCTCTGCTGAATTGAAAGACCTCTGACATTAGTACTGATGGTATCAGTGCTGAGAAATGTTCCTTAAGACTGTCACAAGAACCAACGAGAAAATGTCCTGAAAGTTGCTGTATAGTTGTAAAATCCTGCCATTACTTTCATTGGTACCAGTTACCATAAAAACATAGGTTGGAGTGACTGTTCAATCGCTACTATAGAATATAGCTACAATATTATTGAAATATGAAGGGCATGAGTTTAGAACCGTCAAACTAAACCGTCAATACTAAAAATAATTAGATTTGTTAACTTTGGGGTTCAAGGTGTAGGAAGATGGCAAGACTTTTCCAAAGGTTTAAATAAATTTATTGACTATTCTCGGTATGAGCTTATAAGTAAAAGATAATAAAGTCTATATAAAAATATGACTCATGGTACACTGAACTGAAATAGTTTTCTACTAAGTTCATTGCAGAGTATTTTAAACTGATGGGTAATCAAGGAATAACTGCTGAATCTTGTTCTGTCAAAAAGAAAATATCCAATTGCTAAGAATGATAAAGTTGTGGGATAGTCTGACCCAAAAATAACATTTCTTCTACTTAACTTTGCAAATCTAAATTCATGAATCAAGATGCAGATATTACTTTTAGAGCTGATAAAATTCTAGGACCCTGAAAATTCTAGGACAAAAAGAATTATTCATGCCCAAATGAACTGTGGTTTGTCGTAAGTCAAAAGCAACAGCCTAAAAAATAATTACCATGTATCTATCAATCAGAGCATTGCCTAGCCCACATCCCAGGACATTATGCCTGATTTCCCATTTTGAAATTTCAACTGGAACCTTTCCCAAAACAGAACTGGAAAAAATTTTGTACCAATTAACTTTTTTTTATTGTTGTTGATTATTAATGTTTATTATTGATTTATCTTTTAGTTAAACAGTGGTTATTCTTTTTTAATTTTATTTTTATTATTAGTTGCATTTTATTAACTCTGTATCCCAGCTATATCCCACTCCCTCATTCCCTCCCAATCCCACCCTCCCCCCCTCATCTCCTCCCTCCCCCTTTCCAAGTCCACTGATTGGAGAGGAGGACCTCTGTTTTCATCTGACCCTGTTTTATCAGGTATCTTCAGGACTGGCTGCAGTGTCCTCCTCTGTGGCCTAGCAGGACTGCTCCTCCCTTAGGGTGTGGGGAGGTCAAAGAGCCTGCCATTTAGTTCCTGTCAGAAATAGTCCCTGTTCCCCTTACTATGGGAAACCAATTGGTTACTGAGCTACCATGGGCTACATCCGAGCAGGGGTTCTAGGTTATATCCATACATGGTCCTTGGTTGGAGAAACAGTCTCAGAAAAGACCCCTGTGCCCAGATATAATTGGTCCTTGTGGTGCTCCTATCCTTTCCATGTCATACTAACTCCCCCTTCTTTCATATGATTCCCTGTACTCTGCCGAAGGTTTGGTTATGAGTCTTAGTATCTGCTTTGATATTCTGCTAATAACTTTATTGGGGTTATTTAGTAAGATAAACGAGCATCAGCAGCACAAATTCTGTTTTATCGTTGTTGCTGCTTGTGGGTTTTGCTTGCTGGCTTGCCTGCTTGCTTGCTTGTTTTTGAGACAAAGTCTCACTGTGTAACCTAGGCTGTGCTACTACTGGCAATTCTTCCTCCTGGGCCCCAGTGTTCTGGAATACAGCCATGTCCCACCAAACCTGGCCAACTATTCTGTTTTTCCAAAGAAATATATTAAATTTGCCACTGAAATGAGATTAAATTTAAGGTATTTCTCTCTAAAGGGCCAAATCTCTACGTATAAGCGGATATAAGATAAACTATTATGCTTTATTGCAATGTATACCTCATCAGAGTAAATAGCTAATACAAAACTGAATTTTCAACTGGCAGGTCCTGATCCAACTTACATATTACAATAGTCAATGCTATGTTTATGGCTGTATTTGTGTTCCCAGGATAATACCCTTTCTATCCATGTTCCTCGCTATTTCTTCTTTAAGATGTTCTGATCCTAGATAGTAGATACTCTACTTAGGTAAAGTGGAGTAAGAGCGGGCACAGGATGTTTCTGTCATCTGGAACATTTCAGGATGTGCTGCTACGGCTCCTGTCATGGGTCAGCCGCTCATTTCCCTCGTGTTGCCCAAGCAGAACCCAGAGGATGAGAAGGAAGGCTTACTCGGCCCCCACCCACAATGCACTGTGTTCAGACTTGCTGGAAAACCTGATATTCATGAGCTTCACATCTTTTACCTGGAACGTGTCATTCAGCTAAAACGGCTACAAAAATATGTACTTCCTGTGAGGCATTAAACAATGACTGAAGCTTCTTCCCACACTCCGAAAACAGGCCTTCACTGCAGGCTTCCATGTTGTAGGTCAGAGCATTAGGAAAAAGGGGGACCAAACCCCTGAGGCACCTCTGCCTCCTACCAGCCCTTAATTCTTAACAAGGGGCCAGAACAAATTGGAACCTCCAACTCCTCTCAGAACCACAGATGTAAAGAGCATGCAGCACCAATTACACATTCTTGTGGAAACCTCTTCTTTGCATTCCACAGTGGAGAAGAATTTTGCCATCTACCATGGAACATGTTCAGTCAGAGAAGGAATAGGGAAAGTGGAGTACAGAAACTATTGCTGAAAATATTTCTGACTTTAACGTAATTTTTAATGTGCCTAAGCCACTGGTTCCCTTGATTATGCTGAAAGAATGAAACTAAAACAACAAATTTAGTATCTGGTACTTTTAAGCTATTACACTGAAATGATCCACACAGTTAAATAATCTTCAAGTTGACAATCTATCCTATCAGTGAAGAGTTCTTCAAATACCTTAGAACATACTACCTCCACACTTTAATATTTGTACTGTTTCCTTTTCATAAATCATTATCTTAAATTCTGATCCCTAGTCTGTTCATTCTCATTCATTTCTTCTAAGTAGAAACAAAGGCAAATGACTGCCACATTGATTCAGGAACTGTTCACATCTGTCAAAGAAATAACAATGGTATTTTAAATGTATTTGTATTTACCTGACCCATGCAAGATAAAGCAAATGAAAATTTGAAAGTTAAGAGTCACTTTTCCAAAGAGATGCATTTTCATAGCCTGCTTGTAATTCCTCCCTGTGAAGAACAAAATATGAACCTGACAAAGGACATTCTGAGGGAAGAGTGGAGATCATAACTCTGACAATGCAAACTAAGTCACAGGCATTACAAGGGGACACTCATAAATACCATTTTAATATAAAACCTGATGAACTTAAAATTAGTATATTCTACCAAAAATGTTCTCTTACTCAAAAAATTCAGGACAAGCCAGGGAGTGGTGGCACACACCTTTAATCCCAGCACTTGGGAGGAAGAGGCAGGTGGATCTCTGTGAGTTTGAGGCCAGCCTGGTCTACAGAGCAAGTTCCAGGACAGCCAGAAACTCTGTCTTGTTTTCTCAAGAAACCCTGTCATGAAAAAACAACAACAAAAGTCCCAGGACAATTGTAGTCTAGAGTATACCCTGGACAATCTTTAAAGATTTGAAAGATGAAACTATACTATTTTATTTATGAGTTGTTCCCCTTTATTCTCAACGACCTGACAATTCCTCAGCTCATCTTTTTACCAATGTGACCATCAGAGGGAATTATGAAAAGCTGGATAATTCATACAACAACCCAGGTTTCTTAGAGAACTCCCAGCAAACCACTTTTCTCTCTGTGGTAATCCTCGTCTCTTTAGCTTTTGTCTGTTAAACCATACTATTTTTGTTAGTATTATCTAAGAAATTCCCAGGGTTTGGTCTTTTACATCAGCAAAATTATTCAAACACCTATGGCTAGGTACTACACAATGGCTTGCATCTGACTATGCTGTACTCTCTTGATAGAATTCACTGCCCAAGACAGGAGCCCCAAGAATGCAGGACTATTATAAAACACCTTGTAATTTAAAACTTATTTCTTGTGACAATATGAGAAGATTCACCCTAGTGGCTATTGCTGTTAGAAAAAAAAAAAAAAAAAAAAAAAAAAAAAAAAAAAAAAAATCATATTCTTTCTTAAATACAGTAATTGTTTGATCTATATTTGGACTATTCCTTGCATAGTCAACTGTCTGGTGCTCTTGACATATGTCTTAGTTAGAATTCTTATTGGTGTAATAAAACACCATGACCAAAAGCAACTTGGAAAGGAAAGGGTTTATTTCAGTTTATACTTCCAGGTTCATCACTGAGGGAAGTTAAGGCAGTAATTCAAACAGGACAGAAATCTGGAGCAGGAGTTGATGCAGAGGACACAGAAGGGTGCTGCTTGCTGGTTTGCTCCCCCTGGCTTGCTCAGCCTGTTTTCTAATAGCAGCTAGGACTACCAGCCCAGGCATGGCACCATCCACAAAGGGTAGTGCCCCTTCCCTGCCAATCACTAATTAAGAAAATGCCCTACAGGCTTTCCTACAGCCTAATCTTATGGAGGCATTTTCTTAATTTAGGGTCCTTCCTCTCGGACAGTTTTTGTTTGTGACAAGATAACATATAGTTCTCCAGTACATAATCTTACCCAGTGATTCCCTGACTTTAAGGAAGTCATGTCACTGAGGTAGGACTGTGTGTTGATAAAACTGTTAGCACAAAGGGACCATAAATCAAATACAGCGAATGCATGTAACCTACCAGCTCCCTTTGGATTAGCACAACTGTGCTGTAAAGTGTTGTTTGTCTCTGCTGCTGATTGTATAATGAGATGGGAATGGTAGGGGTATACTCCTACTGCTGGCCAAATAGAACGGCACATTTTAAAATCCATGGTAAAGTCCTTTCCCAACATGCCTAAGCCTGGGGTCTATCTCCAGTGTTCATTTGAAAAAAACAAGAAAAGAACAGAATTCACAATTTTTAAAAGTATGATGTCCACTAAATGTATCACAGTAAATCCAGAAAATCCTGCTGAACATCATAACCTGGGGCCTCAGTAGTGTCTTGATTTTCCTCCTAACTCTACCTTGTCTCCTAAACTTACCTAATTTAGAGTCTTTGACTTCACCAAAGACATAGTTCCCCAATGAAATCATCCTGACACAAACTTAGCGCTCCAAACTCACACTCAAAACTGCCGCTGTTTCAAGGTTTTGCCACTATCTCTTCCACAGAACTCATTCCTAAGTCACAGACATGACTTAGCGACAGTGAAAGCAATCAGATAAAGCTACACAAATGCCACAGAAGCATGAAATGGGGCTATTTTTAAGCAATAATACTAACTTCCAAATAAAGACAGAAAATTAAAACATAGTGTAAACCTGAGGCTACAGTATTGGCCAAAACACACTTACTTTATCCGGAACGATAAATAAGTATAATTTCTCTGTCTGGCCTCCAAACTGTACATTTTCATGGTTTGTTTGAAGTGGGCTACTTCATACACATCCAATTGACTTCTGAGGAAACTAGATAAATTGTCCTCAACCTGTGGGTCACAACCCTTTCATGGGTCAAGCAACCCTTTCACATGGGTCACGTAAGACCATCATAAAACACAGATATTTACACTATGATTCATAACAGTAGCAAAATTACAGTTATGAAGTAGCAACAAAATTATTTTCTGGTTGGGTGTCACCACAACATGGGGAACTGTCTTAAAGGGTCTGCAGAATTAGGAAGGTTAAGAATCACTATCTAGATTTTTTGGACCAAAATTGGCTATTATAACCTAAGAACTGTGTTTGAGAAATTCAAGAATGAGTGACTAGAGTAGTCTGAATTATTTTCAAACAAATGGCTGCTAAATTAAACTCTACCCATATTTAACTGAGTTTGTTTAAGTAAGTAAAGACAAATAAGTTTGCTCTCCAGCTAAATTGGTCTCATGAAGCATGTGATTCCCATTTGGTTGAATCTGACTGAGTACAATTATCATGAGAATATCTAGTATTTATCTGGTGATTGCTGGACCATGCACTGTATTAATACTTTCTCAGTATTAACCTGTTTATCCAGAATCACAACCCTAAAATGTGGGTACTTGGTGTAACCCTGCTTCATAGACGAGGACGTGAGGAAAAAACTACAAGTCTACCATCACTCAAGCTAATCAGTGACAAACTACAAACTCCAACAAGCAGGAGGCCCCTGGTTATGAAACTGAGGCTGTCCCAGTGGCTCTCAGGTGACAGCTATGGTATTCTGTAAGCTCTGACTATTATAATGCAACCTAATCTTGACTTGAAAAGTGCCACTGGTATAAAAAACTGGGGACCCAGCTCTAAAACTGACTTTGTCCTCAACACACAATGTTTCGAAAGAAGTTGAGTAATGGTAGTCTAGGGAAGAACTTCCAACAGAAATTCCTATTTTCCAACTCAGCAGCTCTCGGCTGCACTAAATTCCTCAGCTCTTACATATTAGACGTGATGACAGAGAGGTTTTCCTAGTACCTATCACTCTGCATTGCCATTGTAGTCACTTTCCTGGGAAGCACCCTACTCTTAGGGCATCCATCTTTTTGACACCTGTCTCCACACTAAGTATCTTTACATGGTAATGTTTTCCTTGCAACTCCTTTCTCCTTTTCTTAGGAAAAAAAAGCCTAACCTTGGTTGCTCTCAGTTTCCTCTTACCTGGGCACAAACCTGCTGTGACTCACTACTCAAATGGGAAGATGCTATGTCAATTCTTGCATCTCTCATTTAGGTGCTGCTGTGTACTGAGCCCCTGAACCCATCCTTCCTTCATCCATCAACTCTCTCTTCCTTATCCTTACCTAGAAACTGCTTCTGGAACTTGTGTCAGTCTAAGATGATGGTTTCCCTCAGGCAGTTCCTAAGGTAATTCTGATTAAGAACTGTCTTCTACCCCTTTCAGTGAGTCACTCTGGCCACACCTTTGCTTCAAGGACAAACTGAGCCCCTGATGTGCACATTACCCACGATGGCTGTGACCTACTGTCTTCAGTCCCTTTCAGACCTAGTCTCTTGCCCTTCTCTCTACTCTTCTTCATCTGCACTGGAGCCATCCTCCTTCCTGCAGCTGCTTTGCCAAGAAATCTGGGCTTTTAGATTGCTCAGTTTTCTGCAATTATAACCATGGAAGCTATGTATGTTATAAAGAACATGGATTTACATAGCTTAGATAATTTAAGAGGCTGAAAGTCCAAATCAGGTTGCCCCATGAAGGCCTCATGACAGATGGTATGGCAACAATTGTAACACTCAGATTACATCAAAAACAGAGAACCAAAAAAGTGTTAAGGTACCAGTTGTGTTCTTTTTAACAGTTCCTCAACCGGCATAAATGGCCAGCATCAATCCCTTCCATGGGTAACATTCACAGTGGCATACCTCCTACGAAGCCCCACATCATAAAGCCTCCAATCCACCACCTATCAACACTGCCACACATTCTGAGCTCTGGAACTCTAGGAAGATACACTGAAACCATAGGAAGGGTCTCCTGCCCTCAGCCTCTAAGATTCCTTTCTTAGCCGTATTTTCTAGAACGATATTTGCTACCTCCTCTCCTACACAAATATACAAATGCCTTCAGTTTTCTTCCCTGGTTTATGCAGCATTTGTTGCTGTCACTAACAGAAGCATCTACCCCTAGTTTAACTTGCTTTTCATCTGGTTTACTACACAGAATACTAACTTAAGAATTAAGCTTGTTTTGTTTGCTTGTGCCTGAAATCAGTGACCAGTGAGTGATTGCCCACTCCTGGGTATTCAGTGGTTATTTGTAAATAGATGGAGAATGGGTGACAAGCAAACACAGCAGCAGAATGTGAATTATAGAATGAGAGAGCACTTGTGGAATGAATGAATTAATAAATGAGTGCCTGATTCCTTTAACCATGTGGCACTTAAAATGATCACATAAAATTCATGAATGGTACTCAATATCGGATGGAAGTGCTTAGCAGTATGGCACACTTCTGTCTGCCATCTGTTTATAAAGGTATCCAAGGGGGTTAGCTGATGGATGAGTGACAAGATGAAGAAATATGCAACCGACACGCAGCAGGCAAATGTTAACTCCAGAACATGATGGGTAGTTTGTGCTTGTTCACTGGAGAAAGACTTGAACTCATAAAGAGTTAGTCTGAAAAACTTCATAATTAAAATTTGGGGGAAGTTAGAATACTTCACAGAGGCCTCATTTCCTGGCTCTATGAACAGAAAACTTCAGTTGCACACCAGCTCCTATCTGTCAGACTGTCAGATTATTTGGGATGGGGGGTTATTTGTTGTTGTAGTGTTTCTATTTTATCTATTTATTTTGTGTGTGTGAGCTCTCCCATACATGCCACAAGCACTTCTAAGTGAAGCTGAAAGGATAGTTTGGAGAAATCACTTCTCTCCATCCACCATGTGGATCTTGGGTCAAACTCAGGTTGTTAGACTTGGTAGAGGTTGGTCACTGACCAAGCTCTCCAGACCTGTTCCTTCTTTTTATAATATAGCCTCTGGCTATGTAGGCCAAACTTGTCTGAGACTCATTATCTTCCTGCCTCAGCCTCCCAGAGTACTCGAAATACAGGCATGTGCCACCACACCCAGCTCTATTACTTTGCTTTATGGAATTTTCTTCCTGGTATTTATCACTAGATGGTGTCGAGGGATTAGTTGTTTCATCACTGTTGCCTATTTACCATCCTTACGAGAATATGAGTCCCTGGAGCTAGAATATTGTCCATCATGTCCTCTGCTGTTTGATCATAATGAAGCAGCTCACACTGAGCACATGAGCTCCTCGTGTTCATCGTCTTATATATGACTATTTACTTTTCAAACAGATTATTAGGTTCTTGAAAATGGATATCTGTGCCTCTCTAATACTTAGCAAGTTTCAGGCATGCAATAAAAACTCACATTTTCCTTATATTAAAGCTTGTTCCACTGACATATTTTGAAATTATGTAATATGGAAATGAAAGAGTTTTACTCTTGCTGTTTTTATTTTTTACTATCCATGAAATGGGAAGATTTGCAAGCTTTTTGAGAATGTATTCAAAAGAACTAAGCCCGAGAGGAGCCTTGAAATAATGTGTTCTCCAAAAAAGAGGAAATCATAAAATTTGCAGGCAAATGGTGGGATCTAGAAAAGATCATTCTGAGTGAAATATCCCAGAAGGAAAAAGACAAACACGGTATATAGTCACTTATATAGACCTATAAGATATGATAAACATAATGAAATCTATACACCTAAAAAGATTCAAGAGAGCAGACATGGGGTAAGATGATAAATCCTCATTTAGAAAGACAGATGGGATGTGCATTGAACATATGACAGGAGTCTACTGAGTGCATCTGAAAGACTCTAACTAGCAGTGTTTTCAAAGCAAAGACTCATAACCAAACTTTTGGCAGAGTACAGGGAATCATAAGAAAGAAGGGGAGTTAGTCTGATGGGGAAAGGATAGGAGCGCCACAAGGACCAAATATATCTGGGCACAGGGTCTTTTCTGAGACTGACATTCAACCAAGGACCATGTATGGATATAACCTAGAACCTCTGCTCAGATGTAGCCTGTGGTAGCTCAGTAACCAATTGGTTTCCCAAAGCGAGGGGAACAAGGACTATTTCTAACAGGAACTCAATGACTGGCTCTTTGGCCTCCCCACCCCCGAAGGGAGGAGCAGTCCTGTTAGGCCACAGAGGAGGGCTTTGCACCCAGTCCTGAAGATACCTGATAAAACAGGATCAGATGAATGGGGAGGAGGTCCCCCCCTATCAGTGGACTTGGAAAGGGGCATGGTGGAGATAAGGGAGGGAGGGAGGGACTGGGAGGGAATGAGGGAGTGGGACATGGCTGGGATACAGAGTTAATAAAATGTAACTGATAAGAAAAAAATAAAATTAAAAAAAAAAGAAATAATGTGTTCTCAACCCTCATTTTAAGGATGAAAGTGAGACTCAGAGAAAACAAATGACAATTCAAACATCTGGAAGGAAAGCAATGTCAATACAAACAAGATTACAGATTCCAAATCCTATTTCTACCCACAAATGTCCAGAGCTCACCCTGGGAGTCAGCCCAAGTCCAATTGGAGGTTCCTGTTGATTCTCCAGCTGTCTTCTGGCCACAGACACGACTCTGTGTTGAGTCAGTATTAACTTTCAGATGCCAGAAGTTTGAGGGAGCTTTGACTAGTAATGTCTTGGCTTGTAGTTTTTGTACTTTTTCACCAAAGCCAAGTGCTCTTCTTATTATGTCATATTGCCATAACCATCTTGTAGGTTTATTTAAGTCTGCACTCTCCTAGCATTCATTGGCAGCTTGCTCATTCTCTCTTACATGTCTGTGAGTGTTACAGACAGAAAACCACCCACCTAGGGAAGATCCTATCTCAGGAACTGAAGAGGAAGGCAAGGCTCCCATGGGATACTCCCACATGATCCAAGAAAGACTCCCAGAGCTAGTCAACCAGCCAATTCTACTTCTTCCAAGGACCACTCCTCAACTCAAAGGATTGACATTCAAATGCAAACTG
The DNA here is from genome assembly GCF_030254825.1 of Meriones unguiculatus. Taxonomy (NCBI): domain Eukaryota; kingdom Metazoa; phylum Chordata; class Mammalia; order Rodentia; family Muridae; genus Meriones; species Meriones unguiculatus. Next base: position 71,490,525 of record NC_083359.1, read on the forward strand.
CAAGGGACTCTAGAGAGAAAAGTAATGAAGAAAAGCTCTTTGGCTAACTATTTTCCCAGACACACTAAGGAAAGTTTACGTAACCTACTTTGAATTCAGGAATGTAGAAAGCCTCTTCAGAGCTCAAGGGTTATACAACTTAACCATAGGAAATGACAGAAGGAAGGAAATATATTTTTCCTCCATAATATCCTCTTTCATAATCAGTTTTTGGATCAGAGACTGAAGAATAGAACTGTTTTGGAAAGGCTAAGCCATGTTTACAAAGCTCTCAACAGACCGTTATTAAAATGCCCGGCAGGGCATTCAGATGTACTTGACCACCTCTGCGCTCTTTGCCCTAGGACTCACCATCATGTACTTGGGCAAGCCTCTAACCCGCTGTGCCCTTTCTCTCTTCCTTTTTTCAAGACTGAACCTTTTCAATTGCTTCTGCCTAGAATGCCCAAACTATTCCTCTGTTCCCTGAAACAATACCCTTTTCACAAACCATAACACCAAAAAGAGCAAAACATATTCATATATAGTGCTTAATATAGACTAGTGTTCTAAGCAGCCTTGTATGTATGCATACACATAGCATCTTTACGACTTATGCTTTAATTATTATTGCATACTTAAGGTACAATGCACTATATAGTTAATATTAAACAACTAAAGGATATGTAGTTTATAATTTATGTAATAAATTATAACAAGTTATAATTAAATTTATATACGATAATCATTATATTATGTTTTAATATGTATAGTTTTCACAATAACTCCCCTATAAGATACTATCTCTATTTTTACAGATGAATAAGATGAGTCACAGAGGAACTACTAAATTTCCAGGATGAAAAAGATAATAAGTAATTCAAAGGCCTAATGGACTAGCTTCAAATGTCAAGGTATTAACCGCTATGTTCTCTATTCAAACTGTTCAAATCGCCTGGGGCCTCTTCTCACAAGATGAACTTCCTTTATTCTGCCTTCTTATTAAACCATCTACATACATCAGTGATATTTATCTAAATGAATGTGATTTCTTATTACCCACACATACACGCATCCACCTTCTTCCACTTCCTATTACAACCCCAACATCATTTCTACCTCAGAGGAAGATAATTGAGGGGATAACACTTTGTATATTTATTCCTCATATGCCTTGTACAAACACAATAGCTGGTACATTGTAGATTTTTTTCCCATAAATATTTATAAACTGAGGGAATGAGATGAAGTTAAAAGGTGTCCATGGAAAAGTGAAACATGCACCTCTTGGTACTGCATAGAGGATATGCCCTCTGGAATAGGGAAAGGACCCTTGGGAGATACACAGATGTCGGTTCTCAAAATCTCTGGGTGGTCAGGTCATGCGGACTACTGAAAAAACCTTGTGATCTTAAGTTAACCTCTAAGTAAGTGCACCTCCATGGTGTGCACATAAGTCATGAATGGACTCTGAAGGCACATATGGTTGGTGTTTCACTTTTCCTAGCCTATATTATTTTATTTACCACTGGAATTTGATAAGTTGACAATAGAAATAATTTAATACCAGAAAATACTACAGATTGCAATCATGAGGGATCACATGGGAAGAGGTCATCTGAGCTTACAATAGGAAGGCAACAGAGAGGAGCTGAGAGTTATGGGTTTGTGTGAGTAGCACCCACAGGGCGTGTGACAACTGTCTGCAACTCCGCTTCTAGGGACTCTAAGGATCTAATGTCCCTGTCTCACATCCATGGGTATTGCATGCACACAGCATACAAGTCATCCTAAGTGCTATGCTGGTGTTCAGGCAATTCAGTTGGCCTGCCTTCAGGGTCCTTTAGGGTCCTCACAACGTCCTACGTCACCACCTTCATCCTATGCCATCACCTGCACCAGGTGCATGGGATAAAACCCACCTGCCACTCCTCTCTCTCTGTATCTCTCTGTGTCTCTGTCTCTGTCTCTGTCTCTCTCTCTCTCTGACTGTCTTTCCTGGGGCCCTCAACCCATCTCCCCTTCCTCTTCTGCTATACTCCCCCACTGTCTTTTCCATCTCTTTCCCATAGCACCCTTAAATAAACCTCTTTGTATCAGACCTGTTGCACAGTGTATGATTTTTATTAGTATTACACTGAAGATGAGTGAAAATGGTATTTCCTTGGACATGATATAATGTCTTAGCTAGCTCACCAATTACATGTCTTACCAGAAACACTCTGATTCATTTCCTATGCATTTCTCATACATTAGGATACTATGAGTTTGTTCGCAAACATAATTTATCTAAGGTTTCTTTTTTATTCATAAATAACTAACAAATTGTGACAAACTTGAAAGATAAAAATAAGCCGCATTATTCCTTCTGACCTTTCATTGATTTGGGCTTAATTATTTGAGACAAAATTATTTCTTTAGCGATGCTTAACTTATAGTAAAGTATTCAATAGTAGACACGTGTGTTTATACTAGTAGATACATTTGCCAACAAAGTGTCACACAGTGGTGGAATAGTTTGCATTGTGTAACATCTTATTATCCCAAATGCTTGTATTATATTGGCAGACCTAAGTCTGAAGCTATTGCTTAATTTCACTGTAATTATTTGGAACAACAAAAATAATCAATGCATCAAAGTATTTATCACCTCAATTAAGGTTTATATATTTAATGATATTAGTAGAAGGGTCTCTTGATACAGCTCAGGGGTAGCATGTTTGCATAGCCTATGTAAGGTCCTGGGTCTAAGCCCCAGCACCACAAAGAATAACAAGGGAGGGCAAGATAAGGACAGAAAGCAAAAAAGAAAACAAAATGAAAGATAAAGTCCATAGGAAATATAAGTTTTCAAACATTAAGCTTGAGTTTCTAAATAAACCTATGCCTATGGACAATGGAGTGGGAAGTGATTCTGCTGCTACTTACTTTGTTGAAAATAAAAGGGACTTCTTTCTTCTCTCCCACCTTCATAGAAGATACAGAAAATGTAGCTGTGCCCAGGGTTTCATCCATGACATAATTGGCATCCATCAATGTGATCTACAAAGCAAAAGAGAGCAGATATAGTTTCCAGCAATCTTTAGAAATCATATCTACAATGTCTCTCATGGAGGACAAGAGTGATGGTCCAGAAGTGAAGGGCACTAGATGTTCTTCCAAAAGGACACAGGCTCAGTTCCCAGCACCCACAGGGTGTGTCACAACTGTCTGTAACTCTACTTCTAGGGACTCTAAGAAATCTAATGCCCCTGTCTTACTTCCATGGGTATTGCATGCACACAGTGTACAAATATACACACAGGCCAAACAGTCTACACATGAAATTAAAAAGTAAATAATTTAAAAAACAGTGGTTATCACATAAAGTTCTAGGCCAGGTAAGGTAGGGCAAAGCCTCAATCCATGTAAATGTATCTTAAAACCAATGGACAGAATTTGTATTTTTTTTAATGAATTCCCACCTTTAGAACAGAAAGTGTATTTTCCCCAACGTTCACGAACATTCTGAAATGCCACCTCAGCACTCACATAACTTCACATACACCATCTACCAGCTCTGCAAGCATGGCGCCTAGCTCACAGGTAACCATAGTAAACTGACAGGAAATAAGGCAGTGAAGAAGAGACTAGATGTCTGGCTCCCTGGGAACAAGCACTGTCCACAGGGCTCAGATGATTCACTTACCTCCAAAACATTTTCCTGATTAGGATCCAAAATGAACTCAAAGGTCTCATTCCACACAGGGTTGATGTCATTATTGAAGTGTCTTGTTCGCTTCCTGCTGTCAGGGGTGGTGGAGATGAAAAGTTCCACATAAGGATCTGGAGTGTCAACTATGGACAGGAAATGAAAGAGATGGGGACAAAAATGTAATTGACAGTCCCTAGCTTTTTAGTAATACAAATTGTCAGTTTGTTTCCAGTAAGTTTGCAGTATTATACACCAAAATGTGATAATATGTAACAGAACATCACAAGTTATATGCTTTTTACATAGTATGTCCCTTCCACTACAGATCAATCAATGATAAGGAATAATTTGTAAAGCAATCTACACAGAAATTCATCCACCTCAAGGATGAATTACACATCTTCCTTGACCCAGCTACCCTACAATGACAGAAACTACACTCATCTGACTCTCACTACTACTATGGCTTCTTTCCCCTAAGGAATAAGGGAAAGATCACAAAACGCAAAATTCCATGTAAAGAAGAGCAGAACAAAGAGTGAGAAGCAAGAAAATAAGGGTATAGAAATATCTTTTCAGCCAACACCAAGCAATGGTACAATGCGCATCACTCAGAGCAACTGGCACAAGTACTGAAAGATGGCGGTCAAGGGAGGGACCTCCGCCCTCCCAGAGAAAAAGTAAAAACATGCTGAGCTATCCTGCTACCAGTGCTAAAACTGATCACCACCACATACAACAGTCCAGGTTTAAGGAAGGAAAAGTTCTATGCCCTGCACTGGGATCTCAGGAACTTCACCTGTGACCCTGAGCTATCCTCACAAAATGAAGATCACTGACAAATTGTCGACAGTATATCTAATAATGAACTGTTGTTTACCCAGACACTCATGAATAATCATACCATGCCCACTGACAGCACACCCTACAGACAGTGGTATGTATCCCATTGCACACTCTCCTTAGACTGCAAGGAGAGGACCAACCTCACTCCTGAAGGTAAAAGATCTTAAACAAAAAGTGTTCAAAACATTTAAGATGCATTATGAGAAGGGTGGTAGCGCTGACAGTCTTAGGCAGATTCAATGAGTCAGGCTTCTTGCCCGCATCCCACCAACATTGGGCCAGTGTGCTGAGTAGATGGCTGGAAACAAGAGTTCTGAAGAAGACCAAAGGAGCAAAAGCCAGAAAGGCAAATAAGTCAGCACACAGAGCTCATGTAATAAAAGCTATTATTATTCCATGGTTAAAAATAAATAAAATTATCAATATGTATTTTGTTTTCCATATTATTACATCAAATAATGTAACCAATGTTCTTCATTTACTCTTTTAAACACTGTTCATAGTTTGTTCTATTAGTCATTAGACTTAAAAAAAATTAAGTTGTTGGGTTTTTTTGGTTTTTTGTTTGTTTGTTTGTTTTGGTACTCATTGTAGAAAAATCAGCAGATGAAATGGCCTCTGGAACTGTTTTACATTTAAATGTCTATCTCAAAGCTCATGTGACACTGTGCAAGATCAGCAAGTCTCAAAGCAAGAGTGCTATATAAATGTCCAGGGCTTTTATAAAAATTCAGCTAGGATTCCCAAGCCAGCAGCAAGCAGGCTAAAAGTAGTCTAGGGTGCTTCATTATTCATGTTTTGTTTAGCTGACACCGACATAGGGAAGCTTCTGATGACACAAGTAAAAAATGCCACCTTGGAGAACTGGAAGTTCTCGCCTCTTCTGACGCAGCATTTAAGTTTCCTAGACTAGGGCAGAGAAGCTATGAGACAGCAAGGCAGCCATAGAGTGGATGAGAGAAAAGCACAGGGATGGTTCTGGCCCCTCAACTTGCTCCTTTTCCCCTATTCAATTCCGCAGAGCTTCAAACCAAATGCAAATCAACATTTGTTTAGAACAGCTATGGCATCCAAAGATTGTAAAGAGAAACAGGCCGTCCTCTTTGGCTTAGAAGCAGATGCATGGCTTCAAGGAGAATATTCACATGACACAGCAAATGTACCCCCACTGGGTCAGTACTTTCTAACAGGGCCATTTGCTGTTTGTTTGTTTGTTTGTTTGTTTTCAAATATATTTCCCAGAATATTAAGTAGAGGGGAGAAGTAAAGTAAACCCATGCTAAAATATAAAAGCTATCTGGGAAGTGGAGGCATGTGTATGGTAAACATTCATTCATTTAGTGCACTTTCAAGCTCACAGTGTATGTCAGGATTGCCTGTCAAAAAGTATTTCAGCTTTGATAAGATGCCAAGCCCTAAACCATATATTTGAATTATGAAAGTGAGTCAAAAAACAAATAACCTAATTTTAACATCAATGTAAATGGGAGACAAGCAGATACACCGTACTGGTGACTCCTAGCTCACTCCCTCAAGTGGTTATGCAAAAATCAGGTCAAATCGTAGGTGGGGGAATTGCTATCTGAGGCTTCATATTTGGGTTTTTATCAAAGATGTTTTTATTTTATTTCGTGTGTATGAATGTTTTGCCTACATGCATGAAGGTCCACTTCATGTGTGCCTGGGGTCCATGAAGGTCAGAGGAGGGCATCAGATCCCTTAGAACTGGAGTGAGGCATGGTTATGAGCTACTGTGTGGATGCTAGGAATTGAACCCAGGTTCTCTGTAAGAACAAGTAATCTTAACCACTAATTCATCTCTCTAAAGCCCTTCATCTGAGTCTCAGAGGAAGAAGAGAGAGAGATCACAGAGCAGACAAAAAAAGGGAAAAGAAAGTCAAGTTCCTTGGAAGAACCCAGATAGGAAAAGGAAGTGGCAAATAGAATGGAAGGTGGAAATTAAAAATATGACCTTTTTTGGTAAGTTTAGACTGTCAGTGCCTGCCTTGGCTTAAAACATTTTAACATAAACAAACAAACAAACAAAGGTAAAATGATACTAAAAAATACCAGTATTATTATATGTCAAAATATCAAAACATTTTGAAAAGTTAGAACCCAGTTCAACAGTATCCCTGTGTCTTGCTATGATTTATTTTATTTTTAAATAAAGTCAAAGTGAGAAGCTTAAAATGTCTGTCAAGAGTGACATGTTTTATTGCATGTTTTATTCTCTTGTTGCAAAGGTAAGGTGTCAAAGGTTAATGGACAGGTGAGAGAAGCGGTCAGATGGAAAACCACTACCTGCTCTAAACTCTGATTTTATAGTCTGCATCTCTGTTCATCACGTAAACTAAGAGACATTGATCCCTGGGAGAGAATCCAGAATAAAAGAAAATTTTAAGGGGTGTATTTTAAAGTTCAAGTCCACGCTATATAATCTATAATCTATAATAATAATAATAATAATAATAATAATAATAATCTATAAGAATAGCAGCACACTTGGAATCTGTGAAAAGGGAAATCAGCCTATTTTGACAGCTAAAACCTTAGCCCAGTGCTTTAAGAGAATTTCCTAGAAATGCATTTTTTTTAAAAAAAGTCAAGAAAAGGAACCCCATCACCACCATGCCACATATCTATTACTTTATAAAGTCATACCTGCAGGGCCATTCACTGATGTTGAACCATTAATCAGCAACCAGTGATCACCCAAATTATTTCCAGTTAAACAAGTAATGAAGCAAAATATGTGTGGGCAGAAACGCTCTTGCATCTAAACCTTTTATCTACATCTTGACAAACAAAAAATGATGGGGGTGTAGGATAAAGATCATTTTTATTATCGTGAAGATGACATGAAGCTACATGCACCAGGAATAGCTTCAGAATTCCAGAGCTCTGAACCTTACTCATAAACTCTAGTTGTTTAAGGAGGCCTGCCTAAAGCCATAAAATTCCCATCTGTCACTCAGCTTTATCCAGGTCATAGACTGTGTGATTATGGAACAAGGGCAACTCCTGTTTCTCTTCAGATAGTATAAATCTTTCACCTTTTACCAATTCTATTTTCAAAAGCATCTATTGTTTTTTTCAGTTCCACTTTACCTCACAACAGTTTAAACCCCTTGCTTGAAATAAAGTGAGTTGGTGAATAATTTACTGATTTGGAAATGAGGCATAAAACAAACAAACAAAAACCAAAGACCTCAGAAAGAGGGGTCCCTGAAAAATGCAGTCAGTATTACCATAAGTAGTAGTGGGCTTAAAAGTTTGTTTCTCATATTTCAAGTCATTGGTTACTTTCCCAGAATTATGTGCAGCAGTTGGTAAAAACTGCACACTGGAACTTGCGGTATGTGAGGACTTGTCTAAATGTGGCAAGCCCTGAGTTCATTCCCAGAACCATATAGGAACAAAGAAAGTGAGAAATGGAAAGAGGGAAGGAAGAAGGGACAGAGGGAGGGAGGGAAAAAGAAAAGTGCAGGTCCCTTCATCTCCCATCAGAAACTTCAGTTTGGCTTGGAAATCTTCATATTTAAATAACATAATCAGATGATTCTTTTACACACTGAACATTTCAAAACCAGGGACTTAAAACATAAGATTACAAGATTACAATGAACATAGCAGTATGTAACACCCATATAAACATTTAACATAAGGAAGGTAACAATGTTACCGTGGCCTTTTGTACAGGAATCATCTGTCAGGAACCGTTAAACACAGTTCAGTTAACCTCTGCAAATTCTCTCCAGCATTTAATTAATTTTCAAGTTGCAACATGAAAACCATCTCCAAGAATAAAATAAACTAGATATGTTGGTAAGCAATTTGTTTGAGATCATGGACTACATTTAAATATTATTTTTCAACAATCTCCTAACCAGAAAAATAAAAAAAAAATTATGTAAGAATTTGTTTGGAGTCTATTAATGTTGCCAAATGTAGCCATTTCTTTGAAAATTGTATGATTAGTAACAATGGCAACCAGACATGAGAATCCACAGCAGATCTGGGAACTGCCAATCTGTTCCATACTGGTGTTCTAAGGTAGCTGAGTGGCTGCCACAGCTCCTACCACAAGATGGTTAGCAGCACCATTTAACCATGAACTTCAAAAATAAAAAGTAAAAACTTCCTAATTTGAATTTTTTACCTGAAGAACAAAAAGCTTGCTTGTTTTTATACTCTGGACTCCCATCCATAACACCATCACTGAAATCCAAACACAGACCACCACCTTACCCGTTTAGGAATCTCCCCACGCCCTCTACGACAATGATGTCTATCCTGCTTTCTATCTCCATAGAATATTTTTGCCCGATTTCATCTTTATGTAAACAAACACAAGCAGACCGTACGTAAGCTGGGTCTGTTTCTTTCTGTCCACCATAAAATCCGGAAGATGTTTTTATACCAACATATATGCAATGATTTTCAAAATACGTTTTTACAGTCATTTGCAGTCTTAAAATGTTTAATTTGGGGCCAGGGTGATGGTTAAACAGTTAAGAGCACATACTACTCATGCAGAGGACCCAAGTTCAGTGCTCAGTTCCAAGTACCCACTTCAGGCAATACACAAAACACCAGCTTGTAACTTGAGCAGGAAAGGCTGGGAAGGCTCCTTCTCGTCTCCTGTACTCATACCCACTCACATACACCTAATTACAAATTCGGTAAATCTCGAAGATTGGTTTTAAAGACATAATATGGACCCCTAGAGTCTCTGTATACTTCTGCAGCACAGTTCCTCTCAAATCTTAAACTTGGTGATTGAGACTTAAGCTGCAGCCAAGGTGCATCCCTTCTTTCCCCAAGGGCACAAGGAAGGGAGGTATAGACACGAGAGGGGGAAGATTTTGATCACAGGTCCACATATACCTTACTGCAATTTGGAAGGATCCATTCTTTTTTAATCATGCAAAGTCAACTCTAGTTTTCTTTAACTGTCCTTCAAGGGTTCCGGCCTGCACAAAACACCATTATTTCTCTCACCCACATATTCAATCTATGTCCACTATGGGGCCTTCAATCTGTTTCTACTGCCTTGAAAATCCTTCACTTGATATGCACAAACCAAACCCATATCCCTTCCATCATTCTTTCTCTAAACACAACACAAAACAAAAACTGGATATAAACCTTGTCATTTTCTCCCAATTTTCCAACTGGACTTTGTGACACCACATTCTATAGCTGCTGGAGTCAGGAAGCAGAGGCATTTTCTTTTCCTCAGAGATTTTGTATTCAATCTGCCTCCACAGTTTTAGATTTTACTCCTTAGAAATGAGCCTACTATCTAGCTTTTTAGTAATAATTCCAGTCACACGGAACACCACATTGCCTTGGGCATAACGTAATCCTTCAGTTGCTAATTTAGAAAGCAGTCTCCATAACACCTGCACAGTTGTATTTCTGAAGCATAGTTTTTACCTTCACTTCCTGCAAAGTCATGCCTAAACATGCTGGGGAAAAAGAAGAAACCACAAAGTCTCCTCACTAACCACCTCCAGGTTCTCCTGTGGCCAGAGACTCCTTCTCTTCCACACGTGCAATGATACTTCTGCACATGAACAGTAAAAACCAAAATCACACCCACATTACAAATAATCTACCCATGCATACTGGGGGGCAGAAATCCTTGTTCTGTCACAGTAGGACTGTACTGCAACCTGGAACCATAACATCATTGTTTTCTCTCCATATTGCAAGTTCAAAGATATAAGGCCACTGCTGTTCTCTTAACACTGTTCAAGAAAAGAGTCCAAACACCATACATTGGGTATAAACGAAATGAGATGGTCTCCTCACAGTCCTATTTAGTTGGTACTTTCCTACCTAAGGAATTGACTGTTCAGCTTTCTTATTAGATGAAACTGGTGACTCATATTCATTTTCCCAACAGGATTAGTATACGTACATCCGCAAACAAGAAAAACAGCAATGTTTCAAGTCACTATTTAGACATAACTACTCTCTCCACAGGGGAAAAGGCAAATTTGTAGACATTGACTGAGTCAAACGAGATCATTCAGAAACAGGCTTTAACTCAGCTGCAGAGATAGCTCAGTGGCTAACAATACTTGATGCGCACATGTGAGCATGGACTTTGAGTCCCAGGCTGACAGCAAAATGCCTGGTGTGTTCCCTTGTATTCCTGCATCTCTATCCTAAGTGAGGCAGAGACTGAGTGTGGATGAGGGAATAGGGTCTCTACAGTCTACAAGCTGCTACCCTGACCTAAACTCACAAGCTACAGGTACAGTGAGAGACACTGCCTCAAAGAAACAAGGCACACTGTGATAGAGAAGGGTTCCTTGCCTCTTGTTCTGGTCTCCACAAGTGTGGATGCACAAGTACACATGATGCCATAGATACTTACTGCTACTTACAGGGATGCATGCCACACACATGCGCAGAAAACAATGAACAGGCTTTAACTCAGGCTCTCTAAGACAGAGTCCTTGCTATAACAAACAAACCAATCTTAAGCAAGTTCTGTCTGTACTACACTGTAAACTTCCTAATGACAGGGATCATTTACTTCTTATCCACCACTGAATAGTGGAATGGTGAATCCAACAGTAAAGTGTGAAATCCAAAACATCACAAGAACATAATGAATATGCTAAATGGTCATCTAGCAATGAGAGACACTGAGGAAGAGGTGGCCCTCACTATAGGCTCAATATTATCCCCTTTTTTTACTTCTCAGTAATATGCCTCAACTTTCCTGATGTATCTACCCATACTTTTAATTGTATTTCAAAATAAATTAGTGCCAGCCATTCCTTCCAAATATATTTGTATTTAATCTGTATTTCCTAGAAGTGAAAGAAAAACAAATCCCAAGTCTTCCTGAACAACCCTTTACCAGAACAGGAACCCATCAGGCTATGTGTTTTTAGGTAGCAGTCCATCTTCCCTTCAGAAAAGGCTCAAAACTGGAATCCTTGTAGCCAGAAATAGTGAAAGGTAACACCAAGAAACTGGAGAAAGTGCAGAAGCTGTAGAAGAAAGTTAGCAGTAGATCTAAAAAAAAAAAAAAAAAAAAACTAAATTTTCATGGCATGGTTTCTTAATGGCCATTTTACTTAGGTCTCTGTGACGTTATTTTTGTAAAAAAAAAAAAAAGTATCTTTGTAGTAACTCTCGGGTCTGGGGAGACAGATCCGTGGGTAAAAGTGCTTGCTACACACACTTGAGGACCTTTGTTAAATGTCCGGCACCCACGCATGAAACTGGACACGATGGCACAGATGTGAAATGTTAGCACTGGGGAAGTAGAGACAGGCAAATCCCTGGAGCCCACTGGCCAGCCTTGTCAGTAACTCCCCAGTCCTCATGAGAGTTTTATATCGAAAACAAGGTGGATGGCTCCCAATGAATAACACTTGAGCCTTACCTGTGACCTCCTGACACACACACATACATACATACACACATATACAGAATAAACACCCCAGAAGTTCTTACGATGTGTTAGAAAATATATTAATTCATTTATATTGTTCATTTTAACTACACACATTCCAATATCTAAGAATCTACTGTATTGTAGGCAGAAATGATGTCTTTTTCAGCTTTGGCACACCAATGCCTGACCTGGATAACTCTGCACTCTAGACTGAGGTTCTTGCCTCTCATGAAGGATGCTAGGAGGAGTTACCATTCCCCCCCCTACAGAAGTTAGAATCCTCAATTTTAACATAAGTGTTTCTAAACATAATGTTATGTGCCCTGAGAGGGAAACTCACCCCTTAACTTAAAACCAATGCATTGGAATAAAACAATTGTTTCTATCTGATATTTATGTACTAGAAAAAAAAAAAAACACAAAAAAACCTAATGTGTTCATGCAATACCATACAGACATATTAGGTCAATCTGATTTTAAAAACTTTTCCTGAATACTTTTCTTAAATAAAATGCTCCCATATTCCATCCCACGTTCCAGCACCCTCTGACATTACCATCCTAATCCCAAACTGTAGTCAAGTGGTCCAGTCTTCTCTGGAGCTTACCCAAGACTTTCTGCCTGGCTGCATAAGCCTGCCTGATGTTCCCAGGTAAGCAGAAAACACTCAAAAAACAAACCTTCCCAAAATGTCCAGAGCAGAATACTCAGGCTGGAGTTCTGGCCCCAAAGACAGCAACTGTGAGATTCTGGGCTCCCGACTTAATGCCTTAAAGAAATTACTAGTTTCTAAGATTAAAATAAAAACCAAACAGGAGGTGTTTCTCCATCTGCCTAGCATGCACAAATCCCTGAGTTTGATCTCATTTAAATCCCAGTACTCCCCAAACCAGACATGGTGGCACGTGCCTGTAATCTCAACACCTGGCAAAGGCAGGAGGACCAGAAATGCAAGGTCATCCTTAGCTACATGGCTAGTATAGGCTACATGAAAACATTCTCAAAAAAAAAAAAAAAAAGTGGAATTTAAGACCAGCCTGTACCAAAACAACAAAAGACAAACAAAACCAAAACAAGCTGCAAAAAAAAAAACCAAAAAAAGCAATATTTCATTGAGCCACAGAAATAAATAAATAACTAGAAGTAGATAGATAGATAGATAGATAGATAGATAGATAGATAAAATAAATAAGAATTTTTCTCAGCCCCTTTGGTTATCTAACAAGTACTTATGCTGTGCATATTACAACACAATTTCATTTATTTTTCATGAGGAACCTGGGAGGAAGATGTAACCATCACTTCATTTAACAGCTGATGGTGCTGAGACATGGAATGACTGAGTAGCTGGTCCAAATTCACACAATTGACAAATGGTGGAGGGGACATTTGAGCAATACACAAGAGAGCTGGCTCTGGCCTCTCTGCAAAGCTTCCTCTTTAGTGTAAAACCCATATTCACTGCAGTTACCTTCCTTAGATAGGATGGTTTTCTTACTTTCTCAAGGAACTCAGCAAGCACTGACTACACAGAACTATTGTGTAGTCATTTGCTGATGAGGATATTAGTGAAGGAAAATTGCTGCAAAAAGTCTGGGGTACACTTCCTTAATATTTCTTTTCAAAAGTCAAAACTCCAATGTTGCTATTACATTTTGATCTGAATTTTGCCTGGAATTTTATCTAAACTGTTTCACTGAAGCCAGATGTGATGGTACATGCCTATAGTCCCAACACTTCAGAGGTAGAGACAGAATGAAAAGATGATCAATGTTCAAGGATGTCCCCCAGCCACAGAGAGTTCAAAACAAGCCTGGACCTAAACAAACAATGCATTTTGATATATCAAAGGAAAAGTTAAAACAGGAAAATATTTCCAAGGTTGGATACGTAATGTTCAGTGATACTCCAACTACATCTTAGCTACATTTAATTAATCATTCCAGTCCCTACATAATTAAAAAAATAAGTTTTTATTCTCAGGATAAAAACCTTTAAAACATTAAAAATAATTAAAAATGCTAGTGCTATACAAGTGCTCAAAATTTTAAAGCAGTAGGGCAATTTTATTTCACAGGGGCACTTTAAGAAAGTACCTTGTTTTTAGAAACTTAAAAAAACATTAAACTCATTTTATTTAATTCTTTTAGAGTTTAATCATGGCCTTTTAGATAGAGAGGCAGGGTAAGCTTTTTCAGCAAAAAGATTGCATTTAGCACATGCAGAGGAGACTAGTTATAACTCAACTTTAAGAGAGATTTATTTTTAAAGCTTTGTCCTCACTTGGTAGAACAGCATTTGAGAGCATAGATGAAAATGCAAGCAGGAATATGAAGGTGAAGATGTTCCTCTGTGGGACAGGGTGATAGGAAATTAACTGAGTAGATGGTAACAGGGCCTTGAAAAGCAGCACATGGCGGTGTATCCCTATTGGGAATGGTAAGGACACCTATATATACCTATATATACCTATACCATTGTAATAAACTTCTGTTTGTTCTATTGAATAAATGGGGTGAAATTCCATAAACTGGGTGAAATTCCACCCAATCAATGTTGTTGAAATGCACAATGATATGGTTAACTGAATTCATAAGCCCTGAAGTCATGCTAGCACTCTTCAAGTTTAAGTCTAGAGAAAAACATATAAATGACCTCATAATGTTACTTGACTCCTTACATAGGATGTGACATTCTAAATAGATGAGGAAAACATTCCATTTTAGTACTTGGTACTTCTCCACTCCTAACGCATTCTCTTCATTGTCACATAGAGCGAAGACATGTGAGATAAACATGTTATGGGACACTTGACTCATCTTGAAATTATCTTCTATGAAATGACCACTGGGAAATAATTTCATTAGATTTAGAGCCCTTTAAACTTTTGGGTGGACTCAAAAACATTCCAAAGGCATTTGTAAACTCTTATAAAACTCATATTCAGCCATAACCTAAAGGCTGAACCCTAGAGAAAGAAATTACCAAATACATACTTTGGGGGAGCAAATGGGAAACAGCAATGCCAGTTACAAAGAAAAATATTTGAAATTCCATAAGTAAAGTACAAAATTTTCAATAAAAATTTCGGTCAGGTTTGCCTCAAAAACTTCTAATAACAAGTGGACAAAATAACACAGGCATTTATATTCTGTGGGCACATTAGAGGGGGGGAGGCTAACATAAAACTATTTTTCCAGTTCCATTTCTCTCCTCCCTGAAGCAGTAATGGAAACATCATTCAGGAAGACAGGATAATCAATTTGATTTATTTTCCCAGTATTCCTTAAGATTTTAGTTGTGGGCCAGACTCAGGCCTATGTACTAATTTAAAAAAAAAAAAAAAAAAACAGCAAGTGAACCAGAGGCCCAGTTTTACAAGTGCATGAGGGTAAGAGCATGAAGCAACTTGTCCTGGAGGCAACATGGTCTCGGGAGAAGCATATCGAGGAAAATGCCATTCTATTTCTTTCCCCCACATTGAGAAAGAAAAATCCAAAGATTCCTCAACAAGAAAATTCAGAACACAAATTTATCTCCAAAAAGAAAAGTAAAAGAGACCCTGTACACAGACAATTCAAAATGGAACTTTTGTTCTAATAATGTTTGAGAGTATGTATATCTTTTTATGTCAATGTAGGAAACTGTTCTACATGACAGGCAGTATGTACCGAGCACACATATAAGAACTTCATTTATGCTACACGAAATACATCTCCAAGATGACAAAAGCAAGCTGAAGGGAAGAGATATAACTTGTCCAGAGACCCCCAGGTTACTGACAAGCCTAACCCTAACCCAACATCCTAACCCTAAACTAACTCTAACTCTAACCCTAACCCAATACCCTACCACAACTCTTACCATCCACTACCCCTAACCCTAATCCTAAAACTCCACTAACCCTAACCCTTCCCTAACCCTAACCTGACAGCTCACTGATGGATATTACATTTCTTCATCAATATAACTACCTCTTTGCTAGAACCTCTGATCACTGTGGGACTCAAGATGGATACAGACCATGGGGATCACATGTCTTTATGGGAATTTATCTGCTGTTGCTCAAAATACTAAATTTAAAAAAAATGCATCTGTCCACACAGACCTGATAGCTCTTCTCTCGTACCAATATATTCATATAGGAAAACTGAAGTCCAAGGTCCTTTCACTGGGAAGTATTAGGGGTTGTGATCTTTTGAAGAGGATAGAACTGGGTGATCTTACAGGTGGGATTTAGAGTGCTGCTTTAGAAACACAACTGGAAAAGGTGGGTAAGTAAATGGCTCAGTAGGTTTAGGAAAAAAAAAACCTTTGTGCAACCATGATGATATAAGTTTGGATCCTCAGAATACATAGGACAGACATTCCACTAAGTGTCCCAATGTCCCCACAATGAGAAGGGTTGTGAAGATTAGAGAATTCCTGGAAGGTTGTCTGTCAGGGATCCTGAGTCTGAAGCTGTGAACAAGCACCTATCCACCAAGGTGGAAAGTAAGAACTGACACTGTGGTCATCTATGACTCCACACACATGCTGTGGCATACATGCAAAACATGAACATGCATACACACACGCACACACACACACACACACACACAATTTATTTTTATTTTTATTTATTTTATTTTATTTTTTTATCATTAGTTACATTTTATTAACTCTATATCCCAGCTGTATCCTGCTCCCTCATTCCCTTGCAAACCCTCCCTGCCCCTTTCCAGGTCCACTGATTGGAGAGGACCTCCTCCCCTTTCATCTGACCTTGTTTTATCAGGTATCTTGAGGACTGGCTGCAAAGTCCTCCTCTGTGGCCTAGCAGGACTGCTCCTCCCTTGGGGGATGGGGAGGTCAAAGAGCCTGCCATTGAGTTCCTGTCAGAAATAGTCCCTGTTCCCCTTACTATGGGAAACCAATTGGTTACAGAGCTACCCTGGGTTACATCCAAGCAGAGGTTCTAGGTTATATCCATACATGGTTCTTGGTGGAATGTCGGTCTCAGAAAAGACCCCTGTGCCCAGATATATTTGGTCCTTGTGGAGCTCCTATCCTTTCCATGTCATACTAACTCCCCCCACACACAATTTTTTAAAGGCTTTTTTTTTTAAAGGGCCTGGATCTCACACCATTTTAAGGATGTTCATAAGTTCCCTTCAGTGTTACACAAACTTTAAAGAAATCTTCCCTTAGGGGCATTTCGTTTCCTGTCAAAAGCAGAAGGTCAGGACCCATAAAAACCTATAGCTTGAAGATTCGAAGCCAATGGTGGTCATGACCAAGGCTTGCAGCAGTCCTTCCTCCTCAGTAGCAGGCAATTCTAAATATCTAGAATTCTAGCAGTTTCTTAGAAAAAGGAAGACAATCGACACCCCCCACCCCCGCCTTCACCTACCTCTAGTGAGCTGGGGTTTGGCCTGAAGTTTGCTTTTTATTGCTATGGTAAAACAACCAAGACCAAAAGCAACTGGGGAAGAAAGGGTTTGTTTCATTTTTTACATACAGTCCATCACAAAGGGAAGTCAGGGCAGGAACTGAAGTAGTGGCTATAAAGGAATGCTGCTTACTGGCTTGTTCACAACGGCTTGCCCAGTCAGCTTTGTTATATGACCCAGAATCACATGTCCAATGGTTCCCGGATGACCCAAGAGTGTGTCAAATTGATCAGAACAAGCTGAGTCAAATTTAACGTGATTTAGAAATATGCTAAGTGAGTCCTGTTTACCCTGAGTATAAACATAAATATTCACACCACCACACAGTGATATGTTAATGATGGTTTACTGGACTGTGAAATATATGACACAGTACAATTCAAAAATAACTGAACATTTGCAAATATTTTATGTTTACATGGACATGTAGTCAAAATTAATTCTAAAGGCACTTTAATAGTTATTTCTGAAATGTCATAGCTGTTTCCTCTGCATTAAGTAACAATTCAGAACTGCGGCTGATTCCTTTTTAAATGTGTATTGAAGACAGAAGTGAAGCTGCAGGGGTATCTCTTTTCTCAAGGCCATAAGCTAGTACAAACAAAGTGTGTCATGAATTTCCACATGAAGCCATGTGGTCCAAAATACTTAAAAACTCTTCCATGGCATCAAAGAGATGGCTCAGCTGTTAAGAACACTTGCTGAGAAATGCTGAGGACTGCAGTTGAGAACAGCTTTATCAACAAATGAGGTCTCCTACAAACAACTGGAACCCCAGCTTCAAAGGGGGCAGAGTGAGGAAGATCACTAGGGCTTACTGGCTTTCAGTTTAGATAAGAAAATTCACGTTCTTGGGTTCTAAGAGCCTCTGCTCCAAAGGAAGAAATGGAGTAAATAAAGGAAGAAATCTGCACCTTCCAGCCTCCACAAGTTTAAATAAGCACACGTTCTCTCTCTCTCACTCTCTCTCTCTCTCTCTCTCTCTCTCTCTCTCTCTCTCTCTCTCTCTCACACACACACACACACACACAAATCTTTAAAAACACTTTTTTCTGATAGAGTGAATTTGATTTTGCACTTTATAGTCTCTGAAAATATGTAAAAACGACAGCAAAGATTTCTCTAAACTTCACACAGGCAACATGTACTTAACAAAATTTGCCTGTTCTCAACCAAAGCTACTTGCAGAGGTGAATAAAACAATTTTCATAATGTTGTAGTGGTTAAAAGCAGAGAAAGTACCTGGCAAATATTATAGAGTCATAAATTAAAATAAGGGAACATTAAACAGCAGGAATCTCTTGTATGGGAGATGCAGAGCTTGGGTGATCTGTGAATATTCATGTGTATATAGGACCTGACCAAAATGTGGCCACTTGATTTTGAGTTCCCACTGAGGTCTTACTGAAGAATGTAATTGTGATGCAGAATTCAAGCCTTTGTGTTTGTTTCTGTCAGGCTTCTAGGATAAAATGTTCTGAGTCATGTAATTAGGCAGTCTTCATATGAATTAGAAAGCAAAATAAAGGCAGTAAGGTGTTTGTGGTATTTATTTTAAAAAGTAAAACCAGTGAAAACTGAAAACGCTTGGACCTTCGCAACACAGGAGCATATGGAAGCTGTATACACCAGGAGGAGTGGAGACAAAACAGAAGCATCACGACCTAAAAGTGCTCAATGGATCTTCAATGCCTACATCTTCATCCGTTTCTAAGTATAGCTATGAAGAGTGGCATAATTCATCAGCAGAGAAAATGAAGTATGAGGTTAGTGTTATCTAAAACAAAGCATATAAGGATACAGCATATAAGAGGCCACCTGATAGGTGGTCTCTTTGAGAAAGACCACCATATGAAATCTCTACAGTAGCAATCTCTCCCTAATCTTTAACCACAGGAGAATTTAGTGGAAACTTGTTTTTTAGTATAGACACTAGAAAACAGGGTGTAGGCATCTGCTATCCTGACTCTCTGGATCTTAGATGTTTAGTTTATGGTTTACAAATGCTTTTATAGTTTCCTATGCTCATTTGTCACCCAAGAGTTATTGCAAGCAAACATGCTAAATCTGGCTTTGAGGATCTTACACTTTTCCTCACTGCAGCCCCTGCAGCTTCTAAAAGGTAAGGCCTTGGCCCTGTCTGTTGCATCCCCTGTTTAGGCAAGCTTGCCATGAAGTTTGATTGGTATAAGTCCCCTCTGTTCATTTTCTTTCCGTAACCCTACTTTGGTAACATCACTGATACTAGATGCTTGCAGCAAAGCCTCACCCACCAAAATAATCACGTAGTAGACATGCTTGCCATCATTCTTCTTTACCAACATGTAAATCTTTAAAAAATTTACTTTCTAAAAGAATACAGGCAGCATAAAATTGGAATCGGATACGGCTGGAGAGATGGCTCATTAATTAAGAGTACTTGTTCTCGCTAATTTGATTCCCGGCACCCATGTAGTGGCTCACAACCATCCATAACTCCAGTTTCAGGGGACCAGACTTCTCGTCTGACTTCCACAGACATACACATGCACAGGCAAAACACTCACATATATAAAATAAAACAAATGCAATAGGGAGATTTCTGCTCTGCAGGTCTTCCAGGTCTTGGGAAGACTGGCTTAACACTTGATCACTGAGCCTTAACTCTGGGCTTTCAACTGTACCCAGTGGGCTGTTCCGTCCTTGGGCCCTCTACTTTAAAAAGATGCATCTGGAGCCCAATGGTCTAACATGTGTCACATCCACTGTGGGCACAGAAATCAACACAGTATTAGTCTCATTAGTCTAGTTCCTGGATTAATCACAACAAATATTTGTCTCAGGTTCCAGAGGAATCCAGCCCATACCAGGTGAGATTATCAGAATCGATACTATCAGAGTATCGATACTATTAGGCTACGAGAGACCACACAGCCACAGCTGATGTTCACAGCAATTCTGAGCTGCATCCCAAGTATCGCCACACCCATTGTCTCCACACAACAGAACCAGCACTGACAGAAGAAGACTGCTGCTGCTTTGTCTGAGAGATAATAGACATATTTGTAAAAGTCAAATCAGGTCTATTGTTAGCCTGGCTGCCGAATTACTGGCACAGTGTTAGTAAAAGAAAGAAAGGCCTTTTCATCAAGCGGTTGACCAGTTCTACTGCCAGGCCTTTTTGATTAAGGCCTGAGCAAAGCAGCTGCCAGCCACTCCAAGACATGATTGCTAACATCAGAAGTGATAAATGTTGACACTACTGTGAACCTCCCTGCCCTCCCTCCTGCCATCCCAAGTGTGCTTTTTTCACAGAAGATTGTGATTTAAAGTGAGAAAAGGGCAAAGAACTGTAAAGGTAAAATAGGAATAAAAGGACAATACTGACAAGCGGGATTAGGCAGCATAGACAAAAGCATAATATTCAACCAACTAACGCAGGGGATGTGACTAATTTTGAAGACATTGCCAATGTTGTCTCAGCTCTACTAATGCCATTAGAGTGTGGCCCCATTCTTCTTAGTTCTAATATCCACTAACCTCACTGACAGCTTGGGCTCAGACCTCACATTCTTTCTTACTATTTTGAGTTTAGTTTAGTTGAGTTTTGGAACATTTTGAGTGAAAATTTGGTCCTGTGCTGGGCCACTTCAATGCCATCCAGTTCTCCCTATTGCATAGATAATAATCTCTGAGCCCTCCCCCTCCCCCCACAGGCCCTGTCTTCCCTATCCTAGCCTTGAGTGTGCATTGAGTTAATAATATTCATTGGCAATATTGGACCTATTCTAGACAGTCTCCACCCAAGATTCCTTCTGCCTGCTCTCGGCCATGCAGCGTCACTCTGCAGATGTGCTGTGATGACCTAGGACACTCTGTTCTTCTCCATGGCTCCTGGGTCATGACCCCTTCTCTGACACAAGCCATAGAGACTAAAATTTCCCACCCTCAGAGCAGATCACAGAAACTTAATTCTACCCTTTGGTCATCAAGAAATTCTTTGATCAGCCAGTCCAGTACAATAGCTAGTCCTAAGATACAAATGATTCCAGAACAGACTTGCCTCACACTCTGGAGGAACAATTATGTCCAGATAAGGAAAAAAAATAAAACAAAACACTTAAGGAGACAAGCCTTGATGGATTCCAGTTCTATCTTCAGGAGACATGATGTAGTCTCCACAAAAGCCCCAAAGGACATGACAGGAAAAGCCATCAGAGTACTGAGCTAAAAAGGTTCCCAAAGGGTGATGCCTGGAGAAACCAGGGAACTCTGCTCTTTCCCTCCTCTTCCACATGCCTGGTTCTGTCTCTCTCCATCTGTCTGTCTCTTTATCTCTGTCTCTCTCTTTCTCTTTCTTCCTCTCTCGCTCCCTCCACCCCCATTTTAGAGATAGTCTCTCTACATAGTCCTGGATTTTTTGGAATCCACTATTTTGGAATTAAAGGCATTTGCCACCATGGTGCTGTAGCTCTTTATTTAAGTGTCTTACAGATATTTCCATAATAAAGTGATAACTGTAAGAATTTCCCCGAGCTCCATGAGTTACTCTCCAGGCAAATGAACTGAATGCTGGGAGTGGACTAAGCAAGCACTAGTTATTAATCAGTTGTTCCGAAGCCCAGGTTAAAAAGCTGCAGCTTGCAGTTTTTCTTGGAAACTCAGTCCTGCATGATGTAAAATTAGCTACAGGTAGAGAATGTCACACTGAATTGAGTCGGAAGACATACTGCTGATTTCTACTTTAGAATCAATTGCTTACTTGCTGGTGTCAGAAGTCTTCTGCTGAGTCATATGAGAGCAAAGGAAAAACAGTTGGGAGAGGTGTTTCTAAAACGTGCAGAAGGATGTTGTCTGCGTATCCCACCACTTTAAATTTTGCTTTTGTTCTTTCTCCAACACTTCTGAGAGTTCCCAGACTATGGCAATACTCATGCACTTACAAATTCACAGTCATCATATTTATACACTTTCCTTTGTACTCCACACCCGAGAGCTTTGCCTTCTCAGAAGAACAAGGAAAAGTGTGTTGCGCACAGCGAAGGAGACGGCCAACAAGTTAATGCCACATGATCCTCAGGCTGCTGTCCTGCACCAGTTTCTATAGCTATCCCATACATAACAAACACTCAGGGGCAGAAGAATTCCAGTCACTGCATTTTTTTTAATCCTATAAGCACTGTACCTCACAGAGGCAGCCTGTTTGAAGTCCCGACTCGGTGCTCTTTCCAAATAGGATGAAATGGGACTTCGAGTTCCACAGAGCTATGTAACAAGACTGTCATTTGACTGCAGTTGCTTTCAGCTAATGTAAAGCCAAAGTGAAGGGCTGTTCTGACAGATGGCAGCATCAGAATGGTTCAAACTGCTGTCACTCGCAGATAATCGGTTAAGGAGGGAACACCCCTGGCTTGTCAAGGAATCAGGCAACTTAACAGTAAGTCCCCCCACCTCCTGAGACATGTAGACTCCCCATCTCCAGCCACACAACAAATCAAGTACTCACGCATATCACCAAAGGTCCCCTTGGTCACTTTGGTGGCACGTAGAACCACTACTGTAAATTTATGGGAATACTGGTGTTCCACCTAAAAGAAAAAAAAAGGGGGGGGGGTAAGATCATTTAAATAATAACAGTAAGGATGATTATTATGAAATAAAATAATGTTTAAAATAAGCATTCCCTAAGGAATCTCCTGTTTTTCGCCGAGACAGATTAAAACTATGCTCCATGAAAGTCAGTACACACGTACCAGAAACATCTGTGACCCTAGGGTTGTTCCTCTCCCAACTCTCTCTTGTCTCCCACCACAGACTCATTGAGGAGTCTAGCTCCTGCTTGAAGGTGAGAAGAACAGGAGAATGTCTTTGCTGCTCGGTGGGCGTGGGGGCGGATGTAAATCAGCTGGCAGGCACCTAGAACAATTGGGCTTTGTACTCTGACTAGGGAGTGTGGCTTAGAGAAGTGAACCCAGAACAAGAAGCTTAAGTCACTCAGGCTTGTTGGCATTTCTTGCTACTACTCAGAGCCCACGAGAAGTCTTCTGAACCTCCGAAGGCAGCTTTGGACCCTAGGCAATCACAGGTGAGCTACTTTTATTGACTTAAATGTATTTGTTAAAAACCGATGCTCAGCAAGGTTGCTTTTCTAATAGCCTGAAAGTCTGCACACATATAATAAAATTAACAGGGTGGAGGGTTGTTAAACACCCTGCCTAAATGGAAACCAGATATGAAACACCCTTACTCACTAAAACAAATAGGGAAGTGGGGATTTACACAGTTTAAAGAGCAAAATATGTCAAGTGCACAGTTTTGTTGTTGTTTTCTGTCTTGTGTTTCAAGCTTAGAGAAGTCTACTTCAGTAATGTTTCTGCACCTGCCTAGCAAGGTAAAATGTCTGCAGTTACTTAAAAAGAAGCTGGGGCCTCGGCAGTGATGAGTGCTAGTTGCAATTCCCAACACCCACATAGCAGCTGCCTGTAATTCCAGTTCTGGTAGATCTGCTGCCTTCGCCTCTGGAGCACATGTATGCAATGTGGTGCACATACATACATGCAGGCAAGTCACTGAAGTGCATAAGACAAATAAGTCATTTTTTTATTTAAATTTCAAAAAAAAACTGAGACAATGGTAATACTATGAAGAAGTGTTAATTTAAAGGCAAACGGCACAAAATATAAATAGGGCAGACTCATACGGGTTAACAGGGTTCTCATGGAGCTCAGGTGGCCTCGAGCCTTCTGAGGCTCACCATGAACTTGAATCCTGGTCCTCCAGCCTCTGCCAATAAAATAGCTACAGGACTGTGTGCCTCCACTAGCTCACTTAGCTCACTGTCAGCTGTGCCGAAGATCACATCATTTAACTTAAATAAACACACAAGTGACGTGTTTCATCATGGCATTCTTCTACACACCTGTCATGATATTCTGTTCTAACTCACTTTCCTCTCCCACAGCTCTCTCCCTCTGCGCCATGAGCCTCTGCCTGGGCCCCCTCCTTTCTCTACCAGTGTCCTCCCCTGAGTCACATCACACACACCACCACCCTCTCCTTCCACTTCCCTCATGAGTTCTTCATCCTCTGATAAATTCCATTCTACTTTGATGCCCCCCTCACACATATACACGCACTCATGTAATTTTTCTTGGTCTGGGTTATTGCACATAACATAGTTATTTTCAGCTTCCCAGCAAAGGTCGTTACTTCATTTTATGCCCAAATAAAACCTTTATATACATACATACATACATATATATTAGTATCACAATTTACTCATTCATCCGTTGATGGAGAT
This sequence comes from Meriones unguiculatus, assembly GCF_030254825.1. Taxonomy (NCBI): domain Eukaryota; kingdom Metazoa; phylum Chordata; class Mammalia; order Rodentia; family Muridae; genus Meriones; species Meriones unguiculatus. The sequence goes on from NC_083359.1 coordinate 71,515,181, forward strand.
CACATGGTTGCCTCCATTTCCTTGCCATTGTGAAGGATATAGTGTATGTTCAATAGTTCTGTGGTAAGACTTACAGTTCTTCAGATATATGCTCAGCCATGAGAGAGCTGAGTCATATGATAGTGCTGTTTTTTTTTCGTTTTTTGTTTTTTTTGTTGTTGTTTTTTTTTTTTTTTAGCTTTCTGAGGAGTCTCCAAACTGACTTCCACATGAGTGACACCAGCTTATACTCCCTTCAGTAGTGATTCAAGGTTGTTGTTTGTCCACATTCATGCCTGTTACCATAGCTATAAGCTAAGAATGTTGAATACATTTTCCAGCTTTATTGGCCATTTCTTCCTCCCACCCCTCATGTGTGTGAGTGTGAGTGTGTGTGTGTGTGTGTGTGTGTGTGTGTGTATGTGTGTGACAAATATAGATTTAGTTTCATTTTTCTCAGGAGGATATTCTGTTTTCCCAGCAACATTTTTTAAAAATGGTTGTCATTTCTCTGGTGTGCATTAAAATTAGCTGGCATTAGTTATATGGAGTAAGCCTACTATAAATGTAAAAATATAGTGAAAAATATGCCAGGCAGCCATTAATCAAAAGAAAACTAGTTTGCTACATATGTTTCAAACAGACAAAACATTTAGGCATGAAAAATGATCAGGAATAAAGAGGAGAAATACTTAAGATGAATGAGTAAATTCTTCAAAAAGATGTAATAATCCTTAATATATGGGTATCAAGTAACATATCATGAACACATGAAGGAAAATGTAATACGTAACAGCAAGAAGAAAAGAAAAATCTCACAGCTGGAGATTTTAATGGTCTGCTACCAGTAATAAATACAGCAAGCACAAAAGACATAAAGGCACAGTTACCTCAAAGTCAATCAAATCACTGTGTATAATAAACATCTACAGATTATGTCATCTAGTATCAGGACATACATTCTTTTCAATCTCACATGGCACATTCACCAAAATAAACTACACTGTGAACAATAAGCACTCCTTAACTTATTTCAAATATAGAAATAAAACAATGTTTTCAGAACACATGGAATTAAATAAACTAAAAATTAAGAAAGAATATTTATTAAGTCCCTCAAATACACAGACATAACCAACTACTCAAGTGTACAAATAACAGGTGTGGAAAAAAAAATAATAAAAGAAAGTCACAAATACCAGCAATTAAAAGAAAATTAAAATACAACTTTGGAAAACTTGTGGACTGCAATGAAAACAGTGCTTAGAGAGAAATTTATAGTATCTAATTCTTTAACTAGAAAGAAGAAAATTGAAAATGAACAAACTAAGCTCCCACCCTAAGAAACACAAAAATAAACAAGTTAAAATACAAAATAAGCAAAAAATAGTAAAGTGAGAGCAGATATCAATAAAATTAAAAATGCAAAATGAATAGGGAAAAACAATGACACAAAAATGCCCTTCTTTAAAAGGACCAGGCATGGTGCTGTTTGTTTTTAATCGCGGCATTCAGGGGCTGAGGCGGGGAGATTTCTGTGAGTTCAAAGGAAGAGTTCCAGGCCAACCAGGGCTACATAGTAAGATACTATCTCAAAAAAAAAAAAGTAAATAAATAAAATAGAATAGCATACAATCAGTAAACCTTCAACCAGGGCATTTTAGAAACAAGAAAATGGGTTATTTAATTTCAGAAATCAAAAGGCAGCAACACTATGATGTCAGGCACAACAAAATGACAATAAAAGGAATTAAAAAAAACTCTGTTTCAAAATTGACAAAATATTATATATCTATATGAGTGAGTATATACCATGTGCATCTTTCTGCTGGGAGAGCTCACTCAGGATGATCTTTTCCAGATCCCACCATTTACCTGCAAATTTCATGATTTCCTTGTTTTTTATTGCTGAGTAATATTCCACTGTGTAGATATACCACAATTTGTGCATCCATTCTTCAGTTGAGGGGCATATGGGCTGTTTCCAGCTTCTGGCTATTACAAATAAGGCTGCTGCAAACATGGTTGAGCAAATGCCCTTACTGTATACTTGAGACTCGCTTGGGTATATGCCTAGGAGTGGTATAGCTGGATCTTGAGGAAGCACTATTCCTAGTTGTCTGAGAAAGCACCAGATTGATTTCCAAAGTGGTTGCACAAGTTTACATTCCCACCAGCAGTGGAGGAGGGTTCCCCTTTCTCCACAGCCTTTCCAGCATGTGTTGTCTCTTGAGGTTTTGATCTTGGCCATTCTGATGGGTATAAGGTGAAATCTTAGGGTCGTTTTGATTTGCATTTCCTTGATGGCTAATGAGGTTGAGCATTTCTTTAAGTGTTTCTCTGCCATTCAATGTTCCTCTATTGAGAATTCTCTGTTTAGCCCTGTACTCCATTTTTTAATTGGATTACTTGATTTGTTGCTGTTTAACTTCTTTAGTTCTTTATATATACTGGATATTAGTCCTCTTTTAGATATAGGGTTGGTGAAGATCCTTTCCCAATCTGTAGGCTGTTGTTTTGTTCTGATGACAGTGTCCTTTGCTTTACAGAGCTTTTCAGTTTCATGAGGTCCCATTTATTGATTGTTGCTCTTAGAGCCTTTACTGTTGGTGTTCTGTTCAGGAAGTTTTCTCCTGTGCCAATGAGCTCAAGGCTCTTACCCACTTTTTCTTCTAAGCGGTTTAGTGTGTCTGGTTTTATATTAAGGTCTTTGATCCACTTGGACTTTAGTTTTGTGCAGGGTGATAAGTATGGGTCTATTTGCATTTTTCTACATGTAGACATCCAGTTGGAACAGCACCATTTGTTGAAAATGCTGTCTTTTTTCCATTGAATGGTTTTGGCATCTTTGTCAAAAATCAGGTGTTCATAAGTGTGTGGATTTATGTCAGGGTCTTCTATTCGATTCCATTGATCCACCAGTCTGTTTCTATGCCAGTACCATGCAGCTTTTAGTATTGTTGCTCTATAGTACAGCTTGAGATCAGGAATGGAGATACCTCCTGAAGATCTTTTACTGTAGAGAATTGTTTTAGCAATTCTGGGTTTCTTGTTGTTCCACATGAAGGTGAGAATTTTTCTTTCAAGGTCTGTAAAGAATTGTGTTGGTAATTTGTATGCCTAAAGAAACTAATCAAGAGGGAGGACTCTTGCTAAAATACTCAATTCCTATACAGAAAGGGAAAGAGGATGGACATCAGAAGAAGGAGAAAAGAGGGAACAAGTCAGGAGCCTGACACAGAGGACCTCTGAAAGGCTCTGCCCTGCAGACTATCAATGAAGATTCTGAGACTTATGGGCAACCTTTGGGCAGAGTGCAGGGACTCTTAGGAAAGAAGTGGGAAATATTAAGATCTGGAGAGGACAGGAACTCCACAAGGAGAGCAACAGAACCAAAAAATCTGAGCACAGGGGTCTTTCCTGAGACTGATACTCCAACCAAGGACTAGGCATGGAGATAACCTAAGACCCCTGCACAGATGTAGCCCATGGCAGTTCAATATCCAAGTGGGTTCCATTGTAATAGGAACAGGAACTGCCTCTGACATGAACTGATTGGCCTGATCTTTAATTACCTCCCCCTGAGGGGAAAGTAGCATTACCAGGCCACAGAAGAAGACAATGCAGCCACTCCTGATGAGACTTAATTGTCTAGGATATGAAGGAAGGATAAGAAGACCTCCCCTATCAGTGGACTTGGGGAGGGGCATGCATGCAGAGGGTGGAGGAAGGGAGGGATAGAGACAGGAGGAGGGAGGGAACCACAAGGATACAAAGTAAATAAAGTGTAATTAATAAAGAATTTAAAAAATTAACAAAATAGATAAACTGGAACAGTTCATTAAACAATCTACCAAAACTGAACATACTCAATAAATCCACATTTGCTAAAACAACACGAGTCAAGAACTGATAACTCTTTCCAAAGAGAAAGCATGTAATTTACATGGGCTCACATGAATTCTATACAATGAAAAATTACAACAGCTATGTTCAGTCTCTTCCGGAGGACAAAAACTTAATTCTTTGCTGGCAGCCACCACTACTCTAATTTCAAAACCAGACAAAAATATTATAACAAATGAAAATTACAGACTAATATCCCTCATGAAAAAATATTAGCAAATTTAGTCTAATGTCTAAAAAGAGTCGCAGGCCATGGCATTTGTCAGATGATAGATGGAACTAGAAACCATTACATCAAGTAAAATAATCCAGCCTTCACAGGAAAAAATACATCTCTCATTTGCATAATTTAGACTTAAAAATTCATATGTGACATATATAGATGTATGCTTTAATCTATCTGTGTGTTAAAATCATATATTTAGACAAAAGATGAAAAGATAAAAGAAAAGAATATTAAGAAAAGAGAGAAAGATGAGGCTAATGGGATATAGACGACATGAAAGCAGAAGAGGGGGATATCTTGGGAAAAGAATAACCAGCCAGAGGTAGGGAAAGAGAAAGAAGAATACCAAGGAAGCAGAACAATTAAAAAGAAAGTATAATGCTCGGTGTGGAAGGCAAGTCCATAAGAAGCAAACGTATGCTTCAACCTAAAAGAAACTTAAATAAAATATAAAATTATTTTAAAAATACCCTGTCATAGAGAGGGGATGAGGGAGGGAGGGGGGATTGGGAGGGCTTCGTCTGGGATACAAAGTAAATAACCTGTGATTGATATTAAAAAAAAATAAAAATTAATACCACACAGTTTGAGGTGCTAAGCATGGTGGTACATATGCATAACCCCAGCATACCAATGGCAGCAGCACCAGTCAGATGCCAGTTTGAGCTAGACAGTAAGATTTTTCTCAGAAAATAAATAAAAAATAAATAGCAGAAATGTACACACACACACCCACACAAAACACCACCCCAAATTTACAGATCCAACACATACCAAAAATTATTTTTCAAGATTGATAAATGGATCTCAAAATGTATCAGCAAAAGATCCAGACTATCATATACAATGTTAAAGGAAAACATGGTGAACTAAAGAGCCCAGACTTCAGGATTTCCTGTGCTGCAGTAACCAATACAGTATGGTACTTGTGAAAGAATAGACAAGTGGACCAATGAAAGAGATTTTTCTTTTCATCAAATGCAGCTGAAACAACTAGGCATCTATATTGAAATGAAAACAAACCAAGACAGATAATACCTGGGCTCAAAATAAAATGAAAAATGCCTTGGAAAATCCAACTTCAGGTATGAGATTTTTCTACCTAAAAAAACTCAAAATTAAATATAGATGTATGCCTAGAACCCTAGCACACTAGAGAAGGAGACAGGAAAATAAGGAATTTAAGTCCATCCCTAGCTACAAAGTGAGCTTTAGAGTAAGCTAATCTTTAAGGGGTTCTACATTTAAAAGAAAAGAAAAAAAAGAATACACACATATATTTATTCTTACATGTAAGCTTGCTTACCTGCCAGGGATCTGTGTTTATTTATGTCTTTGAACATGTAATAGCATATGACTATTCAAAGTTCAAAATTTCCCTGTAATATGAAACTTATGAGCAATACCTTTATCTATTTCTAGTTTAACTTCTAAGTTGTTGCATGTATATTCACATCAAATGCTTCTTAATAAAGCACAGAAGAAAAATGTTATCACCACAAGGTCCTGTTGAGTGTGCATCAAATTCTAGGTATTCTACTAGGTGCTGCTTCTCAGACTTCCCAAGAGCCCTACTGTTGACAAGCATGAGACATTATTATAAATAACAGATCTTCAGTCCTCTTTCAGTAAGGTAAACAGGGTGGACATTGGAAGAGGGGGAAAACAGAAAACAGGACAGGAGCCTACCACAGAGGGCCTCTGAAAGACTCTACCCAGCAGGGTATTAACACAGATGCTGAGAATCATAGCCAAGCTTTGGGCAGAGTGCAGGGAATCTTATTAAAGAAGGGGGAGATAGACCTGAAGAGGATAGAAGCTCCACAAGAAGAGCAATAGAACCAAAAAATCTGAGTACAGGGGTCTTTTCTGAGACTGATACTCCAACCAAGGACCATGCATGGAGATTACCTAGAACCCCTGCACAGATGTAGCCAATGGCAGTTCAGTGTCCAAGTGGGTTCCCTAGTAAGGGGAACAGGGGCTATCTCTGACATGAACTCAGTAGCTGGCTTTTGGTCACTCCCCCTGAGCAGGGAGCAGCCTCACCAGGCCACAGAGGAAGACAATACAGCCAGTCCTGATGAGACCTGATAGGTTAGGGTCAGATGAAAGGGGAGGAGGACTGCCCCTATCAGTGGACTGAGGGAGGGGCATGGGAGGAGAAGAAAGAGGGAGGGTAGGGTTGGGAGGGGCAAAGGGAGGGGGCTATAGGTGGAATACAAAATGAATAAATTGTAATAATAAAAACATAATTTTAAGAAATAATTAAAGAATAGATCTTCCCCTACTAGGGTAGCCACATGAAGACCAGCCTGTCCACTGAGTAGATATCTGTTAGTAGATATCCATACATAGTCCTTGTTTGATGTCTCCATCTCCACCAGCACCTGTGGACCCAGGTCAGCTGGCTATGTTGGTCTTCTTGTGGAGCTCCTGTGTGGTCTGGGTCCTATTATCCTTCCTCCCACTCTTTCATAAGACTCTCTGTACTCTACCTAGTGTTTGGCTGTGAATGGGCTGTCTCTGACAAGGACTCTCTTACATGCTTTTTGATCACTTCTCCCCGGTGGGACTGCCTGGTTAGGCCACTGTTGTAGAGGATGTGCTTAGTTCTGATGAGCCTAGACGTGCTGGGATGAGTAGGGGGACTCCCCTTTTCTGAGAGGGAGAAGAGGAAGGATAAGGTGAAGAGCTAAGGAGAGTGAGTCAGGTGAAGACAAGGAAGGGGGCTATGATTGCCTATGATGCAAAGTAAAGCAAAATAAATAAATAACATATCTTATAAAATAATATGCTATTATATAATATGTAATATGTTATATAATAGCATATAATATGCTATATATTATTATAAATAATTGCTATAAATTATATTAGCTTTTAGTATCTTTATTTATTTATTTATTTATTTATTTATTTATGTGTATGTGTGAATATATGTGTATGGGGATGCTCAGAGAGGTCAAGAGAGAATGTTTGGTCCCTGGAACTGGAGTTAGAGAAGGTTATGAATTGCCCTGGTTGAATTCTAGTAACCAAACTCAAATACTCCAAAAGAGTAGCAAGTATTCTTGTCCACTGAACCATCTCTCCAGTTCCATGTATTAGTATTTATATTTAAAGGTCAATTAAAATGTAACTCTGAGAGGTTGAGTGATTTATTAGTAAGGTATGCACCTTACATGAATAGTAAACCATTTTTTTTAGATTCCAGTATGGCTGTCCCTATACATTCCTTGCTTGAATAGAGAATAAAGCCAAACCAATAGTAATTATGACTGTGTTCCCTTGCAAAAGTAGAGTAGATGGGTTTCTCTTTTAGAAACAAACAAACAAACCTGTAGTTGATCTACCTAGATATCTAGAACTTGATCTTACTCTGACCCTTGCAGCCCTTTTTTAAAATCTGTGATTATTTTCATCAGTCTCATTTCACCTTAATTACATGAATAAAAAAACTCTCCCAGGCTCCTCACAGGAAATAAGAACAAACTGATTTTCTTGATTTTTTCCAAGTCAACTTTGGACACACTTCATCTGTCTTACTGTTTCCTAAAAGTACTGTCGTAGTTTTCAGTGTCTCATTCTTACAGTTGTAAGCTTTAAGAAGGAAGTAACTATAAAGCAAGCCCAGCTTACATTCTTGGAAAAGGGTGTTCATTTTCAATAAATGATTATCCATTGAATCTTCTGGGGATGTCTTGTCATGCATCCCAAAAACAATATCACATATCATTTCAAAGGAGCTTAGTCTGGGCTGGGTTCCAACCTGGAATGATAGACGGCTGCTTATGGCTTGGGGATGCCGCCAAAGGAAATGACACCTACTCCACAACTAACATTCTCCAAAAGAAGCCAGTGACTCAAGACAGTGCTAGGTGGTAGCTGGCAGGAAAAAAAAGATGCTGTAGTTCTATTGAGATGTCAAATCTAAGCTCCATCTTTTGACTTAGTCACCAAGATTAAGCCTTGCCTGCAGGTCTAGAATTACCTTACTTTGAGTATCTGTCTTCATCCTTAATCTTTTCCATAGTGAATTAAAATTTACCAAACAATAGGGGAAAAAAAAGCTAGTGTACTCAGTTGATTCTGTACACAATTATGTTGACACTGGTAACTAAGATGATTAACATTGAAAGAGTCAACCAAGTGAGATCAAGCCAGTGTGATGGTTTCCCTGCATTTAAACTTCTACTATTGAAAGATCTAAAGAAACTATCCTAAAACTAACCAGATGGAAAGGAAGACAGAGTGTACGTATAAACGGCACTTTCCTCTACCGCAATGCACTTTAACCAAAACCTAAACTGAAGGCTGCTAGTAGTACATTAAGGATGATGAAGGCAGGGAGTACAGTTAGGGTGGACAGAATCTTACTACTGTTCAGAGAGCTAATGATCTTTGATCAGCAAGTAGCAACAACAGATGACCTCAGAGCTTTAAAAAACAAACAAACAAACAAACAAACAAACAAAACAAAAAACTACCCTGATAGTAGTGTCACCTTTCTTGGTTATTGTCAGTTCACTTCCTGATGTGCAGTGTCACTGTAGGACATGTAGCTAGTGCGGGCACTTCTCTGTCACTTCTGTTCTTTGTAAAAGCATGATCAGCATAGCCTCTTTCTTCAGCAGCACACGTTCTCTCTCACATGGTGACACTAAAGAGCAACTGATAACTGGGACTGGGAAGGGCATGTGGGAAGGTTGGCAGAAGAGGAGTAGATGAATATGACCAATGCATGCTCTATGGATGTTTGGAAATACCATGCCAAACTGATTAAAATGTGCAATGAATGTGATGACTGAAGTGGGAAAAACTAAAATAAAAATCCCAGCACTTGAGAGACAGAAACAGACAGATTGTGAGTTCTACATCTGTCACAGCCTCACAGCTTAGGCTGAAGCCAGCCCAGGCTATATGAAGCTGTCTCAAGAGACAAAAAACAGAACAGAAACTACACAATCTGTACCACAGGGATAACGTATAAAGTCTTCCCATGCACTGGCATTACATTTTAATGCCATCCAGGCCATCCAGAAAACAAGCACCATGACACTAGGATTAAGTTGGTACCAGACTATCAGTTTCTCTAAACATCTGTTGTGTGACAAAATGTTTTCTGGGGAGACACAACACACACACACACACACACACACACACACACACACACACTCACACTCATCTACTCACCCCAGATAGGAAGTCTAAGACAGACCAAAGTACAGATGCTGACACAGTCCAACTTGATGAACCAATGAGTTTTACTGGAGTTACTTACAGGAATATGGGTGAGGGGTGACTTACACGAGCAGAAATGTACCAAAACTAGCTGCATCACCAAAGCCCACCCCAGCGTGGGTGACAGCTCACAAAGCTGGGAACCTGGAGCACATTGCACAACCTGTAGGCAGCTCAGCAGGTTGGAGAGTTCCTTTCCCAAATGACTCTGGTCTTAAACCTCTTTCCAGGCAGCTGGGCGGCTCTCCGCTCCTTCCAGGCAGCTTTTCTGATCTCAAAATTCTTTGCAGTCTGGATTACCTGAGAGGCTCTGTAGCTTTTATTGCTTACTCTGGCAGGGAGAAACTTAGCGAATTTTATCAGTGTTCTTTCTGGGGAGGGGCGTGTCTCAGTTGGTCTGAGCCTCTTTCAGGCAGCTGGGTTTAAGTTTCTGCTTATTCCAGGCAGCTGGCATGGTCTAGGAGTCTTCGCATCTTTTATTTCTTTCTTTGTCAGGGAAGAGCCAAGTGAACCTGATCATTTTTAGGGACTTCCTGAAGCTATTTGAGTTGTTTACCTTCCTGCTTAAGGAGCATCCCTATGGGATGGAATGTTTCAATCTTGGAGGAAACTGTCAAACACCAGCCTCTGAAAAGAACAAACCAAGTTCTGTCCTCAAGGAATTATATTTCTCTACAGGTAAATTTCTTCGTGATACTCAGCACAAATTCTGAGGTGGTTAGTAGCATGAAGAAGTAATACACCAAGACAATGAACCAAAGATGGACTCATTTATACACTAGCCATACTATATAACTCCTAAAAAACAAAAAACAAACAAACAAAAACAAAACTCAAGAAGTGGAAGTCCATAGGAATATGACCACATGAGATGGAACTCCCAAAACTGGATGAGATTTTATAAAGAAGTTAGCAGAAATTTAAGAAGTGAAAGACAGAAGTTGATAGTGTCAGCCTGGCCAGATAGTTCAATGGTTAAGAAGGTGTTCTGCTCTTGCAGAGGATAAGAATTACGTTCCCAGCTGTGACATCAGAGGGCTCACTAGCACCTTTAACACCAGGTCCAGGTGACTGGCCACCTTTGGCCATCTTAGATACCTGACTCAAATTCACATACAAACACAGACACCCCCATGATTAAAAATAAGTATCTTTAAAAAAAAAAAAATCTTGGTAACCTATGGGTTTCTGAAGTATTTTACGGTATAAAAACAGAAATATGAATATGACTCGTAATTTCTAGACTTTGCTTCTAAGTGCAGGCTTGTGCCCAGACATGGACACAAGGGTCGAATCATCACCTTGAGTGGATCATGTGACAAATTAAAGGCTAGCCTTCATTCCTGTGGATGTGGGCAGGAGCGTCTGCTGCTAATATGTGGTAGGAAAAAAGTGTGGATTTTATTTTATTTTATTTTTTAACTAAAAGGGTATGATTCATTTTCTGAGTAAAAGGATGGAAACTTTCATACAATTTGTTTTGCTTTGTTCTTTTTACACAGAGACTCACACTGTAGTCCAGGCTGTCCAGGAACTACGTGGTCCAAGCTAGCCTTGAACTCACAGCATCCTCTTGTCTCTCATCCTCCCTGGTGTTGAAATTACAGGTGTGAGCCACCCTAATTAGTTTCGTCAGTGCTTTACTCTTGATCTCTCCTTATGAAGTTAATATTTCCATGGTAACAAAACAACAAAAAGCTACAACAAATTCCAAAGGCATGGATATCTTTAATATTGAAAACAACTCTGGGCTAATGGGAAGGTAGTTCCATCTCACATTTGTCTCTCCATGCTCTCCTGCCATCTAAGGGCAAGAGAGCTTGTTGGCTGCAAACACTGCATCATCCCATGGTAGTCTCCAACACAGAGGTGCAGTTTGAAAAACCCCATCCTTAGGCCTTAGGGCAGCCACCCTGTTAGCAGCTGGTGTCTGGCACCAATTGCTCATTATGGGCTCTCTGGCTTGTTCTATCTTCCCTTTCTGCTGATGTTACTCTAGACTAGAAGATTCAGTAACGTAGTTTTAAAAGATCTCTCTAGTCAGGTACTGTGGCATATGTCTGTAATCTCAGGGTGGCACACAGAGATGGCTGTCAGTTGAAGGCTAGCCTGGGCCACATAGTGAGCTGTGAGTCCACTTCAATCACACAGCAAGACTCCGACTCAAAAGCAATTGGTAGAGAATATCTTTCTATGAAAGCCATCAAGCATATTTTCATCTGCACACATGCACTCAGTTTTGCTAGGATACACACACATCACCAAGAAAATGAAGAAAACTATGAACTCATAGGATCCTCTTCATTTAAAAAAGCTATGCGAATGCATTAATTCCCAGCACTCCACACGCAGAGACCAACAGATAATCTGTGAATTCAAAGCCAGCCTAAACTACACAGTAGATTTCAGGCCTGCCAAAGCCACAATAGTGAAGACCCTGTTTCACATTTAAAAAAACAAAAAACAAAAACAAACAAATATGAATAAAAATAAAAGTGCTGTGCAGTTCGGGAAGTCAAGTAACACATTTATAGTCTGAGGTGTAGAATCAGGATTTAACAAAATACACATATGAAAGTAAGAGGGAGAACCTCCCACATGCTATATTTGTCCTTAACTCCCGTGATTTCGAAAGGAATTGCTGTACTGCAGCCATCCAAAAATGGCAATAAGTGATCAAATAAAAATTGTAATATGTAGGAATTTGTAAGTAGCAGGAACTAAAGGCACAAATACTTGAGTTGCAGACTGATCACAAGCTTAAGACCCTCACTTGTCTTTCTTCTTTATCTGATCCAGAAGCCAGATTCCATGGACGTCTGATTAAATTCTTTGAAAGTTATATAAAAACACCTGTCTCTCCAAAGATGATGGAATGAGAAATAAAAATTTAACCTGTATTCAAGATATGAGCTGGAAAGCTGGATCAGTTAAGAGTGTATAATAAATATCCTTGCTAATGACCAGAGTTCAGTTCCCAGCACCTGCTTTGGCAGCTCACACCTGTCTATACCACCAGCTCGAGGAAGATCTGATTCTTCTTGCGTCTATAGATACCTGCATTCATGTTCACATATATACATAAGTAAAATAAAAATAAGTCTCTTATAGAAGTAGTTTTTTAACTAGCTTCACTTTAATTTATAGAAACCCATAACCATGAAGAAAAGTAAAAAAAATTGTTTCAAAAAGCAAAGATTTTTCTCCACACGCATTTTTTGAACAAAAAGCTGATTGTTTGCTTTTTAAAAGATGAATGCTTTAAATATTAAAATATAAAGACATGCTAAACAAAGAACAAGGGTAGTAATAAAAGATGCAGTAAATTTAAAGCAACATTATCATAGATAAAAAGGACTCACTATATAATAATGCAGTATTAATTCAATAATACATATTATTAAATGATATATGTATCAGATTTATATATATACATATATATGCATTTGTATAAATCTGTTTATACATATATACATGTATATATATGTATAAATCTGTATATACATATATATGTATATATACACATATACACATGCATATAAATTTGTATATACATATAGATACATATATACATATATATAATATACATTATATATGTATAAATCTGTATACATATATATAATATACATTATATATATGTATAAATCTGTGTATATATGTATATATAGATTTATACACATGTGTATATATGTATTTTTGATATCTTAATGTTACAGTAAACTTTATTTTTTAATTAGTTTTTGTGATGGTTCAAATGAGAATGGCCCTCATTGGCTCATATTTTGGAATGCTTGGTCCCAGTTAGTGGAAAAGTGTAGGAAGGATTAGGAGATGTGACATTGTTGGAGGAGGTGTTTCGCTGGGGGTGAAATTTAGGTATGAAATTTCATAAAGTAAAATTTAGGTATGAAACATTTAACGTATTGATTATTTATCAAAATAGATGACATGCTAGATGATAAGCACATATAAACTTGTTTTAAAATGCTATGGAGTATATCCTGAACATTTGAGGTATAGCAATGGAAAAGAATTACCAAATGTTTAAAAATTTAGAAAGTCATATCAGCTGGGCACAGTGACACATGCTTCTAAGCTCAGCACTCTCAGAGGCAAGTGGATCTCTGTGAGTTCGAGGCCAGCCTCTCTCCAAAATGAGTCCAAGACATCTACATGCTCTATATATTAAAGAATAAATCACAATGAAAATTAAAAACATAATAAAATATGACATCTCAAAAATTACGAAATAAGAAATATGGTTTACAAACAATAGGATATTTAACATCCAGTAATCATATTGTAAGAAGGAAAGCTAGCAGCATTCACAGATCACAGAAATAGTTGAGCTAGAAATCTAAAAGAGTTCACAGGACTAGTAGAACTCCAGTGCGGTACTGGATCAACAACAATTATATTTTCATATGAAGACAGAAACTGTCTTGGTTACTGTTCTACTGCTATGAAGACACAGCATGACCAAGCCAACTCTTCTAAAGAACTCACTTAATTGGAAGCTTGCTTACAGTTTCAGAGCATGAGTCCATTATCATCTCAGCTAGAAGCATGGCAGCAGGGGGCAGTTGTGATGCTGAGAACTTACATCCTGATCCATAGGGAGCAGGCAGAGAGAACTTGTTTGAGCTTTGAAACCACCAGGTCACCCCCAGTGAAAAACTTCCTCCAAGAATACATCTCCTAATCCTTCCTACACTGTTCCACTAACTGGGACCAAGCATTCCAAAATATGAGCCAATGGTGGTTCTCATTTGAACCATCACAAAAACTAATTAAAAAATAAAATTTACAAATATAGTTACAATAAGACTAAGATATCAAAAATACATACATACATATGTGTATAAATCTGTATATATATGTTTATATCCACACATATGTATAAACATGACTATTCTTATATGTGCATATGTATATATAAAAATTCTTACAGAAAGCTACAACATATTACTGAGTTAATTAAAGATGATTTCAATAAATTTTGTTCTGGGTTAGTTTTGTGGGTTGCTAATAAATTGGAAACCTTAGTATTGTCACATATCACTTCTATCTTAATTGATACTATCTGTCAAGTCATTACAGGAGTGAAAGGAATGGGGTGTGTGTGTGTGTGTGTGTGTGTGTGTGTGTAGATGTTCACATGAGTTTACAAATGATTCCAAAATTTATATGAAGATTTAAAAGTAAAATTAATCAATAACCATCTTTAGTTTTGGAGAAGAAATAGAGAACTTTATGATACTATATATACACATTTCAAATCTTTGCAATTAGTGCAATTTGGTACTGGGACAAACACGGACTAATAGACCATTATGAATAAAAAATAAATCAAGTCATACATATGTAAGTATCTAAAGTATAGCAAATCTCTACTGCTGTATAGAATGGTTATCAGTAGAATGCATAGTTTACAATCTACTCAATTAATGAAATAATGTGCCAATATATGCATGTGGAATTTTATTTACAACAACATGAATGAATTTCTAAAACATAATTTTGAAGCTAGATTTTTAGAGAAATGTAGGATAAAATAACATATAATTTAGCTATGAAATTAGGAGTAAATACATATTTCTTTAAAAAGATTTATGGACTGCAAGAAACAGGAACCAATCCCTGGGAGTATTTAAAATGGATATTTTTATTTGGATGATGGCTCCTGGGTGGAATACATAAGTAAAACTAGAACAAGTTTAGCTTAGCAATGCATCTCTAAGAGGAGGGGAAATGAGAGAAAGGGCTGTGTGTGTGTGTGTGTGTGTGTGTGTGTGTGTGTAAGATAGAGAGAATTAAGAAAATTAAGAAGTAACAACTGGAAAGAATATAAATGAAAAAAATCTAAGGAGGATTTCAAGGGGAGAATGGCTAGCAGACCTGAGAAGGGAAAACGCCAGAGTTTCATTGAATTTAGCACAAGACTAAACTTTTGTTAAGAACTTTTATTATGAAGGAAGGGACAAATGCAATTTGGGGACTCAGGGTGTGAATAAAAAGGAAGAAAGCATTATATGAACTATACATTAATCCTGCAATTCATGCAGGAAAAGAAATGTTAATTAGAGAAGAAAAAATATGAAAACAGAGTTTCAGTAACCAAAAATCAGGCTTATAGGTTATTCAACAATAATCATAAATTCTGCCTCTAGACCACTGAAACTTAACTGAATCCCAAGTGTTGAATTCAGCCAGGAAATCTCTCCTCTGTTCTTGTTTTGGGTTTGGTTGGGTTGGGTTGGGTTGGGTTTTAATCAAAACAGTGACTGTGTGTTTTCATAAAATACAGAAAATTACAATGAATAAAATTTGAATTTTTGAACTCTTCACTGAAAATAACCAACCATAGAAGAATTTGTTTAGCATTCTAGCAAAGTGAAAGTTTACAGAATTATTTGCCTTGGAGATACATGCCAACACACAGTCTTAAACTCAGAAATTCATTTGTCTTTTCTCTACAAAGCCACATGCAACTACGCTCTTTGATAAATGCAAAGTGCTACTATTTTTTCCTTGTTCCTTGAAGTTTGGTACTGTTACTAATATTTTGGTTACCTTCTTCTCTAAAACCCTTTGTTCTCTGAAGATTTACAAGAATAAAAAACACGAGTTTGTTTTATAATGCAGCATAGCCTAGGGTAGGTACCACGTTGTGTTCATGGGTATAGTACAAATTCAAGGAGTAGCGTAAAATTTCAGTCTTACCAGCAGTACACATGCACACACACACACACACACACACACACACACACACATACACACAAACACAAATACACACGGAACACATCAGCTTTCCTTCAAGAAATATAACACTTACTATAATGTGCTGGTAAGGATCTATGAATGACATTTTGGTCCCAGATGCAGAGATTCTCACACTTCCCAGGTCTTCTCTGGTACTCTAGCTTCTTTAAGCCTACAAAACAAGCAATCGTCATCGTTAAGTTTCATTCTGGACTAGGCCCCAGGATTTAAATGATGGTGACTAGAAAAGCTTCTTTTTGTAATAGATGGTAATTAGCACAGACACCCACAACTGACTGAGACTTTGGGGAATTCAGCCCTCAATGGAATGTCTTCATCAAAGACTTAATGGGATCTATGTGAAAGAAGTGAAAGGTTCTAAGGGTGGTGGATGACTAAAGAAATAGTGTCTCCCAGATTTAACAACGGTAAAACACAGTAAAAAATGGTAAAACTCACAGAAACCGTGACAACATACACAACACCTGCACAGGTTCAAACCAGACAAAACCCCAGCACTCACTGAGAACAGGAAGTGAACATGATAAGCTATTTCTAACCAATTGATACCTTCTGGGAAAGAGAAAATTAGTTTTCTACAACAGAATGTCACTGGGAATATCAACTATATTCCAGAGCTAGCCACATGCCCACCAGTTGTTGGCTAAAACAAAGTGAACCCTACTTAGTAAGTGCCTTTTGTTTTGTTTTGCTTTGCTTTGGTAGTTTTTGTCTCATTAGGGATCTTGTTTCCTTTTTAAATTTTCTTTTTTTTCTTATAATAGACAGGTTCCATATTGAAATCTATGAAAATAAAGGAGGTTATGACTTGTATTCTCACCAAAATTATTCATGTTAAAACCTGTAAGTGGGGCTTTGGAGTGGTTCAGTGGAAGAATACTTGCCTAGCATGTGTATGGCCAGCAGGCCTCTATAGCTTTTCAATTCACAAACTGCAGTTTTAGAAAAATACAAATGTTTCTCTGCAGACATCTACTCATTCATGCAACAGCTGTCATTGCTAAGTACAGGCACATGCTAGGCACTAAATGCAGTGAACAAGGCAAAGCTCATGTATCTCAGAAACCGAGAGATTATAGAGGTAGCAAAGTAACATTGCACAACATCTAATGCCTGTATGTTACTAAAAGCAACCTCACTTCCTAGAACTGATGTCTTTTGCTGGAAGAGTACTTTGAAGTCGACCTCCTCTGTGAAAGCATTTTTCATTTTAGTGCTTTAGTCTTTGAAAACCAGACATTCTTAACTTGATCAGTAAATGAGTCTTTCATAATTATTTACTGTAGACTAAAACAGGAAAAGTTTTTCTGACTATACTATAATATACATGGGTAATTATATTAATTTTATATTAAAATAAATATAAGTAAAATGTTTAATTTATAAGTTAAATTAATATATTATATAATGATATAAAATATAATGTTCTATACGAGATATGATATGTAATAATGTAATTTAAAGTATAAACTAAGTGTGGAAACAAGCTGAATGTAATACTTTCACTAAAAACAATGCACAGCAGTTCTATTGTCCCTCTGAGTAAATGCTAAGAGCAGTCCACCAAATTGGTTTCATTACTCAAGTCAACACAGTTCGATAAAGATTTCAATATTAGATTTCACCTACATCCTCATTCTCATCCAATTTCACTCCTCTTTTCTATCACAAATATCAGGTATTCTTTTCTTTCTTCAAATGTAGGATGTTCTTTTGGATGAAAAGCTCTCACTTAGCTCTTCTGTGCACCCACTTTTTAAACAAATATTCAAGTAGAACAGTCAGCTGCTGTGTATCAGTCATCTTCCAAGGTCCCAGAGGTAAAGTGACAATTGGGATAGCTGGTTATCTTTGTAGAAACTTACATTCTACAGAGCAATCAGAAAATAAATAATGCAAGAGGAAAAAGCAAGAGTCTCCTAAAGCTAGGCACTAGAAAGGGGCTCGCCACTGAGGGTGAAGTAGTGGTCATAGAAGATAATCTTCCCAGCAGGCCTGTGGAGGAAGTGAAGTCCTGTGGCTGGTCAATAAAAACCAAAAGCAAAATGGTTGATGGTGAGGTTACAAAGCAAGCAGGGCCAGGTCCTGAAGGTCTGTACAGATAGCACTTGCACACCAGCTAAACCAGACCTAAACTCCAAGGTCATTTCCACAGAGAAACTTTCTGTGACCCTCAGACCATGTTTGATTCTGCTTATATGCTGGACTTCTTCAAGCCCCTTACAATGTTGTCCTCCTTCCCTTCAGGAATTAAAGCCAGATGTTCAAAGCCAGTAACCATGTTCACCTTGTCCGTGCAGCTATTCTGTGTGCATAGCATGGTACCTACAACACAGCAGGTTCAAGGTAGAGATGTGTTCGGTGGATAAATGTATAATGGACAGAAATGGGAACAATGCCAAGTAAGTGCATGAAGGAACTTCTCACAACAGCACTTTTTCAATTTTCCTCTTGTTTATACCTAACTGTATTTAATAGCAAAAATACTATAAATGAATCCCTACTTTAAAAAACAAAAAGAGGAGTAAGTAAGATTCCACAAGAACTGAGATGACTACTCATTTAGAGGAAATCTGTTGCTAGGGACCAAAACCAGGTATCAGCAACTTTATTTCCTCTT
Organism: Meriones unguiculatus; assembly: GCF_030254825.1. Classification (NCBI taxonomy): domain Eukaryota; kingdom Metazoa; phylum Chordata; class Mammalia; order Rodentia; family Muridae; genus Meriones; species Meriones unguiculatus. The sequence continues at coordinate 71,533,939 of NC_083359.1, forward strand.
TTCTTATCCAGTAACTCCATTCATAACTACTGTGTTCACCAGCTAGCTATTGGTCCAAAACCACATCCTCTAGCCAGGCATGGACAGAGACTTCCCTGGTACTCAAGTCAAAGGCAGGAAATATGTTCAAAATAGTTAAGAGGTTAATTGTCCAACTAATATTCTTCTTAAATGTTTGCATAATTCTTTGGTAATTTCACACAGGCATACAATGTGCTTAGATTAATATTATTAAATCCACCCCATCTCTCCTTATCCCCTCCTCTCTCAAACTACAAGGTTAAGAATAACAAGATAACCAGATATTAGACAAACATGACTCATGGCATTAATCCTTTAGTCCTAGAACAACTTCCTTTTTCTTTTCTCCTTTAATTCCATCCAGGTCCAAACTGTTTCCAGCTCTAATGAAACTTCAGGCTGCCTTAGACGATTTTTGTTAACTTTTGCAATAAACAAAAATGAACTCATAGATTTAGATGCCAGGTCCTTTTACAGCTGAAGCCAAAGCCTATTACAGTAAGGGAAAAGTGTGGTCACTGACTTCTTCCTTCCTCCCTTCCTTAGATCTAATATTTCTACTCTATTTTTATTTCTTCTTCCATGGAAAATGCCCTTACAAATTTTCAACTTACAATCATTGAAGGGTAGTAAAGGTGGGAAATCAAATAGTCACATCGCAGGCATAGTCCAACCCCCGGAACCAAACAAACTGGTGATGCACACCTGTATCCCAGTACAGGAAAGACAGAAGCAGGAGGGTCAGGAATCCAAGCTCATCTTCAGCTATATGAGTTTGAAGTCAGTTTGAGATACATGAGGCCCTTTCTCAAAACCAAAACAAACCAAACTAACAAACAACCACAAAAAGATGCACAAAATATACAGTATACCAATAATCCATTTTTAGTATATTTTATCTTAACAAAAAATATTTCAGGGTCTTGGCCAAAACCTCCACTGAAGGTTGAATACTGAGTTAGACCAACTTCCAGAAGAGCAGAGAAAAGAATTTGAGAAGTTCTTGCTGTAGAAACATTGTCAAGGCAAAAGTGTCACAAGCAATCATTTAACAAGCCTGGAAACTGACAAAAGAACAGAGGACAGGTGAACATTTTTTTCAATATGCTGAGAACCAGGAACAATGGAAACCTGTAGCATTTAGGAAGGAGTTGTTCCTACCCTTTCCCTACCCCCAGTTCCTCAGAGTAAAGTTCTCACTATCTAACTGGGAAGGCAAGGAAGCCTTGAGAATGTACAGCTCTGCTTCCTTGCTGGTTGGGGCTGGACAGAACATGGAAAAATCCACACCCCAGAAGTTGTCTGAGGAACCAAAGATCACAGAAACAAACACCAGATATGTCTTACCTATAATGGGAACCACACTGTCTGGGACAAGTAAGCAAGCCAAAAGACAACAGACCAGCCAGAAAATTAAAAATGACACAGAGAGCCATGAGTGAGGCTCCAGGTAGAACCCCCAACAAAACAGAGGGGAAAAAGGTTGATTGAGAAAGACCTTGATAAGGCTCAGCTTATTCCTGATGTGCTGAAAGAGTGTGAGGAAGGATATCGTGTGTGAGGATCCTAAAGGCAGAGAGGAGAAAGTAGGCAGGGACTTGTAAACTCCATGAATTTAGAAAGCATCCTGAAGGCAGTGAGATCACATGTTGAAAGTATTAAAAGAATCAAACTGTACACTGAGAAAACCATACCACCAAACTCTTTCAGAAAGACAAATAAACACAGACATCACCACAGCAGTAAATACAGGGAGAATTTTTTATTAAACTAGTAAAAGATACATAACATAAATCTAAAAGTATCTCTCTCTCTCTCTCTCTCTCTCTCTCTCTCTCTCTCTGTGTGTGTGTGTGTGTGTGTGTGTGTGTGTGTATGTATGTGTTTGGTGTCAAGAAATTATAGAGTTCTTATAAGCAAAGGGAAGGAAGGAACCTTTAAGGGAAGTGAGAAACAAGAAGGGTGATAGAATCCATGTAATCAGTAAGATTATATGTGGATATTAGCTGATAGAGAGAAGAGATCAACTGGGAATCCTAGGAAAGGGAGAATGAGACCAAAGCATAATGGCTCATAAATGAAGTTGTCATAATGAAACCCATTACTTTGCATGCTAACCTAAGAAATTAATTAAAAAAATATTAAAGGACAGGAAATTGAGCTTAGTATTAGAACACTTGCCTAACATTCATGAAGCCTTGGGGTCAGAACAAGGAAGGAGGGAGGGAGGGAGGCTAGAGTGGAAACAGGAAATAGCAAAGAAAGTTCATCAGGTTGTAAAGAAGTAACAGTAGACAATAATTCAAATCCACAGAAAGAAACAGTAATAAATAAACCAATAAACAAATAAAAAATTTAAATATTAATATTTTTATCTTTATTGTTATGCCATAAGGCGATAAAATTACACTGAGCTGATTTAAAGAGGCAGTGTGTGTGTTTAGATTTTATATATACGTATATAATGTGTATATATGTAAAAACTGTATCACAGAGAGGGAAGTGATAACTGTAGCTATATTAGAGCCAGGAAAAGGTACTAGAAATGAAGACACTAGAAAAAAATGAAGAATACCAGACTCAATAAAATGTAGATTAATATCAAATAGTCTATAAGTTTTACTTTTATCTCTACATTTTATTGAAGCCATGAAGTTTATAGAAATATATAACAATGTTGTGGCACTGGATTTATAACATATGCAGATATGATATGTGCCAGCAATAGGACAAGTGAATAAGAATTGTAACTACATGGAGAGACTTTTAGAAGAATGGTACTGCTCATATGAAGAAGATTTCTAAGTTAATATAAATTAATGCATATAGCTTAATTATTAGAACTACTAACAAACTCATTCAAATATCATTGATGTATTTATTTACAAGATTATTTAAATGGATCACCAGACCAAAACAAAACAAACAAACAAACAAACAAACAAGAAGGATAACCAGAAAATAGCTAGAGTACCAAGAACAGACGACTAAAAATAAGCAAATATAGAAACAAGATGTAGATAAATGGAAACTACAGTGTCATATGGAAATCCACCCTTATCTCTATTAACAAAAAAATGTGAAACCAGATGAGGTGTCCCATGTCTGTAATCCAGAACTTGGTAGGCTGAGTCAGGAGGAGCATAGATTCAAGGTCAGTCTGCCCAGAGAGAATCCTGTGAGCTATTGTATTTGCTGTTGGTTGCCTGCCAGGACTAAATCATAAGACTCTAATGCTTAAAGAACCACATACTTGGATATAAGACCAAGAGAACTCAGGCTGGAACTGAATCTTTCTTTCAGCTATCTAGTTTTCATAGCTTTCATGGGTGCAAAGCAGGTTCATGGGCTGCTGGGAAAAATTATCATCAATATTCTCAGCTATGGACTCCACATGCTGAATGGTGCAATAGTGGCATGAATCTTGGGGGTTAACCAACTACTTTCAAATTGAAATTGAGGTCTACTCCACAGGAAGGAATTCATGTCTGCTACTGAAAATGTGATCAAAAGCCAACAATCGGTGAAGTCACAGGTCTTACTGGGGATGACACCATGGTTTGATATTTTGGTTTTTGTTTTGCTTTTTCTTTTGTAATTAGATATGATGGTTTGTCAAATCATCCTACAAATATTTATGCTTATGCCCATTAATGGTGTTGGTGTCAGCTTTGATCAAGTAGGTTCGTTTTGCAGTGACTAGATGTTACTGTGTAGACTCACAACTGGTCAAAATGCTAAGTATAAGACAGCATTGAGTGAATGATCAGCCATCTATATCACCTTTCCCAGAGGCTTAAAGAACATTGTAAAACAGAGGATAGAAAGAATGTAATTTCCAGAAAGGAAAAAAAAAAAGGGTTAGAGTGGTGTGGTATGAAAGGCTTTCTTTTGAACAGGACATGCTCATCATTCTCTTGAACTCTCAGCATCTGTGATCACCTACACAGGACATGCACAGGTTGGGATAGGCAATATCTTGTCATGGAATAAGATGGGGTTCATCAGACAGCTCCTCTCTCTGGAGATCTACAGGAACTTAGTGTTTCCTGGAGGACAGAGTGATGTTTTCTTGACTGGTATAACCACTGGTCAGATGCCCTTACTTTGACACAACCCTTCACCTATGCTGTAACCCTAATGAAGTTCATTGGTTCACAGTAAAAGAAAAAACCAATGAAACATGAAAGCACAAGGCAATGCATATACTAGTCAGCAAAAGGGAAGGGATCAACAAAAGCAGGAAAAAACAAAAGAAGGTAGTGAGGAGTGGATGCAATCAAAATATATTATAAACACTGCTGAAAATGTCACAGCAACACACATCATTGTATATACCAGTAAAAACCTAAAAATAAATAAATAAAAATAAACATATTTATGAATGAATAAAGGACAATTACATAAGTAAGAAATTATCTCAAAAACAAAACAGCAAAGTAATGTACATGGGTTTGTCCTCCAGCCAAAAGTCAGTGGATTTCAAACTAAATAATTCCAAAGACTTGTAAATATATAAATAAAGTTTATGATACTTCGATACTTTAGCACTATTGTATATTTATGATATTGTACCAATGTCAGTGTCCTGGCTTTCGTAATGTGCTTTGGTTACATATGATAAGGAAACTTAAGAAAAGGCAAACAGAACTCTGTTTAACACTTTAGGAATTTTGTACCTTAATTATCTCTAGCTTGTTTTAAAATGTAGCGTATGTTATGGGGTCTGTAGTGATGTATGCCTTAAATCCAAGGACTCTAGAAGCAAAGGAAGGTGGTCTGTGAGTTCAAGGTCAGCGAGGGCAACATAGTGAGATGCTGTCTCAAAAAAGAAATGTCAATAGAAGTCACTTATATGTGCAATTTTCATCCCAGGAAATAGCAAAGCAACCCTAAGGGAATCAAGTTACGATGTAGTCACTTTCCCTCAAGACAAAGTCATGCATAATTACTGTCAGTGACTCCACTTGAAGTTCTGGTTAGGAATCAGCTTTGTCTCACCCGCTTTTCCCCTCCTGTGACTGACAGTAATGGCAGCAGATACTCTTAGGTTTCTGTGGTATTAAGACATCTCTACCCAACTCTCCATATTAAACCCTAAGAAAATGCCTTTCCCCCAAAATTAGCTAAGTCCTGGAAATCTTACTACAGCAAAGTTGCACAACTGTCACAATGACTATCCATAAAACAGAAGGCTTCCCTTGTTTCTTCTAACTGGACTAAATAACCAGTCTTCCTGAGTAAAGACTGTCTTGCAAGTTTTCAGTAAAAGACGTGAAGTTCATGGTTTGGTTGGTTTGGTTTGGTTTTTAACTTTTCCCCCATTTTTTCCTCATGCCCTATAATCTGAAACCTCCAGAATACTCAGAATTGGGGTACACGTCCCAACACACACTTGCTTGTGTGTCATGCAGCTGTTGGCTTTCAACAAGTGATTAATATCGTATGTTGTGACCAGAACCCGTTTAGTCATGTCAGGGCAACACACGCTTCTCTGAAAAAGTGAATAAAAACTAAACGCCGGGCCTGAAGTGCTTTGTCACCTCTGTCTCACTCCAGAGGATGATGTAACAAAGGGAAAGGATGGCTATAATTAGAGCCATGGCATCTGGTGGCAGGCAAGGAAAGGAATTACACTTCCTAGGTAGTGACATGAAGTTTCACAATGTAGTGCTACCTTCCTCAGCCAGAGCCAGAGCTTGCTCACTCTCCCATCCTGATCTGTTGTATGAAAGGAAAAGCAGCCCCTCCGTCTCACAGAATCACTGGGAGGATAAAATGAGCAAATGTGTGTAAACTCCAACCTCAGTCAAATGAAATGAACACAATAATGTGTTGTTGTTTCTAAAAATGATGCTCTCCCAAACTGCCTCAACCTTGGGAGAGGTGTTTGGTGCTCTGGAGAGTTCTAAGACATCTGAAGTTGGCCAATTTGCTGAACAAATCTTATTTAAAAAAAAAATTTATTTAACTTTTATTAATTACACTTTATTCCTTTTGTATCCCCCCATAAGCCCCTCCCTCCTCCCCTCCCGGTGTCACCCTCCCCCCTTTCTGCATGCATGCCTCTCCCCAAGTCCACTGATAGGGGAGGTCCTCCTCTCCTTCTTTCTGATCTTTTTTTTCGTGTGCTTTTCTTTTTACCGTTAACAGTGACTTTTAAATAGAAAATATGAGGTGCTTGCATTTCAAATCCCCTAGGATTTTAAAAAGTAAAAACACTGGGTCACTGGCTTGTCTGATGCTACAGCCAATATTTCTCCATTATGCTGGATAAACAGGTGCTCTGGATATAAAAGGGCTTGGCTCTGTGTCCAGTCAGCATCCTTCCCAGACATCATAACCACCCAGGCATTACTGAAGTACTGAAGTTCTGCTCTCGAATGGCATGGATGATGCTTTTTTGTTGTTGTTGTTTTTAGCTAAAGCTAAGCAAAGCTTTCTATCACCCACAGGCAGAGAAAAATAAAGAGCAATTAAAATAGTAAATGTGTGCAGCTGTGGTGGTGGCACATGCCTTTAATCTCAGCATGCAGAAGGCAGAGGCAGGTGGATCTTTGAGCCAGAGGCCAGCTTGCTTTACATAGCCAGGTCCAGGTCAGTCAAGGCTACGTAAATGAAACCCTGTGTCAAAACAAACAAATAAAAAGGCAGTTAAATGTCTAAGACTTGTTTAAGAAACGTCCCCCACGCCACATTACTTTAGCACAGAAAGCATGAGAGGTTCCTTGTTCACTAGGAGATGTAAATGCATACTCCCAGACTCAGAGGCACAGGTTACCAAACTAGGTGGGTTTCTCAGCCCAGACATGTAACTGCAGAGCCTGCCCAGCACATCACCAAGAGGAACCTGGTGCTGAGTGCTGGAACCCATGTTCTTCCTGTGGAACTGATTTTTTCCCATCTGCTTTCTCTGTTGGGTCTCTAATGCTTCTTCCCAATCTCTCACATGTGCCTTCCTAAAAGCTCACTCTAAACCCACAACCACCTACAGAGCATGCGCCAGAGTTTCGGAGTAGGAACCGAGTCTAATGGCTTAAAATGGGACTTCAGAGAAGCACAGTAGATGCACAGGAAGGGACAAGGAAAAGGAAATGGCGCTCTTGGTAAGGCTCAGGACTAAAGACTCTCCCAGTCCTCTGTGACTCTGCCTGGAACTGTCAGCCATTCAGGGTTGTGCGTAATTGCTCAGAGGAAGCCTTCTTGATACATTCACTAGCTCAGACTCCTGTGTTTCCAGTGATCGCTCAGCACAGCTGTGTGCTTCATTACACAGTGGCTGCGCTGACTCTGAAGGGTACAGGGAGAGTTCTGCTTCCTTCTCCAGGTTCTTTAGTTGGACCAGCAGATACTATTTAACTACTCTCAATTAAGAACAAATGAAGACTTTTCATGGTAAACTGAGGGAAATTGCCAAGACTGTAGATGAAGACGTGCTGAGAATTAATGTCAATATTCATAGACTATAGCATTAAAAATTGCTAGGTATCTAAGCAGTTGCTTGTTTCAGTACTATTTTTTTCCATATTAAACTTTATTTTTGTGATATAGTTGTGATCGAGTGAATTGATTTGATATTGACTTAAATATTTTAAGTAGTTTTATTCTTCTTTCACACAATACATCCTGACCACAGTTTCCCGTTCCTCCACTCCTGTGATCTCTCCCCAGATCCACTTCTCCTCTGTTTTCCTTCAGAAAAAAAAGCAGGCTTCCCAGGGATATCAACCAAACCTACCATAACAAGTTACTAAAAGACTAAAAACACACTTGCTAATCATTTCCCAGATACTTTGTTAAGTAAAGTACACACACTATCTCATTGGTTTTTTGTAACAAGAGGGTAATTATTATTAACATTTTTGAGATTAAAACAAAGTAAGTTTTGAAGGCTGAATGACTGGTCTAATTGACAACTCAAATTCAGGCAAACATACAACCACATTACGTAAAAACACCTCTCCCAAGTAGTATGAAACATTAACAGGACTAAGCCAGCCCTAGAATTCTGACCTGCTTCATAGCAATTCTTCCTTTCTATATCATTCTGACATGGCAAATGTGATACTAAAGGGCAAGCAAGATGACTCAGTGGGAAAAGGCACTTGCTGCCAAGCCTGATGACTTGAGTTCAATAGGCAAAACCCACATGGTGAAGGAAGAAAACCAACTCTCCTAAGTGGCACTCTGACCTAAACACACACACACACACAGAGAGAGAGAGAGAGAAAGAAAGACAGACTGATGGACAGACAGAGACAAAGAGAGACAGAGAGAGTGAGCATGCACAGCTATTGACCATAAGCAATATCTACATACAAACATATGCTCACAAAATAAACACAATTTACAAAAAAAGCACATCTGAAATCATTTGGAAATTACAGGATACGAAACAAAGTTATTAAAAAGCCTTGTGAACAGTGAGATGTGCTTGCTTGCATGAGGCATACAGCGAATGGGAGATGGCTACCTGTTTTGAGACGCCAGACTGAGCCAGATTTTTTTTTTTTAATTTTAAAACTATATGTCACTTTATTTTTTTTTCAATGCAGTTTATTCAAGAACCTTGAACAATCCTCGGACCCTGGGGAAAGCCAGCCCACAGCTTAAATAGCCTCTGGGTAGCCAACCCAGGCGTGCCACATGGGCAATGCAGATAGGTCCACATACATGGAAGCAAGCCAGATCCTCAGCCTTAGCCAAATGTGGAATTGTTCGTGACAGAGAGCACTCACCATCGGGAAGGTGGAAGGCGGAAACCAGCTCCATCTTTAAGGCATAGCATTCCGCAGCTCTCTACAGTTCCCCCTTTTTGTTTTAGACGCATCAGGCAAGAGTAGAGGTCTGATCTCTGATATTAGAAATAAATTGGGACTTTGTACAGATGTTCATTTAGGTGTCATCCACCCAAAGAGCATCAGACCCGTCTGATACCTTTTTCTCAGAGGTGGGACCTGGGGCATCAACCGGCATGCAATCAGACATGCTCTTCTCTGGGTCCAAAGCGGCTGACCCTGAGTGCAGTGCTTAGCCTCGCATCCTGAGCGTAACATTTTAGCTTTTTATGGTATCCAACCATGCTTGGGGAGAATGTCCTGCTTCAATGGCTGTAAAAGCCTGAATGATCATGGCTGCATCACACTGTTGTGAGACTCTAATCTTGCATATATACCACAGGCAAACCAAGGAGACCAACACCAGAAGGCCTGCTAACCTGAGCCAGATTTTTTTGGTTAGAAGGCAGCACAGTACCTTTTCACTGGGGCAGCCACCCATCTGACCACTCAGCAAGCTCCCATGCATAACGTCAAGCATTCCATATCAATGAACGTTCACTCTGTAACGCTCCTCTAGTATTTTCCTACACCACCGTGACACTTGGAAACACTTACTCAGGGGAAGCCAATGGATCAGCCCAGTTTCATAGTGAACCACAAAGCAAAAGCCTCCTCAATGCCCAGCCTGTTCCTCATGTTCTTTCCTTGACATTCAGGTTGGCTATTTTTTGCCGTCTTTTCCCCTAAGCAAGTGGCCATTCTGGTCATATTTTAGAGTGGTAAAAGTTTTCAGCTGGAGGAAATACTCTTTATCATGCTGGCCATCGTTATGTACCAGGTATGTAAGCAAAGGCCTGTGGAACAGACAAGCTCAGCCAAGTTAGCTCAGTTAGAGGACAGCTGTACATTCATTTCTCATTCTATACCTCAGTGTGTAGAGTAAAGATTTTAAAAATTAATCAAAGTTAAAATGAAACATATACATTTTAGTTTGGCTAGTAGGCTAAGTCACTAAGTTAGTCCTTTGGTGGTGTGAAGTAGACTGAATGAATGAATTCAATAACAAGTAGTAACTTAATTTCACCATGTGGCTGACAAAAGATGACTTCATGCTTTATTTCATCTTTTATACTTTCTAATATTTGACCCATCTTACAAGTTGTTTGCTTACAAATATTACACACAGAGACAGACTGTAAACCCCCAAAATGCCTCATTGGGAGGATTTGTGTTCTGCTCAGAGCTCCACTCCCCTCTGGGGAGTTTGGTTTGGTTGGTTTGGTTTGGTTTGGTTTGATTTGGTTTGGTTTGGTTTTCTACCAATGATTTTTACCCAGATTGTCCACAGAGAAAGACCCATCTTTTCTCTAAAACAATGAGTATATACAAAGCCTCCTGGAAACCCATCTGATGAGCAGAACTGTATTGTGGGGGCCATTTTAATTCTAGATGATCTTCCTCACTCTGCTTTTCAACCAGCATGAAACAGCAACTATTTTGGAAACTGGAGATACTTATCTTGTCTGTCAGTAAAAATGTGGATGTTTCTGGGCCTAGTTGCAGGCCCATTATCCCAGCACTCAGGGAAGCAGAAAAGGCAATCACTAAGTTCGTGGCCATCCTGTTCTACAAAGCAAGTCCAGAACAGCCAAGGCTATACAGAGAAACTCTGTCTCGAAAAAAAATAAAATAAAATAATTTCAAAAAATGTGAATATCAACAAGATCTTTAAGTGGAACAAGTGAACTAAAAACTATAAAGGGAAATTGTGTTAATTTGGGGGAGCACTTCATCCAGCTGTCTTTTAATCATCATGAAGTTAAACCATTAAAACATGAGAACACAAGACTGCAGGTCCAGAATTGTATAAAGTGAAATAGGTCTTCAAGGTCACAATTCTCTACTTGACTATAAATACTGGGAAGGAATGGCAATCCTCTTTTGAAATGAGAAACAAACCCAGTCTTTTGCAGGATTAAGGGGTCTGTAAAAACAAAGTTTGTATTTTAGGAAAGTATTCTCAATGCTTCCTGATCGCCTTTTGGTTGTACACTCTGGCAGTTTAGTAAAGGTTAGGAACGCCTCAATGCAGCATGAGATTAATAAAACCACCAGATTATTAAATGAAACAATTATTATGAGATATAGTACTATGACAGTCTCTGAGTATTAAATAATACTTAAGTGTGGCTTGGTGTCTCTGAAGCACACACCAGCATTGTTCTAAATTTTATTCAAAAATTTTGAGAACAGAATGCCTCCTAGAACTTTAAAGGTTAATATGATATAAAATATATTCATCTTGCAATTCAAAATTAAATAAAATAACACATGAAAAGAAAACATTCTCTCTATGCCATTTTCACTTGCTAGCACCATATTGCATTTGTACCTTGAATATTCGGGTGTTATACAATGCTAGATTGAATTTGGTTAGATTACAATTACTATCATACTTCTAAAAATCAACTCTATGTTTCCTCAACCTTTATGCCTGAGCTAGAAAGCTGTACCAAAGGCATTAATCAAATCTATAAGGTTTCAGTTCAGTGCCTGCCATTGCTTTTGTAAATATAAAGTTATCAAAACTAATGCTTGGCACTCCCCTTCATTTTACAGACAAGGAAGCTGGCTGACAGAACTAAGCCATCGCCTAAGCCACATGGGCAGAACCCGGAGGGAAGTGCACAGTGACTTTCCATTTCATGACCTGGAACCTGGAGGGAAGGGGGGAGAGGAGGAAAGGGGTGATGGGAAGGAGGGCCTGCCAGTGGGGCAGTACTGCTAGTCACAGCAAAGCCAGGACCAATCTCAAAGCCTCTGTCCAGAGTGTCCACTCGTCTTACATGCTGGACAGCTTGAGCCCCTCAGACTAAGGCTCTAATTAGCTCAGAAGTGAGGCTCTTTTATGTGCAGAGAATTTATGAAAATGGCTAATAGACTTAAGAAAATGTGATTTTTTTTTTATTTTTTTGTTTTTAGCTTTGAAGAAGTATATGAGTCAATGTTTCAATAATATTGTTTTTGTCATGGACGGGAAGAACTCATCACTTTGCTTATGAGAGCCAGCTGTTCCTTAAGACTCTGGTGATTGAAAAACAAGAAAGTAGTGACTTTTAGATTAAAAACAAAACAAAAAAAAAAAAGGTCAGGTTGAAGAAAGCACATCCTGACAGTAGGACTCTAAAGAAGATCCTCTCTTTGAATATTGTTTCATTACTAATTGTCTCAGAAATAATATGATTTTGGTTCACCTAAGATTTGCTTTTGTTGGTACTAGGGATGGACCCCAGAGCCTCACACATGCTAGGCAAGCATTCTTCTGATACAATAATTCCCAACCCTGTACTGTAGAGTTCCACCAGAGCAATCAAATTCTAGAAGGTCTTAGCAGATACACTAACACTCCAAGAGCCAGGGATAATAGACGACACACACCTGTGATCCCAGATCCAGGAAACTGAGGCTCCTAGGTGGCCCAAAGAGTGGGTTCCAGCCCAGAAAAATCTGTCTTAAAATAATAATATATTTTTAAAATTTTCCTCAGAAACCAGAGTGATAGACAAATGGCTAGTGATGTACTGCAAGCAGGACCTAAGGACTTCACTAGGATACCAGCAGAAGCAGGGGAGGAGGCAAACAAACACTGAGAAACCAAACCAACCTCAGCAGCAATTCTACCAATTAGGACATGAAGAAAACAGATTCCAGAACGTCGGCTCTTGGAACAGGAAAAAAGCCATTGGGATCCAATCAAGTGTAGAAGCAGACCTAACACAGACAGGGAGAAGCATGGAACCCAACAGGGGTTTGAAAGAAACAAAGGCTCCATTCCTGCCTACTGGAAACCAAGCCAAAGAGTGACTCACCCTGCCAGTTACTAACCAACTTGCATAAAATGACCTGAGTCCTAAAAGTTCCTGGATTTCTATGTATTTTTATTTGAGGTGTTTTATGTTTATGGTTTGGTCCTGTTTGGGTTTTTGTTTTTCTTAATGCACTGTTTTATTTTCAAGGCTTTCAATTCTTCCTTCCTTCTTTATTCCTTTCTCCCTCCTTACCCCTCCTTCCCTCCATTTCTTTCTGTCTCTCCCTTCCTTCCTTCCTTCCTTCCTTCCTTCCTTCCTTCCTTCCTTCCTTCCTTCCTTCCTTCCTGTCTCCTTTCCTCTCTTCCTCCCTTTCTTCTTTCCTTCCTTCTTTTTGGAAAAGGGTGGTGGGGTGGGGGAGAAACAAAACGAGAAGACACATACACTCAACAATCAGCTCTGCAGCTGCCTTCACACCTATCATCTAAGCACAGCTACAGAGACATCACACAACCAGGTAGTGGTTATATCTTAGAATTCCACTCCTCATGGAAGTGACTCGGCTTCCTTCACAACCTCCAGCATCTTACCCACCCACACTCTCTTAGCTTGAGACTCTCTGCATGTGACAGTCCCTCACTAAAGAGGCCACCTTCCTTCTCCTGGATAGACCTGGTGGACATGGCTCAGAATCAGAAGATCCTTAGCTCCACAAGGACTTTGCTCTGATGACAAAGACTTTCCTAATTCATCATGTTCGCTCAGATTATCTGATTGGAAAATATGCTGCAGTCTCCATCAGTCCCTGATCCTTCTAGAAAGGATCCTTTGCTTGCTGTACCCATATCTGCACTGTCCGCTGGCTTCAGGCATTTCCATCCCACTTCACCTTCTCCTCTAGTCTGTCTCCATCACTGCACTGAGACGGACCTGGTGAAGATCAGGAACAAGCTCTACCTTCTCTAACACAGAGGTCAATCTCCATCCGCATCCTACTCAAACTTTGTTACCCTTCCTGTGTTCCCATATTGCCCTAAACCCCTGGCTTCTCATCTGTGGTTGCTTCTTTGTAGGTTCCTTTACAAATGCTGTTCTCTGCGGGGAGCCAGAGTGAACCATGCTGTCCTCGCTCTGTTCACTGCCTGCACACTGCCTCTCATCCCTCACACTTTAAATTGACCATTTCATCATCTGTCATTAACAAGAGAGAGGCATCACTACAGACAACGCAAGTGAGAAAGGAAGTTATGTTTAAATATCGCAAACTTTTACATATGTCAATTTTAAATCCCTGGTTGTTGCTAGCTCAGAAAATAAATACTAAGCAACAGAGTATAATGACTGTTTAATAGTTTTAAATTAAACCTTTTTATTTTGATATTTAGGTTTTTTTTTTGTTTGTTTTAGTGCTAGAGCCTTGCACAAGTTCAGCAAATACACAAACATTGAACTATATCCCAGCCCTATTGTTTTACTACTCACTTTGAGTCATGACATCACTAAGCTGACCAGGCTAGCCTTCAACTCATTCTGTGTCCTAGGTAAGCCTTGAACTTGTGATCTACCTGTCTGGGATTACAGACTTGAAACTATACCCTGGGTCTCAAGAAACATTTTTTTAAATTGTAATTTTTGCTATAACAAATCTTCCTAAAATGTGTTTGTTACAACTTCTAAGAATCAAGACTCTACCAATATTTAGAAGATGTTATTTGGACATGAACACTGAAGTAAAATGCTGTTCCATGAACTATAAAAATGTCAAGTTTTTGTTCTTTAATATGTGGCCATGAACTCAGCTAATTTTAAAATTATCTTTCTCTTCTTTATAACAGTTGAGTGAAAAGAAGGTAGAAACCTATTTGAGGTTATGGTAGACACAGTAAGTCACTAATGGTAATTAATATATCATATTATAAATGAAAGACTATATAGAATGACCTATGATACAGAATGTCTATATCATTATAAGGTATACAAGTTGTTTTTTTTATAAATTCCAACATAATTGCTCTAAATTCTAAATTACTTCTCTGGGTGTTTTCATAATATTGCATAAAACACAGGCAAAGAAACTACAAACTCAATTGACTTTTTGTTGTATAAATAAATATCAGAACCCAAAAATGTAAGAGATGCTTTTGCTTCCCCTAGACAAGCAGTGTTTTCTGGAATTGTAGATTCATGAATCCAACAAGGAATTATCTTTCAACCAGGGGTTAACAACAAGTGTGCTGCCTATGGACTGTGTTCAACTCGCTTATCTTGTCAAAGATGCGGGCATGAAGTATGGTGCAACTGGGAAGTGTGCCAATTCACTGACTGAGACTCAGAAGCTACCTGCTGACCTAATGTTTTTTGAGGCAGAGTTGCACCCAGTATGCAGGCCTCAGCTATTTCATATTTATGACCAAGTCATGCATATGTATACTAAAACGAGTTTATAACTGAAGATTATAAGCCCTGAGAAGAAGCATCGATCTTCCTTACTGTAAGTGTCTGTCTGGATTGCTAGGAACAGTAAGCTTGTTCTGCAAAGGGTGAATGCAAATGCTTTATACTGTCTGGCATAATGAGGGATTGAAAGAACCTTAAGACTCCAAATACTCTTAAGAAGCTTCTCTGTTACCAACCTGGATGTAAATCCTTAGGTTAAATAAGAATCTTTTATCATGCATCATTAAAAAAAATCACTTTTTAATGACTATTTTGTAGATTTGATAAAATATCATATGCTTTATTTTCTTTAAAGTACTATGTACCTATATAAAATACTCAGTAGTTCAAAGACCCTGAAATTACGAATCAGAAACTACTTTTTCATTCTGAAGTGTTAGCGCATTGTCCTCTCAATCAGTAACCAAGTTACAAGGGCAGAACGATTGAGCTGCTGGGGGCTGGACTTCGGGACAATGTACTTTTCTGAACCTTCCCTTACAATGTCTCTACTAACCTGAGCAGGACAGGGCTGACAATCACAAATACAGAACATCAAGAACAGGAAAATGAACAAGTCAGCTGCTCTAATGAAATATGCAAAGTACAGCAGGGTGGATGCCTTGGACAGGCTTGGACAGAGAGATGTTTCCCAGATTTCTCTTTTCACATCTCTAAATGTCAACAGCAGCGACCGCTCTGCTAATTCACAGTTATCATCAACAGTGGAAAAAATGGAATTTTCTGTTCATTTTGTTGTTTGTTTTTGTTTTCCTTTTTCAGTATTGGGGACTAAATCAAAAGCTTACTGAATGCTTGACAAGCAAATGAACTTAATGTTTAGCCCAGGCATGTCTTGAACTCTTTCACCCTCCTGAGTCAGTTTCCTAAGTAGCAGGAATTACTTTTGTCTACCATCCTCACTTATTAACAAAGTTCTTATGCACATAGCACTATAATAATAGGAGATAATAACAGAATCCACTTTTTCAAACTAAATGATCAGGAAATAGCTCACAAATACAAACAAACGAGTAAGAAAATATAAGCTGAGCCTTGCAGACACATGAGTTTTCCATATTTCAGAAGAATGCTGAAATTAGACATGTGAGGGATACATGTGGGCTAGCTCAAAACCTACTCTCACCTAAAATACCAAAATTTGTCTACAGACTACAAAGCCAAGCAAAGGAACAAGAAAAGGAAGCAAATTGCCCATAGATGCATGTGTTAATGAGGAGGAAAAGAAAGCTGAGGACTGTTCGATGATTATCTTTTAATCTCATCTCTCTCAAGGGTGTTGGTTCAGTTTCTCTAAAGTCATTTGAATTAATTGAGTGATTGTACAGGTAGTGCAGCATTTCAAATCTGCTTATGGTCAGCACTGTGTTATTTACATTTATTTTAGAAGAGAAGGAAACTGTATTTAAAGACTGTTATGACTGTATTAAGAGTCACAGACAATAAAACAAAAACTACATATTAAGAGCAGCAAAAAACATGCTTCAGCCCCACTCTCAACACACACACACACACATGCACATGCGCACACAGGTAATGGTATCAAACCATGAGAAGAATATCTTCCCTGCTTGCTGCCTTCTCTGAAAAAAACTGAAGTTCCCCAGCTCTTTGTTACCCCAGTAGTCAAGAGGTGGAAGATGATGAGTTGGCCAAAGTTTATTATTGACAAACATGGGCATTTTTTAAAAACAAACAAACAAACAAACAAAAAAACCAAAAAGCCTTGGCTCTTAGTAACTAGTCCTTAGCCTTTGCCCTACTTTTTCTACACTAAGCCTGAATGTCTCTAGAGCTGAGAGAGAGGCCACACAAGTTTATGGGGCATCTTCTCAGAATTCTCTTGTATTTCCTCAGTTATGATGAACTATGAGTCTATGAGAATATGATTTGCTTTCATGTCCTTCTTCATTGCCACCCATTCGGAAGGGAAGTTCCATGAAACACTGAAACCAACCACCTAAATATTGGCGAAGATAGTATATCCAGGATTTCTATTTCAACTTTGGAATTACATCTGTATTGGCAATACCTTGACATTCTCCAAAATCTATGAAGATTCCAAAAGATCTTTGATGATGTCAACTATAGTTGTTTAGCTTTGTTAGTCCAAGAGTTAACGCTGAGAAAAAAAAATTAAGGTGACATTGAAAAATGCAGACTTCTAATAACTATTCTGAACATTTGCCAGACTTGTTTAAGAAAGAGATACCACTGTAAATAAGGTGGCACTCCTCCAGTAGCAGTAGTCTGAACGACTGGATTCTCAGCTTATTCTGTATGATACCATCCAATGTTATCTTGGGCAAGCTGCAACACCTCAAGCTACTTAAGAATGGATACACTTCTCAAAAGCAAAATGGCAAAGAGTAACTAGTACTCTGTTACTAGTTACAGAATCAACATACTGAATTATTTTTATTCTTATTTTACAGCTAAAAAATAACAATATGGAGATTAAAAGTAACTAGGTGGCTTATGATCTCATTGCTATCTAGAAATGCACTTTTAAGACTGACTCATACTGAGCTATACAAACTAATAAAAATGGCTCTAGATTAAATTATATTTAGAATCAATCTAAATATTCAATAATTTATGATTGGTCAATTCAGCATATCCACAGACTGAAGATAGCTCATAGCAAGAGCCATAGTCTTTAGTTCATAGGTAAGTTATCATCACATACATGGTATCTGACTCAGAGTAGAGACTCAATAGTGTTTGCTAAAATATGGATGAATATAGAGTCACAATTACAAAAAAAAATGTTTTAATAGACTCATATAAGTCATGAGAAAGTGCCATAGAAAACAGCACCAAAATCTAACTCTCAAATCTGCAAGTCTATAAGGGAGTAGAATATATATTATAAAGGAAAATGTGTCAAAGCATAAATTAATGAAAGTACAGGAATTCTTTTTCTATATACTAACGTATGTTAAAAAAATCAATAATTCACTAAAAAGGTAAATAAATAGATGAAGGTTACTTAAAAGTAATAAACACTGTAGAGGAGAACAATTTTTTTGTTTTGTTGCAATTTTCTATTATTTAACAAGCTTTTGACAGTGGATGTTAATTATCTTTGTAGTAAGTGATAATATTAAAACACATGATCAACCTGGGAAATCTAATTCAGAATGTTAGGACAAAAATGGAATATATGGGTGTCTTTCATGCTTCAATCGAAAGCTGGCATCTATTTCGCCATAACATTTATTGTGGTTAAACCAAAAGACTCAAGTCTAATATATCATGGCAGATTATTATGGGTTTGAGTCTAGAATATAGGCCTCTTGCTTTCTAGGCACTAAAGTGTTTGGAATTCCTAAATGTTAGTGAACAGGTGCCAGTGTGGATACTACAGTATCAACAATGAGGCACTCCCCTACTCACAAGCAAAGTAGTTTGCTACTTTGATATGTTATCAGAAAACCTAAAGTTCTATGAAACAGTCCATTCCTTCGGCATGTGCGTGAATTTTTTTTCTTTCAGATTTGTGTGCATTGGAAGATCAAAGGTTCATTATCCTAGGACTCAGAGTTCTGAAAATGTTTGTGAAGGAGTCACTGATAAAAAAGAAAGAAAAGTGGTGAAAGAAATACCACTTACCAGCATGGAGAGGGAGAGTGAGGGGATGTGGTGATAAACAGAAGGGGAAGAAAGGAAACCATGGCAACTTCTGTCTTCCTCTTTTTTTTTTGGAACATGTTTACTAATATTTAAACATTCAAACAATCAGCCTCAGGACTCTGCCTAATAAGCAGCAGAGGTAGGAAAGACAAGTGTTACAAACAGGCCAATTTACCGCTATGACATGAGCCTCACCAGGGGCTAAGACACATGTCTCATAATTTCATTTTTCCTATTTAAAAATAAATATGAAAAGCTATAAAAAATGAAATGGTGGGTGTCTCTTCCCATAAAATATGCTTCTGTTAGAGGAAGTTTGTAAAACTTTGAGGACAGGCCAATTAAACTTCTCTGTGCACTTCACAATGTTGCTTAATTTAAAATTTAACTCTTTGTGAGCTCAGTGAAAGCAAAGACCAACTTCATTGGCAAGGTCTCAGTATACCTGGGACATAATTTCAGACTCAATGGGTTTATTTCATTAAATTCCCTGTGAATCTCTTTGACTGTATTTCAATGGATCCAACAAACAGAAGAAATTTCCCAAATTAGAATCCCAAACACAACAATAGAACCTCCCCCTTCTGAGTCGAACCTCTCTAGTCTCTAACGCTTTCCACTGGCCTTCACTGAACCCAGTTTAAATTGTCAGGCAACAGCAGGAGCATATTTCTTTCTTTCTTTTTTTTACCTGCTATATTTATTTATTTATTTATTTATTTTTAATTACACTTTATTCACTTTGTATCCCCCCATAAACTCCTCCCTCCTCCCCTGCTGATCCCACCCTCCCTCCCCCTTCTTCACACATGCCCCTCCCCAAGTCCACTAATAGGGGAGGTCCTCCTCTCCTTCCTTCTGATCTTAGTCTATCAGATCACATCAGGAGTAGCAGCACTGTCATCTTCTGTGCCCTGGTAAGGCTGCTCCCCCCTCAGGGGGAGGTGATCAAAGAGCAGGCCAATCAGATTATGTCAGAGGCAGTCCCTCTTCCCATTACTATGGAACCCACTTGGACACTAAACTGGGCTATATCTGTGCAGGGGTTCTAGGTCATCTCCATGCATGGTGCTTGGTTGGAGTATGAGTCTCTGGAAAGATCCCTGTGTTCAAATTTTCTTGTTCTGTTGCTCTCTTTGTGGAGTTCCTGTCCTTTCCAGATCTTACTATTTCCCACTCCTTACATAAGATTCCATGCACTCTGCCCAACAGTTGGCCATAAGTCTCAGCGTCTGCTTTGATAGGTTCTGAAGTGAATACATAAGACTGGAATCATTACAAGCTGTAAAAGACTAAAGAAGGTTAAGCCACTGTTATTTCAAAATCAAATGCCTTTCCCCTTCCTTCTTTTGAACTCCAATTCTAAAATAGTATTCACTCTCAAAATTCAAACGTACAACTTCATCAAGTATTTAAAAACAAACAAACAACAACAACAAAAAAAAAAAACAACATTGACCTGTTTTCCTGTCACAACAAGTTCCCCAGAGACCAAGAGAACAGCGGTGCTTGTTAGTTCACGGTTAGTCGATATTGTCTGTCATGTAACACGGCAACACATTAAATACCCAGGGATTCTCTGCATAAGTCACTAATATGACTTTTTTATTTTTACAATTAAAATTTAAATGAGTGACCAAAGCACCCCTAAAGATCTTCACTGTCGAGCAGTGTGCAGCTCGTGCAGCTGAGTCCAGGAGTCAGGAATCATTGGGTGGCATCACGTGGAACACAAAGACGCGCCAACTCACTTCTCTATAAATATTAAAATTCCCAGCACCCGCTGAAGGAAACAGTTTAATTCCCTTTATAACAATCTGCTTTTACACCCAGGAAAGCAAATGCTCATCGGTTAGAAGGAAACTGAAGCCTGCTTTGTGAATCTTCCCCAAAGGCAGAGGCGGGAGAGAAGTGAGGTCAATCGCGTGTGGCTGCCTTCCTCCTAGCAAGCTGACCAAGGAATAGCTACGGAGAGTGCGGAGAGTGCAAGAGGAAGCAGGCAGGCGGGGAGAGTAAAGGCTTCGCTTACAGTTCCCAGAGTTAAAGGAGACTCCTCAGGCTTCTCGGTGCCTTTAGCTTTCCGTCAGTCACGATCCCCCTCACGGTTCCGACTTCAAGAAAGTTCTTATCCCGCTGGTGGGCGGGGATAAGAAGTGGGCGGGTCGTCGCTCTGACGGTGGACTTTAAGGTGGAATTCAAGGGAGGCCAGAGGACAAGAGCTCCACTGGTAAAATTCTCAGTGTTGAATTAGGCCTTTGAAGTCAGAAAACATGCTTTAAAAATATGTGGCCTAACTGGTCCGGGATATTGTGCGTGCGTGTGTGTGTGTGTGTGTGTGTGTGTGTGTGTGTGTGTGTGTAATACTGTTACTTGTCTTTATCCAGTCACTACTTCCTCTTTTTTCTAACACAGCAAAAGCGAGGTTGAAAAGATATGCTATGTTGAACATTTTTAAAGTATTTAGAAGGCTAACTTTTAAACAAAAACAAATATATGTATATATACATACACACACACACACATATATATGTACACACAATTATGTGTGTGTGTAACTTACAATTGAACAATGTTACACCACTTTCAAAATCAAACCTGCTCAAACTTTTCTCCCTAAACTTAAAACTTCTGAGTTGTTTAAGACTTTACAAAAATAAAAAATAAACACACTTGTTCAGACTTAGAAACAACAAATCTGGCAGAATCTGAAGTTTGCAATGCAATTTGAAGCATTTGATAACTATTATGTGAAGAAAATATTGCATCCCTTACAAGTGCAAGCTTACTGGTAGCTCACACCTGTAATCCCAGCGAATGGGAGGCAGAAACATGAGAGTCTATGAGCTTAAGGCCAGCATAGTGAAGCCATATCTCAAAACACATCATGAGAATCTATGAAACACCATTATCCTAAGAACCCTGATCAGGAAGCTGTACTCTTCTGCAACACCTTCATTCTTCTCCTGACTAATATCATCAGTGTTTTTAAAAAGCACTGTTCTCCTTTATTCCTCTCTCAGTTTGCTCTCTATTGCTGGGATAAAAGTTCTGACTGACAGCAACTTACAATGCAAAAGTTTTATTTGGCAGAGAGGTCCCGATCACAGTCCGTCATAATCCATCAAGAAGAGAAGGCAAATGTCCTTATTGTGTACTTGAGCCTCTTTTGAATATATGTCTAGAAGTGGTATGGCTGGATCTTGAGGAAGTGCTATTCCTAGTTGTCTGAGAAAGCACCAGATTGATTTCCAGAATGGTTGTACCAGTTTATATTCCCACCAGCAGTGGAGGAGGATTCCCCTTTCTCCACAGCCTCTCCAGCATGTGTTGTCACTTGTGTTTTTCATCTTGGCCATTCTGATGGGTGTAAGGTGAAATCTCAGGGTCGCTTTGATTTGCATTTCCCTAATGGCTAATGATGTTGAGCATTTCTTTAAGTGTTTCTCCACCATTCTATATTCCTCTACAGAGAATTCTCTGTTTAGCTCTGTTCCCCATTTTTCAATTGGATTACCTGGTTTGCTGCTTTTCAGCTTCTTTAGTTCTTTATATATACTGGATATTAGCCCTCTGTCAGATAAAGGGTTGGTGAAGATTCTTTCCCAATCTGTAGGCAGTCGTTTTGTTTTGATGATGGTGTTCTTTGATTTACTGAAACTGAAAGCTTTTCAGTTTCAGGAGGTCCCATTTATTGATTGTTGCTCTTAGAGCCTGTGCTGTTGGTGTTCTGTTCAGGAAGTTGTCTCCTGTACCAATGAGTTCTAGGGTCTTCCCCACTTTTTCTTCTAAACTATTTAATGTGTCTGGTTTTATGTTGAGGTCTTTGATCCACTTGGACTTTAGTTTTGTGCAGGGTGATAAGTATGGATTTATTTGCATTTTTCCATATGTCAACGAAGTTTGTAACAGCTTTATTTGTAATAGCGAGAAGCTGGAAACAGCCCAGATGCCCCTCAACTGAAGAATGGATGCAGAAATTGTGGTACATCTATACAATGGAATATTGCTCAGCAATGAAAAATAAGGAAATCATGAAATTTGCAGGTAAATGGTGGGACCTGGAAAGGATCATCCTGAGTGAGCTGTTCCAGAAGCAGAAAGACACACACAGTATATACTCACTCATATAGACATGTAATATAGGATAAACCTACTAAAATCTGTACATCTAAAGAAACTAATCAAGAGAGAGAGACCCTGACTAAAATGCTCAATCCCCATTCTGAAAGGCAAAGAGGAAGGACATCAGAAGAAGAAGAAAACAGGAAACAAGCTAGGAACCTGCCACAGAGGGCCTCTGAAAGGCTCTGCCCTGCAGACTCTCAAAGAAGATGCTGAGACCTATGGCCCACTGTTGGGCAGAGTGCATGTAATCTTATGAAAGAAGTGGGAAATAGTAAGATCTGGAGAGGACAGGAACTCCACAAGGAGAGCAACAGAACCAGAAAATTTGAACACAGGGGTCTTTCCAGAGACTCATACTCCAACCAAGTACCATGCATAGAGATAACCTAGAACCCCTGCACAGATGTAGCCCATGGCAGTTCAGTGTCCAAGTGGGTTACATAGTAATGGGAAGAGGGATTGCCTCTGACATAATCTGATTGGCCTGCTCTTTGATCACCTCCCCCTAAGGGAGGAGTAGCCTTACCAGGGCACAGAAGATGACAATTCAACCACTCCTGATGAGATCTGATAGACTAAGATCAGAAGGAAGGAGAGGAGGACCTCCCCTATCAGTGGACTTGGGACTTGGGGAGAGGCATATGTGAAGAAGGGGGAGAGAGGGTGGAATCAGAAAGGGAGGAGGGAGGGGCTTATGGGGGGAAACAAAGTGAATAAAGTGTAATTAATTTTAAAAAAAAAGGAATAGAATGCAGAGTAGGAATTTGAAATACAAAACTGGAGGCAAAACATGAAGTATAAACCAAAGATGAAGGCATTTTTGTTCTTGTTTTGTAATTGATTTGCTTTTGTTTTAGGAAATGGGGTGGTGGTGGTGGTGATGGGCATCTCATGCAGCCTAGGCTGGACTCTAAGGGAACTGGTTAGCAAAGGCTGATTTTGAACTCCTGAGTCTCCTGCCTCCACCTCCCAGGGATCAAGAGTGGATGCCATGGCTAGCAATTCCTACCACTACACTTTTAAGTACTCCTTTCTCACTCACAAGTAAAATAAAAGGCAAATCTGACTCCTCCTTTCTATCACAAAATACAAGTTTATGTGGCATAAATAGAAAGATTCACACAGTTAAAAATAAATATGACAGCTGACCTTAGAAAATATAGCTACAGACAAATCACTCACAAATTTTTGACAAACAGTTGGATTAGGAATTGGGTTGCCCTGATTCCTTCTACCCACTTGCAGCAATAATATCACAAGTTGTTTTCTGCCTTCCAAGATCCCTCTAAATTTGGTACAGCAAACTACTGTCCAATTTTAGTGACTCTGTCACAATGGGCACAAACTTCATTACTCATCTCAGAGAAGGACTTCCAGGCACTGCAGGGTTTTGAAAATATTTATGCTTGATGGAATTTAAATGCACTGACGACAGTGAGTAGCCTAAGCCCATTACCTCTTGGTTGAGGCAATTCTGAGTAGAAAGAATTATTGCTGAGTAAATTTCCAGTGTTTCTCAAGTAGCTGAGCCCTGAAAGATGTCACTAGAAGGTTTTTTCTTTAACACATTGGTTGTCTGGGGCCAAGATAATAATAGCATTCTTTCATGTGTGTTTATAACGCCACAGCCTGAAACCTCAGAATCACTTTCCTATTTGCTCTTTCAGACACATGATCAGGCCTCTGCTACTTTGAAAAATTCTGTCTTCATCCTTCATTTTTATGTCATTTTTCCTCAACTAAAAACATCACAAAACAAGTAATTTGTTTTTTACCCAAATTACAAAGATAGTCACATACCAGGACTACATTTCATTTCATTTATCACGTGGCTTTAAATTCCACAGTTATCCTGATTAATTTTGTAGAAAAAGTAAAAATTGAAATAACTCCCAATAAAAATATACAGAAGACTGCTTTTAAAAATGCTGGTTATGGTGCAATTCTTTAATCCTAGTGCAACAGAGACAGAGGTAGAGGTAAGTAGACCTCAGTGAGTTGAAGGTCAATCTGGTCTACATAGACAGTTCCAGGCCATCCACGGCTTCATAGTGAGATCCAGTCTTAGAGAAAGAAGAAAAAAGAGAGAGAGGGAGTTAGGAAAATAAAAAAAAAAAGCTGTCTAGATGGTTCAGTAGATAAAAGTGCTTGGCAAGCAAACTTGTTGACCTGAGTTTGATCCTTGGATACCACACTATAGTGGAAAAAGAGAACCGACTCTTCAAAGTTGCTCTCTTACCACTATAGATAGACATGTGCACACAATTATTATTATTATTAATTTAATATAAATGCAATTTTAATAATAATAAATATAAACATGGAAAAATAAGAAACATTTACTTAATGAAAGAATCACATTTGCTCCAAATGAGCTTAATGAGGGTCTGGGGAGATGACACAGTTGCTAAAATATTTGCCAAGGAAGCTGAGGATCTCGGCCCTGGTCCCTCACGTTCATATTCACAGAAATTCATTTCTACAACCATAGCACTGAGTAGAGTCATGTAGATTCCTGGGGCTAGCTGGCCAGCCAATCTAGCTGAACTGGTAAGCTCCAAGTTCAGTAAGAGATCCTGTCTCTAAATAAACAACAAACAAATAATTAAATGGAAGGTGGAGGGACCAAAGAAATGGCTCAAAAGCACTTGCCACTCTTCCAGAGAACCCATGTTAGGGTCTCAGAACCCATCTTCAGGAGCATGCAACCGTTATACCCTAGCTCTAACTAATCTGATCTTTTCTGCTGGCCTGCAGGCCTTCTACACATAGGTGACAGCGATAATAAAAATAACTTTTAAAAATATTCAAGGGGGAAAGTGACCAAGCAAGACAGTAGGTATCGACTTTTGACCTCCGGGTATATACCTGCAACACACATGAACATATATACACACAAATACTTATAAACACATGTATATACCATGTTTATTCACACACAGAAATTAGCAAGATAATCCAATTATTTTTCTTCTAGGTGGGCCTATTAGGAAAAGCATCGATAGTACAACCAACTTAAACATCTCTTCATGTATCCTGTGTTGGCTAAATCTTCTGAATCAACTGGTGCAAGATAAGGGATGCTAAGATGGCTGAGGAAATGTTATTTCTGAATGGATTCCTAGGGTGTTAGTGGCAGAGACTAACCTTCACATCAACAGACAAGCCTCGTTAGTACATGAGAGCAAAGGAGTAAAGCAAAATAGCATTGCAGGAGGTACTGGAGAGAGAGCAAACAGGATAGACAAGATCCATGTTTTCATGATGGGAAGGCAGAGAACAAGATGGACTTCTGATGCTATTGTGTCCCAAGAAAGCTTCTCTAAGGATGTAACATTTTGGCTGTGGTCTGGAAGACGAAACCAAATACAGGAAGAATGTTCCAGTCAGAGGACCAGAGAGGATGTACAAAGAACCCTAAATAGGCCCATGAAAACGTAAAGATACTCATGAGAGTTCCAGCATAGGGGCTTTGAACAGCAAGCACTGAAGTGAACAAAGAGGAAAAAAGGGCTAAATTAAATCAGATATCCAAAGGGGACCCTGAAGCTGGAATTTGGTGGTAAACAGAAACAACAAAAACAGAGGTCGGAACTAAATGTGTGCAGCCCAAAGGCCTTTCTACCACACAGCAGAGCTTATGGAGAGAGACGGGAGTTGGAGGCAATTTTAACAATGTATGTTGGAGGTCAGGTTTTTAAACGTTTTGAAGGACATCTAGAGTGAAATGCTCTAGGTTATTTCGCCTATTCTGCTCTGAGTTTGAAGGCTGCTGATTGGTGATGTTGGTATCTTTGAGCTTTTGCAGGGACTGCCGTAGTTAAACTTCTTGACAGCAGATTAGATGGGAATAGAGACAGTGATGTCAAAATGGGAAACAATGATCAAGCACTGTCAAGCAGGCATAGTGCACTAGTGGAAGGAGGCCCATCAGGGTGGAACAGGTTGTTAATAAATTAGATTGAAGTTAACCACAATTCCATAGTGTGGAGGTGAGTTTATACAAGACCCACGATTCAGACTCAATTTAGAATTAGAGACAGTATGCAGTTATACAGTATGTATGGCTTAAGGTATTGTTTGTTTTTTATTTGCTGAGACAGGGTCCTATAGTTCAGTTTGACCTTGAGCTCCTGATCCTCCCACCTCTACTATGCAAGTCCTAGATTTATAGACTGCACCACCATACCCTGCTCAAGATTCATGATTTTTATCTTCAAGATGCTGTTTACATTGAAAATTTATGCCCAAATAAGTAAAGAGTTTAATCTTAGTTGGAATCAGTTTTGTCATCTGAAAATTATGAAAAAAAAAAAAAACTGAAGGGGAATATTTGGCATTACAAACCATGTGTTTTTTTAAATACCCTTTCTTAGACTATCATTGCTACCATTCATTTTATAGCACAAAACAAGCTACAGGTGCCAAAGAAAATTTAAAAGTTTACACAGAAAAGGTTATAGCTTGGAATTTATGATTGACTTATACATATCAGAAGAGTTTTACACTGTTGTTTAAAACACACAATGAGGAGAATTCAGAGGCAAGGCCATGATTCATCTTGCAGGGACTAAGATCCTGCCTCGGAGACCTCTCTGTCTGCTCCCTTAGAAAATAGAAGCGGCAGATTGAAAGATGATGTACAGTGGTTAAGAATGTTTGCTGCTGAACCATGAAGACCTGAGCACAGATCCTAGCACCCCTATAACAAACCACATGTGGTCTTGTAAACCTGAAATCTCAGTGCTATGGAGCACAGAGATTGAAGCATTGCTGCAGTTTCCTGGCTGCTAGCCCAGCTAAACAGCACAGGCTCCACTAGGCTCAGGGAGAGACTCTGCCTCAAAGGAATAAGGCAGAGATTGATAGAAAAGGACACTCAGTGTTCTAGCATGTCCTCCCCTCCATTGTAGGAAGTCAACGAACATAATATTACAAGATTTAATTATCATCTGGCACACACAAAAAAATGAGTGAGGTCTAAAGGGAATCCTAAGGTTTGTTCTCTTTATGAACAAGGCACGTAGTGTGCATTCTGTCAGACTCTTCACCCCAGTGCAGGTAAGCATGGCTGAACTGTGTCACTTACAGGAAGGCAAGGGATCCTCTAAGTAGAATTTTGGAACCTGAACTCAGAGCAAGTCTACTCAGCAGACCTGACTAGAAATGGCAAGGGCAGGCTTCAAAGAAAAAAAGTAGCATACTTCTCTCTGGTTAAGGAACAGCTGTTCGTATCACTCAAGAAAGTCATGGGCATACAACCATGCTGATATTTTTTTTGCAACTATTATTTTGTTACTGGAACATTCTCAAAAGTCTTTATGATTTGCATGATCCTCAAGGCTGGTGACATGGCTCAGTAGCTAAAAGCACTTAAAGGGGAGCTGGGTTCAGTTCCCAGCACCCCCGCCGTGGCATACAACTGCCCTATAACTCCAGTTCCAGGGGATCCAACAAACCTGCTAGCCTCCATGGACACTTGTATCCATGCATACACACATTCATGCAAACACACAGGAAAATTAAATAAATCTAAAAAGAAAATTCAAAAAATAATAGTATTGTCACATTATTATCAACCTAATTAATACTGACACAATGGGAAATTGATAAAGTGAACACATGGTTATTTTACTAATTCTGTCATCAGAATAAATTCCTCTAAACTTCACAACTCAAGAGCCTCCAGAGCCATGTCCGTAGTTACAGCAGGTACTCTGGAAATGCTGGAGTGCTTCATTAGCCCATTACTTCATTTCCAGATGTGTGGTATTTATTCTGAGTGGAGGCTGACCCCTCACACCAGGGGCCATTGCAGCACAGAGGGCAGCCAAGCCACATAAAGTCTTCAGAATTTACATGTGCCATGTATCCATGAAGGATAAGGCACACAGCAAGAAACTGATAAATGGTAAACGGCTTAAGTGTTCTCCACAGTCACTACCACACTGCATGGGCCTCAAGCCAGTTTGCACAGCCTGTGTTCCTTTCACCCAGGGAAACCGTGGATACCTCGATGTAGACTCAGCAATGGTGGACACCATCCATCTCCAGCTGCCTGAGTAGGCTGGGCCTTTGAAGTGAGGACTGAGTAGACTTCAGCAAAGGGAGGTCAATAATACAATTTAATAATGCACAAGTGAAGCCAACATTTCTATGAGCTCTCTTGAGGGTGTTTTGTTTTGTTTTGTTTTGTTTTGTTTTGGAAATGTATGGCCTTAAGAAGTTACATTCTTTGAAAAGTTGGTTAGAAAACTAACCAAATGTTTCTTGCTCTCTTGTCCTGTCACTAACAAGTGAAAGGAAAGCAATCGCTTCCCTAAATCACACCAAGCTTTGCCCCAACTCTTTGTCAACAAAGTAATTCAAGGGGCTAAGAACCTTGCTTATAGCACACTATGATTGTGTGTGTGTGTGTGTTACTTGCTGTGTAATAAAATAAGGCCCTTCAGGACCAGGCTCTTCATATTCATTTAGTTGCAGCAGCTTCAGATCAGAAGCTCAGCTTCCTATATCATTCCTTGGACTATCTCAAAAATCTATTCTGCCACCCAGAGTGGGCAGGGCTCTCCCTCATCAGTTATCAGGACAATTCCTAACAGATTTGGCTGCAGGCCATTCTGATCTGGGCAATTCCCCCACTGAGGTTCCCTCTTCTCAAGTGACTCTAAGTTGTGTGAAGCTGGCACTAAAAGCCCACTAGCACAACTCTCTACTATTTTGTAGTTTGGATATTTTGAATTGACAACTCATATCAACTGATTGGAAATGGAACATGATGATGGATCAACACCCCAAAGCACAGGGACTTTCTCCTCTGCATGTAACACACAACATGTGTTCCTCCGCTGCTTCCTGTTGTGCAGCTCAACAGTGCTCTCTAATTTTGCTTCAACATTCTTTTTTAAAGACAATGCACTGGGCATGAATTCTTACCACAGTTAACATAATCTGATATGCTGCTGTTTCCTCTATTTGTGGTTTTTAAAAATACTTTTTTGAGACTCTACAAAGTGCCAGAACTGGCTGACTGAAGAAAGCAGGGTTCTCCGATCATTTCTGAAGAGCATATTGCAGTAAAATGACTGAAACTGGGAGGAACAGAAGGAACATTTGAACAAATGGCTGAAGTGGAGGGAACCATGGCAGAAAGCAGACCAGCCCCACCCTACAGTGATGAGAGTAAACAGGGGAAGCAATAAAATAAGCAGTTGTGTTGAACAAAGTTACTGAACCAAGAAGCAGCCTCAACACATACAGGCCCTGATATTCTAAATATGCATCTTGTATAAACCTGGGGAAGAGGCCTAAATAATCCTTGTTTACTAACATACTTTGCATTCGCAAAATGATCATCTTGGGGGCCATCATCTTAAAATAAAAAGAGATGAAGAAAGGGATAAGCAGCAAAAAGAAGAAAATGGCTTTGATTTAAAAAATCTTATATACTTAGAAAAGAAACTGGATCTTGAAATCACCTTAAGAGAATATAAGACCAAAAGAGCCAACTAACCAGACCCCAGAAGGGCCTGAGGAGATGGAAGCACCCAACCAAGGACCGTGCATGGACTGGACCTAGGCTCCCTACAGAGATGTAGCCCGATAGGCAGCTCCAGCTTCATGTAGGTTCCTTAGTAAGTGGGGTGGAGTTGGGGGGGGAGCTGTCTTTAACATAGACTCTATTGCCTGATTTTTGATCACTTCCCCTTGGAGGGGTTGCCTAGCCAGACCACAGGGTAAAAAGAGATGTTCAGTCCTAACAGGACTTGGTGAACTGGGGTGGGTTGGTAGAGGGGACTTACT
This sequence comes from Meriones unguiculatus, assembly GCF_030254825.1. Classification (NCBI taxonomy): domain Eukaryota; kingdom Metazoa; phylum Chordata; class Mammalia; order Rodentia; family Muridae; genus Meriones; species Meriones unguiculatus. Next base: position 71,564,567 of record NC_083359.1, read on the forward strand.
CTTTTCTGAGGAATAGGGGAAGAGGGAGGGAAGCTGGGGCTGGGAGGAGAGGACGGAGGGAGCTACTATTGGGGTGTAAAATGAATTCTACCACACACACACAAAAATGTGATGAAAGGGTATGGTGGAGCAGAGCTACTCAGCTTATAGTAGCCAGAAAGCAGAAAGAGAGGAGAGAAGAAGAGAAGAGAAGAGAAGAGAAGAGAAGAGAAGAGAAGAGAAGAGAAGAGAAGAGAAGAGAAGAGAAGAGAAGAGAAGAGAAGAGAAGAGAGAAAGACAGAGATGGAAAGAGACAGAAATATGGACAGAGAACGAATGACAGAATCAGAGAGATGGGGGATCACAAGATAAGGGATAATAATGTCCAAATAATGCTATCAGATTGAGTCCATTGATGAAGGAGGAGCTCTCATGTTTCACTCATTTTTTAATAACACCCTACCTAGCTGAAGAGCAAGCCTTCAGCACTTTAAAAACCTTGTGGAGGGAGCCTTCATTCAAAGCCTAAGAAAGGTCACATTCAACTCCTAAGTGGTAAGTTCATCTTTACAGAATGGCTACATTAGTAAAGAAAATCATCTCAACTAAGAATATCCATCATCTGTCTGCATTCTCAGTACTTGGTAGGGCGGGGCAGAGGCAAGAGATCAGGAGTTCAAGGCCAGCCTCAGCAATAAGTCTGTGACCAGCCTGGGCTCTCATAGAGAGACCTTATTTGAAAAGGAAATAAATATGAAGCTATGTAATTGTAGAATTGAAAATGCATTCTGTGTGAAGAATTTTCTGGGATAAGGATTCCTAACCTCTGTTGAGGAGAAAAGCACATAGCTTACTGAAAGAACGCTTTTTCAGCATATCCAAGGGTCTGGGTTTGATCCCTCTGGACCCCCACAAATACCCCCAAAAAGTAGGCAAAGTTGAACAAAGCATATGCAAAAAAAAAAAAAAAAAAAAAGAAAGAAAGAAAGAAATAGGTAGATGACAGTTATATTACTACAAAAACCTAACCAGAAGCATGACCTCAGTTCCAAACTGACATCTGGTCACCACACCCATAGCAAATTCTACCAATTCCAATTTTACTCAGTTTATGTATGACTGAATGAGTCCTCATGGCTATGCCCATGCATTGTCACCTTACCTTTGAGGAGGTTTAAGCTTCTGGGGTTTTTCCTTGTCTACTCATTTACACACCCTGCCTGCATGGACACCCGTTTTTTACCTGCTCTGCTACTTTTTAACTCCAGTGGTCTCCAGTGTTTTGAATCTTGCCTGTCTCCTGGCAGTTGTTTCACCAGACTATGATCACATTCCTAAGTATATGACTTCAAATCTGAACTGGAATGTCAACTCAGAGAGGTCCCGTTCTCCTTCTCTCAGCTCAAAATTAAAAAACAAAACAAAACAACTCATAGCTGAGCTTGGCAGTAAACACCTGTACAGTTAACTCTTGAAAGGTAAGGCAAGTGAGGCCAGCCTGTCTTAATAAAAAAGCAAACAAAAAAGCCCTCCCCCTCTGTGTCCGTTTCTGTCTGTCTGTCTTTCTGTGTGTGTGTCTTTGTCTCTGTCGGTTCCTCTGTCTGTCTTCAGTAACTTTCGTTTTCTTCATTCCTTTGTCTCTTGAGTGTTTGTGGCTCTCCTTACTGAGGCGTAAGCACCGTGTGCTTAGGGAACCCTTTGTTTGGCCACACAGTGCACAGGACGTTCTGTGACAGGTGTAAGAGGCGAACAGGCACGAGGTTAAAGGAGGAACAGATGGGTATCTCTACCCTTCCAGCTGACTTGTAATCACAAATTCCTTTTCCCTAGCCTCCCAGACTCAGGAGATTCTTGTTTTCACCCAAGTTCTACTTTCCAAATCTCAAGACCCTACACCACACGTAAGTCACCCCTTATTTTGTACACCCCAACCTTAGTTCAACCTGTACTTCAGCTAACATCTAACTGCCATCCTTCAACCAAGCATACCACTTGCCCTGTGCCTTTGCATGGGTCATTGCCTAGAACTGGCTAAAGGATTGGAAAGGCTTTCATCGCCTTGAGGAAAGTGCCTCAGGCCTTCCCTACCCACCTTCCCACGACAGCCCTAGATAACCATGCCCTAGTCCCTTACGCATAAGCCAGGTGATGGTGATGCATGCCTGTAACCACAGCACTCTGGAGGCAAAAGCAGTCAGATTTCTGTGATTTCGAGGCCAGCTTGGTCTACAAATCAAGTCTAAAATAGGTAGGGCTACACAGAAAACACCGTCTCAAAAAACAAAAAATCAACCTGCATCAATTTTTAACTGAAGGCTATTGATTTTCAGTATTTTATTTTATAGGCCAGTATCACTAAGTACATTGTGTGTGCTTTTTTAGTAGAGATTGTCACTTCTTTCTTATTGCCTATCATAGTACCGTGATTACATCTCAAAAGACAAATAGCAAATGTTTGCAATTGCTTCCTGACTGTGATAGAGACACTATGCAAAAGGTATATCCCTTTTCATGCTAGTTTTAGTCTTATTTCTAACCTTGTGTGTTCTCATTAGATGAGAATATGATAATACTTGAGCTGCTGTGGTGGCTCATGCCTATATTCCTATCACTGAGGAGGATGAGAAAGAAAGATTGTTGTGAGTTCAAAGGTAGCTTGGGATACATAGTAAAACTCTCTCCCCAAATATATAAATAACAGATGTGATCCTATCTGTAGTACATGCTGGTTGAAATCAGAATTTTATCAGGATTTCTTATAACTGTACATGCATATTAACCTCAGCATGGTTTTGTGATAGTATCTCATATGTTCTTAATTTCCAATTGGAATCAATACTAGTTTAAATATAAGGATGGTGTAATAAGTAATTTTTAATATTTTATTTTGTGGAAGAGGCAAGCTATCTTCCCAGAATTGAGCTGAGCTTATTTTCTACTGTAGTTTTCTTTTTCTAGTTGATTCATACTACTACTTCTCTTCTGCTTTGGCACATTCTTTCCCTGCATAATTTCAGTCTCATTACCAAGGGTAGAGCTCTAAATGGTTTGTCTTGGAATTATTGTTAAATTCTTGTGGTCCACAGGATTTCAGTAGTATGACTACTTTCTTCCCTGTGAGACAACTCCCCATTGAAAACAATATTACTCTCCTCACTTTTTTTTTTCCTTAAAAAAAGGAAAGAAAATTACTTATGGGTTACCACAACACTCCTAGTTTTACTTTTTATGAAAATTCATTTACATATTCAATATACCTTACTCAAGTCTTTCTATATACTGTTTGTCCAGGGATATTAAAAAAACAATGACCCCAACATGTTCTGCCAATATCTCATAAACTACTGGGAGTATTAAATACATTTACACATATGACTATGAAACATTGGCACTAATGATAGCATTAATAACAAATATTCTTAAATAGGGCGATGGTAAATTTGATGTTAATTTGACCGCACGAAAGAATGCCATGCTAGCTGGTAAGCATCATCTCTGGATATCTCTGCAAAGGTAGCTGAAGAGATGGTCATCATCTGGTCAAAAGCTTAAGTGAAGAAGATGCATCCTTACCAGCTGGCATCAGATAGAAGAAAATGGCAAGGGAGGTGTAAATGTAATGGGCTTCCTGTTCCAGAGCTGGGTCATACCTTCCCCACCATAAGACATCAGAGCTCTGGCTCTCAGACCTTTGGTTGAGGGACATTTCACCCCAGCAGGAGTCACTAGATACCCTACTGCTCAGTCCCTTGCTGATGGACTGGATTGTCCCACCAGCTTTCCTATTTCCCTAATTTGGAGATGGCAATTTGTAGAACTTCCTGATTTCAACAGCATAGAATAAATTATCATATTTAATCACTTAGTATCAGTTTGTCTGCCTGTCTGTCTATCTATCTATCTATCTATCTATCTATCTATCTATCATCTATCTATCTATCACCTATACAATTGGTTTTGTTCCTCTGTAGAACCATGTCAGATACACAAAGTTTTACTAAATTCTCTTAGCCGTGTATACAGTTTGAAATTCTCATTTCAAGGTTTATTGTTTACCCACAGTCCAACAATAATAAAAATAAGTAATGATAAAAAGTCACACTCATGCTGCCTTAGCATTAGAACAGCAGGTCAAAGTCAACAGCACCTACATGGTGTACAACTGTCCTTGACTCTAGTTCCAGTGGTCTGATGCCCTCCTCTGGCCTGTAAGGGGACCAGGAATGCATACGGTGTACAGATATGCATATACATATGCATGGGCAAAATGTTCATACATGTAAAATCATAAAATTTGACATAAAATGATGTTAACTGACAACCTACAATAAAATCTTCACACCTTTGGGACTGTGAGTATAGTAAAGTCCTCATAGTTCTCAATATTAACCTCTTCAGTTGACAGAGTATGCACTCTTTTTCTAGCAAAAATTATATCTTTTCGGTTTAAAATCCTTATTAATCTCTGCTTTGCTACTTTTTAAATTATTGTAAAATAGAAAACACTAACATTAGGAGGTTTTCAAGAACTAAAGAAAGCATATAGCTGTATTCATTAGGGGAAAATCCAAAGCTCTCTCAAATTACAAAGCAAGGATCATGCAGAACTGCCTAGACAGGAATATCGGAGAGAAGTACCCAAGGGCAGACACCACAAAACAAAAGTTTAGTCTGCATGCTGACGTTGATGTAAGTCAGCCACTATTAATCAAGATGCCTAACCAATAAAGTTTGTGTAAAACACTTGTTGTCTTATCTAAATGCTTACTAAACACTTATTCCCCTTCAATTTTCTAAATCTGTGAAACTTGTTTCCTAAAAATCATCCCAAGTAACTTAGAATGCAGAGCTGACAATACAATGGAATTCCAGGAAAGCACATTCATGCCTTGAATTGTTTAAATTGTTTTTCAATTGCAGGAGAGTTCGAGGAAGCTAAGAGTGAAGAATAAGAATGGCCAAGATCTTAATCCTTCTAAACGTTCCTATAATTATTAATCTGTATTTCGAACAGGAGTAAAGAAACATACCTCACCAACCACCACAGTGACGAAAGGGAAAGGTGCAGAGATTTGACCTGTTCTTAGGTCAATGATCCAAGCATTTTCCAATAGGTCAGCAGGGGGTGTCACCTCACCAACCCTTCTTATCCAGTAAGCCATTGTAATTGCAGAATGGTTAAGCAGGCAAAGTGCTCTGGTGGAACTCACCCACAGCTTCGGAAACTCCTTGGCATCTTCCATTTAATGCTCTATTTTCAATTGCTTTCCAAACAGTCTGTGGGAAATCAGTCTATTGCTGTTGAGGTCTGTTTAAAATTTTATTGCATCTTTTGTAAACATGTTTATTTATCATTGTCAGGATAACTCGTGCTTTTTTTTTTTTCCACAGTAGCATGAATACTTTATTCAAAGCAAAGAGATAGGGCAGATCAGAAAGAAATACCTTGTCAGAAATGAAAGCAGGACATATGAGTAACAGTATTCAAGGACCCCAGTTACTGTTTAAGCTTCCTTTTATGAAATTCATAGTAAAAGGAGCTTGGTTGCTAAGAGATGTAGCAGGTGGTTCTCTATTTTTTTAGCTTCTTTTTTTTATTTTTTTATATTAATCACAGGTTATTTACTTTGTATCCCAGCCGTAGCCCCCTCCCTCATTCCCTCCCAATCCCACCTTCCCTCCCTTGTCTCCTCCCTGCCCCTTTCCAAGTCCACTGATAGGGGAGGACCTCCTCCCCTTCCATCTGACCCAGCTTATCAGGTCTCTTCAGGACTGGCTGCAATGTCCTTATCTGTGGCCTAGCAAGGCTGCTCCTCCCTTGGGGGTGGGGGTGGGGGAGTGTCAAAGAGCCTGCCATTGAGTTCATGTCAGAAATAGTCCTTGTTCCCCTTACTAGAGAATAACTCGTGTTTTAAGGATGATTGATTCACATTTCTCATGTTCCTCAAAAGAAGCAGAATCAGGAAAACTTCCCATGTAATAAATGTAGGAACTTTGGAACAAAACATTGAACACTTAACAAATAGACTGGGTTCCGTCTTTGGAATTCAAATGGTGCAGTAAGAGCTGATATTTCATAGTTGCCTAACATGTGGGACACTGCCTAAGGCTCACATGATCAGACTGTGGACCTAGGATGCTAAGGTGTCTGAGGACAACAGTGGGAGAAAATAAAAGGGGGATGCAGGACAGAAGGAAAGGAAGAATTATAAATGTTTGGCTGGGTATGTATAAAAAGAAAGCTTTTTAACTTAAAAATTGAAAGTTGAGAAAGAGGCAATGCTTAAGAAGAATGACAGGAGAATTCTTGTTTCCTTTTGCGTAGCAATAAAAGCCAGAAACTGACTGGTGCTGCCCTGCGCAGGGGCCATATTCTTTGCTTCTTCTACCTCCTCCCCAGAAGCTTACAATTCAGCCTTCACACCCTGTGTGCTGAAACCGAAGCAGCTGAACTGCTCCTACACAGTATTATACATTCCATGTCTTCTGCGTTAGTGGGCACAAATAGTTGAACCACTTCTGGCCCTACTTGATCTTTGGTCCAGTGAAAGCCATTTTCACAGGTTAGTTATTTTTAATCTTAGAGTCATCCTGACAATTAGAGACATATTAAGAAAATTCATCAATTTTTGCGTAGCAGTTGATTTTCCCAAAAGATTGGCATCTCTATTAAACAAAGTTCTCTTTAACCTAACTCTGTACCCAATGACTTCTATGCATACACAAAGGTAACATAAGCAGTGTGTGTTTACTATCTCCTCACCATAGATAACACAACCGAGACTGTAAAAACATTAAGTGTTGAGTGGAATTTCAATGACAACTCAATATGTTATGGATTAACAAAGCAGCTCATTTGGTGATCTAGCAATATTCATATCCTAGGAACAAAAGTATTTCAAAGTAATTGTATTGAATTTAAAATCTCAGTCTTGAGATGGAGAGATGGCTCAGTGGTTAAGAGTTGGTTTGAGTCCCAGCACTGACATGCAGCTCACAACTGTCTCTTATTCCAGTTCTAGGAGATCAAATGCCCTCTTTCGGCCTCTGTGGCCACCAGGTTCGCAGGTGGTACATAAGCATGCACACATGCAGAACACCCATACACATAAAACTTAAAAAAAAAATTAAATCTTGCTCTTGTCCCAGCACTTGAGGTGTGGAGACAAGAGTTCAAGGTTATCCTTAGTCATATTCTGAATTTGAGACTAGCCTGTACTATATTAGATCCTGTCTCAAAACAGCAAAATCCAAAACAGGCGAACAAAAATAAATAAATAACCTGCTGTTAAATGTGATTAGTGCAGATAAAAGATTTAAAAATATTGAATGAAGTTGTATGTGGAAAACCTTGTATGCCCTTGAAACGATGACTGTATTAATAACCCTGCCCTGCCTGGAAAAGAAGTTTCGAGAACATTTACATGTACAGCATAGCTCATTAGGTTTCTGAATACCCTGCCTAGTTCTTTAAAGGCTTCTGGGTAGTTAAAGAATAACACCAGGACTGTTTCTCTTTCCCTAGGGGAGCTGCTTATCCCTCAACATCCTGTGTGGGGATCCCAGACTTCCACACGCAGAACTGTGACTCCTCATTCAGATTAACTGCCCACTGTAACTCCCTTGTTCTGAATGTGGTCTCCAAACCGTTTCCCTCAATGCTTGAGTTTATAGGGTAATTTGAAGAAAAGAAAGGGGGCTTTTTCTATTTTTTTTTTATTTTTAATTTTTAGTTTCAAGTATATTTGATGATGTACCAGTGAATTCTAAGACTCTCACTCCTACGGTGGTTTAGAGTGCTGCATCAGAGAAGCACAGGGAAGCCAAATGTGTTTCTCTAAAGAGTAATGCCAATCAACTAGAAGCCAGACTGTCTGCTTGTCTTTGAAGGTCTCTGACCCTTCCTTCATCACCATGCCCACCCGCCTTTAAGAGCACTTCTCATCATTCTGGTTTCCTATTCTCAGCACTCCATTAAAACAACAAAACCCAGAAACTTGAAAATTAGCATACATGGACTGACACAGTCATTCACAGCATGTTAGTTATTGTTCTATTGTGAAGACATCATGATCAGGAAAAATTTTAGAAGAAAGCATTCAATTGAGAACTTGCTTACAGTTTCAGAGGGCAGTCAGTGTGGTCACAGGCAGGCAGGCATGGTGCTGGAGCAATAGGGAAGAGCTGATCAGCAAGTTGCAGGAAGAAACAGAGAGAGACACTAGGCCTGGCATGGGTTTGTGAAACCTCAAAGCCCACCCCCAGAGACACACCTCCTCCAACAGGCCACACCAACCCCAACAAGGACACACCTTCTAGTCCTTCCCAAGCAATTCTATTACCTGGGGACCAGGCATTCAAGCATATGAGTTTATTCTCATTCAAGCCGCCATACACAGGAACCTCTACTTCTATGAGCAACCAATTTAACATGCAGATGGCCCTTTATCTGAAAAGTAATTGTAAGCAGTAAGCAGAATATAAAGGAAGTAGAGTGAAAGAAAATTGTTTATACAAAGCATTCCTGGCTAATGCTTTCATTTTCTCTGTCTGCTCTTTTAATTGCTTCTGCCCCTAAAACTTGAGAGAGCCATGTACACCAAAAACACACCAGCCCTGACCTCATTACAGACTCTGTGTTGGTGTTTTTGTAGGTTTATGAAGGGCCATTTATTCAAAGATAGAGCCTCACTGTAGACAGGCTGGCTCAGAACTAATTACACTGTCTGCTTTCCGGAGCATCAAAGCCTACATGAGAAGCTGTGGTGTGCCCAGCTATGTGACAGGAGTAAAAGAAAGGAAAATGGGAGAGTCTAGTGACAAATAAGGAAGTAAAATCTATAGACCCACAGCTGAATTCAGAAGATCGTTAGAAGAGAAACCACTGGGTAAGGCAGATGAGTCTGTAAGTTAGCTCCTGCATACTATAGCACCTACATTACAGTACAGACTTTATTTAGTCTTCAAACCCCACTTTGAGTAAATGATTGAATGGGTAAATGGACAGCTGAGGCAAGATGGAGATGAGTAGTAAGAGAAAATGGATACTTTTGAGGAGAAGCCCAGCAATGACCATTTCAAATTTACAGCAAGTAACTACTGTTTTATAAAAGTCTATGTAAATCCAGCTGTGTTCCACACCAATAACCGCAGCACTCAGGAGGCTTAACGGGGGATTGCTGAGTTCAGAGGGAGACTGGCCTCAGAGTAAGACCCTATCTCTAGATAAATGATCCCATATAAACCTACAAACATAGTAGCACATAGAATTGCATCTCTGAGCTCATGTAAAACCCTGAAGGCATTGGCTGATGGCATTTTTTTGTCAGATACCACCTGAACAATGACTATTGTGGCATTCAAGTGTGTTATCGGCTAGGATCTGATATGCCATCAGTTCTGACCCCTTCCTGAATTGGCAAACGAGACATGATATACTTTTGTATCCCTAGGTGAGTGAAAGGAGAGAAACGTGACAGTTTTACCGACTTATGTAATTCTTAAACACAATCTCTAAAGAACCTTAGCAAACACGACCATGCCATGGCATAGGTGTCGAGGTCAGGGGACAGCTTGGAGAAGTTGGTTCTCTTCTTCTATAGTGTTGGTTCTGCAGAATGAACTCAGGTAATTGGGCATGATGGTGAGTGCCTTTACCCACTGAATGTTTTTGATGACCCTTCAGGAATTTTAGGTCAGGCTTACCTACCCAGTGAGTTTAAGGCTGGGCTAGGCTACCAAGAGAGACCATGTCTCAAAAACCCAAAATAAGCAGGTTACAACTTGATTCAGCCTTATGATGCTATGAATGAGTAACAATAAAAGATTTACTCTGTTGATTGGGAGAACATTCAGAGTTGAAAGGAATTAGGTGATTCCCTAATCGTTTAGCTCAATAATTACTAAAAACAGTCAAAATCACTTTTATTTTTTAATAGCAATTACAATTAATGACTCCAGATTAGTATTTTCTTTGTTTATTTTACTTCTTATTCTACTGTATTTGTGTTTTAAGGCATGAACATGCTTCTTATGTCATTAATACAGATACCAAAATGTACATCTCATTAGCTTAATTTTTTTCTATCTTTATCAAATCAGCTGGGAAAAAGAGATAGTAGGAGTACCTTTGGTTATATGACTGATTCTCCCTCAAAATAAACAACCTAATCAAATTTCCCTGTTCTTTGAAAATGGAAGCTGTGTCTTACCCCAAGTAGCTGATAAGGTGATACTTGAGAAATGTTTACAAAGAAATTATATGTGTTTGTTTGCAATTTTGGCTTTTTTAAGTGTTTGTTTGTTTTGCTACAGGATCTTACCTTGCTTAGGCAGGCTTTGAAAGTACTGTGAAGTCAAAGGTAACCTTTAATTTCTACTCCTCCTCTTTCTACCTACAAAGGACTGTACCCATCATGCCCCTTTTTGTTTTTATCTATTAAGACTGAGGGTTCTAGAGCAACGAAAAGACAAAATGTTTAAAGGACACTTGTGAGGCTAGAGAGAGATGACTTGGTGATTAAGAACGAGTACTTGCTGCCTATTAAAAGGAATGAGTTCATTTCCCACCATCTCTTTAATGGATTTTCTGTAACTCCAGTTCCAGAGGATCGTATACCCTTGGATTAGTTAGGGTTTTATTGCTATGCATAGACATCGTGGCCACAGCAACTCTTATAAAGGAAAATAATTGGCTTGCAGTTCAGAGGTTTAGTCTATTATTGTCATGGTGGTATGCAGACAGACAGTGCTGGAGAAGGAACTGAGAGTTCTATATCTTGATCTGCAGGCAGAAGGAAGAAACAGTGAGACACTGGGCCTGGCTTTAACATCTGAGACCTCAAAGTCCATCCCCAATGACACACTTTCTCCACCAAGATCACACCTCCTAATAGTGTCACTTCCTAATAGCCCATGAGGGCCATTTTCCTTCAGACCACCACAGCCCTCTTTTAAGATCTGTGGGCATAAGTTATGTACATATTGGACACACATACATGGAGGCAAAACAGTCATACATATGAAATAAAAATAAGTAAATGCTAAAAGAAAGAATATGATCAGAAACATTCTGTGTGAGAAGTAGAATGCCTTTCTCTGAGGAATATTCCTTGCAACCTTGTGGCCAGATCTCCAAGCCTTTCATTATTCTTCACTTATGATATCTTTCTACTTCTCTAATAGAGCTTACTCCTATTTTTTCCAGTCATGACCTTGTATTGGGAAATCATTTTACTCCTATTGTCACACCAAAATGCATTTGAATAATTATCTTAATTACCATTCCTAGAAGCATTTGCACTATATATATATGTGTGTGTGTGTGCGTGTGTGTGTGTGTGTATGTATATATTGTGGAGTGTGGTTACACACACCTGTAGTCCCAGATCTTGGGAGGTAGATGTAGGAAGACTTGAAGTTCAGGTTTCATCTTCAACTACACAGGAAGCTCAAAGCCAGCTTAGACTATATGAGATAGCATCAAAAAGCTAGTAATTTTAGATTAAAGGAGTGAAATAATAAAGGTGATTCCAAGAATTGTTTGGAGAGAAAATAAGTAGAGGCAGTGACATAGTGGAATAAATAAAGTGGTAACTTATGGTGGATGGAGCCCAGATGTTGTAACTTACGTAAACACAGACTCTAGAGATCTCTTAGCTCTCTTAAAGAGTATTAGTTAAAGTGATTTATAAAGTACAAAATAATTCTTTTAAACACCTAATAATAAAATTCCACAGAGCTCTGTATTAATGTCTCTTGCCTGTATCAAAGTTTAGCTCTGAGACTGTACCTCTAAGTTTATTATAGTCAGACACCGTCAAAAGTTCCATCTGAGATACAAATGTTATCATCTGAAATGAGTGATGATTTCCTACTCATATTCCCACAAATAATCACTTGAAAAAGGCCATTTCTTTCCCCAAGAGCTCCTTAAATTAACAACGATAAATGATACTCATAAATATTTACAGTTGTTTGGAAACCAGGAAGCCAGCTGGGGGCTGACTTGCCATGAGCATGACAGTAATGCCACCATTGAGGATTTTGAGTGACACAAACTATATCATGTCATTGAGAAATTCAGATCACTTACTCAAGGGTCAGTGACCTATTTGTTATTACAAAAATTTCACTAGCAAATTACAACCTTTTCTACTCAGTGAAAAGTTTATAATACAATGAAAAATGGTGTAGTGAGACAAAATATGTAGAAATACACATGAACACATCCAAACCCATGAAGAAAATGTTCATCATAAAACATTCTTCAAAAAGAGAAAGAATTAGTACATTGGATAAAACAAAAACAAAGAGATTATTTACTGCCCTGATCAAAGTGATTTAGAAAAAAAGATACATGTTTGATTTAGTTTTGTGTGTTAGAAAGAGCTGTATTTCATTTGTTCTTTAACTCTCACTGATAATTTCGTAAAATATAATTTATAAATGATCATCATTTGCCTCCTCTGTAATTTTGAGAAGGTGATCCCGTATGGTAAATAAGCAAGAATTTGCCTCTGTGAAATTTTGCAGACTACAGGTTTTTCTTTTCCTTGACCTTTTAACATTTCTAAAATTCAAAGCATTATATGATACATGCAGATCTATGTATCAACCTCTCTACTTGAAATCTCCATATCCAAAGGTACTAGGAATGTAATAAGATTGACTCTAAAACATTGATCTTTGTCCTACCCTCGTATCTCCTCTCTCAGTGAATGGAATATATATTTGGTTGTCATAGCCTATTCCTCGACATCCTCCATCCTCAGGATCTTGACAGTACTTCTAAACTACCCTTTGACTCTGTATACATCTTGTTCATTTCAATTGACACTTTCACACATCAATCTTTAAACTGATGATAAAAACAACTTCATAGTGTTAACTCTTTTCTTCTCAAACCCTTCATGGGTAATGCCTTGCTATAAGGTAGAGACTAATTAATTGTTCTGAACCTCTGCAGTGTCAGATTGCCTCAGACCCAGATTCTTCACCTGCTGCTTTCTTCCTTATAGTCTTTACTCAAGCTCATTGTCTTTCTTACAAGTTGGAATATAATAACATAACCCATCTACTATAGGACCATGCTAATATCTCTTTCTTCTAGAATATTTCTCACATGCTCTTCACCTAATAAATTTTAGCTTGTCTTAAAGTTGTTCAAATATCTCTGATTGGGAAACAATGCTCTGGCTGAACAAAATGGAACAAAGTCCAATGCCTTTAGTCACATAAATCATTAGTGTTCATCTGTGTGCCTCACTGAACACTGTCTATGTCCCAGGAGCTCAGAGTATGTTTCTTTTCATTGGTCTTTTCCTGAACAATAAATAGAAAATAAAGAGATTTCAAGTGAATCCAGGGATGAATGGAAGGATGGATGAATGGACAAATGAATGAAAGGATATTATCATATGTCAATTAATCAATTGTCTTTCGCCAATCATTAACTCAATCTGTTGTTGAGTTTCATATTTTCTCAGAAAGCCACATAAGAAAAAATGGATAATAAGGATGTCAGAGAGATCCTGAAGGAATAGTATTTGTTACAATGGTGTGAGGAAGACTAGCAGCTAAATAACACAGAATGCCTTCAGATACTTTCACTACATAGAATACATTTCTTTTCACTAACAGTTTTCTTTGTATTTGGGGAATTGATTTTTTCTCAGCTGAGACTCTTGCTGGTGTTTGTTGTGCTATTCTAATTTGCTTTGGGCTGTTTATTTTTAAGACAGTTTTCATGGCCCAGTCCCATCTCAGACAGGCTATGTAGCTGATGATGAACTCAAAGTTCATGATCCTCTTGTCTCCTCTGGCATGCTGAGATTACAGGAGGGTCCTATTACACCTACTCCTGTACATGGTGCCATAAGAATCTGTAACTAGGAGTCTTTCTCCCTTTTGGAGAATGGAGATGGCCCAATATTTTACATTCAGTTCTTTGGCCCAGCCACAGGTTCTATACATAACCTGAACTTCAATAATCCCATTTTTGAGATTTTCACTTTTAAGTGAAAGCCACCAGTTAACTTTCTATATCAGCTTGAATGGACAGATAAAAGGGACACACATAGCTGATAGAACATTTATTTTCAGATGTGTCTCTGAGGGTATCCTGGTTTCATTTCTGTTGCTGTGATAAAAAAAAATACTCTGACCGAAAGAAATTTGGGGGAAGAAGGGCTAACTGAAATTCTAGGTAACAGTCATTGTAGGGGAGCTAGAGCAGTAGGCTCTTGACATAGGTGGTCATATCCCATCCACAGTCAAGAGCAGAGAGAAATGGATGCGTCCATACTTCCTGTCTGCCTGCTCCCTTTTTTAAAGTTTTGCTGGTTTTCTTTTTTCTTGGCCAATTCAGGGCCCCACTTAGGTGCCACCAACAGTAAGCTGTGTTTTTCTACATCAGTTAACAACCAGGGCAATTCCTCAAAGACATGTCCAGAGGCCAAGCCAGTGTAGACAGATCTCTCTCTTCAGAAAGATCCTGCAGAGATGATTCTAGAGTTGAGTCAAGTTGATAGGTTACTATGTGCCTCATTATTCTGCCATGCTTACTTATTTATTTTGTGTGTTTGTTGTGCGTGCATGTGTGCTGACTTGTGCCACTACATGTATGTGGAGATCTCATCATTATCTATCCTTATCCATGTTTCTGTGCATCCATCCATGTACCTATATACCCACGAATTTCTAGTAGTTCTATTTTTCTGGAGAATAAAAACCACATGACAAAGAGAATAGCTAAATTTGAATGACATCACTGAAGTAAACATTGTTTGATGTGTACAGCTGCCGAACATCTTTTCCACTAGGGGAATATCTCTTGTTCTTGTAAATTCCTAATCTTGATTGTCTGTTGTTGTTTAATTCCAGAAATGGTATACATATTTCCAAGGAATTTCTATATATTTAATTTGTCTAGAGTCACTTTCTGTTCTGTGTACCCACAAACTTGGTTGTCAAACTGAAGGTCCAAAGCTCCAGGATACACTGAAAATCTGAGAAAGAAAACAGAGAATAGAAATGAAAGTATAAAAAAAGAGTGTGATACATGCTGGAGAGGTTGTGGAGAAAGGGGAACCCTTCTCCACTGCTGGTGGGAATGTAAACTTGTACAACCACTCTGGAAATCAATCTGGCGCTTTCTCAGACAACTAGGAATAGCGCTTCCTCAAGATCCAGCCATACCACTCCTGGGCATATATCCAAAAGAGGCTCAAGTACACAAAAAGGACATTTGCTCAACCATGTTTGTAGCAGCTTTATTTGTAATAGCCAGAAGCTGGAAACAACCCAGATGCCCCTCAACTGAAGAATGGATGCAGAAATTGTGGTACATCTACACAATGGAATATTACTCGGCAATGAAAAATAAGGAAATCATGAAATTTGCAGGTAAATGGTGGGATCTGGAAAGGATCATCCTGAGTGAGTTGTCCCACAAGCAAAAAGACACACATGGTATATACTCACTCATATAGACATACAACATAGGACAAACCTACTAAAACCTGTGCATCTAAAGAAACTAAGCAAGAGAGAGGACCCTAACTAAAATGTCCAATCCCCATCTGGAAAGGCAAAGAGGAGGGACATCAGAAGAAGAAGAAAACAGGAAACAACCTAGGAACCTACCACAGAGGGCCTCTGAAAGCCTCTACCCTGCAGACTATCAAAGCAGATGCTGAGCCTGATGGGCAACTGTTGGGCAGAGTGAAGGAAATTTTATGTAAGAACTGGGAAATAGTAAGAGCTGGAGAGGACAGGGTCTCTACAAGGAGAGCAACAGAACCAGAAAATTTGAACATAGGGAACTTCCCAGAGACTCATACTCCAAGGACTATTCATAGAGAATACCCAGAACCCCTGCACAGATGTAGCCCAGGGCAGTTCAGAGTCCAATAGGGTTACATAGTAATGTGAAGAGGGACTGCCTCTGACATAATCTGATTGGCCTGCTCTTTGATCACCTCCCCCTGGGGGGGAGCAACCTTACCAGGCCATAGTAGAGGACAATGCAGCCACTTTTGATGTGAACTGATAGACTAAGATCAGAAAGGAGAGGAGAACCTCCCCTATCAGTGGACTTGGGGAGTGGCATGCATGCAGAGGGAGGAGGGAGGGTGGGATTGGGAGAGGAGGAGGGAGGGGCTTATGGGGGGATGCAGAATGAATAAAGTGTAATTGATGAAAAATTAAAAAAAATAATTTAAAAAAAAAGAGTGTGATAGAATTCAAAACATGTTTATTGAATATCTAGCCCTGTAGAACATAAAGGGATAAAAGGTTGGTATAGGATGTGAATGCCTGTAACCCCCACATTTACAAAGCTCAGGCAGGAGGATAACTATGAGTTCAAAGCCAATTTAGGCTACATAATGAGTTGGGTTTGAAGTGATATGGGACTATAGAGTGAGACCCCGTCACAGAAATAAATAAATAAGCTGGTAGCAAAAGAGATAGCTCAGTGATTAAGAATGGATACTGTTCTTACAGAGAAGCTAAGTTCAGGTCCCAACACCGACTTCAGCTGTCTCACACAGTCTCCTGTAACGCCTGCACCAGAGAATGCAATACTCTCTTCTAGGCTCCAATGGCACCAGTACTCATGCACATAGACCAGTGCTTCTCAATCTTTCTAATGCTGCAACCCTTTAATACAGCACCTCATGTTCTGCTGACCCCAACCATTAAATAGTTTTCATTGCTATGTCACAACTGTAATCTTGCTACTGTTATGAATTATAATGCAAATATCTGATACACAAGATATCCGATATGCAACACCGAAGAGGTGGCAACCACAAGTTGAGAACTGTGAATATAGATATATATACACACTACAAAACAATTATTTCTTCAAAAACTAAAACTAAGTAAGCTTTTAGGCAGATTTTTAAAAAGAGAAGATGATTCCTACTTGAGAGACATTTTTTTTTTTCTGAAGATGGGTGATGAAATGCTAGTAATAATACAAAAGAACTCTAAAGCATCACCTGAGGCTACCAAAGACAGCTCAGAAGTACTATCATTTGGAAAAGCAGAACGATACAAGCCCAACGGGAGATGAGGTAGAAACGCATACTTGACCTCAACCTGTTGACCGCATCTAGACTGTGTCTCAGGAATTACACATAGTTCATAATAGCTGCTTATCACACCCATAGAGTACTGTCTTCTAGTCCTAAGTGGTCTTCGTCTCCTCATTGGTGCATTAAACTACTTGAAAGAATCTCTCAAAACAGAGCCTGCGGGTGCCCTCTCATGGAAAGAGGGGGTGGGCTATCATTAAACTTTCACCGGAAATTCTAGCCGCTGACTCCTACACGTCTTCCCCAGCCACATGTAACTCTGCCCAAGCTGCATTTGGTTTAGTGATCTCAGCAGATGAGAAAGTATCGAAAATTAACTGAAGAGGGGCCTCTTGCCCCTATAAGGAAGTCTTCATACATATTGGAGTGCGATGTTTTTTGTGGTGAGGCTGCTTTGGGGTCACCCATGATCCTGAGAGTAAACCCTCACCTATGCTTTATAAGTGAGTCAAGTAAACTCACTGGTTTTCCGAGTTGGCTATTTTGGAATGGTACTTTATTCTGTCATTAAAGCTCTACTGTGGTGAGCAGACATTTGTTTGCATCTCCACAGGGGAAGTTCACACAATGATCATGAAGTAAAATTTCATCCCTATCATTTTAGGATCATACTACACATGATGACGATGTGTTTATTTGTAGATAATTCATCAATATAAAGGACTTGTATCCATAATAAAGAGATCTTACAATTCAATAAAAAGAGTCAAGTCAAGGAGCTGAATTTACCAGTAGATAAAAATTTGCATAGACATTTTTCCAAATAATATATACAATTATCTAATAACCTAATAAAAGAATGCTTAGTGGCCTTTAGCTAAGGTGAATGCAAGAGCGAGATGCCATTGCACACTCACTATGATCACTCCAGTCAAAACGACAGGCAATAGCAAATGTAAACAAACACGGGTGTAACAGGTTCCTTCATACACTGTGTAGGGTGTGCAGTCGCTTTAGAAAGCAGTTCTGCAGATTTTTCTTTTTTTTTTTTTTATAAAATCATTAACTGTTTTTTTTTCATTTCCCCTTTCTTTTATTTTTTTATTTTTTTTTGAATTTTATTTTTTTCTTATCAGTTACATTTTACTCTGTATCCCAGCCGTGTCCCGCTCCCTCATTCCCTCCCAGTCCCTCCCTCCCTCTCTCACCTCCACCGTGCCCCTTTCCAAGTCCACTGATGGGGGGGACCTCCTCCCCATTCATCTGATCCTGTTTTATCAGGTATCTTCAGGACTGGCTGCAAAGCCCTCCTCTGTGGCCTAACAGGACTGCTCCTCCCTTCGGGGGTGGGGAGGCCAAAGAGCCAGTCATTGAGTTCCTGTTAGAAATAGTCCTTTTTCCCCTCACTTTGGGAAACCAATTGGTTACTGAGCTACCACAGGCTACATCTGAGCGGAGGTTCTAGGTTATATCCATACATGGTCCTTGGTTGAATGTCAGTCTCAGAAAAGACCCTGTGCCCAGATATATTTGGTCCTTGTGGAGCTCCTATCCTTTCCCCATCAGACTAACTCCCCTTCTTTCTTATGATTCCCTGTACTCTGCCAAAGGTTTGGTCATGAGTCTTTGCTTTGAAAACACTGCTAGTTAGAGTCTTTCAGATGCACTCAGTAGACTCCTGTCATACGTTCAATGCACATCCCATCTGTCTTTCTAAATGAGGATTGATCATCTTACCCCATGTCCGCTCAGTTGATTATCATTTTAGGTGTATAGATTTCATTATGTTTATCATATCTTATAGGTCTATATAAGTGAGTATATACCATGTTTGTCTTTCTCCTTCTGGGATATTTCACTCAGAATGATCTTTTCTAGATCCCACCATTTGCCTGCAAATTTCATGATTTCCTCCTTTTTGATTGCTGAGTAGTTTTCAAATGTTAGAAGAGTGTGCTGCATAGATGCCTCAGCGGTTAAGAGCACTGTCTGCTCTTCCAGAAGCTCTGAATTCAATTCCCAGCAACCACACAGGGCTCACAACCATCTATACCCTCTAATGCCCTTGTCTGGCATGCAGGTATTCATGCAGATAGAACACTCATATACATAAATAAATAATACCTTTAAGAAAAAAGAGTTCTTAAAAAATGTTAGAAAAGCTGCCATGTGACCTAGCTATTTCCTTCCTAAGCATCTAAAAGAAAAAAAATAAAAAAACATATTCTCAAAGACTTGTACATAAGACTTCACAGGTACATTGTAACAAAAAAGACAACAATTCAAACGCTTATCAAGTGATAATGGATAAATAGAATGTAACATGACAATACAATGCCTCTGCCATCAAACACTAAACTATTGATGCCTGATGCATGTTATAATATGGATGAATCTTAGAAGGATTATGTTGAGTGAAAGAAGACCATACATTGGATGTGATTGCTTTTGTTAAAAGTATCTACAATAGGTGAATCTATAAAAACCAAAATTAGATTAGTCATTACCAGAGGCTAGAAAGAGAACAATGAAGAATGACTACCAATAGATGTGAGTTTCTTTCTTTTAAATTTTTTATTTAATTAAATTTTCCCCCCTCATTCTCCTCTCTCCAACTCTTCCCACAACTCTCTCAATTCAAATATCTTTCATTATTTTTAATTATTGTTACACATATTCATTCACAACCAAATATAAAAATTGAGCCTACTTTGTCATTTAGCATTGCTTGTATAGGGCTGACCAGTTGGAATTGGATAACCAACTAGGGGTGCTGATCCAGGGGAATACTAATTCTCCTTCTCTTAACTGTTGTTACTTACCTGAAGCTCTTCATCTAGGGGTGGGACCCCATGAAGTTTTCCCCATGCATATTGGTATGTCGACTGGTATTGCCACTGTGCTGGTTTTGTTTAAGCAACCATATTGCTGACATGTCATGTAGGTAGCTTCCCTGTCATAGGCAAAAGATACAATCTCACAGTAAAGTTTCTGCTCTACTGGTTTTTACGATCTTTCCACTCATTTCCCAAGACGTGAGCCTTAGATGTAGAGATTGTGTTGTATCCTTTGGGGTTGTGCAAGTTGTATAGGGTTTCTTTCTTAGGTTCTTAAAAATGTTCTAAAGTTAGGTTGCAATAGTGGATGCATACTTCTAAGAAAACAATAAAACCACCAAAATGTATACCTTAGATGGGTGAATTTTGTATTACAAGAATTGCATATCTATAAATTGTTGTACAAATAAATATAATAAATGCTAAACTTTGTAACATAGATGAGTGGCCTGAAAAGGGGAAGAAATTAAAACAAGGAAGTCTTCCTGGGGAGGGATGATGTCAAATTGTGAATACTATCTTTTCCAAGTCTTATCTGTCAGTACCAGAGTATAAGTTTCATAAGACTTTGGCTGCCCAGGTATATGAATATTAAAACTTAAGTGTCATGTTTGCTTTTGAGTGGAAGTCATGCCCCCAAAACACTCAAGCACTCAAGCATACAATTCTCAAGAGATTAAGCTTCAGGCAACTCCAAACTCATGGCCAGATCCCTCCTAAAGGTCATGAGTGCAGTCCAGCTGAACCTGGTGTATACTCAATGACGTATACTTTTTCCTTTTCAGGCTCACAAGAACAAGAATTGCCGGAAGTTAAGAATCCCTAAAACAATTCTCTTCTCACAGAAAGCTGAGTGTATGCTAAAATTCACTCATTCTCCTGTTTTTTGTTTGTTGTTGGGCTTTTTTATGTAACCAAAATAATCCAGGTGTCCAGATGTCTGCTCACATACTCAAAACAGAAGCATCAAACCACACACTAGGGACCTCGAATGCTTCAAGAAAACTTGAAATCCTCCACCCTTTGCTGTCACTGTCAAGATTCCCTAGTAAGGAAAAGAAATGGCCTGTTTGCTCAGTGTATCTATCTAGAACTCATAACAACAAGTATGAAAAGTCCTCATCTCATTATAAAATATATTTCCAGAAAGTGAAAGATGTTTAGACTGTAAATTAGAATTCATATCCACTGTTAGCTAAGGTCTCGGGTTCTATGGTCTACAGGTAACCATAGAACTCTCAATTTAGTCACTCTCAAGACAATGGACAAATAATAACATGGAAACCCTAGTGAAAACACAATAGGACATTAAAGTAGAATATGGTGGTAGCCTAGGAAATAAGAGGCTTGCCAGTCATTTCTTTTTGTGTGCTATTGAGTCAAAGAGAAAGTGACAAAAGAAATTTTTTTCTTTAAAAAAAAAAAACATTCTTTACCACAGATTACACATTAGTCTATGACCTTTAAACTTCTGGCAGAAGAAATATCACATCAAAGAGAACTTACTATGAAGTCGGAAGAAATGTATCTTAGCAATAAAGACTCAATGACCTGTCCCTGAATAGCATTGGGAAATTATATTTTGCAATGCCATGGAAGATTGCTGAGTCAGAATTGAGGTTAATGTATAATGACAGACTAGCAAAGTCAAACAACAATGTGTATGAAGAAGTGATCCCCGTGTTTCCCATGACTCACTGAGCTAGACTCTAAATCCACCTCACTGTGCTCTGTGCTCCATTCATCTCCTCCTAGAGAACAGGAGAGGAAAAATTGAGGTCCTGAAGGGAACTCGCATTGTCTAGGTGTGTGACACACAGCTAATTTCATCATCTAGGAGATGAAGGCAGGAACAGAGGAAGTCCCACGTCATCCCTAGAAACTCAAGAGCAGCTCATGGCCAGCCAAAGCTAGAAATTTTGTCCCAAAACAAAGCAAAACAATGTAAATAGGTAAACTCATATATCCCACGGCAAGCTGAAACATGGGCCCACAGCCCCAGAGAATTCTGGTTTGCCCCTTTCTAGTCAATGTCTTCCTGCCATGGAACAGCCTGGGTCTGATTTTTATTACTCTGACATGTTTTTCTAGTCTGTCTATCTGGCTTTGGATAGGCATTTTCACATCAAAATAGTATCATTATGTATGATGCTGTTGTATTATCATAATCATCTATAGCTCATTTCTTCTAAAGGTTTAAACAGCCATTCATTATATTTTCGTTTATCTAGTCCTTCACTGGGGGCAATTCAGACCATTTCTAGAATTGGGCTCACCTAGATAAAGTTATTGTTAGTATTCTTATCCCAACGTTTGTGACCACATACTTTAACTTTTCTTGAACAAACCTTTAAGAATGGATTTCCTAGATCACAGGGAAAGATTTGTTTAAAATTCTCAGAATCCTCAACTTTTAAAATTGATTCAAAGGTTAAGTAGGAAGATCTTGTCTCAAACAAAATAAACAAGGTAGCCATAGTGGGCCATGCTTGTAATCTAAGCACTTTGAAGATAGAGACCAGGAGATTGCAGAGTTCAAGGCTAGCCTGAGCTACAGAGTAAAAGCCAAGACCAAAACCAACCAAGCAAACCAATTTTAAAAAAATGATTAAACTCTTTTATACTCCTACCAAGAACAAATTATTCATTTGTTTTACATTTTTATTAGCATGTAACTTTAAATTTTTTTTATTTCATTTTTTGAGTTATTTAATTGTTTATTTTTTTTAGAAGGAGACTCCTGTAGCTCAGGGTGGTGTTAAATGCATTAGGTAGCTGGGGTTAGCCTTGAACTGGTAATCCTCCAGCCTCTGCCTCCAAAGATCTGGGGTCATGGGTCTGCATGTATGTCAACACAACTGGTTTATTTGGTGTTGGTACTCAAATCAGGGCGAGTATGCCGGTGACTGAGTTGCATGCCCAGCCCTGAATCAATTCCACATACACTTTACAATCATTTTGTCAACTTCTACATTTAAAAAGTTTGCTTTAAAAGAATCTCTTGAAGTTAAGATTGAAGAGAAACTGTACACGGGTTTGGAGAAATAGGAAGCCATGGAGCATCTTAATAGTATTGAGTCTTTGTACATACTCAGTCCTTTGTTAATTTATCTCACTAATATTTTGTAGTTTTAGTGAAGCAATGTTACACAATTCTTATTAAATTTATTCCAAATATTTGGGAACGGGATATAGCAGATGTTACTTTTAGTATTGGTTTTGAAGTCTATGGATATAAAACTGTAGTTAGTTTGTACATTGACTTTAATGTTAAAATACTGACAAATTGACTGATTAGTGGCTGGGCATGGTGATGCACGCCTGTAATCCCACTGTTTCGTTAGGAGCTCAAAGACAACCTGGGCTGTGTAGTGAGACCCTGCTGCTACAAACAAAATATGATGTAAGGACTTTCCCAGGGCAGAAGCAGCTTTGCAGCGTATAGGACATCTGTGGGAATGTATGTAAATCAGGAAGTCAAACTGCCCAAGAAATAACAGGAACAGCAGGAGCACCTTGTACAAACAGGGCTTTGCATTAATGAGGAACCCTTCTGGACAAAGCTGGTAAATTTTATAAAAAACTTTAGAGTAAAAGAAGCAATTTTTGCATTTGCTGTGACGGATATGAGGAATAACAACCTGTGCATGAGACAGGAAAGCTGAGTCTCAGCCTTGCCTAGATTGGGAGGTGAAATCAGGAAGGCCTGTTTACTGATGAAAGAAGATGGAGGTCCTGAGGGCATGAGCAGTGAGGTGGCCTTGCCAAAACCAGAGAGTTGTCAGGAAAAGATAACATTGGGCTCCCCCAGTTCTCTTTCAAAGCAGGATGTAACAGGACCAATCCACTGTGTTTTCGGGTAAGCCAACTACAGGACCAGTTCCAATTTTCTTAGTGTTTATTTTTTTTCCCCTGTGGACAGCAACAAGTTTTCTCAAAAGACACAAGCTCCTTACAGGAATTAGAGAAATCCAGGCTAGTCCTGTTTGCTTACCAGAATAGTTCCTACAGTCCAACTGCCTTTGTAATTAAAGTCAAGATTCTTAGTATAAAAAGCTAACAAGCAGGGGGCGGGGATCACACCTTTAAGAGTTCTTTCCAATAGATATCCTCTGAAGATAAATAGTAGTGTTTTCCCTTAGCCCACCCTAAAGTAGAAAGGGGACCAATCACTGTGTGATCTTTATATGCAATTCCCCTTAGACTTACACTCAGGAACAGCTACTTGACATGAGAACCTCTATAATAATTACCTGATTTCTACTTAATTTTGTTTCAAGGTACCATAAAAAGAACATAGAGGCTCGTAGTAACGGGCAAGAGGAAAGGAAGGACACACATCAAGTGTTCAACACTGGCGTAATGGAGTGACTCTCTACAGTTTACATATTTGTGATGAAACTGAACCTACAGGGATAAAGTTACTTAGACAAACCACAAACTCTTTACGTAGCCACAGATGACTCTCATTTCCTTTGTCTCCTGCCTCCATCTCCTGAGTGCTGGAATGACAGGCGTGTGCTACCGTGCCTATTTTATACAGGGCTGAGGATCTAACCCAGAGCTTCCTGCATGTTAGGCAAGCACTGTACCAACCACGCTACAGCCCCAGTTATCACAAAAGCATTAAGCGGAAGCCCCAGACATCTAGGGTCACACAGATTCCCCAGTACCAATCTGACTGGTGCTCCTACTTCCAGTGAGTGAAAATAGATGTGGAGTTCTAGAGTTTAGAGTCCTGGAATCATGAAGCTAGCTTCTGAGATCCTCACAAGAGTTGAACTAAGGAAAACAGTCAAGTAGGAGAAATACTATCCTTCTGAAGATAAAAGGAAAAAAGGGGGGTCTTAATCCTCAAGGTTGGCACAAGCTTTCTACGTGACATGTAGAAAGGGCTCACAGCCCTCTCTGGACTTCAGATTCCTCATCCACAGATGATGAGCTTTGCTGAATAACCTCAAAGATTCCTCCTTACCTCCAAAATGCAAGGCTTGGTGCAGCTGCACCCTGTTTTGTGTGTTATTAAGATTTCTCAGAAGAGAGGACTTATTCACTTCACCCTGAATATAGGACAGAACAGACATCGTCTTTGATTAGTTGAGAGTTCTGGCTGCAAGAAGTCTTACTTAGGTCATGAGCAAGGAACAACTAACATTCAACTCTGGCTACCTGTCCAATTGGGAGCTGCACTTGTTATCATATCATGAGCTCTTTCAGCAGAGGAAGGTACATGGCATAGCGTCTGTGTGATTTGTGAACAGTTTTCCACTACGAGGATAATATAAATAACACCATTCAGGTAATATGGCAGTTGTGAGTGATATGATCAATCTTCTGTGTTAAACCCAGCAAGAAGCTTTAAAGAAGCCCATAGCAATGAGGACGTAAGATAAACATGTGCTCAAGTATTAACTGATCAGAGAACACTGTACCCTCAAAGGACAATGGCTCATCTCATCCATACCTCTCCTGTAACAGTGAGGTCATTCAGGCTCATGCAACAAGGCAGGTGTTCAGTGCCCTGCTCGCTCCCCACAGCATAAGACAGCGTCTTCTCCCAGACATATTGCCTGGAGCCAGCCATACACCACAGGGATGAGGCAAGAAGAGATTAACAAGGGATCTGGAAGGAGCCTCCCTTCTGCACAGCCAGCTGAAGTTGCGACCTCTGCTCTGAGGACTGGCTTAGCTGCTGCTGGATGCCGGTGTATTGGAGCAATCAGGTTCGCAGCATGTTCAGCGGTTTGAATTGAGAAATTCATATAATAAACACACAGAACAGAAAAAGCCTACCGAATATCTACTCTTATTGTTTCTGTGTGCACTTAGTTATTTCAAAATGGGGTCTCACATATCCCAGGTTGGGCTTGAACTGTCCACGTAGTTAACAATGACTTTGAACTTCTGATCCTCTTGCCTCCTTCTGCCTCTCCAGTGCTGGGCTCAGAGGTGTGCACCACCACAAGCAGCTATTCTGGTTTTCAGTTAGACAGATGCTGAAAAACAAAAAAGAAATGGTAGTGGGGGAGGAGAGCAGAAAAAGAAAATAATGTGGAAGCATAGAGAACAAAATAAAGAAATTGTAGACAAACCACAAACTCTTTACATAGCCACAGATGACTAAAGATCACCTGTGTGGTTCATAGGAAGTATGTATGGGAGAGTTTGGAGGGAGGATAGGGAAGGGAGAAACTTTGTAATTAAATCACAATCTCAAAAATAAACAGCAATAAAAAAGAAATTCTAGGTAAAGGGAAGTCATCTGGAAAGATAGAAGATACAGTACGATGGAAACCTGTCAGTAAGATGCAACATTCTGACAGCTGCTGTTCTTTCCACATGCTAGTAAGACAGGCAGGTGTGGCTCATTTACGTAAACAGAAAATGATACTAATGTCAAATGTGAACATCAGAGGATGGTTCAAAGGAAAGCAGCAAGACAACTGACTGCAGACATCATCAGTAGTGGGTGAGAGGCTGCCTGTGGCTCAAACATCTGAAAGAGAACATGAGCAACCGATTGCTGGTTCAGCACGAGTCTAAGGCACTGTGCTGGTTGGTCCGGTTCCTTCAAAACGAATCAGGTCACAGAGGGAATCTGGAAAGCTAAAGTACGTGCTCAGCCACAAAAATGCTTCCAGGACTTGGCAAATAATGAGAACTAAGGAATATGGTGGTGCCAGACTGTGTCTGGGGTCCTAGTCTACATAGCCAGACATAAAGGGGGGGATTAAAGTCCACATAACTATCAAGGTAAATGGGTCACTCCTGCAGTCCCTCTGGCCTCACAGCCACGAAGAACATCTCTGGAGAGATAAAGGTTGGAAAGCCAGACCGCAAGCGAGCAACTGCAGCAGAGGGAGGACATAACAAATCACTGCAGGGCTAAGTGACGGAAGAAAGACCTCTGGCCAGACTCTCCGAAAAATTCTTTTGAAATCACTGTTACTCCCACTATGTTGCCCCAACTGTTGCCAAACTTTCTGTGTAGATAAGGTTGTTTTTCTCCTTCTACCATGTGGGTTCCTAGGGTCTCTCCAGGGAGGACATGAAAGAATGGAGTTTTGAGAATGCCACCAACTCTTAAGGAGCAGGGAGATAGGGAACAACTAAGGGAAAGCAGAGAACAATTGATGTATATAAGAATACCAAGAGAAATAAAAATGCCAATCACGTAAATTATGATACTGTTTCTAGATCTCTATGGACCCTGGTGGCTACCACAGGGATTCTATGGCTGTCCTCACCCGGTTAGCCCTTTGAAATTTGGATGCCCCTGCCCCAAGGACAACTTGTCTTGTAGTCCCTGGTCCATTTAAACGTGCTGCTTCCTCAGCAATTGTCTGGCGCCCCCAACTAAACTAGACAACAAGAGTGTGGGTGACTAATTTCATCCCATCAAGGTCAGGGTGAGCCAAGAAGTGCAGACACCATTACCAGTATGCAATGCTCACACTGAGAAAGAGGACATCCCCTAAGTATGTTGACAAAAGGCTATCATTATGTGACAGAACCTTGTCAGTAGAAAGGTAGGCATAAAATCCAAGAATAATGAAAAATTAAAGAAATGCAGAAAACAGGGAAATGTTGCCAATCAAATAAGTGTAGCTGAGAAAAGAAAAGGGCTAGAGCAGGACACAGGATCGGGGGGATTTTTTTTTCTTCCTGTTTTTGTGATTTACTTGATAATTGAAGCATTTGAATATGGGACAACTAAATGGAATAAAGTAAAAAAGGAGAGAAACATATTGGAAGTGAGGGTAAGGTAATGGAAAGATGCTTTAAAATGGAGCAAAGAGTGGTGCTTCATGCCACTACTTGGAAGCCTGAAGCAAGACCGTGGTCATGAGTTTGAGGCCAGCCTAGGCTACAGGATGGGACACTATCACAAATCTCTTTCTCTCTCTCTCTCTCTCTCTGAGAGCGAATGAATATATTGGTAGAATTTCAAAATGTCTAGCCAATCTTTTTTTTTCCAAAGGAAGCAAGCCAAGTTATAGTATTAGAACACTGTAAGTTACTTTCTTAAAAATCAAGTGACTTAATATCTTACCTAATAGATTTCCTAAATTTCTTTTAAATTATTTTTGTACTGTCAGCTTATTTATATTGTGAATCAGTCACTTAATAATACAATTTTGACCTTTTTTATTAGCAGAGTTCCACAAATTTCCTGTTTTAAAGAATTTAGTTTATAATCCTAAATTTCTATGCACTTTTCATAAATTCCTTATGTGTAAAAGCTTTCTTTGAAATAGGTTGTAATTCAAATCTCTCTGATTAATCACCTGGAAGAAGAAAAGGGGGCTAATTTATGTTTGTATGTATTTGTTATCAGTCCTAAAGATGAAACAATGTACTCATTGTTAAATAACCTTAGATTATCTTGGGAAAGCACTTTAAAATTAGGGGGCCCATTATTTCCAAGAATTGAAAGGCCAAGATGAGAAGTTAGTACTTAGTTATTCACATAGTTAGAAACAGTCGTGAGTCAAGAATCGCAAAGCATCTTCATGCTTTTTAAGAGTCATTTGATTTTGGAAGCTGTAATGGTATTTACATCTGTATGACAGATTCTGAAGCTTAAGGACATTTTAATTTTTTTTTTTTCTGAAAAAAAAACCAAAGAAACAAAGAAGCTAGCTTGTAACCACCTAACCATTTAGCCAGATTTCATCTTGTGCTATTGCCAAAGCCAGTTGTGCCCGGAGCTCACACCTTGTTTCAGGAAGGCAATGAGCTTACTTGCTGCACATAGACAAGTGGATTGACTAAGAAGGGAGTTAGTTGTTTGCCACCTAAAAAGTATTTGTTTGCTGAGTATGGTGGCAAAGCCCAGTAACCTCAGCACCCAGGAGGCAGAGCCCAGACTGGTCTACATAACAAGTTCTAGAACAACCAGAGCTACATTATAAAGCCTTGTCTCAAAACAAATAAAAATAAAAATAAAGAGTATTTGTTTTATTGGGTCAATAGACTGTATCAACTCAATTAAGCTCAGAAGTTAGTAACACTGCTTTAAAAGTTAAGTATGTTGAAAGTTAACTTTATTTCAGTGTTGGCTATTCTTGTTGTCCAAGATAGGATCTTACTATATATCTCAAACTGGCCTCAGAATTCTCTAGCTCAGAATCTTCCTCCTCTGCATCGTAAATGAAGGGACTACACAAGTACGCCGCCTCATTCAGGGAGTAAGGGAGGCTTGTGCTCTCTGCACATGATGGTCTGTGTTCCCTGCATGTTTTACCTTTCTGTAGGCTGGCTCCTGAAGGGGAAAGTGCCTATCATCACATTGTGTGTGTGTGTGGGGGGGGGTGATTTTCAATTAAGAGCCATCTGCTCCATTCATCAGCTATCACAAGGTGCGGTGTGTTGTGGGAGAGTCACAGCCTGCTTACATCTAGATTCTCTCATCTGCAGTGGGTCAGGTAAGCGATAGGGCCACTCACCTAATTGCCTACACACACACACACACACACACACACACACACGAGTACAGCTTGTGACAGTGTGTCATGCATGTACTGTGTTGATGATCCATATTCTATAAATTTAAAAATAAAAACCAGTTCTTAGAAGGCACTGTTCTAAAGTAACTGAAGGGCATGGTATGGAATGAAAATTGGTTAGTGAGGAGAAATGGAGGTAGGCTGGGAAAGGTTATAAAGTCTTATTAATCCCCCAGGATAGGGGTGTCTATTTGTTGAATTTATACTGAGAACACACATGACATGAAGAAAATTGCTTGTTTTCAAGAATGTCTACAGGAAGAGACATTCACGGGAGTTCAGCCACCAGCAAGGGACACTAGTTAATGTATTAAATGGGTCAAGAGGGTGGTACCTACTGGCCTGGGCAAAGAGACAGCAGAGAATGGGAACCAGTTCTTAAGGTTCAAGAAAGAAAGACCACCAAACTGGTTGCATTTCTTCCTCTGTGGACTAGCTAGAATGCACCCCCAGGGGGAGGAGATCAGAGAGCCTGTCACTGAGTTTATGCCAGAGCAAGTCCCTGCTCCTTTTACTAGGAAACCAACTTGAAGACTGAGTCTATGTGCTACATCTGAGCCAGGGTTTTAGGTTCTCTCCATGCATTATCCTTGGTTGGGGTATCAGTCTCTGCAGGGGCTCCAAGGTTCACTTTGTTTGTTTGTTTGTTTGTCTGTCTGTTTATTTGTTTGTTTGCCTCTGTTGCTCTCCTTTTGGAGCTCCTGTCCCCTCCAGGTCTTTCTATCTCCCCCTTCTTTCATGAGATTACCTGCACTCTGCCCAAAGTCTGGCTATGAGTCTCAGCCTCTGCTTCAATATCTTGATCAGTAGAGTCTGTCAGAGGCCCTCTGTAGTAGGCTCCTGTCCTGTTGTCTTTCTTATCCTCTTTCCAATATCTATCGCATTTATCCTTTTGAATGAGAATTGAGCATCTGCCCTAGGGTCTCCGTTGTTATTTATCTTCTTTAGGACTATAGATTTTAGTATGTTTAACCTATATTATATGGCTAATATCCACTTCTGAGTGAGTATATACCATGTGTGTCTTTCTGCTTCTGGGTTACCTCACTCAAGATGATCTTTTCTAGTTCCCACAGTTTGCCTGAAAATTTCATGGTTTCCTTGTTTTTAATTGCTGAGTAGTATTCCATTCTGTAGATGTACCACAATTTCTGTATTCATTCCTCAGTGAGGGACATCAAGGTTGTTTCCAGATTCTGGCTATTACAAATAGATCTGCTATGAAAATGGTTGAGTAAATATCCTTCTTGTGTATTTGAGCATATTTTGGATATATTCCTAGGAGTGCTATGGCTGGATCTTGAGGTAGCACTATTCCCAATTTTCTGAGAAAGTGCCAGATTGATTTCCAAAGTGGTTGTACAAGTTTATGTTCCCACCAGAAATGGAGGAGGGTTCCCATTTCTCCAGATCCTCTCCAGCATGGATTGTCAGTTGAGTTTTTGATCTTAGCCATTCTGCTGGGTGTAAGGTAAAATTTCAGGGCTGTTTTGATTTGCATTTCCCTGATGACTAAGGACGTTGAACACTGCTAGTGTAACAAGAGTGAGCTGTGGTACCAACCACGCCTGATTTCAATTTATTTTAATCAATATTACAAAAGTCCTATGAGATTGATGCTGTACCAAACCCATTTCAGAAACAGAAAAAAGTTCCAAAGCAAATTGTAACTAAGAGGCAAGAAAGAGCGTGGATGTCAATCCTTGATAACCTGTTCTCTTCATTACTCCTAGACATCCCTTTGGATCCCTGAGTCTACACTATCAAATTCAAACTGTGAATGAAAAGTATTTAAAGAAAAAAATGTGACTTTTGATTAAAAATTGTTTTTGCTAAATATATAAATTCCTTTTTGTCAATATTTCCTAAATAATATAGTATAACATCAATTAGCATAACATTTGCATTCTAATAGGTTTTATAAGTAATCTGGAGATGATTTATTGTATGTAGATTATATGCAAATGTCATACTACTTCATAACAGAAACTTGAGCATTCCAGGATTTGTCAAATTCCTGGCAAAACCCATTTTTGTTTTTACAGATCCTGGGAGGATAACTGTCCTATTCTCTGAAACCAGCCATTGGAATTGAGAACGCAGAAAATGTGCGAAGCTGACATTGCTATTGACTGAATTATGCATCCCACAATGTCATATGTGGAAGTCCTTTCTCTAAGGTTATTCTACATTAAGGTAGAAATGCCATAAAAAGAATTACAGTTAAGTGAAGTATTGGAGACTGGACCCTAATATATTAGAATTATATTAGGATGTATAAATATTGGGCGCTTGTTAAAATAATAAAAAAATGGGCATAGGAAGAAAATGGGCAATATTTAATGCCACTGAATGTCAGAAGAAACACTTATCCATTGACTTAATTGCAAGAAGGTAGTGTATCCACTAAGGGTGAAATACATAGAGACAAGTGTAAGCAATGAAGGCTCGCTCAGATGTGGAGGCATGATAACTGGTAGATCACTGCAAAGGCTAGCCTTAATGGACAGGTACATGAGAATGGATGTAGAGGAGGCCAGGGATTGGAGAGGTTTTGTTCATTATTCTTAATTCAAAAGAGAATTAAGCAAGCTCAATGCTAAAGGGAAGAACAACCATAGAGTGTGACTTTGAGGATCCTAAGGCAATGTGGTATTACCAGCAAGGAAACTTCTTTCAAATTAAAAAAAAAAAAAAACCTCTTTATTATTTTATGTGTATGTGGATGAAGGTATGTGCACAACTCATGCATAAGGAGGTCAGAGGGCAACTGTGGTGTTGATTTTCTTATTCTACCTTTACGTGCGTTCTACTTATCAAAATCAGGTCATCAGGCTTCTGAAGCAAATGCTTTTACCTGCTGAGCCATCTTGACTGTCCCCAAGGCAAAGTTCTTGAGAAGATGGGTGGAGAGTAATGAAGAAAGCTTGGACAGAGAGATTAAGAAGAGAAAGGACAATTTATTTATTTATTTATTTATTATTTTAATTTTATTTTTTTAAATTTATTCACTTTACATCCTGAACATAGCCCCCTCCCTCGTCGCATCCTGGTCTCACCCTTCTTCCCTCTCACCCCCCTATTCCTCTCCCTAATCCTCAGAAAGAGGGAACCCTCCTCCCTTACCAACTGACCCCAGTACAATTTATTTAAAAAGAAGAAAGAAAGAAAGAAAGTAAGGGAGGGAGGAGAGAGAGAAAGGATTGAGAGAGAGGGAGAAGGAAGCATGGATGCAAACAAGTCTTTATCTTTAGAGACAGACTGAAGACTCTTGGCTAGGCAAGTGTCACCAGAGAGCAGAAAGATTTGTCCAGACTTCCTGCAAAGATGCTTGATGGTGATAAGCTTCAAAGTACAGCCATTTGAAGTTAGAAAGGAGATATTTTCACAAAGGAAATAAGAAATTGAAAGAGTATATGAACAGGCCAAGCTCTTCTAACAAGTAGTGGAAATATGATCTGAAGTTCTCACATCCTCAACCTCTTCTAGTTTCAACATGCAGAAAGAAATCTGTTTTGTTTTGTTTTGTTTTTCCATACACACGAGGAAGTAGCCACAAAAGAAAAGTTCAAAACCAGGACACCTACACACAAACACACACACACACACACACACACCTTGTGTTTGTGGTAAAACTCAAAGTTACAAGACAGCAGATTTTTGAAGCTGCTACTGCTGCTGCTGCTGCTGCTGCTGCTGCTGCTGCTGCTGCTGCTGCTGTGTGTGTGTGTGTGTGTGTATGTGTGTGTGTGTGTGTGTGTGTGTGTGATATCATTTAAAGATTCCAATCCAAGTAGATGATAAATGTTATTTTCCTTGGATATCTTATCTTTCTTGGATAATATATGGAGGAGAAACTAATTTTATTAAGTTTATCAAATCAAAGTTGTGAACACAACCTGACAAATTATTCCCCTACAACTTCTTATTACGTTGCTTTACATTGTGTGGAGGTCAGAGAACAATTTACGTGAGTCAGTTCTTTCCTTTTCTTTCCTTTTACCACTCAGTCAGGGCTTAGGAGTGGCAGCAAGTACCCACTGAGCCATCTCACTGGCTCTCTTCCACTACTGTGAAGATGTGGAAAAGTTCATTGTGACTGCTCTTTTCTGTTTCTAAAGCCACCTAGTTCTACACTCATATTTCCTTGATCTCAGTCCATGGTAAATAGGTATTATTTCTGCCTCAGAACTGTAAAGATTTCCTGCACTACACTTGAATGATATTATCCCTAGAATTTTCCAAGGGTCATTGTTCTTTCATATCTTTGAAGTTTAAGTCTTATGAGCTTCTTGTCATGACAAATTCCACTAAACATATTTTAAAAAATTATTATGACATTTCCACATTCATATAATGTGCTTTGATTATACTCACCCCTTTATTGCTCTTTCTTATCCTCCTTCCCTCTGTCCTTTCCTGTTCTTCTTCTTCATCCTGAATAGTCCCGTTTTACTCCTTTACTTTTGTTTGATTTCCCTCCATCAATGAATTCCACATGTGGAAAAACACATTTGTCTTTGATATATGTATGTATGCATGTATGTATCATTGATGGGCAATCCAGCTGGATTTCATAGCTGTGCCATTATTGCCATACTAAGCATCACTGTGCAGGTGTTCCTATAATAGGACAATTAATAAATCTATCATGTGAAAATTGTACTTTTCACACTATTTGAGGAATGAAAACCCATAGAACATTCTTAAAAAATAGATTATATTTTAAGGTATAAATAAAATCTTAATAAGTATTAATGAAAAGCTGAGATTATATTTTATCAGATCATAATAGAATAAAATTAGATGTCAACAGCTAGAGAGCTACAGAAAACAATAATGTAGACAGAATTGAAAAATATGCTTTGATCATTCAAAAGATTAATAGGCATAATTTTTAAAATCTTCATAATCAACCCAGTATGGTGGTTAACATCTATAATTCTAGCACAGAAGGGGCTAGTGTTGGGAAATTGCTGTCATTACAAAGCCATCATGGGTTGTGTCTTAGTTTGCTTTTTGGTTGTGATAAAACACCATGACCAAAAGCAACTTCAGGAAGAATTTATTTTGGCTTATGGTTCCAGAGGGCTAAGCATCCATTATGACAGGGCTGAGGCACAGCAGCAAGCAGCAGGCATGGCAGATGGATGAGAAAGCTGAGAGCTTGTGTCCTCAAATGCAAGCATAACGCACAGAGAGGAAGGGGGCAGGAAGTAAGACAAGGTTATATACTCTCAAAGCTCACCCTTAGTCACACTTTCTCCAGCAAGGCCATACCTCCTAAACCTCCCCAAACAGTGACACCAAGTGGTGACGAAGTGGTTAAAGACTTGAGCCAATGGGTGAAATTTCTTGCTCGGGCAGCCACATTCTATCCCCTTTCCTTCAAAGTCTTATGATCACATCAAAATTCATAATGAATTTAGTTCAACTTCAAAACCCTCCATAGTCTTTCACGGACTCAGCACAGTTCAGAAGTCCAAAATCTTTTCTGAGACTCAATAGAATCTGTTGATCGTAGCCCCCTGTAAAACTGAAAAGCAAACTGCATATATAATTAAGCAATTCCAGCACTTAAGGGGCTGATGCTGGGAAATTGTTGTCATTAGAAGGCCAACATAGTTTGCTTTTCGGTTGGTGCAATAAAACACCATGACCAAAATCAACTTAGGGAAGAATGTGTCAATATATAGTGGCATAGAATAGACTTTTGCCATCGCTAATGACAGAAATGGAGGCACATGAGGAAACACTCATCAAAAGCAAGACTGGAACTGCCAGGAGAAAGACCAAATCCATTAGCTCCATGCTCTATACCAAAGGACTTAGATGGCTTTACCTCTCTAGCTTTTATCACCTGCAATATAATTCTCTCTTAGGCTGCTTCAATTCTCTAAATGCAGCTCTCTCTGGCTGACATCCCACAACTCTGTCATCCCCAGCTTCTTGAGGTCTACACTGAAACCTAGGTTTCACTTTCATAGCTTCACACAGACCTCTCACAGTCTTGCAGGGACAGCTCTGCTACATACTGCCTGGTTTTCATGACTATCTAAAATGAGAGGAAAAATATATGTCCCCTTTCACTCTTGAATCTTTCATTTATCTAAAGCCAGATCATATGAATAACACTGCCATGATCAACAATCAATTTGTGAGAGGCCCTGCCTTCTATGTGTCAAATTTTCAGAAATAATTTTATTCAAGTTGTTCTGAGATATAAAATTCTTTGTATCTCATCCTAATTGCACTAACTACAGCCTCTCTTCCAGTGCATGCCTTGGCTGTATAGTGTTAAGCTTCCCAGTGTTCTTTTCTTCTCTCTCTCTGAACTGTACATATTGTATTTTTCTGCCTCATTTGTTCTCTTTCATTGTAGAACTTCATAAGCATTATCAACAACAACTATAGATCCAACATTATTTTGTCTTGAAGTTTCCTTTCTTTAAAATAAAAAAAAATGGCCCATTACTTTTCAATTTTACCTCAGGCAATTTCTTAAGACAAGGATAGAAAGAAGCCAGTCAGATGGTTTGCCAAAATATGGCTTCTAGCTCACTTGCTGATAAAGTCTTTCCTTTCCTCTAAACCCTCTTCATCCAGACCTCCACAGTCCTCTTTGCTGGTAGTGTTCCTGCCTGCTAGGATCCTCCTAACACAACCCTTCAAGCTCTGATTATACCATTCAACCACTCTTCTAGTCCAAAGTTCCAAAGCCTTCCACATTCTTCTAAAACACAGCATGGTCAGGTTCTTCATAGTAATGCCTACTCTCTGCTGGTAGCAGTTTCTGTTTTAGTTTGCTTTTCTATTGCAGTGATGAAACACAGGACCAAAGGCAACCCAAGGAAGAGAGAGTTTATTTTGACTTCGAGCTTCAGAGGCTCAAATATCCATCATTCAGAGGCAGAGCCATGGTAGCAAACAAGGAGCATAGGAGCACGGATCGGAAGCTAGAGATCATATCCCTAACCACAAACATGAAGAAAAGAGGGAAGGAGGAAGAGAGAAACAGAGAGACAGAGACAGAGAGAAAGAGAAAGAGAAGAACAACAACCAACCTGAAGTAGAGTGAGGCAATATACTCTACAAGCCCATCCCCAACAAGACCTTATCTCCTAATGTGTCACCTAATGGAGTGAAAGTGTTCAAACACCTGAGTCTATGTGGGGCATTTCTGATTCAATCCACTATAGGAACCATGTCTCAAATAAGTAATTCCATAGAATCTATTGTACATGGAAGCACAACCTACGAGAACCTCTGACGTACAATGAAAGATCTATTAAGGAAGCACATAATTATAAATGCCTATATTAAAATTAGGAAGCCAGAGGCTGGAGAGATGACTCAACAGTTGCAAGCACACACTGCTTTTTAGAGGACCTGAATTTCTTGCTTAGCACCCACATTGAGTGGTTCAAAGCTACTTGTAACTCCAGCTCCAGAGTATCCAGTGCCCTCTTCTGGTCCCCAAGAGAACTCATGTGCACAATGCTACACACAAACACATATATATACATGACCACAAATTTTTTTTTTAATTAAAGAAGCCATGCAAGGTGTTACACACCTGTAATGCTAGAATTTAAGGGACAGGAGGTATTCATTTTGTATCCCCCCTGTAGCTCCTTCGCTCCTTCCCTCCCAACCCTTCCCTTCCTCCCCCTTCTCTACCCATGCCCTCCCCAAATCCATGGATAGGGGAGGTCTTCTTTTCCTTCCTTCTGATTCTAGTCCATTAGGTCTCACCAGGAGTAGCTGCATTGTCTTCCTCTCTGTCCTGGTAAGGCTGTTCCACCCTCAGGGTGAGGTGATCGAAGCCAATCAGTTCATATCAGAGACAGTCCCTATTCCCATTATGGAACCCACCTGGACACTGAACTGTGATGGGCTGTATCTGTGCAGGGGTGCTAGGTTGTCTCAATGCATGGTACTTGGTTGGAGTATGAGTCTCAGGAAAGACCCCTGTGCTCAGATTTTTTGGTTCTGTTGCTCTCCTTGTAGATCTCCTGTCCTCTCCAGATCTTACTATATCCTACTTCTTTCATAAGATTCCTTGCACTCTGCCCAATAGTTGGCCATAAGTCTCAGCATCTGCCTTGATAGTCTTCAGGGAAGAGCCTTTCAGAGACCCTCTGTGGCAGGCTCCTGTCCTACTCCCTGTTTTCTGCTTCTTCTGATGTCCATCCTCTTTGCCTTTCTGGATGAGGATTGAGCATTTTAGCCAGAGTCCTCCCTCTTGATTAGTTTCTTTAGGTGTATAGATTTTAGTAAATTTATTCTATATTATATGTCTATATGAGTGAGTATATGCTGTGTGTGTCTTTCTGCTTCTGGGATAGCTCACTCAGGATGATCTTCTCCAGTTCCCACCATTTACTTACAAATTTCATGATTTCTGTAAATTCTTTTGGTTTGGGTGTAAGGTTCTGTAGATGTCTGATAGGTCCATTTGATTCATGATCTCTGTTAGAGACACTGTTTCTTTGTTTAATTTCTGTTTTGTGAACCTGTCCTTTGTTGAGAGTTGGGTGTTGAAGTTTCCCACTATTAATGCGTGGGGATCTATGTGAAGTTTAAGTTTTACTAATGTTTCTTTTACAAATGTGGGTGCCCTTGTATTTGTAGCATAGGTGTTTAGGATTGTGATGTCTTCCTGGTGGAATTTTCCCTTGATGAGTATGAAGTGTCCTTCCCCATCTCTTTTGATTAATTTTGGTTGAAAGACTATTTTATCAAATATTATAATGACTACTCCTGCTTGCTTCTTGGGTCCATTTGCTTGGAAAACCATCTTCCAGCCTTTTAGCCTCAGGTAATGTCTATCTTTGTGACTTAGGTGTGTTTCTTGTATGCAACAGATTGCTGGGTCTTATTTATTCATCCACTCTGTTAGTCTGTGTCTTTTTATTGGAGAATTGAGTCCACTGATGTTGACAGAGATTAATGACCAGTGGCTGTTAGATCCTTTGATTTTGATGTTGGCTGTGGTCATCAGGTTGTGTGCTTGGTTGCTTTTTGTTTTACTGAAGTGAGGTTAATTATTTCCTATGTTTTCTTGAAAGTAGTTAGTTTTCTTGAGTTGTATTTTTCCTTCTAGTGTCTTCTGTAATGCTGGATTTGTGTGTAGGTATTGTTGAAATTTGTTTTTGTCGTTGAATATCTTGTTTTCTCCTTCTATGAGGACTGAGAGTTTTGCTGGGTATGGTAGCCTGGGCTGACATCTATGTTCTCTTAGGGTCTGCATGATATCCCCCCAGGTCCTTCTGGCTTTCATAGTCTCTGTTGAGAAATCAGGTGTGATTCTGATCAGTTTGCCATTATATATTACTTGGCCTTTTTCCATTGTAGCTTTTAGTATTTTTTGTTTTGATTATTATGTGGCAGGAGGATTTTCTTTTCTGGTCTAATTTATTGGGTGTTCTGTAGGCCTCTTGTATTCTTCTAGTTCTCTCCTTTAAGTTGGGGAAATTTTCTTCAATGATTTTGTTGAAAATGTTTTCTGGGCCTTGGAGGATGGAATCTTCTTTTTCCTCTATTCCTATTATTCTTAGGTTTTGTCTTTTCATGTTGTCTTGGATTTCTTGGACTGTCTGTGTCAGGAATTTTTTAGATTTAACATTTTCTTTGACAGATACATCTATTTCTTCCATTGTATCTTCCACACCTGATATTCTTTCTTCCATCTCTTGTAGTCTGTTGGTTATGCTTACCTCTGTAGTTCCTGTTTTCTTCCCTAAGTTCTTTCTCTCCTCAATTTCCTCCATTTGGGTTTTCTTTAATTTTTCAAATTCTATCTTCAGATCTTGTGCCATTTTGTTGATTTCCTTCACCTGTCTGACTATATTTTTCTGTTTTTCCTTCAATTCCTTCAACTGTTTGTTTAGACAATCCTTCGTTTCTTTTATTTCTTTCAGTGATTTAAGTATGTCCTCTCTAAAGGCCACAAACTGTTTGGCTACAACTTCTTTTATTTCTTTACGGATGGCTATAATCTGTTTGTCTTTATCTTCCTCTATTTCTTTATGCATTTTATTTGTGTCCTCTATTATCCTCTTCATAAGCATAGATGTTAGGTCATCTTCTTGAATTTTAATTATTCTGGGGTGTCCAGGGCTGCTTGCACCTGGGTAACTGGGTTCTGAAGATACCATATTGCTCTGCCTTATGCTGAGCTTTAATACTGGCCTCTACCCATTGGGCTATCTTTGGTGTTGGGTGCTAGTTTCTGGTGGTTCCTGGAATCCTGTGGTGAATAGAATCCCCTTGGCAGGAAGATGGTTTTTCCTGAAGGAGGCCTCCTCAGCTTTTTGGGTATAGTCACTGGAAGGCTGGTGTTTTTCAGGAATTGCCACAGCTCACCTCAGGCCTGAGTGGTACCTGCGGTCTTTGTTAGTCAGGGGGGCTCTCCTCTCACCTGGAGAAGTCCTGGAGACAGCTGCCCTGCTTCTGGGTTTTTGCTATAAATTTAGTGAGCTGCTGCTGTAAGCTGGGTGCCCCGTGGTTTGGTCAGTTTAATTAGGGATAACTGGATGCCCCTTGGAGCAGTATCTGGGGGTTGATCTCGAGGATCCCAGGCTTCTGTAGGTCTGAGGTTGGGGTTCTGTGCCCCAGTACCCAAGTGGTAGTCAGTGGCAGGTGAGCTCCGCTCTCATGCATGTAACTGGAGGCTAGAGTCAGGAGCCTGGGAATAGCCAGAAATTTTTCCAGTGCTAGGTGTCCTGAGGTAGGGGCGGATGTTTCCCCCACTGTGGGGTTTTCTCCCAACAGGAAGACCCAGTCTGTGGTATTTGGAGTGGCGCACAGAGCATGCAGGCGCTGGCGGGTGGTGGCTCCAAGCTAGTGACTAGGCAGGAACCTGAGACCTTTTCCCAAGAACTTTCCGTGTGTGTTGGGGGGCGGGGTGTCGGCTGAGTGCAATAAGATGTCTCCTTCCCTGTGGGGTTTTCTCCCAACAGGGACTCCAGTCTCTGATGCCCTGGGACGCAAAGTTCTGTCTGTGAAGGATAGTTGGGTGCACAGCAGGTCTCTGGGCTGGCGCCTGCTGGTCTACAGGATCTTTGCCAAGGATAGACTGGGTGACCTGAGGTCAGTTCGTCCCTGTGGGTTTTCCTCGTGACGGGGAAAACCCACTTCAGCCTGGGAATGTGATCAGGACAGGCAGGCTTATGGCTCTGGTCTGGCGACCAAGTGCCTGCGTGACCCGGGATCTCTTCAAGGTTCTAGCTGGGTGACCTGAGAGCAAATCCGACTGATTCCCACACCATGGAGTTTCCTCCCACCTGGGAAACATGATCGCTGTTATTTTAGGGCCCAGAGTTCAGTCTCTTGGTTGCTGTATCAACATTGCTGTCCTGCTCCTCAGATGCAGTATCCTCCTGGCGCTGCCATCTTGGATGCCGTCAATAGCAAGAATTTAAATAAGCAACCTAATGGCACACCTTGATGTCTTAAAAAAGAGCAAATTATGAGAAGCCTTAACCCCTTGTTGGAACATCCTGCGTCAGTTCTAGAACTAGCAGTGGTGGTGTCCGAGGTCTGAGTAGGTTCAGGAGACCATTGCCCCCAGGGGCGAGACGTGCTCCATGCCAATTGACTAACTCCATGTTTTCCTCCAATTTTGAAAGTCATTTAAGGTTCTTAAATTATTTTTTTCCCTTTTTTCTTAAATTTTTCATCAATTACACTTTATTCATTCTGCATCCCCCCATAAGCCCCTCCCTCCTCCCATCCCAATCCCACCCTCCCTCCTCCCTCTGCATGCATGCCACTCCCCAAGTCCACTAATAGGGGAGGTTCTCCTCTCCTTTCTGATCTTAGTCTGTCAGTTCACATCAAAAGTGGCTGTATTGTCCTCTACTGTGGCCTGGTAAGGCTGCTCCCCCCCCAGAGGGAGGTGATCAAAGAGCAGGCCAATCAGATTATGTCAGAGGCAGTCCCTCTTCACATTACTATGTAACCCAATTGGACTCTGAACTGCCCTGGGCTACATCTGTGCAGGGGTTCTAGGTTATCTCCAAGAATAGACCTTGGCAAATCGCTCAACCTGGCTGTCAATGAAAGTATGCTGGACTTTGTGTCACTAGCATACAACATGAGAATTTTTCCTGCGCTGCAAATCTGTCTAAACAATTGTCGAGCTATATTTTAGGTAATTGGACTGGAGAATTCGATACTACGATGGAGCAGCTGAGAGTGGCCATTGTCACAGTAAATTCTACCGGAGTGGACGCAGGACTAGCCACAGGATTATCAACATGGATTGCTGCAGCCATGAATCATCTGAAGGAATGGGCGGGCATGGGAGTGTTAGCAGGCCTTCTGGTGTTGGTCTCCTTGGTTTGCCTGTGGTATATATGCAAGATTAGAGTCTCACAACAGTGTGATGCAGCCATGATCATTCAGGCCTTTACAGCCATTGAAGCAGGACATTCTCCCCAAGCATGGTTGGATACCATAAAAAGCTAAAATGATACGCTCAGGATGCGAGGCTAAGCACTGCACTCAGGGTCAGCCGCTTTGGACCCAGAGAAGAGCATGTCTGATTGCATGCGGGTTGATGCCCCAGGTCCCGCCTCTGAGAAAAAGGTATCAGACGGGTCTGATGCTCTTTGGGTGGATGACACCTAAATGAACATCTGTACAAAGTCCCAATTTATTTCTAATATCAGAGATCAGACCTCTACTCTTGCCTGATGCGTCTAAAACAAAAAGGGGGAACTGTAGAGAGCTGCGGAATGCTATGCCTTAAAGATGGAGCTGGTTTCCGCCATCCACCTTCCCGATGGTGAGTGCTCTCTGTCACGAACAACTCCACATTTGGCTAAGGCCGAGGATCTGGCTTGCTTCCATGTATGTGGACCTATCTGCATTGCCCCCGTGGCACGCCTGGGTTGGCTACCCAGAGGCTATTTAAGCTGTGGGCTGGCTTTCCCCGGGGTCCGAGGATTGTTCAATGTTCCTGAATAAACTGCATTGAAAAAAAAAAAAAAGAGCAAATTATAAAATTAGTAGAAGCAACACGAAGCAACATGCAATAGATTCAACATTATTTTGTCTTGAAATTTCCTTTATTTAAAACATTAGTCCACTGCTTTTTTAATTTCAGCTCTGGCAACTTTTTGGGACAAGGGAAGAAGGCAGTCAGATTCTTTGCCAAAACATCACAGGAATGATCTCTAATCTGATTGCTCTTAGAGGCCTTCTCTCCATCTGAAGCCTCTGAGGCACGCCTGCACACTCTTCTTTGCTGTTGAAGCTACTGTCTTCCAGGGTCCTACTAGAATAACTCGTAAAGCTCTGCAACAAGAACAAAAGCAACCTCAGCTCAAAGTAATGAACTGAAATTAAAGAAAAATACAAAGAAAAAAAATAAAGAGTTGATTCTTAAATACATTTTCATATGTTGTTTGAGACCTTCAAACACGAATACATTGTATTTTCATCAAATTCACCACTGCTTTCCTCCCCCTAACTTCTCCCACTCTCACCATTCTGCCACCTCAACCTACTAACTTTAGGCATTGTTTCCTTCCAACCCAATGAGTCTACTTGACGATACCAGTGTATGCATGGCTATAGGTCCAGTCACTGGAGCATGGGCAACCTAACCAGAACCTGTAAACTAAAAAAAGAAAACGGATGTTTCCTTCCCAGCGCCGTCAACTGCCAACAACTTCTCAGGTAGGAGTGGGATTTTGTGAGTCCCTCTCCCATCTATGCTGAAATTTTTGTCATTGATACTTTTAATTAATTAATTAATTCACTTTACATCCCAGTCTTCATGCAGAAATTTTGACTGGTTTGAATTTTTGCAGGTCTTGTGCATCCAATTATACCATCAGTGAGCTCTTGTGTGTAGCAGCCCTATCAGGTACTAATGGCAGCAGTCATCTTTAATAGCTAGGTTATTTTTGGAACCTTTTCTCTTATGAGTCCTGATAGGTGTCCCATTTAAGAACTTAGCACTTGTTAGCCTACTAATTTCTGTACTTGGACTAGCTGTGAGTCTCTGTACTAATCATCATCTACTGCATAAAGAAGATTCTCTGAAGAAGATTGAAAGATGCACTAATTTTTAGGTATAAAGGTAAATTATTCATTAAAAATTAATTTTTTATTAATTACAATTTATTCACTTTGAATCCCAGCTGTGGCCCCATCCCTCAACCCCTCCCAATCCCACCCTCCCTCTCTCATCTCCTCCATTGCCCTTCTCCAAGTCCACTAATAGGGGAGGTCCTCTACCCTTCCCTCTGACTCTAGCCTATCAGGTCTCATCAGGACTGGCTGCATTGTCTTCCTCTGTGGCCTGGTAAGGTTGCTTCCCATCAGGGGGAGGTGATCAAAGTGCCAGCCACTGAGTTCATGTCAGAGACAGTCCCTGTTCCCGTTACTAGGGAATCACTTGGACACTGAGCTGCCACGAGCTACATCTGTGCAGGGGTTCTATGTTATCTCCATGCATGGTTCTTGGTTGGAGTATCAGTCTCAGAAAAGACCCCTGGGCCCAGATTTTTCAGTTCTGTTGGCCTCCTTGTGTAGCTCCTGCCCCCTCCAGGTCTTTATACCTCCCCCTTTCAAGGAGAGTTTGATAGTATGTCTTTTTAAAAGAATAATAGTAATAAATTGCCCCCTAAGGCCTATGATGTACCTAGTTCTTTGCCCAGCTAATACTGCCAAGAGTAAGTTCTGTCTTGTGGAACAGGCCTTAAATCCAACTAGAAATCAACTGGTTATTTCTGTAACATTCATGCCTCTATACATTAATGGGCATGTCTTGCCAGGCTGTTCTCTATTGTAGCTTCCGTGGGCTTACAGTTACTTTTCCTCCCTTGAAGCATGCATAGCACTTTTCAGGACTATGAATGCTAGCTAATATGGATAAGGTTTTCAGGTTTGTGATATCTTTGGTTTCTGTATTTTTTTTTATGACTCAAGTATATGATATCTTTAGAAATAGCATCTCACCATCAAGTTCTGGTGGTGAGCAACCAAAAGCAATGGCAATAACTTGTATTGTTTCAGTGTCTATGGGATTCCCTGTCCCAACCAACCAAGAGTTGATTATTTGATAGGATAGGCAAGATTGACTAATTCTTAGCCAAACTAACCAAAAGAGAGAAGAAATAAATTAAAATA
The DNA here is from genome assembly GCF_030254825.1 of Meriones unguiculatus. Classification (NCBI taxonomy): domain Eukaryota; kingdom Metazoa; phylum Chordata; class Mammalia; order Rodentia; family Muridae; genus Meriones; species Meriones unguiculatus. Next base: position 71,609,081 of record NC_083359.1, read on the forward strand.
AATTTAGGCCAGAAAGACAGCATTAAAACAGATAGCACTGAAAACCAGGGAATCATGCAGCATTTTGAACTTTTGAAACATTTAGAATTATGTAATTTTCTAGACCTACCAAATTGAAGCAAGACAATATAAAAACTCTGAACAAGACAACATTGTGGCACATGCCTTCAGTCCAGGACCCAGGATATTAAAAGCAAGCATATATATGCCAGTTTAAAGCCAGCCTGATCTACATAGAAAATTCCAGTCTAGCCAGGTCTATATAGTAAGACTCTACAGCAAAACCCAAAGAAACAATAGGCTCTAGACATATTTACTTCTTGGTCCTAACAAACTTTCAAAGTGTTTAAACTAGTCTGTTAACAGAGAAAAAATATTTCCAGACTCATTCTTAGAAGGCAGTATTACCCAGATACTGCAATTAAAGGCAAAACAAAACAAACAAAAAAAGGAAACAGGAAAGAAAGAAAATGCAAGGTCACTCTCTCTTAAATGAAGACCATCTTTTCTAAACTTTATTCGAAGTCCATTTGAATCCATTGTTTTTCATAAAATTTCCAGACATTCCAAATTGCAGAAAATTTTCCTTCCCTTCATGTGAAGTACAGAAATACTCGGTATCAAATAAGATACAGCCACAATACCAGGTGCTGGTTGTACACTGTTGAATAAATTAGCTCCTATAAGCAAGCAAAAAAGTTGATGATATCAAAATATCCATTTTATGTGTAATTTTTGTACAGCATTCACGTTGAAAGAAAAACTGAGCTTTTATTATGAATTCCTCAACACAGTTCAATACTTCAGTCTTCATTGTATTCTTTAAGATCTTACAAATGACAGCACTGTGGTTCTATTAGATTAAACAACTTCGGTAAAGTTCATGAGATAGCAACAACCAGAAATATGTTTCATGATTGGGAACCAAGCTTTGCCTCTTTGCCGAGCATCTCTCTGCGGATTAGAGAACAGTGAAGTATAACAGAAAACAATTGTGAAGCATTTATTATAAGCCAGGCCTAAATAAGTACTTTACACAGGTATTTGTTTAGCTTTTTAATCCTGCTGTGAGCTGAACCCTATCATTACCCTGATTTCATTAAGAACTGAACAATAAAGAGATTAAGTAACTTGTGCCCTAAAGCAAGCAAATGGCCTAGCCAGAGCCTGCAGCCATTATCTTCTTATTGCAGCAAACAAGATCTTAATGCTTTATCTTAGCACTAACTGGAGTCTGTCTGTTGTCCCTCTCTGTCATTGTGAGTTCTCAAAGGAACAAACTTCATGACCTTATTTCAAGCAAGTTTACTGGGCATTGTAATGAGGAATGTGCAGCCCAAGGGTACATATCTGTGGATAGCTAACAAGGATAAAAATATATTTTAGGGTAAGAAATAGAACAGAACTTTCTGAAAAGATATCTGTGGCCAAATCTATTAGTCAAATAGTCAATAGAAAATTGTTTTACTAGAAAGATTAATTTCTAATGTTATTTTTTCTGAGAGTTATCTTTATGTGACTGAAATTCCTGGAAATTTTAGAACAGTAGTGAAAGCACAAAGACTGAAGTGCCAACCAAGGCCCAGGCGTGAACTAGACCTAGACCCTCTACATATATATATTCTCAATAGGCAGATTAGCCACCATGTGGATCCCCAGAAAGGGAATGAGACTTGTCTCTGACATGGTCTTTGCTGCATGTCTTTATATCCCTTCACCCTGGTGGTGGCTGCCTTGCCAGAACACTGTGAAAGAGAAAGTATGCAGTCCTGACAAGACTGGGTGGGTGTGCTAGGGTAGATTAGCAAGGGGGAGGAGGCTCCTTTATTCTGAGGGGCAGGGAAGGGCAGATAGGGGGATGAGAAAGGGACAAAGAGGAGGAATCAAAATGAGAGGATGGAGGGGGCTACAAGTGAGATGTAATGTGAATAACTAAATAAATAAAAAAGAAGAGAGAAGAAAAAAAGTCAGACATGGTAACATATGCCTATAAATCACAGCACTTGGGAGATAGAGGAAAAACGATCAGGAATTTGAGGCCAGCTTGAGATAAATAAGCTTCTTTTCTAACACACACCCAACACACACACACACACACAAATACACACACAATGTCTTTCCAACTCACTTCACTAGCCAACTGCCATCTGGAGATTGAATTATTATTATTTTTTGTTCTTTCTTAATGAACTGCGTCCATTATATCATTTCAAAAGTTATAAATTATAAATTATAGCAGCAATAAAACCATGCTGTAATATTCCAAAGTCTACCAAGGGCCCCAAATTAGCTCAAGGAATACGTACTTGAAACCTGGTCTTCTTCAAGAATTGATTTCAAGACTTATGCAGATAACGCATCTGTGGTTATGTAAATCCCTTACATAAGGGTGGTATAATAGCTTCATGGAGCCTATGCCCATCCCTTTGTATACTTGTAATCATTTCTTACAATATGACAGCAATGTAAATGCTAGGTAAAAAGTTACTGAACTGTATTTTTTTAGGGACTAAGGAAAAAAATGGCCATGTTTCACATAGAAGTTATGTTTTCTCACATACTATTATGTTTGGTTGGGTTTTATTTTATTTTAGAGATGATCTTGCTCTGTAGCCTAGGCTGGTCTTGATCTTTATTATTACTAGTAGTAGTAGCAGTAGAAGTTACATTTTATTAACGCTGTATCCAACTCCCTCATTCCCTCCTAATCCCATCTTCCCTCCCTCAACTCCTTCTGTCCCCTTTGCAAGTCCACTGATAGGGGAGGGCCTCCTCCCCTTTCATCTGACCCTGTTTTATCAGGTATCTTCAGGACTGGTTGCAAAGTCCTCCACTGTGGCCTAGCAGGGCTGCTCCTCCCTTGGGGGGTGGGGAGGTCAAAGAGCCCACCATTGAGTTCATGTCAGAAATAGTCCCTGTTCCTCTTACTTGGGAAACCCACTTGGTTACTGAGCTACCACGGGCTACATCCAAGCAGGGGTTCTAGGTTATATCCATACATGGTCATTGGTTGGAGAAACAGTCTCATATAAGACCCTTGTGCCCAGATATATTTAGTCCTGTGGAGTTCCTATCCTCTCCAGGTCATATTAACTCCCTCTTCTTCCATATGATTCCTTGCACTCTGCCGAAGGTTTGGTTATGAGTCTTAGTATCTGCTTTGATACACTGCTAGGTAGAGTCTCTCAGAGGCCCTCTATAGTAGGCTCCTGTCCTGTTACTTGTTTTCTCCTACAACCAATGCCCATCCCTTCACAATAGCCACTAATAACATAAAGTACCTTGGGGTGATTCTAACCAAGCAAGTAAAAGGCCTGTTTGAAAAAAACTTCAAGTCTCTGAAGAAAGAAATTGAAGAAGATATCAGCAGATGGAAAGATCTCCCATGCTCATGGATTGGCAGGATTAACAGTGAAAACGGCCATTCTGCCAAAAGCAATCTACAGATTCAATGCAATTCCCATCAAAATACCAACACAATTCTTTATAGACCTTGAAAGAAAGATTCTCAGCTTCATATGGAGAAACAAAAAACACAGAATCTCCAAAACAATCCTGTACAACAACAGATCATCTGGAGGTATCTCCATCCCTGATCTCAAGCTGTACTACAGAGCAATAGTAATAAAAACTGCATGGTATTAGCATAGAAGCAGAAAGGAGGATCAATGGAACCGAATAGAAGACCCAGAAATAAACCCACACACCTATGAATACTTGATTTTTTACAAAGAAGCCAAAACCATTCAATGGAAAAAAAACAGCACCTTTAACAAATGGTGCTGGTCCAACTGGATGTCTACATGCAGAAAAATGAAAATAGATCCATATTTATCACCCTGCACAAAACTAAAGTCCAAGTGGATCAAAGATATCAACATAAAACCAGATACTCCAAATCAGTTAGAAGAAAAAGTGGGAAAGAGCTGGTCTTGATCTTATGCCAGTCCTTCTGCCTTAACTACCCCAGTGATGGGATGAAGGCTTCAAGTATTTTTGGTTTATGTTTTCTCCAATCTGAGGACATGGGGACTTCAAATAAGGAGACAAAATGTACCAAAACATCCAGAAGACAGTACCAGTGCTTGCAGTGTCTGGGCTGAGTTGAGGCCGAGGGCTGTTCCCTTGGGAACCGAGGTGGGAGGTGAGAAAGGCCTTTATAAAGCTGCCCTGCTGTATTTAGAGTCAGAATCAGTGCCCTGAGGATATCTTCTGTGATGGACTCTGACAACCTAACCCAGGGAGACCAGATGCCACTTGGAACAGAGCTGCTTGTATGTCAGGTTTTCCTGACACTTGTGTTAGAGGCTGTAAGACTTTGTTCAAGCATGAGAGATGGTGGCCAATAGAGGCACAAAATCCTCTCCAAGGACCCTGGATTTAACGCTAAAATTACAGGCCTCAGAATAATTCACAGTGTCTATCATTAAGTTCTTGCTTGCAGTGCCTGAGATATGAATGGCTATTTATTGGGAATTCTACCTTTGGCAAAGGCTGGTAATCTTGAGAGGGAAAGGCACGGGCTGTGCAGGCCTATAGATCCATTATATAACATACATTCAGTAAACAGGGGAACTGAGTTTTCACAGAAGATTATTCATGTTAAATTAGGGAACTCTTTCAAATAGACGTTATCACACATCGCTGACCCAGGTTTAGCAATAGTGAGAGAGACGTACTTACAAACTTCCTTATTTCATTTTTTTTCTCACAGCTGAGTCATATTCCATAGTGGATATGTACCACATTTTCATTATCTAGTCGTTGGTAGGAAGACATTTAGGTTGTTTTCATTCCCTAACTATTGTGAATAGAACAACAATGAACATGGCTGAGCAACTACCTGTGGAATAGAAAGTTGGGCCCTTTGGACATATGCCAAGGAGTGGTTATAGCTGGGTTATATGGTAGATTTATTTTTAGAATTTTGTGAATTCTCCACACTGATTTTAAGGCTATACAGTCCCACCAACAGTGAATGAGGATTCTCTTTTCCCCACATCCCCTTCAGGATTTGTTGTCAATTGTTTTCTTGATCATTACCCTCTTTCTGCAGTGAGATGATTTTCAGATGGGAGTACATTTCCTGGAGAAACTTTAGAAATCAGCAAAGTCAAAAGAAACCACTGCTAGGGTCAGAAGGTAGGGGAGCAATTAGAGAGAGGTATAGCAGGAGACAAGTGATCTGGTGGAAGAACTGAAAAATGAGGGATGTCTCTAATTAGAGGGGCCACTAAGTACAGAAGGAAAGGAAGATAAAACAACAGTAAGGGTATCTGAAAAAGTCATAAGGAATACTATTAACTACTTAAAAACAAAATCCTCTAATCTGTGTATGTCTGTGTATATGTATACAATTTAAATTAAAATTTCTAATCTGGGCTGACAGCGATCCTTCAAAAAGCCAAAGACCTTCTGACAGAAACCCGAACACCTGGCATGAGAATTCCTCTGTATAGTTGGTCAGGGTTGCCCAAGAGACTCCAGAACATTACAAACTTGCTGTTGCCTTTGGTTTCCCACCAGAGATAAAAGGTAAGTCCCTGATATTGAAGACACCATGCACTTCAGACAGGGGTCCAGAGGTCCCTGAGCTGATCTGACCTGAAAGCTTCCTCCCTGTGGGCTAGATGTTATGATACCAGAAGGTACCTTGCAAGCTTCCAAAAGAGAGAATAAACCAACAGTCTTATCCCAAAATGGCGCCCACTAACCACAATGATAAGCATGGCACATTAACCCATACCTTGGCAGTGACAACAGCTCTCTAATTGGATTTAAGATCCACTCAACAAGAGAAAAACCATGCCTGGTACTGAAAACCTAGAAAATTACATGGGACTAGTGAAGTCGTGGATTTTTAAAGAGAACTTAAAGCCATTACTTTACTAAACCACCATAATCCTAAGTACATCTTCAACATTTGTTATTATGCCCACAGGAAAAAAAAAATGTAGTCCTCATGCCTCATCAAGAAAACTTCTCTTTGTAACAGATAGAGAGCAATTACAGAAAACGGTAGCCAATTAAGATGTAGAGTTGGGGATCCCAGTCCCAACAGACATCTACAAAATAACTCTCACGTCTAAGGCTCAGAGAACAGTACAGACGACAGGGCAAGAAGATTGTTAAGTGCCACAGAATCAGGGGCTGTCTATACGATTTTGCCTCTATCTGAAGCTACTCCAATAAAGTCTCACCAACATGGCTGCCTCAACATGAGCTGAACAAGGACAAAAATAGACATACGAAAGTGGGTTAGGGAATGATCACCAGGCCTCACCTCAACCTTACAAAAAGAATTACAGGTAACTAAGAAATGCTGACAATGGGAGAAATGGTCTTCCCCAGTGAAGAGCACATAGATTGCTCAGCTCTGAAAACATACACATGAGTAGTATTTCAAAGGGTGAGCAGGGTGTATTTATACATTTAGAAACATATATGTATGCATATGCAAATACATATATGCATGTAACAACAATTAATGAAAAAAAAGAGGTCATGGTTTTAAAAGAGAACAAAGAGAAGCTTATGGAAGGGTTTGGAATGAAAAACAAAAAAGGGGAATGGTGTGATTTTATAAAATCTCAGAAAACAAAAGAAATAGCTTCTAAAACTGATTAGTAACAAGCTGAGGTGGAAGCCTGGCCCAGCGTTTAACATCCCTGACTTAGCTTTTTCAGAGGACCCAGTTTCAGTGTCCAGCACCCATGGCAGCTCACAACATCACCTCTAAGGAATCCACTACCCTCTCTGGCATACTTAGGAACCTGACATACAAGAGGTACACACGCATACTTTCAGGCAAACACTCATGCGTATAAAATGAAAATAAATCAATCTTAACTTGAAAACAACAACGACGACAAAACAAACCCCCTGCAAGTATACTTTTAGAAGACTGAGAGGTGACTCCATTTCAAACCTGGACAGGCTGGGGCACCCATTTAATGTTATCAAAGCAGACCTGGCTGCCAGGTCCTCCCAGAATCCCTCAGGACCCTCCTGGCTGATATAATCCGCTATCCACCCTAAACGTCTCCAGCCAAGGGCTGGGCTGCCCTTCCTCCAGCTGCCCTTCCCTATATAACCCAAACATTTTCATTACCTGCTCTTTCATCTACTCTCTTTTGGGCCTCCTGGCTGCTGCACCCGGTTTCCATCTCTCCTCTGTCCTTATTTCCAGAGTCCTCTCCCTGGTGTCCCCACATGGCCCAGCTCAGTCTGGTTACGTCCACTTTGGAGTCTCCCAGATGTTCCTGCCTCTGGCTAAGTTCTTCCACACATCTGTAACAAACTTCTGCCTCTACCATACCTAGGAGCAGTCACATTCTTTTCTTTTCCTTTTTTCATTCAAGTTCCTTTAGTATAAGCTAATCCTGTGAGGGCAATTATTTGAAATACTGGAGATTTCTGTCTCTTGCCTGAGTTGTATCTTTTTCTTTCTTCCTTCCTTCTTTTCTGTCTTCCTTCCTTCCTTTTTTGCTTTCTTTTCTTCTTTTTTTTGGGGGGGGAGGGAATAGGGGAATCCCCATACCTAAGGAGTCAACAGCACTTTCAGGGTTTGACATCAGAAAACTCCTCCAAACCCTCTGAATACCCTCTGAAGGGCAGAAAAAATTCTCTCCCCTTTGGAACAACAGGACTCCTGGGTTTCCTAGACTCTCTGACTCGCTCATGTCCAAGACTGAACCCAGGATATCTCTTCCCATAGCCTCTGAATACACAGCTTCCCCTCTTCACTATCCTTACTAGCCCCTTAGATTCCAGACATCCACACTCTTCCTAGCAAGCCTTTCTACTCCTTTCAGAACAGTCAGGCGCTTCCCCTGATCTGCCCTTGTCCCATCCTTACTCATCAAGACTCTTCACTTTGGGGATGGGGTTCAATGTACTCATCTCGCACAGAGAGAGGAGCTGAAGCAGAGATGGTCCCTTTTTTGGTCTCTAGCACTCCGTCCCCGGCTGGGCCAGGCACGGGGCAAGCATTCAGCTTTACGCAATGAACTAGAGCAGAAGGATCTGAGATGGAATTCTTTGACGGCGGTAATAGATAAGAGCAGACTTTGGACATACTACAAAGCCTGTTTACTTCGGTCTCTCCCTCTACCCACACACTTCAAGGTCTCCTCTGCTTCTTGAGTCCCTCAGGGAGTAGTCATGAGCATTTAGGTATGTGGTTGAATAAGTAGGTTCAAAATCAGGAACAAGCCCTCAGTCACGGGTATGTCCACAGCCACCACCATCCTTCCTTAAGCAAGGACATAGAAGGTGGCCTCATGGGCTAGTCTCGTGCCCCAGATAGCCTGTTCCTCCTTTTCATACGGGCTCAGATGCAGGGCCCATAGCTTTGTTTTCCTTTTTTATTCTCCTAGTATATTTTGAACATCTGTTACATGCTAGGCCCTGTCCCAATGCTAGGGACAAAAATATAACCTGTCTTCTAAGAGATTTTGTTAGTCAGGTTGTTGTAAGTCACTGGGACAGAATATGAAGAAGAAGTGCTCATGTTGAAAGCAGTGATTTCAGTTCCTGGTCAGTTGGCTCTGTTGCTTTGGACCTCACAGTACAGTCCAGCAGGGTGGAAGCTGAAAACTGAGGACTAACTGGTGACTGTGGAGCTCAGAGTGTGAGGGAAGCAAAGAGAGAAGCAGGCAGGCTTCAGCGCCCAGTATGCCCGACAAATGTATGTTCCTGATAACCCGACTTCCCTTCATTAGGCCCTGCCTTCTGATTCCAAACACTACCAGTTCCTTGTCATATCATGTCAAAGCCTTCACAATGAGAACCCTTGGGAGATATTCAAGGTTTAGAAGGCACCAGAGCTTACATTCTTGTTAAGAATGGGGTTGGACCAGGCATAGCCACCTATGTCTTTAACTCCAGCCTTCAGGAGGGAGAGGCAGGCGGATCTCTATAAATTTGAGGCCAGTCTGGTCTACAAAGGACATTCCAGGGCAGCCAAGGTTGTTATTAATAGAGAGAAACCCTGTGTTGAAAACAAAGAAAATAAAAAGAAAGAAAGAAGGAAGAAAGAAACCGACGAAGAAAGGAAAAAAAGAACTAAGAAAGAAAAGCAAAGAAAAAAGAAAAGAAAACGATAGTGAGAGTTGGAAGATGGACACGGACAAAGTGCTTAAGAAGATAAACCAGAAAAACATGCAGTAAAGCAGATGGCAATAGGCACCCTGATGAGAAATAAAACTGAAGACAGGGATGAGTAGGAGGGTTGCAGATTTTTTGGTGGGGGCAGGCTCTCACTATGTGACCTGGCTTGCCTGGTATTCAGGATGTGCTGTGGGTGGCCTCCTCCTGGCAGTAACCTTTCTGCCTCAGCACTGAGAATGCTGGGATTGTGGCTGTGCATCACTAAGCCTGGCCTGAGTTCCTGAAAGTAGTTCTCTTCAGCTTCTGTCACCAAGAGAACACAGGAACGCCCCAGTAATCTCTGACTCCGGCAGATATGAATAAGGCTGGGAAATTCTCTTCTTAACAGATATGTATGGCGATTGAAATGTGGTGGTGGGAGATAATTACTACCTGCTCCCCCTCACGTGGAATCTGAAAATGCTCTCCCAGAAGTTGAGCACAGAGTTGAAAGTTTATGAGTTTTGGAGGCTGGAGGGATAGATGTCTCAGTGGTTACAAGCATGCAACTGATCTTGCAGAGGACCCAGGTTTAACTCCAAACACCCATATCAGGTGGCTTACACCAGTGGCAGTGGACTCTGGCACCTCTGGCCTCTTCAAACATCTGCACTCATATGCACAGCTTTACACAGACAAACATACACAGAATTAATTTTTTAAAGTATTTTAAGAGTCTATGAATTGTTTGTTTGTTTATGGTAGTCCTACCTCAAAACAAATTATAAATCCCAGTATTGGCCTAATTTCACCTCTCCTTGTCCATATCTCTGTGTGTATTTGTATGAGCTCATGTGTATGTCATGTGTGTGTGTGTGTGTGTGTGTGTGTGTGTGTATGTATGACAGGGATTCCTATCTGCAACTGAGACCTAAGTGAAAGAAACTCATCCCACTTTGCTGAGAGAGTAAGGTCATGGCCTAAGGAGAGGCTGAGGTTTGGAAGCTCAGAAAGAGGCTATGAGCCTGAGTGGGTGTGAGGCTCTGCATCCAGGTCAGAGGCAGGAGCTGAGGTCCAGGTGAGTAAGCACAGCAAGGTGCATGGGAGGTGAGATAGCAGCGCCCTCCTGGAAAACTGGATGAGGCGGGGAGAAGGGGATTGGTGTCCTACCAACTGAAGCAGAACTATTCTTCTTTTTCTGCATGCTTAGAGACAGGATCTTATTCTGTAGCACTAGCTAGCCTGAAACTTGTGGCATACTCTAGCCTCAGCCTCGTGTTATCTTACTCATAACAGGTATGATCCACTGAGTCCAGCTAAAGTGACACTTTATTTTTTAAGATTTAATTATTATTACTATTTTCTTTTTTTGACACAGGGTCTCACTATGCAGCTCTGTCTAACCTGGAATCATTTTGTGAACTAGGCTGGCCTCAAACTCACAGACACCATCTGCCTTTACCTCCCAAGTGCTGACATTAACCATAAGTGCCACCATGCCTCGCTATTTTATTCTTTTTAATTATGTGTCTATGTAAGATTATGTGCACTTATAGGTCAGTGCCCTTGGAGGTCACAGGCAACGTGAGGAGCCAGTGTGCAAAGGTCCTGAGGAAGGAAGTGGCTGGAGCAGGAGAATGAAGGACAGACAGGGGGCCAGACATGTCAAGGCTTAGGTAGGACTGTGTATTACTCCGGGTGACACAATACAGTTGAGTTTCTAATTAAGGGGTAGTTTAGCATAACAATCACCCATTATAAGCATGGAATTCAGAGCATTTCACACAACCGAGGACACTTCTGTTCCTCACAGAGAGACCTCCTTTTCCTTTCTACAATCTCTCTCTCTCTCTCTCTCTCTCCTTTTCTTTCTTGTTTTCTATCTTTTATAAAAAATTTATTCCTCGATTGATTGATTGGGAGTTGTTTGTTTGTTTGTTTGTTTGTTTTGAAACAGGGTTTCACTCTGTATCCCTGGCTAGACTGCAACTCAGTAGCCCAGGCTGGCCACCAACTCACGGAGATCCTTCTGCCTCAGTTTCTTGTGCCAGAATTGCAAATGTAAGTTACCATGCCAACCTCTGTAGCAATTCTCGCTGCCACCTGCGGCCTGAGACAATCACTGAGGCGCTACCTGTCTGGATTTCACCTTTTCTAAGCATTTCTTTAAAGTTATAATAAATTGAAAGATTTGTATCTTGCTGGTTATGTTTCTTGTGTGGTTGCCCCACGATGAATGGCAGACATCAACAAAGCTCAAATTTGTCAAGGTGATGGTGTCTTACAAGTGTGGTTTGTAAACTGAGGAATGGGGATGAAGATGAGTCACTGCAGTCATAAAATCAGTCAGCTCCTGGAAGTAAAGAACTACTGCAGGACACGATGCTGGGGTTTCAAACCCTTGTTCTGGGTTGCCACTTGCTGACTTTCCCTCCCATCAGAGTTCTCCCCAGTGGAAACAGCCCAGGGAAGGAAATCCCTGTGTTTGTATATTCATTTTGGAAAAGAAAGCTTTGTATGTTTGTGTTTGATAGCACTGTTATAGTTACTAAGACATCAGCTCATGGTTCTGGAATCTTGTGGAATTCCCATTTGGGGTAACAGCCTCCTCTAGTCTGTCTTCTCTTCCGGTCAGATTGCTCTTGGATAGCAGAAGTCAGCCAGTGTCCTCCCTCATCCTCCAGTCTGGTCTACATGGAGCTCAGGCATCCGGAGATGTGGAAGGATAACATGGAGCTGCATTTGTCCTCCCTGTTCTTCAAAAGTCCAGATAGATGTCCTAGGGGACCAACCGGAGAGAAAAATAGCAACAACTGAAAAAGGGCTAAAACTGTTGAAACGGGTCCCATCAGCAAAATCCTCTTACTAAGATCTAAAGTCTGGGCTTTGTTTTCTCTGTCAACGTTTATGTCAACATTTATTGTTATGCCCAGGGCCGTAGGCTTTTCCACGGCTATGGAAGAGGAATGGTGGAACTAGTGATGTTAGGCACAGGTATCCTAAACTTGAACAGAGAACAAGGAAGAAATGAAGCACAAATCTCAATAATCTATTTCATTTATACATTTATTTATTCTGGTGTGTGTATGCACACCACAACCTGTGTGTGGAGGTCAGAGGGCAAGTGGCAGGACTCAGTTCTCTCCTTCCACCTTTGGGCAGAAATTAAACTCAGCTTGATCATCAGGCCTGACAGCAAGAACCTCCACTTACTACCCATCTTGCTGGCCCTCGGTGCTTTATTTAGGTAACTGGTTTACTGATTTTCACTCTCCCATTTCTGCTTCTTGGTTAAATTTTTGGTTTTACAAGGTAACACAAGACATTTTTAAATCTTGATGTCATTAGGTCTATTTTCAAGCAGTTCATGGAATAGTCAAGATACATTAATCTCGCAGTCTGACAACAACTCTGGTAGTCTGAATGAAAATGGACCCCATTTAGGTCCATAAGTAATGGCACCATTAGGAAGCGTGGCCTTTTTGGAGGAGGCGTGTCTTGTTCACTTCTGCTTTCTGCTGATCTGGATGTAGAACTCTCCGTTCCTTCTCTAGCTGCCTGCCCAATGACATGATGATAATGAACTAAACCACTAAAAACATTAATTCAGGGCCAATTAAATGTTTTCCTTTCTAAGAGTTGCTGTCTACATGGTGTCTCCTCATAGCAACAGAAACCCTAACAAAGACAACATAATTATTAAACTTTCACATTCAAACAGAAAAAGGTCCAAATCCTTCCCCACTTTTTGAGACAAGGTCTCACTTTGTAATCCTGATTGGTCTGGGACTTGCTATGTAGACCAGTTGGCCTAAAACTCACAGAGGTCTGCCTATTGCTGCCTTTAAGTACTGGAATTAAAGGTGTGCATAGAATTCAGAGCTGTAACACAACTGTACATGACTGTACAGCACAAATACCCTGCTTTAAATAGATTTGTAACGAACTATACTGTATATTAAACTTCAGAAGAATTATGGGATTTACTATAGAATTAGCTGCTACTATTAGCAATAGAGATGATCAGGTCCAGCAAGAACAACCTGAAGAGAGAATTGTGGTTTAGAATAGGGTTCATAAGCTCATATAGAGCTACAAGAATCTTCAGCTGGGCATGGCATTACACAGTGGTGATCCCAGCACTCAAGAGACTGGGGCAAGGATACTGTTCTATGTTGAGTTCGTCCTGGAATACATACTAAGTACAAAGTCATGCTAGAATCTATAAAAAAATCCCATGTCAACAAAAGAAAAAGAGAAGAAAGAATGTTCATATCTGATTAAGACCAAAGCAAAAAGAAATTCAAGGAAACACCTATGCTTCAAAATTTTTCTCGTAGTTTGTGATTCAAAGATTCTTACCTAAAGTTGCAGAAAGGCAGACCATCAGTTTATTTCCTATGGAGAAAGACTGATATAGTACCCTTGAAACTGCAAGTATAACTGCAGGTCTAGAAGGCACAAAAGTAAACTAAGAACTATCACTGGGAAGGGTGTTGTTATAATTTGAAACAGGGTCTTGCTATGTAGATCTGGCTGGCCTAGAGCTCATTGGCCTTGAACTTTCAACCATCTTCCTACCTCTGGCTTCTCAATGCTAGGACTGCAGGCTTGTGCCACCATACCTGGCTGTGAGATGCTTTTTAAAGTAAAAATTATAAGTAGTTCCTAGTGTCTGGTAGTTAATTTAAGATCTTATTGATAAGATCTTATTACATAAATAATATGAACAGGACATAGCTAGGGGCATAGCTCAGTTAGCAAAGGGCTTACCTAGCAAACACAATGCCTTGTATTTCTGTCTTGTATCACACAAACTGGGTGTAATCTCAGCACTCAGGAAGTAAAGGCAAGAGGATCAGAAGTTCAAGTAATCATTTACACTTACATTGCTGTGATAAGATACCATGACAAAGATAACTTACAGAAGGAACAGTTTATCTGGGCTTGGAGGTCTAGATGGTTAGGATCCATGATGACAGAATACCAACATGTCAACAGAACCAGAAAGCCAAGAGATCACATCTTGAACCACAGGCAAGAAGCAGAGAGAGTGACATAGGAATGGTCAGTAGCTTTGAAACCTCAAGCCCCACCTGCAGTGATAGACTTTCTTCAGCAAGGCCACACTTTCTGAGCATACCCAAAGAGCACCACCAATCAGGTACTGGGAGGGCTGCTCTACACGGTCAATTTGAGTACAAATGGAAATAATTAAAACCCAAATGACTAGGCACACCTATGGGGGAATGTTTCTTAATTAAATCACTTGAAGTGGGAAGACCCACTGCTAGTGGAACTTTGAGGTATAAAGATAAACCTTTAATCCAGATTTTTTTTTTTTTGAGGTGGGAAGATCCAAGTTTAATCTGGGCTACACCTTCTTCTGGCATCCTACATATGAAAAATGGAAGAAGGAATTGCTCTCAAAGTGTACCATAAAACATGCAAATTTGGGGCTAGATTGATGGTTCAGTGACTAAGAACACTGGCTGGTCTTCCAAGGACCAGGGTTAGACTCCCAGTATCCATATAGCAGCTTACAACTGTCTGTAATTCCAGTTCCAAGGGATCTGACACCCTCACACAGACATGCAAGGGGCCAGAACATCAACGCACATAATAAAAATAAATTTTATTTTTTAAAAAAGAATAATAATAAAGACAGACGTGAAGAGGAGTGCGTACCATTACATGGGATCTGGACATATTGTGCAATCAGGTTGTTTACCGAACTTGTAAGCACTGGAAACTGATTTAGAAAAGTTCTGGCTTTGCAAAGATAAAATCAAGCCCAGCCCTACTTTAAAACTAAATAACAAACATCAACAACAAAACGTCTGCCCTGAAAGTTTGTTTTCACCGGGTTGATGACTGTGGCTGGGAGAAGGTCTCCATCCACAGGCTGACCCCACACACGGCCCAGAAGGAGATGATCAACACTCGGCAGGAAGGCTTCAGCATGGTGCTGAGAGCGAATAATCAGGCCTGTCTTCGGAAAGGACTCACAATAAGTGTAAGAATGGTGTGGTGTGCAAATACGTCTAGTTGTTCAACACCTACAGGAGTCTCGGGGTATTTAAAGTTACACCCATGAAAGCTGGGGGAAGAGCAGAATCTCCCCATGGGCTAAGTGAAACGGGGACTGAGAAGACAGCAGACTTACATTGGTCAATGCACACTAAGCATGACAGGGAAGAGGCTAGAATATGGAGAACTGTGAAGGGCAATAATCGTCTGTCTTAGTTAGGGTTTCTATTGCTGCAACAAAACAACATGACGAAAAAGCAGTTGGTGAGGAAAGGGTTACTTGCCTTACACTTCTATATTGCTGTTCATCACCAAAGGAAGTCAGGACAGAGACTCAAACATGGCAGGAAACTTGAGGCAGAAGCTGATGCAGAGCACACTGAGGGGTGCTGCTAAATGGCTTGCTTCCTAGGGCTTGCACAGCCTTTCTCATAGAACCCAGCACCATGAGCTCAGGGATGGCACCACTCATAATGGCCTGGAGTCAATCACTAATTAAGAAAAAGCCTTACAGCTGGACCTTATGAAGGCATTTTCTCAAATTCTGTTCCCTCATGTCAGATGACTCTAATTTATGTCAAGCTAACATACGACTAGCCAACTCAACACCATACTTAGATGAAACAAATAAATCCAGCAGCTGTACCTAATCATAAAAGCCACAATCCCCATCAAATAATAGTAATAATGAGGGCAGTCCTGAGCTTTGTTCCAACTCTGATGTTAGTGATGCTCCTAAAGGGAGGATCTTCTGTTCTTGTAGGAGAAACAAGATGAGGTTACAGAAGCCATGGGTCCACAGGATTGACTAAGGCCGTGCCTGTGCCAAATCATCTTCTCAGCTACAGTGTCTTCCACAACCTTTTCAGAAAGGAGACTGGAAAAATGAACAGGCTCCAAAATGGCAGAGCCAGGAAAGAAGATACACGGTTCTTGGTCCAAATTAATAAAATAAAATGTGAATTAAAAGATTCCCAGTCTCTAAGCAGGTGCACGCCTATGATCCTAGCATTTAAGGAGGTAGAGGCAGGCAGATCTCTGAGTTCAAGGCCAGCCTGGTCTACAAAGCAAGTCCAAGAGAGAGAGAGAGGCAAGAGAGATATTCCCAGTCTCAGGGCTAAGAGGCTCCACGAAATGAGCTCATAACAGGGTTTTATAGTGTTCATGCATTTTCATTCATTCCTGTGTGGCATATAAGTTGATCCACCACTGGACAGAAGAATGGTGGCACTTTTAGTTCTTAAGCCAACAAAGCATGGGACTTTAAAATAATAAAGACAGACGTGAAGACAGAGGAGAAGACAACTACTACCAACTCACTGCACTTGGATCAGGAGGCAAGGTCAAAACAATGTCTTTTTTAAAGCTGGAAATAACTTTAAGTGTTGTTCAATAAAATATATTCATTCAAGGCACATGATGTTTGTGCAATCTTGTGGTCCTAGTGTTGGTGAGACAGATGAGGAATTTAAAATCATTCGTGACCACCTAGAGATTGGAAGTCAGCCTGGGCTACATGAATTCCTGCAAAAAAGGGAAGAGGGAAGTATACTGGAAATCACTTAGAAGGCAGAGGCATGTTGATCTCTGAGATCAAAACCAGCTTAGGCTACATAATGGACCTAGGATATCTTAGATTACAGAGTCAGACTAGGTCTCAGAAACAAATGAAAAACTGAAAAGAACCTCAATTAAATAAGAAACTCCTGGGCATGGTAGTATATGTCTATAATCCTGATTTTTTTTAAAGCTTTAGCAGAGTTTTAAGTTTGAGGCCAATCTGGGATATACAGTGAGACTTTGCCGTAATTGTGTGTCTGGTTTTGTGTGTGTGTTTTCCCTGGTAACTGATTTTTCATTTTTACAGTTTTCACTCATCATTTTAAACATGGTACTATTGGGTAACTTATTTAACTTTTTATTGTTTATTCTAAATGTACAATTATACTTTGGGGATGTGGTTCAAAATAGGGTTTCTCTGTGTATCCCTGGCTATCCTGGAACTGACTCTACAGGCCAGACTAGGCTTGAACTCAGAGATCTACCTGCCTTTGCCTCTGCCTCCCAACTTCTGGGGTTAAAAGTATGAGCCACAATGCCTGCCAAATTATTCTTTCTTATATACTGATGTTTATAGGTCCTCCTTATATAAATAAGTGAATTGTTTCCTATTACCTCTTGCAGTTTTCTCAGACTTATACCAATGTCATTTTGCATCTTGAACTAGCAGGATAGTTTAAACCAATACACTAGGATGTATGTAACTTTTATGAATTCACAAGATGAATTTTTTCTAAAATCAGGGTTAGAGAGATGACTGTTGGTAGTTGATCTGTGCACTGTGTCTGCAGGTGCTGATTTCTGTGCCCCGAGATCAGGTTGCAACACAGAATGGGTATTTTCATGATTATTGAAGAATACTGTATCAATGTTCTGTAAAGAATGCTCCCCAATTATCTTTGATTGGTTAATAAAAAGCTGAACAGCCAATGACTGGGCAGAGATAGAAAGGCTCAATTTCCAATTCTCAGGGTGTCAGGGAGAAGATGGAGGGTGGTTTATGAGGAAGGTGCCATGAGGAGTTTGCCATGAGAACAAGAAGATACAGCAGAAGGCCAAGGTGAGACTAGATGGCAGGTAAAAAGTCACTACATGGCTGGGAAGTAGCCAGTCTAGCATAATGGGGTTAGAACAGATGAATATCTGTCCAGGTACAGTGTTTAAAGCTTGTTGAATAAATCTAGTAGGTCTCTGTGTCAGTTATTTGGGAGCTAAAGCTGGTGTTAGAAAAGGCCCAACTTTTATTGTTGTAGCTCAACAACTCAACAGATGACTCAGTAGTTAAAAGTGATGCTTCTCCAGGTCCCGCCTCTGAGAAAAAGGTATCAGACGGGTCTGATGCTCTTTGGGTGGATGACACCTAAATGAACATCAGTACAAAGTCCCAATTTATATCTAATATCAGAGATCGGACCTCTACTCTTGCCTGATGTGTCTAAAACAAAAAGGGGGAACTGTAGAGAGCTGGGTAATGCCGCGCCTTAAAGATGGAGCTGGTTTCCACCTTCCACCTTCCCGATGGTGAGTGCTCTCTGTCACGAACAACTCCACATTTGGCTAAGGCTGAGGACCTGGCTTGCTTCCATGTATGTGGACCTATCTGCATTACCCAGGAGGCACGCTGGGGCTGGCTACCCAGAGGCTATTTAAGCTGTGGGCTGGCTTTCCCCCAGGGTCAGATGATTGTTCAAGGTTCCTGAATAAACTGCATTGAAAAAAAAAAGTGATGCTTCAAATTTGTCTTTGAGATTGTTTTGCTGCATAGCCCAGGCTGGACTCAGACCTAATGATCTTTCCACCTCAGCCTCCACAGTTCTGACATCACCTAGGATTTTCAGCAGTGTTCCTGATACTAGTGATACAAATGTTTCAGATTACAGATGACACTGTGACAAAATTGGCATTGCTCTACAGTGACACACCTGTTAAGGGTACTTTGTCTTCCTTGTGTGTCGAGGATGTAAAATTTTCTTTGACTGTGAACAAAAGAGGTTGGAATGTTCACTTCCAGATACAATGTATTTCCTGTTCCTGTGTAAATACTGGAGGGATTCGGTCCACAGAAGGCACTGGCAGAGCTACAAAAGGCACAGGGCAGTTTACTCAGATGTCCTCCCTGCCACACTGCCCCAAGCTGACTGCATTCTTTCACCGAAAGTCATAATCCTTTCAAGCAGCCTCCTGTACATAGTCCCTTTCTTTGGTTACAGCCATCCACCCTTTACTACTTCATTCAAGCCTGAAGGTGGTCAAGTCCTACCGGAACACTGCACTCTCCTTTTTTTTTTTTTTTTTTTTTTTGCCATTGACAGCACTTTATTGATATTAAATAAAAATTTGAGGAAGTGGATATTAAGAGAACATATGCATATAATTTAAAAGTACAGGAACATCAAAAAATCAACATCATATATTCTACGCAAATGCCATGCATGAGAGAATACTGGGTGAATTTTTACATTGAGTTAGTGGGTATCAGTGAGTATAAAGTGATAGACTATAGTGAAATCCTGATTATTCATAAACCAAGACTATGATTGACTCAATCCATATAAGTAGTATTTCATACTCACAGGTGGCTTCTATTTGTCAGAAATTAATGGTGACATAAAGTACTTTCTGAAACATTGCTTACAGGTTTAGAAGGAGCCCTTCTGCTGTTCTCTCCTGAAAGTAATTTATTTTTTACTAGACCCCGCTGACATGAGGGTATGTTCTTAAGCCATCGGTAACAATTCCTGCACAAAGTTAGCTTGCAGATGTCAGGGTGTGTGTTTTTTGGAGTGTGTGGAAAGTAGGGGAACTCTTCTCCATATAACTGATTCTGCAGTCAATGTTCAGCTATTTGTTTCCTGAGTGGGTTGGCAATTCTGAGCCTAAGAGAGGGGATCTGGCAGATGATGCATAGATTCTGCTTCATCAGATGCAGCTATGAGGCTGCAGATGTTTATGAGGTATGTCCATTGCTTCTACTTGCCAGAAGTTTCCAACAGAGTTCATTAATCTTAGTAGCTAAAACCTTCTATAGACCCAGAATTCATTGTGTTGGTTAATCAGTAAGCTTTGCCACTTGAAAAAAATAATAAGTTTACGTTTTACCAAGTGTGGTAGCATGCACTTTTAATCCCAACATTCAGGTGACTGAGGTGGAAGGACCACTCCAAATTTGAGATCAGCCTCAGCCATATGAGGAGTTTCAGGCACAGGAGCTCCACAAGGAGAGGAAAAAAGACCTGGATACAGGTCTCCTTTCTGAGACTGATACTCCAACCAAGGACCATTCATGGAGATAACCTAGAACCCCTGAACAGATGTAGCCCATGGCAGCTCAGTGTTCAAGTAGGTTCCATAGTAATGGGAAGAGGGACTGTCTCTAATATGAACTCAGTGGCTGACTCTTTGATCACCTCCCCCTGAGGTGGGAGGGCAGCCTTACCAGGCCACAGAAGAAGACAATATAGCCACTCCTGATGAGACCCTATAGACTAGGATCAGAGGGAAGGGGAGGAGGACCTCTCTTATCAGTGGACTTGGGGAGGGGCATGGAAGGAGATGAGGGAGGGAGAGTGGGGTTGGGAGAGGACTGGGGAGGAGACTACAACTGGGATACAAAGTGAATAAATTGTAATTAATAAAACAAATAAATTTTAAAAATATCTCAATAAAACACAAAAAAGACTAAATAGTAAGGACTGTTTAACAAAAAGTAAACAATAATTGTTTTTCTAACACATGAGTTAATATAATAAAATCATATACTTAACCTGGGGCAGGGGTGGCAAAAACAGGAGTAAGAATGGTGTTTTGTTATTTAATTGATGTTAACAAGGCCAGGGTGGAAGAACAGTGGAAACATGGAGATAAAGCAGTTTAGACTTTTTATATCTGGAAATAAACACAGACACCATCTTTGAGCAGTTTATTACATATCAGCCACACACAGGCATAACACTAACTTATGTAATTGGCACCAAAAAATGGGCACTGTCTCCCTCAACTCCAGCTCCACTCTGGAAAAAAAAAAAAAAACGGAAACAAAGATGTAAGTAATTTAATAAAATGAAGCATCAGGTAGGAGCCTGTGCTCTTAACTGCGCCAGGCGACCTTGGCCACTGGAGCAAGCTCACAGTGGGTGTGTCATCTCCAGGGTCTGTTGGCTCTAAGTCTCCACGTTTGGGGTTCTCTTTCCTTCCTGAGATGAAGAGTAGAAAGCTACACCCTTGACTTTCATGTCCTGATTTCTCAGGGCACCTATATACAACACTGTGCCCAAGAATCCAATGGACCCTTACCTGTCTCTGTCTCTGTTGGAGTCATTTCCTTGTAACGTGTGACCACTGACATAACACAGGGCGCTGTCACTTGTGGTTATTTTGAACTGGCAACGTCAGTGTTCATGCCCAGTGCTTGCCCTCTGTGCATCTCCCTTCAGAAAAGGTCTCTGGACACCATTCCAGCTCTACATACCCCATTATTTACAGAGCTGGGCCTGGAGAAATTACAAATTACTGCCGAAGCCTCAAATTCCATGGTGACACAATGTTTGCCATGACCAGCACCCAAATGCATTGCCTTTTGAGGTTCAGGAGGGCTTGGGGAAAGGTCTTATTCTGTAACCAGGCTTTGAACTCTCAGTACACCTGTGGAGTTCGTGAGCTACACAGATACACCAAAACTGTTCCCAGCAGTTTATCTCCTTGAATCTGTCAAAGCTTTTCCATGTTCTCAATCTCTCCTTTCCATGATGCCGTCCTCCTTTTATTTGATCTGACTGATTCTTTCATTATTTCCACCTTTCTGTGGCAACCCATAAAACTCATGGCTTAGTGATGGAAGTCTGCTGTCTTTTCAATGTTAGTTCGCTATCTTTAAGGGCGTCTTGACCCAAAGC
This sequence comes from Meriones unguiculatus, assembly GCF_030254825.1. NCBI lineage: Eukaryota > Metazoa > Chordata > Mammalia > Rodentia > Muridae > Meriones > Meriones unguiculatus. Next base: position 71,630,653 of record NC_083359.1, read on the forward strand.
TATATAGTCACTGCAGAAAGTGGAAGCATAATGTCCAGGAAAGTGAAGGTGGCCTAACTGACAGTAAGATTCAAGTGTGCACAAGCAAGAAGAGAAAGGACAAGATTGTTGTGGGCAATTTTTCCAACTAATTTAATTACTCTTGAGAGACTAAATTAAAAATAGCCCCTGGATTAAAAATAACTCCATCCTTTTTTTTTTTTTTAATTGAACCAGTGTTTGCACAAATGTCACAGCTGGAATATCAACACTCTGAACCTCAGTGCTTCATGGAAAATATAAATCAGGAGCCAGTTCTTCTGCCTGATCATCCTGGAGATAAAGCAAGTTTAAATGTGAGCAGATGGTTCCGCCGAGCACATTTGTGAACAAAGGTTTTCATTGATTTCGGAATGACTGGTTGACATGGAAAGTTTCGTTAGATGTGCGGCCAAGGCTGAGCCATCAGGAAAGCCAAGGTAGTTCACATTGCCGCAAATCTTTAAAGTGGATGTGTGCACGCCTGTGCCTCCTTGCTGAGGCCTCTCAGAGAAACGTCCATCGTAACTGCTAAAGGAAAAGAGTTCTTTGAGATCCATCAGGAGTTATACGGGGGAGTTAACATCCTTCTTACTTGTTTCTTAGTTTTACTTGAGGCATGAATTGTTTGAGAGGTGAACTAACTTTGTCTCAAGAAATTTGGTCAGGCAGAACTTTTTATTAATTCACTAGGATTTTTTTTTTTTGCCATAAAGCATAGTCCACATTTGTAAGTTATCATATTTAATAAAGCTTTGATTAATGGATAAATGTTTTGAAGCACCTACTTTGTGTTAGGAATTTATGACAGAGCCTAAGTATGAAGGGATGACTAACTCAGCTTGTCAGGGTCACACAGGCAGTGACTGGCACACACTTAGTTAGCTGTAACCCACTGTGAGAGTGCTGGAACAATGGATGAACGAATGGTGTGGACTAGTTGCTAAAGCTACCCCAAATAAATAAATAGATAGATAGATAGATAGATAGATAGATAGATAGATATTACCTTCTACTTAATTTTTTTTCTTTCTGATTATTTTTTTTTTCCGACACAGGGTTTCTCTGTTTAGCCTTTGCTGTCCTGGACTCACTTTATAGACCAGGCTGGCCTTGAACTCACAGAGATCCTCCTGCCTCCGCCTCTCAGAGTGCTAGAACTAAAGGCATGCACCACCATGTCCAGCTTTTTTTCTGATTTTTTAAAAGGACTTTAAGCAGGACACAGTGTCACACATCTGTAAGCCCAGCTGGGGTTTGGGAGACTGAAGAAGGAGGATTACAAATTGAAAAACAGACAGAGATACACAGGGAAACCCTGTTTCAAAATAATTAAGTAAATGAATGAATAAATAAATAACATTAAAACATTTTATTGGGTTCCTAAGCATGATGGCTGCAAAGCCTAGTGAATAAATTATTTTCAGGAAAACCCATAAACCTGTCTTCATTTTGTTGCTAGGGAATACCTCTAAAAATTCCCTTTTACTGGACCACAAGGAATCTTCAAGAAGAGTCATTTCATGTATTAGTTCCAAGATTCTCTACTTGGAATTAACAAAATGATTTTTAATTCTTATTCTAAAAATAGAAATCTCTGGGTATGAGAACCAAACATCAATACATTTATTCTCTCTCTCTCTCTCTCTCTCTCTCTCTCTCTCTCTCTCTCTCTCTCCTCTCCTCTCCTCTCCTCTCCTCTCTTCTCCTCCCCTCCTGTCCTCTACTCTCCTCTCTGCCACTATTCTTTCTCTTTTCTTCTCTTCTCTTTCTTTTCCTTTTCTCTTCACCCTCTCCCTCTATCTCCAATCCTCTCCTCTCCTCTCCTCTCTCTTCCTCCTCCTTCTCTCTCAACTTTCTCCTTCCTTCTTTCCTTCCTTCCTTCCTTCCTTCCTTCCTTCCTTCCTTCCTCCTTCCTTCCTTCCTTCCTTCCTTCCTTCCTTCCTTTTTCTTTCTTTCTTTCTTCCTTTCTTCCTTTCTTCCTTTTTCTTTTTGAAATGGACTGTCTTTCTGAGTAACTTAGGCTGACATAGTTTGTGATTCTCCTGCCTTAGACTCCCGGTCACAGTAATTACAGCCTCAAAGTGCTGCTACCCATTTTATCAAGTCTTTTTAAAGCTCTTTCCATTGCTTCAATTTACAGCCAAGTTTTCATACCAATTTTTAAACCAATGTTAGAAGGGGGAGTGATATAGGAAGGGAAGGGAAAAAGGAAGGAAGGAAGGAAGGGAGGGAGGGAGGGAGGGAGGGAGGGAGGGAGGAAGGAAGGAAGGAAGGAAGGAAGGAAGGAAGGAAGGAAGGAAGGAAAGAAGGAAGGAAGGGAGGAAGGGAGGGCCGTTTTCTTGGGGTGTGTTGTGAAACTCAGGATACTTGCGTTTGCACATATATCCAGTTATCGCCATGCATCATAGTAACTTGCTTATTCATGAATCTTTACTAAACGGAAAACTTCAAACATTGTTTTCTAGTAATTTTTCTATGCCCTACTAACTAGTTCAATGACTAGTATCTCTAGTATCTCATAGACAATAAGTGTGTTGTTTTTGTTTTTGTTTTTGTTTGTTAAGTAAATGGATGAATAGATTACCACAGTTATTTATTATTGTTGTTATTGGAATTTCTTTCTTTCTTCCTTCCTTTCTTTTTTTCTTTCTTTCTTTCACAACAGGGTCTTACCATGTAGCCTTGGTACATAAGTAAATATGTATGAGGGAAAGTATTGGCAACCAGCCTGGAATGCATGTGTTGTCTAGCTGTGACTCTTTGTTTTTGTTCCCTTCTGTATTTGTTCCTGTGTGCTGCAGGTGGAAACTTCTCTGATAACGGATGACAAGACACCGATAGGTGGTCATAGCAGTATGTCATTATATTGCTGTGTTTCTTTAGCAGAACAATAGCTTTTGGTTTTTCTCCTAGGTCTATGGCCTATCTAGTCCCAGGTTCTTGGCCACATGAGTAATGGCGGGTATGGGTTGCATTTAATAGGGTGGGCCTTAAATACGATAGGGTATGGTTGGTTACTTCCACAATTTTTGTGCTACTGCTGCCGCACGATGGGCAGGTCACCACTGTAGAGTAAAGATTTAAGAGCGGGGTGGCTGTTTCTGTTTCTCCTCTGGTCGTGGGCAGAGTGCCTTCCAGTGCTAAGAACAGTTTTCAGTTTAACTTCTCTGTTCAAATAGCTGTATAGGTGTTGCCTTCAGCGACTTTTTCAGACTTATTCACGAAATAGTTAATAAAAATAGCACATTTAAGGCTAGGGACAAGCTCAGTTGGCAGAGTGTCAGATTAGTGTGAGTGAAGCCCTGTGTTTTAATGCCCAGCACCAAGTGAAACCTGGGTCTGCCAGCTGGCTTATACTTATAATCCTGGTACTGGTTGAAAGTCAGTCTTTACTACATCTTGAGTTAGAGGACAGCCTAGGAGAGACCCTGCCTAAATAACTAAACAAAATATCCCATTTATCTAGGAATGTACCTTAGTAGCAGAACAATGGCCTGGCATGCTCAAGATCTTGGGTTTGATGCCCAGAATAGAAATAAATTAATTAATTCAGTGACACATACAGGGAAATAAATCAATGTAATGCAACCATAAGTGGTAAAAATGTTCACTGTCATACTAAAATAGATTTTATTTTGGGAAAATTGATTTTTAATTTTGTAGCAAGTTAAAACCATATGGGGGTCTGGAGAGATGGTTCAGCAGTTAAGAACTGGCTGCTATCCCAGGTGCAACTCCAAGCACGCACATGGTAGCTTACAACCCTTTATAGCTCCAGTTCCAGGACACCCGACACCTTGTTCTGAACACTGAGAGGGCACTGTGTGCATGGCACAGACAAACAGACAAACACTGAGAGGGCACTGTGTACATAGCACAGACAAACACAGAGCAAAATACCAGACATAAGATAAAAATAAACAAATCAAAGCCATAAAATAACACAATTTAATTCACTTTTAAAGGCTGGTGTGCATGCGGAGCAAAAGTGGTATTCTTTTCCAGAAGTTTGTCTGTGTGTGTGCACATGTGGCACATGTGTGTGATTTTTTTTTTTTTTTTTTTTTTTTTTTGCCTAGTCTGTTCGATACCCTGGGTTGGATCCCTAGTACTGTGAGAAAACAGACCTCTGCACAGGGCTGTTATTTCTGTGGTGCTTTCAGCAAGCAGAACATACACAGCAAAGCAATCCGTCTTTTCCTTTTTATGGTGTGCCCTCAGCTGATCCTCCATCCACATTCAGTTAGTTTAGCTAGACACAAAATTCTAACCAGTCTTTCTCCAGATTATCCGCTGCTAGGCATCATTGTTTGTCTCGGCAACCACTGTGCAAACAAAGGCCGTACCTTCCCTGAGGAAATGACCTTGCTTTTGAGCAATGTGATCTACATCCCCCAACTTCCTAGATTTCTCCTCTCCATATATATATGGAGAGGAGATATATATATATATATATATATATATATATATATATATATATATATATATATGGAGTATATATAAATATATATATGTAGTAGGCAAGGACTTCCACTATTGAACTACAATACCAGCACTGATGCTGAGGTCTAAAGAAAGACCCACTGCCAGCACATACACAGCAAAATAACAACAAATCACACATACACACATCACATATATATATATATATGGAAATCAATATTTAGCAAATAGGTTGTTCTCGGCCAGGAAAATGTGCAAGTCTCACCTATACCAGAGATGAGGCATAATAAGCTAAAGAGATTTGGTCAGTTTGGACTGATGAATGGCCACTATTCAACACTTGAAAAAATGCACACACATTTAACAGTCAAAACTTTAACTATTCTGATATGCCTTTTATATAAAGCCACTAAAATGACAACTTTTGTAAGCCTGGTAGAATCTTAGATTTCTTCAGGACTTATGAAGCTAATCAAGAAGGAGGACCCTGGATAAAATGCTCAATCCCCATTCAGAAAGGCAAACGAGATAGACATTGGAAGAGGAAGAAAACAGGGAACAGGACAGGAGTCTACCACAGAGGGACTCTGAAAGACTCTACGCAGCAGTGTATCAAAGCAGATGCTGAGACTCATAGCCAAACGTTCATCAGAGTGCAAGGAATATTGTGAAAGAAGGGGGAGATAGAAAGACTTGGAGGGAACAGGATTCTACAAGGAGAGCAACAGAACCAAAAAAATCTGGGCCCAGCTAGGAACTTTTCTGAGACTGATACTCCAACAAAAGACCATGCATGGAGATAACCTAGAACCCCTGCACAAATGTAGTCCATGGCAGCTCAGTCTCCAAATGGGCTTCCTAGTAATGGGAACAGCGGCTGTCTCTGACATGAACTCAGTGGCTGGCTCTTTGATCACCACCCCCTGATGGGGAAGCAGCCTTACCAGGCCACAGAGGAAGACAATGCAGCCAGTCCTGATGAGACCTGATAGGCTAGGGACAGATGGAATGGGAGGAGGACCTCCCCTATCAGTGGACTAGTGGAAGGGCATGGGAGGAGAAGAAGGATGGAGGGTGGGATTGGGAGGAGATGAGGGAGGGGGCTACAGTTGGAATACAAAGAGAATAAACTGCAATAAAAAATAAATTACAAAAAAAAAGAACTTCCTTTATTCTCATGGCAAAAACAGTTTTTTTTAATGATATTTCTGTTGCATTTTTTAGAAATATAAATTGTGATCTCCCCTAGCCTGGCCTCAAGCTCCTGTACTCAAGGGAATCCTCCTGTCTCTGTCCTCCAACTGCAGTGTCTGCTTGCGTGCAGTACCACACTGGGCTGGAAGCTAATTTTTTCAAGAAAAGTTTACGGAGGCATTCCTTTTATACTGAGGATACCTGCTGTGTATCCGTAAATGTTGTTTTTAAATTTAGTTTAATCTTGGTAAGTACAAATTAGTATAAGTGGTTAATGAACATCTGGTTGGGGAGACAAAATTCTGTTAAGTGCTAAATATTTGAAAACCCCTCAAACCCACATAGACATAAACAGACACACACAAATACACTCAAGAACAAGGGACTGGCTTATATTCTGAAGTACAAATGGAGAAAAATAAAATGCCCAGTTTGGACTTCTACATTTGCATGGAAATACTAATTTAAATGCTCTGCATTAGTTAAATATTTAGAATCTAATGTCTTTAGAAACCCACAATTTTATATACCAAAGCAAATAGTGAAAACAGTGGTTTCTACTGAGTCATTTGTTTCTAATTGCTTAAAAACTAAGAATGGATGTGTCTGTCCATGATTGAACCAGCTTGTCTATCTTTATTAGTTGGTATTGTACTTATTTAGGTATGATGGTAAAAATAAGCAGAAAAAGGCTATAAAAGCAAACCTGTTTATAGTTCTTTTGCATCTACTACCTAATATTAATTTAAAAAATATTTGACAAAAGTTTCGTGTTTTTTTTTTTAAAGACTTATTTTACTTTCGTGTATGTGTGTGTGTGTGTGTGTCACATGTATTTAGGTTCCCTCAGAAGAGGCCATTAGATTCCAGTGGAGCTGGAGTTACAGATGATTATGAGAAGCTTAATATAGGCGTGGGGCATGAAACAGGGTGGGGGGGTCGTCTCTGGAACAGAAACAAACACTCTTAATCACTGAGTCATCTGTCCATCCCCAGATGCTTTGTGTGGTGTTTTTAATAAGAATGGTCTCCATAGGCTTCCATATTTGAATGCTTAGATAAAGACACTACTTAAGGGGATCAGGAGGAGTGAGTTTGTTGGAGGAAGTGTGTGGCTGGAGGTGGGCTTTGGGGTTTCAAAATCTCAAGGCAGTCCTAACATCTCTCTCTTCCTGATGCCTTCACCTCCAAACGCAGAGCCCTCGGCTACCATTTCTGACTGGCTGTGTGCCACCATGCTTCCCACCATGAGGCTAATGGACTAAATCTCTGAAATTGAGAGCCAGCCCCAGTTAAGTGTTTGTTCGTTCGTTTGTTTGTTTGTTTGTTTGGTAAGAGTTGCTGTGGTCATGGTGTCTCTTAGTATCAAAATAACACTGATTAAGACACTCTGCATTTTTAAACTTATCTTATAAAATCATTTTAATAATGTCACATAGGATTTATATTGTTGCCTCCATTTGCTAGAGATGAGTTAATGAAAATTCAAGGTATTAATGACTTTCTCAAGTTTCTTCCCTCTTTAAATACAGTTGATCTTTGAATCTATTATGGATGTACTGTTTTATGTCAGGGATGTGAGGGTAACAATTTTAATTCCTCTGCATTAACAGGCACAACAGACTTTGGCTTTGTCATTAAAATCTGACCACATCATGTACCTACCAAAACCCTCTCTTCTAAAATACCTTGAGAGGAGCAAGGTTACCTTAGCTTTCTCACAAAGTAGTGGTTGTTGTGGTGACTCCTAAATTCGGGTCTATGTGATCCCAGCAGCCGGGAACAGAGCTGGGTCACACCTCTGCCAACTAGTCCCTTCAATCTCAAGAACTGGCAGGAAGCTGCCAGCTATTTCTTCACAAAGTGGATTTTAATGAGCGTTGGTTCCTAACATCATGGTGGTTGTAAATGTTAATAAACTTCCTACAAGGGAAGTAGAAGTGGAAAGTTTTATGTGTTAAACCTTTTACCCCTCCACTCGGCTGCCACGGACCTCATTCCCCGAGGCATGTAGTCCCTGGGTGTTTAGCACTCAATGAATATAAATAGCAGCAAGTCAGTCATTTTCAAAACCATAATTGTTCTCTCCTGAATGCTCATCTAATGGAAAAAAAATTAAAAAGAACTGACGTAGCAAAAAAAAAAAAAAAAAACCTTATTAACCAGGGCCAAAATTGAGTGTTAAAAGCCTTACTAATTTGTACAATCTAGAATATTATTTATTTGGTTAATCTATTAGTAGCTGGTAGATTTTATCTGGTCTATTTTTTTTTTTTTACTTTTTCAGTTAAAACATGCCATTTTTAGTATATAAATTCTTGTATACAAACATAGACCACAACAACTCATGGTGGTATATTATGCCATAATCCCAGCATTTGGGGACATAGAAGTAACGGGACCTGGAGTCCAAGGTTACTTTACCAGATAAACTATATTAGGTGTCTCACTGCTCTCTCTCTCTCTCTCTCTCTCTCTCTCACACACACACACACATCATGTGTTACAATGTCTCTTTAGTCTTCCCCGGTCTGTTATAGTTTCTTCTTTCCACACTTGCAATGGCCATGACCAATTAGACAGGTACAAGTCAAGCATTTTATTACGTGCTTCATTCTGAGTTTCTTGGCTCCTTTTCCTCTTAAATAGAGGTAGTAGTGAGTATGAGGAGACTATCCCAGAGGCAAAAAAATACTACTCGCCATCCTGTAAGATCAGAAATACGTCACTAGTGAAACTAACACTGACCCGTTTGCGTAAGTTAGTGCTTGCCATTAAGTAACCTTTTACCCCTTCACATACTCTTGAAAGATCTATCCAGGAAAGCTTGCCTAATTTTCCTGTCGCAAAGATAGACAGTAGAAACCAAGTTATCAACCTTTGTCTCGAGTTAGGAAGTTATGTCTCAAGATCATTTCCTCTAATCTGTCAGGCCTTTTTTTTATTTGCAGGAAAAACAAACAAACAAACAGAAAAAAAATCACCACAACTTTCACTTAAGAGTAAAAGTGAGAAAGAAAGAGTATAGTAGGCAGGTGCAATATTACACAGCTTCAGTTTGTTTGTTTTGAGTTGGGTCTCATGTAGCCTTGAACTCACAGTAATCCTCCTGGCCTAGCCTCCTGAGCACTGGGATTATATTTCTAAGTCACTACATCTAGTTAAGCTCAAGATTTTATGGATGGTGTTAGCGCAGTATGTTCATAATAGAACTGTGGTCAGAGTGATTTGTGCCTGTAATCCTAGCACTCAGAAGGCTGAAGCAGGGGTGGGAATGGGGTGGGTATTGTAACTTCAGGGCCAACCTGAGAGAGTTCAAGGTTAGCCCTGTCCCCAAAATAAAGAAGTAAAATACAAAATGAAATTAGAGAGATATTTTGGACTGACACAGAGGTAACAGTAATAGATGATATGAAGTAAAAATCTCTAATAGCTTACTTTAAAGTTTAGTGGGTATAAAATATATTACTCTCTAGTATTTCATTTTATTCATTTCTACTTTTTTGAGTAAGTGTCAGTGTTTTGTCTACATGGGTATGAACATCACTTGTGTGTTTGGTGTCCTCAGAGGATAACAGAGTGTCAGATCCCTCAGAACCTGAGCTACAGATGGTTGTGAGCCTCCCTATGCATTCTGGGAAGAGAACCTAGCTCCTCTGATAGAGCAGCAAGTCCTCTTAACAGCTGAGTGATCTCTCCAGCCCCCTCTCACTTCTTTCTGGTAACAGCCATCACATTTGGGGAGAAATAAGAACATTTATAGGTTTTTGTTTTGTTTATCACCTGAGCATGTATTCATTAATTCCTCATTTATTCAATTCACATTGACTGGACATGCAGGCATTTTCCTGGGTACATGAGAGGAACAGGAAAGAAAGAGTCTTGCTTGGCAAGTTTCTTTTCCTAGGAAAACCATTTTAAGTTTGATCCTCAGAATCTATGAAGTAGAAGGAGAGAACTGGCTCCTCCAAAATTTCCTCTGACTTCCATATGTGTGCTGTGACACATGTGTAGCTATTTACATATACAAGATAAATAAAATGCAGTAATGTAAAATTACCTGTGATTATTACTTAACCATGTAATTACCAGTAACATTATTTTATGATTACTAGTGTTCTCTATGTTACCTTGCAACTACTTGTATGAATCATTTCACTTTAAAAGGAATGATGAAAAACTATTCAACATTTTTAGAATTTGTGAAGAAATCAATCTTTGATTTTTAACAAAAGATCTTGGTATCCCCGATCCAGTTTTTGCAGATGTAGAGAACTGAACTATTGCACATTTCCATGAAAAGGCTAGGAAAATTACAAGCTCTCCATTGATAAAGTCTCATTGGGGTGGGCATAGCTGACTAATGACAACTGCTCACTAATTTGCTTAGCTAGCTTTGGGCTGTTCTTTGCCCTCAGGAAACCAGCACACCTAGATATTCCACTAGGAAGGCATTCATCTTGGATTGTTCTAACAAGCTGCTCTGAATCGGAAGTAACCAAATGAGGCAAAAAAAAAAAAAAAAAAAAAAAGAGTTTTGTCATCAATGGATGAATCACAGATACCTGACAGACCTGGCTACTCCCTGATATTATCCACCGTGTGTGTGTGTGTGTGTGTGTGTGTGTGTGTGTGTGTGTGTGTGTGTGTGTTTAACCTGGAAAGGTTGAACTTCTGGCACACCTGATAGACAATTCAATTAAATTCTGTTTGGTAAATATCGTCCCTACTCCATTAGCCTTTGCCGAGTATTACACAAGAGACAATGGCAATCACACTCCAATTTATCCTTGAGGCATACGTAATTTAGAGTCAGATAAGTAGAAAACGCATTTCAAAACGCGAGGATGAACACAAAACGACACATTTGCTATCATGCACCTTGAGAGATTCTTTACTGCAACTCTGTGCCATCGGACAATAGTCAGAAGGAGGCCGACTCTAAGATTGGCCCTTAAAGTCAATGGAATTTTTAATTTAAGCAGCAGAGATCACCATTTTCTTACCCAGTGCTAGGTCAAACAGCGCTTCATCTTCATCCTCTCTGAGCTGTTTTCAGCCCTCCCACTGTTGCTGGTAATCACATTTTCCCAGCTTTTTCTCTGTGTATGTCACCCAATTTTATTGGTTAGAATGAGGAAGAATGATATACCCTGGGGCTCAGTCCTTGAATTGTTTCTCTTTTCTTTCAACTCTCAACCTTTCATTTTATATCCAGTTTTGTAATCTTCTACCTGATCCATGCATTTTGTTTTGTTTTGTTTTTTACAAATGATATATTTAGCCCAATCTTCTCCCTATATCCAGAGCTATCTACTAAAAGACACATTCATATTCCCTACTTCAAGAACTAATAGACACTGCAAACTCAGTGTCTTCAGAAGTAAACTTCTAGCTACGGATCATGGTCTATCATATAACCTTAGCATTTGGGAGATGGAAGTCTGAGAATCATGGGTTCCAGGTCATCCTGGCCTATACACAGCCAGCCTGGGTTACATATTGAAACTGTCTCAGCTCCTCCAGCCCCATAAAAGTTTAGTTCTTATATTCAATGATAATATCTGTCCACTATCTGTATTTCCTTTCAGTATCTATTCACATGGTAACTCTGTATTTCAGATTACTTAGGATAAAAAATATTTACTTTGATGTTGATGTATATTTACTTTGATGTCGACTCTTCTCTCCATCCCTCATCTCACATAAAATAATTAATAAATCATGTGACTCTTCTCTTACAATATAGTCGAACTGGAGTTATTAACAACATCACTGATAACCAGGGTCACTTTTTCTCCTCCTCCTCCACTTCCTCCTCCTTCTCCTTCTCCTTCTTTTGTCTCTTCCTCCCACTCTTTCTTGAGACAAAATCTAACTGCGCAGCCCTGGCTGGCCTGTAATTCCCTGTAGACCAGGCTTGCCTCACTCACAGAAATCCTTCCTCTGCTTCTTGCACTGAAATAAAACTTTTGCTCCACCACACACAAGCAAAGGCACTTTCTCATTTCTTCTTCGTTATTCTGATGGCTTCTTAATTTCCCTGATCACTGTGTCCTTCTCACTGTCTTTTGCTGACAGATCACATGCATAGTGTCATCACTGTGTCCCATTTCTATGGCTTCCCATTTCATCAAGAGAAAAGACAAAGGCTAGGAGGGCTTATGATAAGACCCCATATTGTCCCCAGCCTAAGCTCATTTTACATTCTCTCCTTTGTTCACTCGGCTTCCACCAGCATGGTCTCTAGGATACTCCTGAAATTTGAGAACAAACAATTGATTTGATTCTGGGTGGATGAAAGAGAGAAGACTGTGGGTCCGTACCTAAGTTTGTACTTACGCAAATGGTGGACACTCATTAAAAAAAAAAAAGAGTATAGAGAGTACAGACAGCTGGATGCAGTGGCCCACGCCTGTAATCCCAGCACTCAGGAAGGCAAAGGCAGGCAGATCTCTGTGAGTTTGAGGCCAGCCTGATCTACAAAGGGAGTCCAGGACAGCTAAGGTTACACAGGGAAACCTTGTCTTGGAAAAAATTAAAAAGCACAGATTATGATCTGCTTTGAAGTCGATAGGACAAGAGCCAGTAAGCATAGTTATGAAAGTGTTGAACTGAGTACTCTCTGATACACCTGTGCAACAATCAACTTATGTGTGGATTTGGAGCTCAGAAGGACATCTCTATTGTATGTTTACATTGGTGAGCTATTGCTGCTTAGTAAATGATGCTATGAAACTTGAGATTCAGGAGTTCATTCAGCTAGCATAGTTACGAACTCCTTATAGATCAAGACATTGACATACTCTTCATCTGCGATCTCTGTATTCAGGACTTCAACCAACCCTAGATGACAATCCCAGCAATGGAGAAGGTGAGCAGACCAAGAATTTCAGATTCTCCTAAATGCGTGACATCCTCCTAATGATGACCCTAGGTGAATGCAGCATCTCAGATCTCAGATCTCAGATGACTATCTTATCACAGATCAATTCTGTAGAAACAGAGATTTATTACTTCCTGTAAAAACAAGTTTGTTAGCAGGTATTGGGAGCATATGCCTGAGATCCCAACACATATGAGGCTGACAGAGGAAGCTTGCCTAGGTCAGCTCGGTCTAGGTAGTGAATTATAAACTGGTACTACATAGTAGGATGTGTCTCAGACAAAAAAAAAAAAAAAAAAAAAAAAAAAAAAAAAACAGAAAAAAAGCAAGCAAAACAAAATGAAACTATTTTTAAAGGTAAATGTGTTTCTTTTTCAATGCTATATTTTCAACGTTACATTTCTTTTTCAGTGTTTCATTTCCTCAAGTATAGGATTTCCTTCTGCACTCCTAATGCAGGATTGACTAGGTGAACAACGGATGGCCTGGAGTGTTGAGTGATAGATGACAATGATAACGGTTCACTAATGACCTTAAGAGTTTTTAAAAAAAAATTCTGAGGCTTCGATATTAAAGTGAGAATATTATAAGTTAATTTTCCTATGCAATAAACAAATTATTCTGTCCGATGCTCACAACACCTGTGATTTAAGAAGGCTCGCACTCTAAAGTGGTTGTCAGAACTAGAGAAGGTTTCTGTGGGATGGATCACCCAGGTGCAGTACATTGTTATGAATCACCTTGGGGTGTTTACCTGAGTCACCACTGACCCCCAGTCACATTATGCCTAAGAGGAAACAGCAGTCTCTAGGCAACTAAAAGAGGTTGGAGTGAATGGATGGTGGGGAAAGCGCAATAGTGAAGCTTCTGCCTATTTCATGGTCCATAAAAGGCCGATGGGAAATCCACTGAAGCGGGCCATGTTACATCTTGAATTGAAACTTCAGGCAAGGGTTAGCGTTGACGCTCATTGTTGTGTTTAATTATCAGGTGTGCCCCTTCCAATTCTGGAATCAGCAGGAATTCTAGAATTTGTTATTTCACCTTTTCATTTGACACTTTTCATTTGACTGATTTGACACTTACTGAATGTCAATTTCATACCAGGAGCCAAAAATTTAAATTTATGTCGGCATTTTTGTTCAAGAACTTCACTGTCTGGCCTGACTCTTTATACCCCAGAGTAAATTATTTTAATTGGATGGAATCTACCTAATTAATCATTGCTACTCAGAGATTCATTCCTCTTAGTTTTCTTAATTAAAGCCTCTGAATGCTGTTTTTGTTTTTCACCCTTATATAAAACCCAACTCTAAAAGGCAAATATAGAATGCTGTTTTTAGCACAGAGGCCTTCTTTTAATACTTGTATAATTAAGTAAAGACATTACATTACTATTTTTAAAAGAAATAAACAGTCAAGCACGGTAGCATATCCCTGTAATCCCAGCACACAGAAGCAGAGACACTGCAAGGTGAAGGCAAGCTCAGGCTACACAGTGAACTCTTGTTAGAAAAGGATTAGGAAGGAGAGAAGAAGGAGAAAAATAAGGGGTGGGGAGAAGAATGAAAGAAAGGCAGACAGACAGAGGCATATATATATATATACCAATGTTGGCTGTACTCATGAGCTACTTCAGGTATGTAACAAACACCTTATAAATAAGACCCATACTCAACAGAAAAAAATATGCAAAAGAAGCACTAAATGGATGATTTTAGACACATTCAAAGATTGAAAAAATATTTCACATCACCTTAGTAGACTGGCCTACTTCTCGATTTTTTTTCTCTTAAGTATAAAGAAGGGCACATGTATAAAACAAGTAATAAAAGTTAAAATATTTTTAACATCTTGTTTTGTAATCTAAGTTAATGTGATGGCTAATCTTGGTTGTCAACTTGGTTATATCTGTAATCAAATAAAATGCAAGTAGCCAGGCATGGCTCTGAGGGGTTTTCTTGATTGGATCATTTGAGGTTGGAAGACTCACCTGAAACCTTCTGGTGGCAGCCCAAATAAAAGGACGTAGAAGAAGGAAGCATTCCTGTTTTGTCTGCTTGCTTCCACTCTCCCTGGCTGTTCACCTATCCTGCTGCTGAGGTTTTTTTTCCTTCACTGACATTAGAATCCACTTCTCAAGATTCCAATGGAGATTGGAGACTAGCTCCTCTCTAAGAAACCTCCAGGATGCCAACACCAGAGAGGGACTAAAGAGACATCCAGTTTTATGACCTTTCTGCCAGGAGACAACCACCATTGGATTACTTGGACCATAACATGTAAAAAAAAATATTTTAATATGCATACACACACACACACACACACACACACACACCAGTTCTGTTGATTTAAAGTTCTCTGACTATTACAATTAGATATTTTTATACTTCTGAAACTCAAATGACCACTTACACTTTCCGTGGTTACCAGGGGCCACAGAAAATTAGTGATGAGTTAATCAATAGATGGTCACATTTCTTCTACCTGCATTCTCATGAAGTCACCTCACAGCACAATCATCTTGCCATCTTCTCCTTAGCTCGTTATCCTCATTCATGCATTTAAACATATTACCGAGCACTAAGTGCACCAGGGATTAAAACTAAAGATATTCTGCTTTCAACAAGCTTATATACAACCAAGGATTTTGCCTCGAAAATCCATTATGTCACTTATGAGATTCAGGAAAGGAATTCATGTATAGTGTATACAGTGAGTCGAGATTTCTACTGACAGTAACAGGGAACAGAGAAAACTATGAGAAAAATAGTATCTGGTGGTTCCTGGAGGTTAATTGAAGCAGAGATGGATAAAAGAACAATATAGGCCAGGAACAAAAATATTATGAAAAGATGAAGCAATCCATGCTGGCACAGATATGATCGAGAGATGGGGAGACAAGCTTGGGCCAGGAATTAATTATCTGAGCACTAGATAATCGCAGTTTGAATCTAAGTAGCAGATAAGGAATAATAAATAACTGAAGAGAAAAAAAAAAACCTCAATTTTTTTGAGCCAAAGAAGTCTAGACACAGCAGGGGACTAAAGAAGCAGAGTCTCCAGTCTACTCGGTATAAACCAGCCCTCCCATCTCTGCCCACCACTCTCCAGCTTTACTCCGAGCAAACCAGAAATCAGTCACAAATCATTCAAAATGTGCCATGATAGGTGTGGTTGGGAGGGGCTTGCCAATACATCATGCCCTAGTTGTTAAATCATTTCTTTACCTACATGACAAGACACATCTTTGTGATTCAGGCTGTGCGTCATAGTAACCCTTGGCATGACCAGTGCTACAGTGCAAATAATTTAATATTTCCACTAAAGAGGTTATTCTGCATAATAATAATCCATGCTATGGTCTATCATGCGGGCAGAAGAGATTTCAACCTGTCCTTGTTGACTGGGATTAATTTCTGCACACTGAGAACCAACTATTGAATGCCTGATATGTCAGTGGTTCCATGTATTAAAAGTCCTCTCAGTCCTCAGCCAAATCCTGCTGCTATCATTTCTTCCTTTTTTTTTTTTTTTGTATTTGCTTTTTTAAGCAGCAGAAAACAGAAAGATAATCCCCTACAGCTACAGATTGTGGAGTCAGTTTTCTCTTCTCATCATTGTTGTTTTTGTTTATATTGGGTGTTTTGAAAGAGGCTCCCAAATAGCCCAAGCTGGTCTGCAGTTTACTATGTAACACAAGATTGGCCCTGAGCTCCTCATCCTCCAGTTTCCAGCTCCCAAACACTAGGATATAAGCTATGCCACACCCAGCACTCCACTAACAGATTTATGTAATGTTCGTCCAGTCTAGGTCCCCAAATGCTCCTATAACAGCATTAACTAGCTGGTACTCTAATTTTTACATCCAAAGCAGCAGGCATTTTTAATTACTTGAAGGTAAAAATGTCTGTTTTCATTGCTGATGTTTTGCTTCTATCTAGAATTATTTTAGGATAAAAATCGAGAACTGTGGTGTGTGGTGAAGGAGGGTGGAGGATCTCTTTCCTTCACCCATACACAGAAGACGAGTGGCAGGGCAAGCTCTCCCATGCTCACACCCTCCAGGCCAGGTCACCTGCAACTCCCCAAACCAGGGCCTGCTCTACCGTGCTTCCTGGGTGAGGCTGGGGGCCTCTCTCCTCAATACTGCAGCTGACAAGGGACTGGGCCAGTTCTGCTCTCACACTTTTGGGGCCAGCTCTCCTGAAATGTCCAAGCAAGGGGTAGAGCCAGTTCTGCATAGCCCTCAGATGTCAGCATGGACCCAGGGAGCAGCCCAGACCAAAGACATCTGTCTGGCCTTTGGTGGCAATGAAGCAAAAAAGAAATATGAACCCATGACAAAGGGCAACAACAGTAAATCCCAGAGGAGTCCCAGTGAGGATACAGTATTGATAGTATAGCAGAAGCCAGAGGCCTCTAACCAACCAATGACTCATTGCAGTGAACATCAGCAAGCAAAATGTGGACAAAGGGGTCTGCCGTGTGACACACTGTGACACATTGCAGCATCCACAGCAAGATTTTTTTTCTGTTTGTCTGCCAAGACCCAGACATGGGCCTTGGTGGCAGCACAGGCCAGGCCCTCACCATGGCTTTAGGTGGCATTGCCAGACACTCACATCAGACTGTTCCTCATTACCCTCACGTCTCCAGTTCTGCCTTTCTTCATTGTGCTCATGTCCTTTTGTTTCTCTTTCTCTTCCACCTCTCTACCTTTGACTTGTTCATCTTAGTGGTGCCCAGAGCCTCTGGGTGTCTGGGGTCATCTCAAATGTCATCTTAGGAGTGTTGTGTCCTATTGGTACCATGTGGTACTGCACTGGGTTTGTCTCAGGCTTGCTCCCTGCATGGGCCTCGTAGCACTGGGTGGGAGGTCATCTCTGATATGGTCTGCACATCCTGGGCCCAATTACAGTTATTTTAAATAACCTGGAATAGTTTCATTGCATGATTGATAAGTGCAGACAAAATGCTAAAGAATAAATATATTCCACATGTTGTTTCTTCCCTGACTCCTGCCTGGCTTCAGAATAAAGGCCCGAAGAGCAATGAAAGAAAGAAGGGCTGGCCTTCCACTCTATGTCTCTGCCTACTGTTGTAGTTATCTGTGTGCTATTGATTGGTATACTTGCACAGTACTCAAAGAACATATTCTAAATCATTCCAACCCTAGAAATTTGTTATAATCTGTTTATGTCCAAAGATTAAGTTGATTTTTAAAAAATATTCTGTTTGCCAAGCATGGTGGCACAGGCCTTTAATACCAGCTACTTAAGTGCCAGGCATGATAGCTCATGTCTTCAATCCCAGCATGATGAGACAGAGGATCCCTATGAGTTTGAGACCAACTTGATCTACATATTGAATCTGGACCAGCCAAGGCTATAAAAAGAGAGCTTACCTCAAAAAAATAATAATAAATAAGCCAAAGCAGGAGGGTCCAAAGTTCAGTGCTAGCCTGGTCTACTAAGTTGAGTTCAAGGCAAGTTTGGACAATTTATAATAATTTGTCTCAAAGAAACCCTGCACAGATGTAGTCCATGGCTGCTTAGTCTCCAAATGAGTTTCCTAGTAGGGGGAACAGGGGCTGTCTCTGACATGAAATCAGTGGCTGGCTTTTTGATCACCTCCCCCTGAGGTTGGGGGTGGGCAGCCTTATCAGGCCGCAGAGGAAGACAATGCAGCCATACCTGATGAGACCTGATAGGCTAGGGTCAGATGGAAGGGGAGGAGAACCTCCCCTATCAGTGGACTAGGGGAAGGGCATGGGAGGAGAAGAGGAAGAGAGGGTGGGATTGGAAAGGAATGAGGGAGGGGCCTACAGCTGGGATACCAAGTGAATACACTGTAATAAATAAATAAAAAAAAATAAATTTAAAAAAAAGTGAAAGAAGACTCGGCTATAGCCCAATAGTAGAGTACTTGCCTAGCATATATGTGAAGTACTAGAGTTAGTCCTCAGAGATTTAAATCTGCACATATATCTGGCCAGGTGTATTGGTGCATGCATGTTTTAATAGGCTAAACAGATATTATGAGCTAGCCTAGTGAGCTCCAAGCCAGCCTGAGAAACAATACATGACAAGATCCTACCTCAAAACAAAATAAAATAGGTTCTTCATTACTAGAAAAGAATGTGTTATCTACACATATTTGGTGCTGTATTCTACACAGCATAGATCGGAAGATACCCTTGTCGCGAGGCAGTTCTTATTTTGTCATCCGGGATAGCCTATGTGCAGCTCCTCTTGCCTTGGACTCCCAACTTAGGGATTACAGGTGGCTGCCACTGAGGTCCAGAATAAGATGAGCTTTTAATCTTAAAATCTCTGCTATATTTTAAAGTTCTGTCTAATCTTTTGATTATTGTAGCTACCCTATATTTTCAGACTATAACTGAACATTGCATGTTTACCCTTAAGCTTTTGCACATTTTCTGCTTTGTACATTTTAAAGCATGTTACTAGGTACATTCAAATGTAATTATTTTGTGGAGCTTGTTTGGGGGGGGGCAACTGAAAAAAAAGCCTCAAACTTTCCATACAACCAAGAATTAAACTTGAACTCCTGGCTCTCACTGAGTGATGGAATTACAAGCAGACAGAACTTTGACTGTTATAAGCATTTCTGTTATAAGTAGTACATGAGAGATTCTATAATTTTATGTAGTATAATGTTCTATCTTTTATTTGGATGTCTTAGTAAAATCACTGGCGTATTTGTTAAATATTCTCATAGAAAGAAAACACTCTAAAATTGAGAAACACAATAAAGTTAAGCATGGTGACACATTCCTGTAACCCCAGCACTTGAGAGGTCTGAAGAGGACGATCACTGGGCGTTCAAGACCAACATGGTCTACATTGTGAATTTGAAGAGAGCCTGAAACTGTGTCAAAAAAAAAAAAAACAAAACCATGAAACTCAGTGTATAAATAAAATATGCTTTACATATTTGACTTAGAAGCAGCATATGTTTTTTGTTTTCATTTTATTTTTTATTGTTTTATATTAATGAAAGTTTATTTATTTTGTATCCCAGCTGTAGCCCCCTCCCTCATTCTCTCCCAATCCTACCCTCCTTCCCTCATCTCCTCCCTGCCCCTCTCTAAGTCCACTGATAGGAGAGGTCCTCCTCCCCTTCCATCTGATCCTAGCTTATCAGGTCTCTTCAGGACCAGCTGCAATGTCCTCCTCTGTGGCCTAGCAAGGCTGCTCCTCCCTCGGGGGGAAGGGGAGCATCAAAGAGCCAACTACTGAGTTCATGCCACAGACAGTCCCTGTTCCCCGTACTAGGGCACCCACTTGGATACTGAGCTGCCATGGGCTACATTTGAGCAGGGGTCTAGGTTATATCCATGCATGGTTGAAGAATCAGTCTCAGAAAAGACCCCTGTGCCCAGAAACATTTGGTCCTTGTGGAGCTCCTGTCCTTTCCATGTCTTACTAACTCCCACTTCTTTCATATGATTTCCTGCACTCTACCCAAAGTTTGGTTATGAGTCTCAGCATCTGCTTTGATACACTGTATACTGCTAGGTAGAGTCTTTCAGAGGCCCTCTGTGGTAGGCTCCTGTCCTGTTACTTGATTTTTCCTTCTTTTAATGTCCATCCTATTTGTCTTTCCAAGTGAGGATTGATCAGTTAGAAGAAAAAGTGAGGAAGAGCCTAAAACTCATTGGCACAGGAGAAAACTTCCTGAATAGAACACCAACAGCACAGGCTCTAAGATCAATAATCAATAAATGGGATCTCATAAAACTGAAAAGCTTCTGTAAAGCAAAAGACACTGTTTTCAGAACAAAACAACAGCCTACAGACTGGGAAAGGATCTTCACCAACCCTATATCTGACAGAGGGCTGATATTCAGAATATATAAAGAACTCAAGAAGTTAAAAAGCAACAAATCAACAGATCAAGCAATCCAATTAAAAAATGAGGTACAGAGCTAAACAGAAGATTCTCTGTAGAGGAATATAGAATGGGAGAGAAACACTTAAAGAAATGCTCAACATCCTTAGCCATCATGGAGATGCAAATCAAAACGACCCTGAGATTTTACCTTACACCCATCAGAATGGCTAAGATCAAAAACTCAAGTGACAACACATGCTGGAGAGGATGTGGAGAAAGGGGAACCCTCCTCCATTGCTGTTGGGAATGTAAACTTGTTCAACCACTTTGGAAATCAATCTGGCGCTTTCTCAGACAATTAGGAATAGTGTTTCCTCAAGATCCAGCTATACTACTCCTAGGCATATATCCAAAAGATGCTCAAGTACACAACAAGGACATTTGCTCAACCGTGTTTGTAGCAGCTTTACTTGTAATAGCCAGAATCTGGAAACAACCCAGATGTCCCTCAACAGAGAAACGGATACAGAAGCAGCATATGTTATGAAACTTATTTGAAGTTTTCCATAAACCAAAAGCGAATTTTCCTCCTGTAATCTTGTCTATTGCTTAATAGATAAGTTAAATCCAATGATATTTGACTTTATATCCCTTCACTGGTTCATGCAATCCTGTACCTTCTTTAATTTTTCTTCTCTAACCCCATGAATTCACTATTAATACAGCCTAGGTACAAAGCAGCTTGTGGATCAGTTACCCTACTGCTTCTTCCAATTCTTCCTGCTCAGTGCTACGAAGTTAAGGCCACCACACACCATTATATTAGTCTCTAATACAAAATAGCAGCCGCATGTGATTAATATTTCATGTGGCAAACAGTTGTAAATCTCGGCACTCAGGAGGCTGACACAGAAGGATTGAAGGAGAGTTTGGTGCAGGCCCCTTGGGTTGCACGTGGAGTGCCAGGCCATACAGCATGACCTTGTCAAAAAAACAAAAAAAAAAAAAAAAAAAACCTCAGCAAACAAAACTTTCCTCACTACATCTATGGATGGACTGGAGATATATCTTAGTTGAAAGGGCACTTGCCAAAGCTCTGGGTTCACTCTCCAATGCAGAAATATTAATGAAGCAGAGGCAAGAGAAACAGGAAGTTCAAAGTCATTCTTGACTAGCAACTTTAAGGGTAGGCTAAGACAGTCTTGAAAAAAAAGGTATCAAAAAGAGAAGATGGGGAATGCTAAAAGAGTATAAAAATCTGACATTCTAATTGAATTTTTAAAGAATGAATTTAGTTGGGGTGGTTGGAGGTAGGTTTTTGAAAGGGCACTGGAAGTCAAGCAAATGTCTCATGGATGTATCACAGACCAGTGAAGAAACTGGAAATTTACATTTGATTCCAGTAAGATTTTTACTACGTTTTTTTTTTTTCTTTAATGTCAAAGAAATGCTAAGGGAGAAAAATCCTTTTAGTTCTTGGTCAATCACCCAAAAAGAGCTGAAATGCTAACTCAGAGGAAGGATACTGAGAAACGACTCATTAAAGACAAATTTCCATTTAAGACTGGGTGTAATTTAGGTTTTTGCAATGACTTCTTAAGGGCTTCAAAAGCATTTTAAAACCCCTATTGAGCCAAGCATGGTGGTATGCTACTGTCATCCAGAACGCAGGACACACAGGCAGAAGTATTACTGCTAGTTGAAGGCCAGGCTGGTCCTCAGAGTAAATCCCCTCCCATCCAGGACAACCTACAAAGACCCTGCCTCAAAAAAACTAATAGGAAACAAGCATTTCATGTGATAAACATTCAATGACCAAGTTTCTTTTCATAAGTACAATATTGTAAATAAGCAGGTTTGTGTGTTTATAGAGACTCGAGAAAGCACAGATTCTGGAGTGGCCAGAAGTGGTGATGAACTCCTATAATCCCAGCATTCAGGAGCCTGAGACAGGAGGATTGCCGTGAGTGTGAGGCCAGGTTAAGGTGTGAGTACCAAACCAGCCTGAATTTCTCATAAGCAACCAAACAAAAAGAGTCTTAACTGAAATATTAAAAAAGGGAAGATCAAACTCCCTTAAACAAACTTCTCTGGAAGCTGAGGCAAGGCAGGAAGTGACACAGAATGCAATGGATCGGTAGCTCTACCACAATGAAGAAATCAACATAGTATATGAGGAAGCCTATGGGGGCTGTCTGTCGGTTACCTCCCCATTGACTGCTAATCTGTTTTCAGTTTCAGGATTTCTTTTCTTTAGACAGAGTCTCACTATGGAGTTCAGGCTGCCCTCAAAGTCAAGATCTTCCTGCCTCCACTTCTCCGGTGCTGGGAATATAACGTACAGTGCCATACCCAGTTAAAATCTCTAAACTTACGCTCTGCCACTCATAAAGGAAAAAGTAGAACATGTCACTACAATAAATTTTATAACTAATGTTGCTAAAAGTACATGATTTTCTTAATGAAACGATCCTTAAACACATTCTTACTATCTGGGATTTTCCATTGTACAAGTTTTCACCATGTTCAAATAAGGATGGAAAAATACAGACCAGCCTCTTCACGGAGATAATGAATGCTCATTAACAATCTGTAACGTCAGGCTACTTTCACCTATAGCTAATTTGTGTGAATTATACATTCATCAAAGAGCGAGCATTCAGTGTCTATAAGAATGGTGCCAAATCCTAAGGATAAAATATAAAACAGCTGTAGCTTGCTCTTGTGGCAAATTCTAGTGAATGGTGCACCTCCAATTACAGTACTTTTACAGGTTTTAAGCCTAAGTCTGCATTACCTTTCAATGGTTTCATATATTCTACTGACATTTTTCAAAGCACAAACCTACAAGCCCAGTTCTTGGGAGGTAGAGACAGGAAGATCAAGAGTTCACAGTCATCCTCAGCTACACAGTAAAGGTACAGTCATCTTGGGCTACAAGATCAAACTCATAAACAAACAAACACTAAATTAAAGACACAAGTCACTTGATACTAAACAGGTTAATAAGAATATGGTGTGTATGAACTCAGCAGTATATCATCTCAGGAACCAGGTTAACATGATGGTGCATGCTGGTGCGTCTGGAACTCAGTAGGGTAAAACAGTTTGGGAACCCATGTATGGATATAGAGACAGCCTTTATCAAAATAATAATCAAGAACCCTAGTAGCTCAGTTATGAAATCCATATATTTTCTAGTTCACATTTGACTAAAAGTTGTTGACAAATACATTGAAAGGGATATAGCATAAAAATTCAGGTAGGTCTCTTGTGGTAACCCTGCTTAGGGAAAAAATGTTCCAAGTGACCCTTTACATAGAAGGAATGAATGCCATCCTAAAAGAAATATCCTCAGCCAGACACTATAGAACATGCCTGTAAACCTAGAACCGAGAGAGGATAATCAGGAGTTTAAGACTAGCTTGGGCTACAGAGTGAGAGTTTGGAGAGAAACAGAGATGGAGACAAAGACAGAAGAGGAAGACAGACAGAAAGAGAGAAAGAGAAGAGAAGAAAGAGCGAGGGAAATCCTTTCCACATTCAGCAAACAGTTATGTATGCATATTCTGTGTCACATCAGTCATTCTAGCACTCAAGAGGGTGAGCAGGAGAATTTCCACAAGTTTGAAGCAAACCTGGGCTGCAGAGTGAGAACATGGCTCCAGTCAACAGTGAAAACAAACAAACAAAATATATGTAGTATTTTCTTGCATTGATAAGAGCTATAGACCTAAACATAGGGAGGAATCCTTTAGGTAATCTGCCAACTTCTATTTGGGATAGGTAAGCAAGAAGTATATGAAAGCTAAGTGAATTAAAATTTCAAATAAAAAGATAGACTAAACATTCAGACCAATTCTGTGAGTAGAAAATAAACATCAGGTCCTTGCTGTATTTCTTAGGCCATTTGAGTCCTTATAATAGAATCACAGAGAAGCCAAGAAGCAACAGTGTCTTGGCTTAGTTTGGTCTCCACTGATATTGTAAACATGACCAAAAGCAACTTGAGGAGGAAAGGGTTTATTTCAGCTTACAGTTTACAGTTCATCGTGAAGTGAAGTCCAGGCAGGAACTCAAGGCAAGAACCTAGAGGCAGGGACTGAAGCGGGGGCCATGGAGGAACAATGCTTATTGGCTTGTTCCCCTGGTTTTCTCAGCCTGCTTTCTTAAATAGCACAGGACCACCAGGCCAGGGATGGCACTACACGCAATGAGCTGGGCCTTTCCACATTAATCATTAATCAAGAAAATTCCCCATATAGACATTTTCTCAATTGATATTTTTCTTCTCAGATGACTCTGGCTTGTGTCAAGTTGACAAAACTAATCAGAACAAATTCCAATTTATGTATTGTACGTCTGGAGGTTGAGAAGTCTCTGCTGAAGATTCAGCATCTAGACTCTGGTCTCTAGAGGGAAAGGGTGCCTGTTTCCTAGTTCTAAACAACATCTTCTCTGTGGGGAAAAGGAAACAGGAGTCTCTTGTGTTTTCCCTCCTTTTTCTTTTTTTCTTTCTTTCTTTCTTTCTTTCTTTCTTTCTTTCTTTCTTTCTTTCTTTCTTTCTTCTTTCTTTCTTTCTCTTTCTTCTTTTTTTAATCTATTGTGTATGTGTGTGTTTGTCTGTGAGCATGCTTGCATTGTCAGTGTCTCTGTGCACATGAGCATTGTGAGAGGACAACTTTCAGGAATCTGTTCTCTCCTTCCACCAAGTGGGTCGGAGGACTCAAACTCTGGGTTGCCAAGCTTCATAGCAAGCATCTTTATCAGCTGAGGTGATTCACTGACCTTTTTTGTTTCTCTCATAAGAGCTCTAATCTTGTCAGCAGAACCTTCATGAAATAGCCTCCTGAGGGCTTATCACCATCAATGTGCAAGATGGAGCATAAACAGTTGATATATAAGTGTGAATGAGTATTGACATTGGGACTGTGTAGAAATCTGGAGAAAGGAGACTGTGTGCATGTCACTGCACTGGGTTAGGACATTTTGCTTCAGAGTACCTTTATCTCAGAGCATGAAATAAAGACTTGAAAGGTCTTTAATGTTGCAAGCTCTTTCTTCCCACTGCCCACTAACCAATACCAAACTGGCCAGGCCCAAACAATGTTTGAGAAATAAGAACACATATTTTTTAGTAATTGATTTCATTTTATGCACTAGGTAGTTTTCACCCAAGAGTTAGTATTCAAAGCATTCTTTAATAAGAATGCTCATTTTACAAAGAAGACAGATTGTGTTTAATGGTTAATTCTTACATTTCTTCAGATTACAGTATGCTGGGGATGGTGACAATGCTCACAGCACTCAGGAAGCAGAGGCAGGTGGATCCCTGAGTTCAGGTGAGTTCCAAGCCAGTCAGAGCCCCATGGTGGGACTCTGTCTCCACCCACGAGCCCAAAGAAAAGAGAACTGTGAAAACTCAGAATGAAAAAACATATATTACTTATCTGAAATAATCTGTTAAAGACCTGTCAAGGCCAACACAAAGCCATCTATGAGCAGGTGTGATGATGCAGGCACACCTACAGTCCCAATAACTGAGTAGCAGTGACAGAGCACCTAAGAATTAAGGCCAACCTGGACTTCCTAGTGCATTCCAGGCTAGCCACTGAGACCATATCTCAGCTACCTTCCCTGGAAAAAAAGTTCTCATCGTATTAAATAATCATAGCGCAGGGATGGACTTTATACTAATATACAAATGTGATAATGAAGAAATAAATTTTATATGCAATGAATATCTCTTTTGTTTTGGTTTCATCTTTTGGAGCATAGTCTCACTGGCTGGCCCTCAGCTACCCGTAGACCAGGCTAGCCTCACATTTTTGGCAGTCTGGATGCCTTCTGGGTACTGGCATTAGAGATGTGTGCCACCATGAGCAGCATAGGAGACCTTTAAAAACAGTTATGTTTATTATTTTAATTATGTGCAACTGTGTGTCACTACGTGTAGGTATGTGTATATGAATGCAGGTGACCACAAAAGTCAGAGGTTTCAGATCCCCTGAAACTGGAGTTAATGGTGGTTACAGTAGGTTGTATGCTCTGTTGGCATGATGGCTGTTCTTAGTTGTCAACTTGACTGCATCTGGAGTTAATGAAAATGCAAGTTCCTAGGCACAGCTGTGAGGGGTTTTACTCAATTAAGTCATTTGAAGTGGGATGACCCAACTTTCATTTAGATCTTTTGAAATTAGATCTGCCTTTAATCTGAGCCACAACTTCTACAAAAAGGACATGGAAGAAGGCAGCTTTTGCTTTTTGCCTGTTTGCACTTGCTCTTGCTGTGAAGTTCATTCCTTTACCAGCATTAGAGCCTACTTCTTTTGGAAACCCATATATGCTAAAGAACAACTGATACATCCATCCTCGTGAACTGACCAACTACTAGATTCTTGGATCTTCAACTGGTAAACAGGCATTGTTGGATTAGCTGGACCATAGCCTGTAAGCCATTGTAATGCAACCCCTGTGTACACTAGTCATTCTATCAGTTCTGTTCCTCTTGAGAACCCTGACTAACACAGCTGGTAAAAGGATTTAGTGCATAAAAAAAAAAGATATCTTCAAACATTTCACAGCTCTAAACTAAAGAGCCTGTTAGATTCTTGGGAATGGTGGCAACTGATCCAAAGAACAGCTTCCTTTAGAGGATTTCCCAACCATTTATCACTATTAATCTGGTCCTTTAACCAGACAGGTCACAAAAAAGGAATCTCTTCCTTGTTATTTGAGAGAGTCCCACTGTTCATCCTTATCTGGCCTGGACCTCAGTACAATACATAAACCAGACTGCCCTGAAACTTGCAGAGATCTGCTTGTCTTGGCCTCTAGAGTTCTAGAATTGAAGGAGGGTGCCACCACACCAGAATTTTTTAATTCATTTTTAAGATTTCATACTTTATTCGTGTGCTTGTGTGTGTGCGTGCAGGAATGTTCATGTTTGTGCCTCACAAGGCTCATGGAGTGTCAGAGTGTCGATTGTGTGCAGCTGAGGTGGGTACTGGGAACTGAATTTGCATCCTCCAGAAGAGCAGCAAGCACTCTTAAACACCTAGCTGAAACATGGTAATCTTAATCAAAGGCGTCCCTCTGTCAGATTCCATAGTGTTGGTACTTTAACAGCTAATATAAAATGTTTGCTCTCAACTTCCTTCCCAGCTCACTTCCTTCTGCATTCATTATCTAGGAAGGATGTGGGTTCCACTTTTAACTGGCAGCTAATGTTGCCATAGATAAAGCACCCTTACCTCTCCTTATTTCAGCACGCAGAAGGAACTCTAAATTGCTTTTTTTTTTTTTTTTTTTTTTTTTTTTTTTGCTTCCTGTCTTAGTCTGCGTTCAGCTCTTTGAAAGGGAAGGGCATGTGGTCATTTGAGGATTTTTGTTGCAGTTGTTACTTGTGTCTTGTTTCCTGAGACAGGGTCTCATTGTGTAGTTCTGGCTGTCCTGGACCTCACTCTGTAGACCAGGCTGATCTCCAACTAACAGAAATCCACCTGCCTCTGCCTCCCAAGTGCTGGGATTAAAGGCTTGCACTGCCACCGCCCAGTTTGTGTTGTGTTTTAAGACTGAGTCTTGTTATACTTGCCCACGATGGCCTAGAACTCAAAGTGATCCTCTTGACTCAGCTTTCTTAATTCTGGGATTGCAGGTGTTTACCATCAGGTCTGGCTAGTTGGCCAGTATATGGTGCATAGTAAATATCTACTTAAACATTCATTTAACCAACAAGTTCCTCACTCCCATCCTAAGAAATGCTTGTTGGTGAAAGAATGGGAAACTCCGAAGAAAACTCTGAACTAAATGATAAGGTGTGTGCACACCCACAAGTATTTGGTTTATTTATTTATTTTTATTTTGTTTTGTTTTGCTTAGACAGGGTATTAACTGGCCTTGACCACCCTATGGTGCTAAATATGATTCTAATCTTCTGTTTCCCCTCCTTCTACTGCCTGGGAACTAAATGACAGCAGTGTACCACCATTTATGATTTAGATGGTGCCAAAGATCAAATCCCAGCCTTGCTTCTGTTCCTGTACTAGAGTAATGCCTATATAAATGGAATTATAGATTAGAAGCCATAATTTTGGGTTTATCATTTTGTTCAGAGGCAATGCCTTTCTCATTGCTTCCCAAATGAATGAGGATTAGCCAAATAGAGATTTCCTGGGCTTACAGAACCATGTAACACCCACAACTTACATTTTCACTATCTTCCATATCATAGTCTCTGATTGTAACTATAAGCCTCTTATAAGAATTCTTATCCTATCTGTGCTTTCCAAGAGAAGAAGCCAAAATCCAGACACATAAACACAACTGTGAAGCTAGAATGCTAGGAATCAGACTCTCTCCTGACTTTCCACCCAGGAGCCAGATAGGCTTATGTTGAACAGAAGGCCCATGTTCCCAACTACCTGGGTGAACCAGGCGCTCATAACATCCTAGAAACAGAACCTGAGAACAGTAGGCAAGTATATGCTTTTGAATGACTGGATATACAGATGTTACATTTAAAAAGGCCTTCAAGATCTATAAAAACCTGATTCATATTCTGTCCCCCAAACCCACTACTTGTAGGATCTTAGACAAATTAACATTTGTGTACAACAGAAATGCTGAGAAATGGCTGAGTAGTAAGGAAACTGGACCAACCCAGGTTCTTAGTGAACCAAGGAGTTATGGAAAGGGCAGAGGTGGGAAACAATGGCTAGGTACCAGCCACCATATGGAGAGCTTCAAAAACCTGGTTTTCATAAACCTGATTGGTCAGAAGGAAACTCAGGCAACACTGATAACAACTCCTCACCACAGCACTAGGAGATGTTATTTTTCCTAAGCTAAAAGAAGACTGCCAGAGAGCCAGATTCCAAGCATAAGTCTGCCTGAAGCTTTGCTATCTGCACACTGCATCCACACATTTGCTTTATCTACAACAGTGACATGCTGTCACTGAAACTGTCTTCACAGATAATGCAATTACGGCAATGACGTGCTTCTGAACTATAAATTGTTGGTTCTGATTAATGCAGCATGAGGCGAATAGAGTGGAAATATACAACATGTGAAAAACACTTGATATCTTTTTAAGGGACACCATTGTTTACTTATTTCTCAAGCCTGGACTTCCAAATACAGACCATTTAACTAAAGTGAGTCATCTCTTCTCTAATGCTTTTACTGCAGATGCAGATGTAGCAGTAAAAAGCATTAGATTCTATAACTCAAATTTTTTTTCAGTAAAAGTATACCTATATGCAGAGAATGCTTACCTTATGTAATCACTGCAGTGTGTGGTTGTAAATTATAGACAGTTCATGTTGCAGAGTATCCATTATTTTGCATACAACTTGATTGCCTTGATGAGACATTTGTAATACTCAACTTCTGTAGTTTAAGATCCACATGGGTATTAGTGACCATTCTGCATTTATTTGTTTATTCATTTACTCACATAAGCAGAGTGAAAACATTCTGTTAACAATATAATGGTAAGGATGAGCATGAAGAGGTATCCTACAAAGCTAGCACTGGGGATGCTTAGGCAGGAAGATAGCTATGAATTTGAAGCCAGCTCTGGATACCTATGGAATTCTGTGTTAACCTGAGAAGGGGCTTTTTGATGAAGCATGCATTCCAGTTGTAGAGATGTTACTTGCATAAATATTCACATAGAAAACATAAAGTATAACTTCCATGGGACCCTTAAGAAAAAGTATACAGGGGCTAGGCAGATGGTTCATTCATGAAGATTGCTTCTACTCTTCTAGAGGATATGGGTTTGGTTCTCAGCACCTACATTTTAGCATAATTGTTTGTAATTTCAGCTCCAGGAGATCTGACACCCTTTTCTGGCTCCCTCAGGTATCTGACAGCTACATGGTATATGTACATACATACAGGCACACACATGAAAATAAGTATGTCCCTTAACAAAAAGAAAAGAGCATACAATGATATAGGAGTTATAATTACATTTTTATACTGATACCTAATGGATGAAAATTCTTCATTAGGTTAAAAAATATAGAAATTGGGGCAGAGGGACTTCTCAGTGGTTACGATCACTTGCTGATCTTGCAGAAAGACATGAGTTCGCTTCCCAGCACTGGACTTAAGGATGTGCATGCCAGAAAACAAAAGATCCTCTATAAGAGCAACACATGTTCTTAACCCCTGAGGCATCTATCTAGCCACTTCTTTTTCTTTCTGATACAGAGTCTCACTCTGAAGCCTACACTGGCCTGAGACTCCTCATAGACCACCTGATTCAGTCTCTCAAATATCATGATTACAATACTTCTTTCTCCTGTTATCATGAGTTATCTGTAGGCATTAAAGAGTTTTAAGTCAGAGCTGTCTCATCAATTTTTTATTTTAAAAAATTGCTTGGGATGAAATGAGTCACCGACAGGAAGGAGAGAGAGATAAGATGTAACATGATGATCATGACTTCAGCCAGGTGTTATAGAGGGGAGAAATTACACAAATGCAATAGTTAGAAGTGAAATAATGGAAGCGTCATACTATAGTTCAGTGGGAAGGAAACCAAAGATAACCGGATTAGATGGGGTAAAAGGGAGGAGTGAGAAGAGGGCTTGGCCACGAGGACTATTTTGGACATGCCACATTCAATTTATCACTGAAATGTTCAAAGGACATAATGCACTGGAGTTCAGATAAGACAACCAAATGGAAACATGAAAGCTTGCATTGTATGCATATAATTTGGCATAGGAAGAAAGGAATGTGAGAAAAGAAAGCAAAGCCATTTTGGAGAAAAAAGCAAAAAGACACAGGGAAAGAAGGACCTAAAAGGATAAACAGAAAATTCTGAGAGATGCAAGAGAAATGCCATGGAAAGAAAAAGTCAGAGAGTGCAACTTGGAAGTGGAGCACTTGTCTAGAATGTGTGAGGACTTGGTGCTCACAAGTTAAACTTCAGGTTAGTTTCTCTTCCCGTTGTTGTGATAAAATATTCTGACAAAAGCAATTCAAGGGAGAAGGTGGTTATTCCAGCTCACAGTCTTAGGGTCCAGTGTATCACAGCAGGGACATGAAGGAAACAGGAGCTTAGAGTAGCTGGCCACATGACCTCCTTCATCAGGGATCAGAGGGACAGCAATGTCTGTGTACAGCCCACTTTCTCTTTTTTATTTAATCCTAGACCCCATCCCAAGGAATGATGTCATCTACATGGGCAGTCTTCTCACTTCAGTTACTTCGGTCAAGATCATCTCCCCACAGGTATGCTCAAGCCTCACCTCCAACGTGGTTTTATATCATATCAAGTTGACAATTGAGATTAATCACCACAAGGTCTGAAAAACCTGCCAAACCTATTGTGTATTTCAGATAGCTCATTTTCTTCCGTGGTTTAAGTATGATGGATTTCATTGCTTTGTGTATATGCGTATATTTAATTGCCAAAATAATCTATAGCTAAACAAAAAGGCCAGCCCTTGTAAATAATTTCGGAATTTTGTGCTCTGATAAACTCTTATTAGATAAGAAAGCCATGCTTCATGCTAATATTTCTAAAATTAAAAAGTGAATAGCTATTGTTAAATACTAGTCATACATACATATAATCTTAGAGCCACACAGCTGCAAAAGTTGTGTTTAAAATTTTTACATTTATTTATTTACTTTGTGTGTGTGTGGAGGGGTACCTATGTCTGTGTGTGGGCAAAGAAACGCCAAGGTGTGCATGTGGTGGTCAGAGGACAACGTGAGAGATTCGTCTCTCCCCATGCGGCATCCAGGGATTGAACTCAGGTCATCAACCTTGCTGTCAAGTGTCTTTATCTCTTGAGCCATCTCAACGGTTTTTCAAATTCAGAAGAAAACACAAATAAAACCTAACTATCAATAAGGTTGCATTTAAAGTTGGACAGCTCCCACGGAGCTTAAGTCATGAGAGCTCTGCTCTCATGAAACTGTAATGGAGCTGCTTGGCCTCCCCCACCCCCTGCTACTCTTCTATATGAGGACACAGTGATAAAAATCTTAGCTGAGTGATGGTGGTGCACGCCTTTAATCCCAGCACTCAGAAGGCAGAGGCAGGCCCTTCTCTGAGTTCAAGGCCGGCCTGACGTAAAGAGCAAGATCCAGGACAGCCAGAGTGACAATGAAGAACACGTATAGGCTGGCTATAAAACACTCAGACTAAGCAAGTGTCCTACCACCGAGCTGCAGCAGCAGCACAGCTCGTTCATGTCACATGGTCCGCACTGCACCGATGTGCACATTTCTCAAAGGTTAGCTGAAGCACAGGTAAGGTTCTCGTATTCCCCTATATTTAAATTTTACTTCAAAAGGAAGCATGTGTTCACTTATGGAGCCCTAGTTAGTTACACGTATGCTCAAGTATTAGATGAAATTGGGCTGATGCTTTTCAATTTACTCAGAGATTTATGGGAAAATAGACTGGGTTGATGTGAAGAAGGATGGACGGATGGATGGATGCATATGTAAAACACTCAACACAGTAAACGATCAGTGTAGACTCTAGATAGCAGATACTGTGCATATAGGTATTCTCTGTAAAATTCAGTCACTTTGCTGGATGTTTGAAGTTTTTCATCAGAAAATGTTGGTAAAATAGATAACAATCAATAAATTATAAAGTCCAATAAACTATAAAAATATTTTTTTTCAGATCTAAATGTAATACAGCTCCAAGGTAATATAAACATAGAACTCTTTGCCCACTAAAAATAAGGCATATGAGAAAAGGCTCTCAAAAATAAAGAAATGTAAAAAGCAACATTTTAAATTTAAAAAATATAGATTTATTTCTTTTATGCATATGAGTGATTTGCTTGCATTTATTTCTGTATACCATGTGTGTGCCTGGGGTCACAAAGGTTAGAAGAGGCCATCAGATCTCCTGAAACTTGAGTTATGAATGGTTATGGGCTGCCATGTGTGTGCTAAGAATCAAACTGTGGTTCTCTTCAAAAACAAGTATTCTCAACCACTGAGCCATCTTTCTAGCTCCTGATTTTTAAATTTAATGTATGTGTGTGCATGTGTGTGATATGTATGTGTTGGAGATCAAAAGACATCTTTGTGGAGTCAGTTCTGTTCTTTCACCTTTATGTGCATTCTAGGGATCAAACTCGGGTTATCTGGCTTGCATGACAAGTGCCTTTACCCACTAAGCCACTTGCTTCACTGGCTCATAATTTATATATAAAGAGAGAGAGAGAGAGAGAGAGAGAGAGAGAGAGAGAGAGAATGTATGTTTACATATATAGTTTAATATAATTAATATATATTATAATTACTTTAATATAACTTATGTATCTACATACACACACATGATGTAGTGGCTGTAGAGATGGCTCAGCATTTAAGAGCACTTGCTGTCCTTGCTGAGGGCTGGAGTTTAGTCCCTAACATTCACCTTTGACAACTCATCACCTCTTCTAACTCCAGCTCGAGAGGATCCAACATCTCCTTCTGGTCTCCATGGATTTCCACATACGTGTGCACATACACACCTAGACACAAATGAACTAAAAATAAACCTTTAATGTATATATATAAACATATACAGACACACATATTCTTTGGAGAAATAATTAAAAAGAAAAAGCTGGGCAAGGTGACTCATGCCTGTGATCCCAGCACTCAGGGAGGCAGAGGAAGGCAGATGGCTGTGAGTTCAAGGCCAGCCTGGTCCGCAAAACAAGTCCAGAACATCCAGGACTAGACAGAGAAACCCTGTCTTGGAAAAAGAAAAGAGAGAAAGAGCTCATTGAAACTTAACATTGTGATGACGCACTCCTGGAATCCCTGCACTCTGCAGGTTTAAGCAGTAGAATCAGGACTTCAAGGGCAGCCTTGAACATATGGCGAGTTCAAGGCCTGAGCTATGTCAGACCTTGTCTCAATAAACCAAATAAAATTCAAATTCAAATATATGGATGTAAAAAATTCAACCATTTATCACAAGACTGAAAGTAAAATTTGAAGAAGATGGAAGGATTAGTAACATATTTGAGAAAGAGAGAGTCAGTGGAGGGTGTGTCTGGCCTGCACAAAGCCCTAAGTTCATTCTCCACATTGGGCAGAGCAGTCATTCTCCACTGCGTAGGTTGTCTGAGGCCAGCCTGGGACACAAGTTGCTGTCTAAGAAAAAAAAAAAGAAAAAATGAGGTGAAGGGAGGAGGATCAAATCACAGGTTGACAGATGGTTCATTTCAAGTAACAACTTGCCTGGGCCAAGGGATGCCCTTCTGGCTGGGTGTGTCTGTGAGGGTGTTCTGGAAGAGCAAACATTTGGGCTAGCAGATTGAGTGAAGATCTAAGTGAGTTAACATTATCCAACTCGCTGACAGCCCACTACAAAATCTAGAGGAAGGACACTCTCCTTCATGACCTGGGACTTCTCTGTTTGACCGCTGGAGCTCTTGGCAACTCCTGTACTTTTAATGAACTGATTCCCATAATAATTTGTGTGTGTGTGTGTGTGTGTGTGTGTGTGAGAGAGAGAGAGAGAGAGAGAGCGCATGAATGTACTTCTCCAGAATCTGACTAATGGAGTGAAGATAAATAAAGTAGTGAATTCATACACTATTTTCATAAGTGAACAAACAAAGACTAATTAATACGCTTCACTTAACATGGCTAGTTAGAGTACAAAAAGCATACATTCCCACAAAACGATGAAAAACTCAGGACAGGAGGGGTGGAGCCACACTCCCTTTCTATAAGCTTCATTAACAAAAGTTAAATTCTTGTTCCACTTGATTCAAAACTGGTCAAATATCTCAATGAAATATTTATTATTTTTAAAACATAAATACCAAAAGAGAAATAAAGCTGAACAGGAAATGTAGACAAATGTATATTATTAAGGGAGGGGGCAGGGCTGAGCCAGTAGTTTAAGGACTACCTCCTAAAGAGATGTAAATATCTATGTAACTTCACAGACAAACCAGTTGCAAAAAATGACTAGAGGTACTTGTGGCCAAACCAGAGGACCTGAGTTCAGCCCCTGATGGAAAGAAATAACCTACTCTTTCTGTCCATTTGTCCTCTGACAGCCATATGTGCTTCTAGGCTCGAAACACACACAAACACACACAGTAAGGGGGGTGGGAGGTTAACAAAATAACTTCAATAATATTCAACTCATTTCAACATTACATCAGAGTCATCAGAGAGGAAGGAGCCACAATTGAGAAAATGCGTCTACAAGCTCAGGCTATAGGCAGGCTTCTAAGGCATTTTCTTGATTAGTGGTTGCTGTGGGAAGACCCCGACCTTTGTAGGTAAGACTGCCCCTGGGAAGTGGTCCTGGAAACTGTGAGAGAATAGGTTAAGCAAGCTATTAGAAGGAAGCC
Source organism: Meriones unguiculatus (assembly GCF_030254825.1). Classification (NCBI taxonomy): domain Eukaryota; kingdom Metazoa; phylum Chordata; class Mammalia; order Rodentia; family Muridae; genus Meriones; species Meriones unguiculatus. The sequence goes on from NC_083359.1 coordinate 71,666,419, forward strand.
AGTAAACAGCACCCCTCCACGGCCTATGCATCAGTTCCTGCCTCCACAATTCTGCCCTGCTTAAGTTCCTGCTCTGACGTCCTTCAGTGATGAACAGGGGAAACATAAGCCAGCTAAACCCTCTCTTCCCAGCTTGCTTTGGTCATGGTGTTTCATCACAACTGCAGTAATCGTAACTAAGACACACCCTGGGTGAAATCCATTTTCATCAAGTGGAATATGTTTCTGTTTCCTCCAAACGAGAATTTAGCCCAGCACACAATCAAACTGCAGTGGCAAATGCGGACAAGGACATGAGGTAGAAAACTACAATCCTAAGGCTGAGGCAGAAGGGTTACAATGAGTTGAAAATTTCAATGATCTACATAGATTCAACTAAATGTGGGCTATATAACAAAACCCTGTATTGAACAAACAAAACTCATAAAACCCAGGACAGAGTATCTTCCCAAAGACTATCAATGTTAGTGAACAATTGCTTAGCAGGACAGAGCAATGCTTAAAAAAATCACAGCCGGGATAAAAAGTGAATAAACTTTAATTAATAAAATAAAAGTTAAAAAAAAAAAGAAAAAGAAAAAGAAAAAATTCAACAGAAAAAAAAAATTTGTCATGACTCATAGGCTTTTTCCAAAAAAAAGAGGTTTCAGCATTGGGAATCTATGGGTATAATGAAAATAATTAAAAGGTCAAAGGAAATAAGCAATTTAATCACACGCAATGCCAAAAGAAAGTAACATCAGCTGTCCACTAGTGAGTCAATAGTTTCCTGATAGCTGGACGAAGAGGGTCTTTCTCAGAAAGCTCTTTTCAAGAACAAATTACACCATCCTCACAGAAATGCTTTGGTGACACTTGCATTAACATAAAGAATAAAAGAAGCATATATACCTATTATCTTAATGTCACTTCTTAAGAACTATGTAGTTAAGGAAAGAGAAACAAATGATCCTATCCTGGGCTCATGTCTCTAACTTCAGCACTTAGGCAGAGTCAGAGTTGAGGGTCATCCTCTATAACCCAGAGTTCAAGGCCAGCCTAGTACATGATACCCCCAACTCCAAAAAAAAAAAAAAAAAAAAAAAGGAAATAAGGAAATGTGGCTAGAGGGAAGGAAAAAGAAAGGAAGGAAGGAAGGAAGGAAGGAAGGAAGGAAGGAAGGAGGGAGGGAGGGAGGGAGGGAGGGAAGGAAGGAGGGAAGGAGGGAGGGAAGGAAGGAGGGAAGGAGGGAGGGAAGGAAAGCGTAAGTAATTAAGCCATGATGGTGGCTCAGGAGGCAGAGACTGGTATCCCTCTGGAGTTCAAGACCAGCTTTGTCTACATGTGAGCCTGTGCAGTAAGTGGTGAGACCCTGTCCTTACAAAAGCAGTCCTAGACAGGATAGTGGTATCATCCCAGTACTGGGGAAGATGTGACCCAGCCTCCTTTTTTAAAAAAAAAGTTATTTTTAAAGAAAAAGTTATCCTAAATCATTATAGAGGGAAAAATATGTTTAAAATGTATATTATAAAACAAAATTTGCAAGAAAAGCATACAACATGTAATTCATTAATTAGTAAGGGTGTTTTCAGTTTTATAATGATTACAGATTTTTAAAGGTTTTTGTTGGTGGTAGTGGGTTGGTTTTTCAAGAGAGGGTTTCTCTGTGTAGCCCTGGCTGTACTCATCACTCTGTAGACTGGGCTGACCTCAAAATCAGAAATCTGCCTGCCTCTGCCTCCAAAGAACTGGGATTAAATTCATGTACCACCACTGCCCTTGTATTTTCATGTAATTTACATTCACATGTTTTTGTCTTTTTTTTTCCTTTCTTTTCTTTCTTCTTCTTTTTTTTTTTTTTTTTTTTTTTCCTTTTTCTTGAGACAGTCTCTTCTCACAGCCCACTGGCTGGCCTCAGTTCTCCCTGCTTTATCTCCCAAGAGTTATGATTAATGGTGTATACCAAAACACTTGGGCTTATTTTTCTATTTTAAGCAAGTGTGTGTGTGTGTGTGAGAGAGAGAAAGAGAGAGAGAGAGAGAGAAAGAGAGAGAGTATATATATGTGTGTATGTGTGTCTGTATTTGTGTGTATATATGTGTATACGTGTGTGTATACTCAATCTCACCCTAGTGTAGGAGTCAGCTCTCTCCTTCAACCATGTGGGTATCAAATCAGGCCATCAGGCTTGGTGGCAAGTGCCTGTATGCTCTGAGCATCAACCCCATCTTCTAAATATAAATACGTTCTTGAGTTGATATTCTAACGTCTCTTTTCCTAAACCTTGCTGGGCATGGTGACTCACACCGGCACTTGAATGGATGAGACGGGAGGATGGCTGAAAGTTTTTGTTTTTTGTTTGTTTGATTTTAGTTTTTTGAGACAGTGTTTCTCTCTGTAGCCTTGGCTGTCCTGGCCTCGATTTGTAGACCAGGCTGCCCTTGAACTCAGAGATCCACCTGCCTCTGCCTCTGAGTCCTGGCATTACAGGCATGCACCACCATGCCCAGCTTGGCTAGAAGTTCTTTATAACATAAGGTCTAAGCATCAAAATCTTTGCTACCTAACATTGTACAAGTAATTCGTACTTGCATAGTTAATATATAGAGATATTTCATATACAGAAGCCAACTATGATTTCCAAATCAGTAATACAAAGGACATTAAAATGCACAGCTGGAGATATAGTTCAGTGACAGAGTGCTCCCTAGTCTGTGTGAGGTCCTGTGTTTGGTCCTCATTACCATGAAAAAATAAGGGAGTAAATGAATAAAAATGGAAAAAAAAGGGGTCAGCCTTCCCTGTAAAAAATTAAATGTAAGGGTTCCCTCACACATAGCTCACGTACCAAAACTAAAATCCTTTTCATCTGTTGTCTGTGTTTAACACCAAAATACATTTAACGCCTGGCGGTTATAGAAAATATACAAGGCAGGTATCTCACCAATGTTGTCAAATATTATTCCCACTAAAAAAATCACAAGACTAGAACACAAACATTCAGCTAATTTTTCCCAGACCAAGCTACAAGACATTAGCTGAACTTGAACCCAAAGCCCTCCTAACCTCACAGGTTTCTACTACTAGGTAGTATAGGCAGAAAAAAAGGTGTAAATATTTACCTCCTGTTTGCAATTCACTAGAGATGTGGCCTTGATCTTGTCTGAGGATCCATAGAATAGGCAGGGAAACAAAGTTCAGAAAGGGCTGTGTGAAGATTTGTTTATGGGGGAGCGCTATAATTGTCTGAGAAAGCGCCAGACTGATTTCCAAAGTGGTTATACCAGTTTACATTCCCACCAGCAATGGAGGAGGGTTCCCTTTCTCCACAACCTCTCCAGCATGTGTTGTCATTTTGGGTTTTTGATTTTAGCTATTTTGATGGGTGAAAGGTAAAATCTGAGCTATACCACTCCTAGGCTTATATCCAAAAGTTGCTCAAGTACACAACAAGGACATTTGCTCAACCATGTTTGTAACAGCTTCATTTGTAATAGCCAGAACCTGGAAACAACCCAGATGTCCATCAATGGAGGAATGGATACAGAAATTGTGGTATTTTTACACAATGGAATACTACTCAGCAATTAAAGACAAGGAAATCATGAACTTTGCAGGCAAATGGTGGGATCTAGAGAAGATCATCCTGAGTGAGGTATCCCAGAAGGAGAAAGACACACATGGTATATACTCACTTATTTAGACCTATAAGATATGATAAACATAATGAAATCTATATACCTAAAGAAGATAAACAAAAAAGAGGACTCGGGGTAAAGTGATCAATCCTCACTTAGAAAGACAAATGGGATGGACATTGGATGTAGAAGAAAACAAGTAACAGGGCAGGAGCCTACCACAGAGGGCCTCTGAAAGACTCTACCTAGCAGTGTATCAAAGCAGATACTGAGACTCATAACCAAACCTTCGGCATAGTGCAGGGAATCATATGAAAGAAGAGGGAGTTAATATGACCTGGAGAGGACAGGAGCTCCAGAACCAAATATATCTGGGCACAGGAGTATTATATGAGACTGTTTCTCCAACCAAGGACCATGTATGGATATAACCTAGAATCTCTGCTCAGATGTAGCCCATGGCAGCTCAGTATCCAAGTGGGTACCCTAGTAAGGGGAACAGAGACTATTTCTGACATGAACTCAATGGCTGGTTCTTTGACCTCCCCACCCCCACAAGGGAGGAACAGCCCAGCTAGGCCACAGAGGAGGACTTTGCAGCCAGTCCTGAAGATACCTGATAAAACAGAGTCAGATGAAAGGGAAGGAGGTCCTCCCCTATCAGTGGACTTACAAAGGAGCAGAGAAGCGATGAGGGAGGGAGGGTGAGATTGGGAGGGAATGAGGGAGCAGGATATAGCTGGGATACAAAGTTAATAAAATGTAACTAATAATATAAACACATACATACATATATACATACATACATATTTGTTTATTCTTCCTACCTTGCTTCCTTCTATAGATACTCATCAGTGCTGTAATTTAATGAAGGAAACAGTGACCATAAAGGCACTGCAGTGATGTGGTCTTAGCCCAGTGAAACACAGTAAACATTTGATTCCAGGTATTTGTTCTGTATTAACAATTAGTGGTATGAGAGTGACCATGCCAAAGAAAAAGGGATTTAAATACTTGCTTCCTCCCCTCTAGTTTGTCCTCCCTCTCTCCTTCTTTTCCTTCCTTCCTGTCAAACAATATAATAGAAGAAACAATATTTTATGGCATAGGTTGTTATATTGGCTTACTCCAGCTTGACTGAGAGACCCTGTCTCAAGAGATAAGGTGCAGAGAAGTAAAGTAGGAATCCTGATGTCCTCCTCTGGCCTCTGCATGCACACACATGAGTGCTGGCATCTGCCTACATGTACCATGCGTATGGCGTACACACACAGAGACACACACACATTGGAGTCCAGCAAGATGGCTCAGCCAGTAAAAGTACTTTCTGTAAATCCTGACAACTTGAGTTCAATTCTCAAAACTCACACAAAGATACAAGGAGGGAACTGATTCTGCTATACAAAAGTTGTCCTCTGACCTCCACATACAGGCTAAGACAGGTGCTCTATGCCCCTTCACAACAATAGCACATACCTAAACAGTAAAGGCAAAAGCCTATAGTCAACATCATCTTAAACGGAGAGAAACTTAAAGCAATCCCACTGAAACCAGGGACAACACAAGGCTGCCCACTCTCTCCATATCTTTTCAACATACTACTTGAAGTCCTAGCTAGAGAAATAAGACAAGTAAAGGAGATCAAGGGGCTACAAATCGGAAAGGAAGAAGACAAAGTATCACTATTTGCGGATGATATGATAGTATAGCTGAGTGATTCCAAAAATTCTACCAGGGAATTCCTTCAGCTCATAAACACCTTCAGCAAAGTGGCGGAATACAAAATCAACTCAAACAAACAAACAAACAAAAAAAGTAGCCCTTCCTGTATACAAAAGACAAATAGGATGAGAAAGAAATTAGGGAAACAACACCCTTCACAATAGGCACAAATTACATAAAGTTGATATAATTCAAACCAAGCAAGTTAAAGACTTGTATGAAAAAAAAAAAGAACTTTAAGTCTGAAGAAGATATCAGAAGATGGAAAGATTTCTCAGGTTCATGGATCGGTAGGATTAGCATAGCAAAAATGGTCATCCTACCAAAAGCAATCTACAGATTCAATGCAATTACCATCAAAATATCAACACAATTCTTTACAGACATCAAAAGAAAAAGTCTAAACTTAATATGGAAAAGCAAAAACCCCAAAATAACTAAAACAATCCTATATGATAAAATATCTTCTGGAAGTATCTCCATTCCTAATCTCAAGCTATACTATAGAACAACAGTAATAAAAATGGCATGATACTGGCATAGAAACAGACTAGTGGATCAATGGAATCAAGTTGAAGGCACAGAAATAACACACCTATCAACACCCGATTTTTGACAAAGAAGCCTTTTCCATACAATGGAAAAAGATAGCATCTTCAACAAATGGTGCTGGTCAAACTGGATATCCACAGGTAGAAAAATGCAAACAGACCCATATCTATCATCCTTCACAAAATTAAATTCCAAGTGTATCAAAGACCTCAACATAAAACCAGACACACCAAATTTGTTAGAAGAAAATGTGGGGAAGGGCCATGAACGTGTTGGCAGAGAAGGCAACTTCCTGAACAGAACACCAACAGCTCAGGCTCTAACACCAACAATCAATAAAGAGGACCTCATGAAATTGAAAAGATTTTGTAAAGCAAAGGACATGGTTGAGTGAGCTATCTCAGAAGCAGAAAGATACACACGGTTTATACTCACTCATATAGTCATATAATATAGGATAAACCTACTAAAATCTGTACACCTAAAGAAACTAATCAAGAGGAAGGACTCTTGCTAAATGCTCAATTCCTATCCAGAAAGGCAAAGAGTATGGACATCAGAAGAAGGAGAAAAGAATCAGGAGCCTAACACAGAAGACCTCTGAAAGGTTCTGCCCTGCAAACTTTCAATGCAGATGCTGAGACTTATGGGCAACCTTTGGGCAGAGTGCAGGGACTCTTAAGAAAGAAGTGGGAAACAGTGAGATCTGGAGAGGACAGGAACTCCACAAGGAGAGCAACAGAACCAAAAAATCTGAGCACAGGGGTCTTTCCTGAGACTGATACTCCAACCAAGTACTATGCATGGAGATAACCTAAGACCCCTGCACAGATGTAACTCATGGCAGTTCAGTATCCAAGTGGGTTCCATTGTAATAGGAACAGGGCATGCTCAACAGAATAAAATGACAGCCTACAGACCGGGAAAAGATTTTCACAAACCCTACATCTGACAGAGGGCTAATATTCAGAATATATAAAGAACTCAGTAAGTTAAACACCAACAAAGTAATTCAATTTTAAAATGAGGTATAGAGCCAAAAAAGAATTTTCTACAGAGGAATATCAAATGATAGAGAAACACCTAAAGAAATGCTCAACATCCTTAGTCATCAGGGAAATACAAATCAAACCAATTCTGAGATTTTATCTTACACCATCAGAATGGCTAAGATCAAAAACTCAAGTGACCATTGATCCTCCTTTCTGTTTCTATGCCAATACCATGCAATTTTTATTACTGTTGCCCTGTAGTACAGCTTGAGATCAGGAATGGAGATACCTCCAGATGATCTGTTGTCGTTCAGGATCGTTTTGGAGATTCTGGGTTTTTTGTTTCTCCATATGAAGCTGAGAATCTTTTTTTCAAGGTCTGTAAAGAATTGAGTTGGTATTTTGATGGGAATTGCATTGAATCTGTAGATTGCTTTTGGCAGGATGGCCATTTTCACAATGTTAATCCTACCAATCCATGAGCACGGGAGATCTTTCCATCTTCTGATATCTTCTTCAACTTCTTTCTTCAGAGACTTGAAGTTTTTCTCAAACAGGTCTTTCACTTGCTTGGTTAGAGTCACACCAAGGTACTTTATGTTATTAGTGGCTACTGTGAAGGGTGTTGTTTCTCTAATTTCTTTCTCAGCCTTTTTGTCTTTGGTATATAGGAGGGCTTCTGATTTTTTTGAGTTGATTTTGTATCCTGCCACTTTGCTGAAGGTGTTTATCAGCTGAAGGAGTTCTCTGGTTGAATTTTTGGGGTCGCTCATGTATACTATCATATCATCTGCAAATAGTGACACTTTGACCTCTTCCTTTCCGATTTGTATCCCCTTGATCTCCTTTAGTTGTCTTATTGCTCTGGCTAGGACTTCAAGTACTATGTTGAAGAGATATGGGGACAATGGACAGCCTTGTCTTGTCCCTGATTTCAGTGGGATTGATTTAAGTTTCTCTCCATTGAGTTTGATGTTAGCTATAGGCTTGCTATATATTGCCTTTACTATGTTTAGGTATATGCCTTGTATCCCTGATCTCTCCAAGACTTTAAACATGAATGGGTGTTAGACTTTGTCAAATGCTTTTTCGGCATCTAAGGAGATGATCATGTGGTTTTTCTCCTTCAGTTTGTTTATGTAGTGGATTACATTGATGGATTTCTGTATGTTGAACCACCCTTGCATGCCTGGGATGAAGCCTACTTGGTCATGGTGGATGATATCAATAAATCCACACACCTATGAATACTCGATATTCGACAAAGAAGCCAATTCCATTCAATGGAAAAAAGACAGCATCTTCAACAAATGGTGCTGGACCAACTGGATGTCTACATGCAGAAAAATGAAAATAGATCCATATTTATCACCCTGCACAAAACTAAAGTCAAAGTGGATCAAGGACCTCAACATAAAACCAGATACCCTAAATCAATTGGAAAAAAAAGTGGGGAACAGCCTAGAACTCATTGGCACAGGAGACAACTTCCTGAACAGAACACCAACAGCACAGGCTCTAAGAGCAACAATCAATAAATGGGACCTCATGAAACTGAAAAGTTTCTGTAAAGCAAAGAATACGTCATCAAAACAAAACGACTGCCTACAGATTGGGAAAGAATCTTCACTAACCCTTTATCTGACAGAGGACTAATATCCAGTATATACAAAGAACTAAAGAAGCTGAAAAGCAGCAATCCAAGTAATCCAATTAAAAATGGGGAACAGAGCTAAACAGAGAATTCTCGACAGAGGAATACCGAATGGCAGAGAAACACTTAAAGAAATGTTTAACCTCACTAGCCATCAGGGAAATGCAAATCAAAACGACCCTGAGATATCACCTTACACCCATCAGAATGGCCAAGATGAAAAACTCAAGCGATAACACATGCTGGAGAGGTTGTGGAGAAAACCCTCCTCCACTGTTGGTGGGAATGTAAACTTGTACAACCACTCTGGAAAGCTATCTGGCGCTTTCTAAGACAAATAGGAATAGTGCTTCCTCCAGACCAAGCTATATCACTGCTAGGTATATACCCAAAGTCTGTTCAAGTACACAAAAAGGACACTTGCTCAACCATGTTTATAGCAGCTCTATTTGTAATAGCCAGAACCTGGAAACAACCCAGATGTCCATCAACGGTGGAATGGGTACAGAAATTGTGGTATTTTTATACAATGGAATACTACTCAGCAATCAAAAAGGACGAAATCATGAAATTTGCAGGCAAATGGTGGAATCTAGAAAAGATCATTCTGAGTGAAATATCCCAGAAGGAGAAAGACAAACATGGGATATACTCACTTATATAGACCTATAAGATATGATAAACATAATGAAATCTATACACCTAAAAAAGATAATCAATTGAGCGGACATGGGGTAAGATGATCAATCCTCGTTTAGAAAGACAGATGGGATGTGCATTGAACGTATGACAGGAGTCTACTGAGCGCATCTGAAAGACTCTAACTAGCAGTGTTTTCAAAGCAAAGACTCATGACCAAACCTTTGGCAGAGTACAGGGAATCATAAGAAAGAAGGGGAGTTAGTCTGATGGGGAAAGGATAGGAGCTCCACAAGGACCAAATATATCTGGGCACAGGGTCTTTTCTGAGACTGACATTCAACCAAGGACCATGTATGGATATAAACTAGAACCTCCACTCAGATGTAGCCTGTGGTAGCTCAGTAACCAATTGGTCTCCCAAAGTGAGGGGAACAGGGACTATTTCTAACAGGAACTCAATGACTGGCCCTTTGGTCTCCCCACCCCCGAAGGGAGGAGCAGTCCTGTTAGGCCACAGAGGAGGGCTTTGCAGCCAGTCCTGAAGACACCTGATAAAACGGGATCAGATGAATGGGGAGGAGGTCCCCCCTATCAGTGGACTTGGAAAGGGGCAAGGTGGAGATGAGGGAGGGACTGGGAGGGAATGAGGGATCGGGACACGGCTGGGATACAGAGTTAATAAAATGTAACTGATAAAAAAATAAATAAAAAAAAAAAAAACTCAAGTGACAACACATGTTGGAGAGGATGTGGAGAAAGGGGAACCCTCCTCCATTCCTGGTGGGAATGTAAAATTGTACAACCATCTTGGAAATCAACCTGGCACTTTTTCAAAAAAAAAAAATGGGAAAAGTGCTCAAGATGCTCTACCATTCAACAAGGACATTTCCTCAACTATGTTTATAGCAGCTTTATTTGTAATAGTCAGAATCTGAAAACAACCTACATGTCCCTCAACTGAGGAATGGATACAGACATTGTGGTACATTTATAGAATGGAATACTATTTATTCAGCTATTAAAAACAAGGAAATCATGAAATTAGCAAGCAAATGGATGGAACTAGAAAAGATCATCCTGACTGAGGTAACCCAGAACCAGTAAGATGTTCATAGTACATTCTCACTTATAAGCAGATTTTAGCCTTATAATAAGGATAACTATGCTACAATCCACAAACCTAAAGAAGCTAATATATATATATATATATATATATATATATATATATATATATATATATAAAGGAAGACCTTAGGAAGGGTGCTTAAATCTCATTTAATTAGAATAGCAAACAGGATAGACACCAGAAGTGATGGAAGAGAGGGTTCAGGACTAAAGCCTACCACAAATGTCCTTTGAAAGGGTGCACCCAACAGGAGATCGAAGCAAATGCAGACCCACAGCCAAACTTTGGGCAGAGCTCAGGGAGTCTTATGGAAAAGTGGGAGGATAGAAGGACCTGGAGGGTACAGGAGCTTCACAAAAAGATCAACAAAGCCAACAAATTGGGGCCCAAAGGAGCCTACAGAGACTGATACACCAACCAAGGACCATGCATGGAGAGGACCTAGACCCCTTGCTCAGATGTAGACCATAGGCAGCTCAGTCTCCATGTGGGTTTCTGAGTAAGGGGAGCAGGGGTATCTCTGACATGAACCGGGTTGCCTGTTCTTTTATCACCTCCTCCTGGTGGTGCAACCTTGCCAGAACACAGAGGAAGAGGCACCAGACAGTCGTGATGAGACTTGATAAGCTAGGGTCAGATGGCACGGGAGGAGGTCTGCCCCTTTCAGTGGACAAAGGGAAGGGAGTGGAGGGTGAAGAAGGAGGGAGGGTGGGACTCAGAGAAGATGAGGGAGGGGGCTGCAATTGGAAAATAAAATGAATAGATTGTAAAAATAAATTAACAAACAATAGCAAATAAAAACAAAATATAAACTATTCAAAAGATTTAGTTGAATGTATGAGGATTACTTTAGGTTAAATCTTGGAAATAAATGCTAGCAGTCTGTCTCCACATAGCTTCAAAATCGAATGTAATAAGTGTGCCTATTAAGTTATTTTTGTAACATTTAATTTAAAAACAATTTTGGTTATTTTGTTTTCTGAGGCATGGGCTCCTGTAGCCCAGGCTGCCCTGGAGCTAGTTAAGTAGTTGAGAGTGACCTTGAACTCTTGATCCTCCTGCTTCCTCCAACCCCTAAGGGTTGGGACACCAGACATACGTAAGCACACCAGGCTTCAGAAAGATTTCTTCAGTGAAAATATTTGATAAGGAACTTGAAAGTTGGAGGTTGACCTAAAAGTCTATTCTCTAAATAGACTTTTTTTTCCACTTGTTGCTAAAATAAATGACATTCAACACCTCTAAGTGAAAACAGCTGATTTGCACAGCCAGCTTTTACTTAACTGTCAATGGAAGAACCTAAATTTTAAAGGGTAGCTTGGAGTTCTTGTGGGAGAAGCAGCTGCCTCTGACTCTTTGCCTGCCTCGGGAACCTTTTCCTCCCACTAGATTGCCTTGCCCAACCTTGATATGAAGGTATGTACCTGGTCTTATTGTTACTCGTTATGCCATTTTTGGTGGATATCCCCAGAGGCCCTATTGTTCTGAAGAGAAACAGTGGAAGAGTGAATCTGGGGAGAAGGGAGGTGGGGGGAGATTGGGAAGAGAAGAGGGAGAAAGAACTGGGGTCAGGATATAGTACTTGGGAGATAAATAAGTTAATCAATTTATCAATTAATCAATCAATCAGGATATAGTATTTGGGAGATAAATCAATTAATCAATCAATGCAGTGTTTGCAAGCCTGCACACAGCACCCAAAAAATCATGATGAACCACATAAAACAGTAATATTCTGGTCATCCAATGTTTTATCAGGCAATTATCCAATTATCACCTCTGAAGAAGTTTTTTTTTTTTTTCTAATAATCAGCATCCCAACGACTGATCTCAGAGTACCTTAGATATCCAGAAGTGCATGAGCTGCCAGCGTCAGTGTCTACAAAGAGCAATTCTGGCTGCTTGCCCATGTTGCATGGCTGAGTATTTGTTTAGCTATATGATCCCCAGAGCAAAATGGGTACAAGAGGGAAGAAGTATATATTTGGAGAGAAAGAAGAAACTCTGAGGTTTAACTGTGGATCTTGCCATTTGCTATATTGTAACCTTGTTTTTCTTATACTCATGTGACTCATTTGCGGCCTGGATGTCCCTGTACTTTAGTATGGCAGTATCTAGAGCCAGTTACCACTCTATGAGGTCAATGGGCCTTCTCTGTGAATGGGTCCTCGGTGGCTGATGGCATGGACCTCGACATGGAATAGGGAATGACAGAGCACCTGAAGGATGTCCTGTTGTCAGCCATCATTCAGGTACTCCATCGTTCCTCCCTCTCCATCTCCAGGCTAAGCCTCTTACCTGTTGCTGAGTGAATATGCTGGACCTCCAGTTCACAGTAGGGTCCCAACACCACAGTACAATGAGTAAGCAGTCAACAGGAGCTGTGGCACATGAAATGGTTATACCCATCATTATTGTGTGATGGTTGGCTCCATCAGATGGCATGACCCCATGCCTGGAGCAAGTAGACTGGATTCAAGGGCCAAAAGCAGCCTGAAGTATAGGATTACTGAATAAATAATTGAATGTGGTTTAAAAAAATAAAATTTAATTTAAAAAAATGATAACAGAAGAGCGGAAATGATTAAGATGTATGAAATCTGCACAGTAAAAAAACACAATGGTGGCCTGAAAGAATGCACCCAGAAGTAGAGGCACACTGTAGACTTAGGTTTCTCTCCACACTTTAAAGCAGTCCTCAGGGGTTATTTATCTCCACAGCAACTTTGAACAAGTGAGGAAACTGAGGTGTAACCAGCGTAAGCATTTGTCCAAGACTATAACATCATGCACTTCCTTGTCTAAGGCTGTAACGTCAGGTGCTTCAGATTAAATGCTTCCTTCTGTAAACCATATGGGTGTAAAGATGGTTCCTTGATAGAAACAGGATCTAAATCTCTTACATGAAACCAAATCGAACAAAACAGATTCAGTGGCACACCCCTATAATCCCAGCACTTGGGAGGCTGAGGCAGAAGAATCAGGAATTCATGCCAGACTGGACTACCCAGACCGCTGACATCACTAAACGAAACAACAATAAAAATCAAGTTATGCAACTAAGACACCCTTGGTAAGACAAAGGGAAAGAAAGTATTCCGTTTTACATATGAGAATTAGGCATTCTCAGCAACTAAATTTATTTATTTGTTTTTACATTTATTATTTGTGTCCATGGCTATAGGTGTGTGTGTGTGTGTGTGTGTGTGTGTGTGTGTGTGTGTGTGTGTGCGCGCGCGTGCAATTTGTGGGAGTAGGCTTTCAACTTCCCCAAACCAGGTTACGGGGTTTGTACAAAGCACCTTCTCCATCTTGCTAGCCCATTTTTAGTGTGAAATAGAACTCATCACTTGACACCTATTTATAGGCTGATATATTTATTTTTAGTCCTTTACAGGTGTTAACGTAGTGGGCTAATGAACAATAGTTATGCCATCTCATAAAAGTATTCCTAAGAATAAGTGCTAAAACGATCTTGAGTAAAACTGGTCTCTGAACCAATCCTAAATTCCTATATGAAGTGATTCTGAGCTAAGGGTTGACTGCCTGACCACTTAACTTTACCTCTCCACTTCTGTAAATGAGGCTTGTTTGTTGCTGATAGCCAGAGCTGTCTTTCTGTAAGCATTATAAGTGCATTTTCTCCCCCTAAAAACTCCAGCTGGGGTCGAGGCTGCTTCCCACTAATTTTTCACGACAGTTTACCCAGTGGCTAATGAAGGCTCCATTCTGCTTATTTGGGTTTCTTGGGAGTTTTTCTTTTCCCTCATAACATTATTTAATTGCTTGCCCCCTAGTTTAATTCGTCTTTCAATTATGCTTATTGTGTGCACTGAAAACTGTATAAGTGTTTAACATTTCCCCTCCACCCCAAACCCCAAAACATGAGACCCTGTCTTCTTCTATCTCCTGCAAAACTCCAGGACCCTTAAAATGGACATATATTTAGACCATTGCTTATGTTGAGACAGGTTGCTTTAATGAGGGTTTCCTCTAACCTAGACTCATTCTTGAACTTGCTTCCTAACTGAGGATGACCTTGAACCCCTGATCTTCTTGCCTCCAACTTTCTAGGGCTGGAATTATAGATCTATGCCACCATGCCCCATGAAACACTTCATATATAAAACTCTTAGGATTCCTTAAACAAACGATTTATAGAGACAAATTCCAAGGGAAATAGTTCAGGACTCGAATACTGTCAAGGATTTTGAACATTCCATTTCTTATATTCCTCAGCACAAGATGGCTGCCAGAGTTCTAACCACACAAGATAACTCCAACAACTTCTGCCAAAACCACCAGAGACAGTTAGATAAAAAGACACCTAACAATATTGATGCTTTGGGTTTGGAAATTCTGTATGATAAAATGAATACACTTTATTTTTAATGTTGATTTCACAGAAAATAGACCACATGTATTCAACAAATATTTAGTGTGACCCAAGTACCAAGCACTTGGAACACAACACTGAGCAAAACAAGCTAAAAGCCTATCTTCACAGAATTTATATCTTTCATAGGAGAGAGAGATAGGAAACCTACATAAACAGGAAACAAACAAGCATACACGGGGAAAATACAACTAAATGTGACACATTTCACACTGGTCAACACTAAGAGTGTTGAGAAAATAGTTTGGGAGGTTTTTGTGGGGGGGAGGGGTGAAAAGGTTAAGCTGAGTTTTTCGAATGGTCGTATGAAAGGATCCAGGGGAAGAGTAGACACATAGCTTTTAAGATTTGTATGAGAGGATAGAAGAGACACTGTGAAGTGTCCCTGAATGCAGGAAAGGGATGCAAACCTGTGAGACAGGAGGGCTGAGTCAAGCAAAAGGCAGAAGGTGGCTTTACTGGAAAGTTCTTTGTGGGTGAGAGAAGAGGACACAGAGGAACAAATTCCTCAACTGTTTGCCCTTAGGCTAGAGTGATGCTCTAGCTGAAGAGGAAATGGACTTCCCATCTGTGCGCAAAGCATACGCATCTGACACTATTTAAAACTACTGCATTCAACCCTGAAGATTTCCCCCAGTGATTGTGAAGAGTCAGTGAACAAACACGCGATGCCTTTAGCAAAGGTTGTTTCCTTACAGCCATACAGACGCAGATGGGATACATAAAAAAGAACAGCCAAACTCAGAAGCCATTAGTTATAGGTTGAAGTAAATCTTAAAAAGCTTATTTGGGGTCCAGAAAAAAAGAGTGCCTATGTAGTCTCAACACCTACACGCCCACAGCCTCCTAGCAACAGCCTCCATCTGACTACTAGTAGTGTTGCAGTCAATGAACACACATATTAGGGCTCAAATCCTTAGTGCACAGTAGGGTTTATTCTTCTACAGTTGAAGATACCATTTGTCAAATGTGTGATGACAGCTCCCTACCTGCTTGTTGAAACCCTAGAGTACACAGTCTCTTCAGAAGTTTGAAGAAGAGGAAGAGGAAGAAGAAGAAAAAGAAGAAGAAAAGAAGAAGAAGAAAAGAAGAAGAAGAAGAAGAAGAAGAAGAAGAAGAAGAAGAAGAAGAAGAAGAAGAAGAAGAAGAAGTCCACCAAGACTGAATGCAGATTAGAACATCCCAGTTGTACAATTAGAGTCTTTCAGGCTATCTGAACTACCTTAAATAGCCACTCATTGTCCATGCCTGTGGGCAACAGCTTAACATTCTTTTGGCTATCATGTAAAGCCTGTTCAAATGTGTTCTTAACAGACCCCCAGCTTCCACCAATACAAAAGCTAGAAATATCATTACGTAACATCTAAAACCTATTATTAGTTTTTCCTGCCTTGCCTTAAGCCTTTGGTCCTTTGGACCTTTGCACCTTAAGCCTTTGGGCCCTCAGAATTAGGTAAGAGCTTTGGATTATGACATTCTTTGTTCTGGAAGTAACTGTTTTATGTATCTGCCTCCATAGAACAGGCTATTCAAAGGTAACCTGATTCACTGTTCACCTAGGGATGGATGACTCATATTGGGCTCAGAAAAAAACTATCCCCTTTTCCATTTAAGGTAAGGGATACTTAACATCCACATTCACATCATAATTAATATGCATTCAGAGTCTTCATTATCTTTTCATGGATGCGATCTCACTTTCTGTTAGGTCTGAATAATAGCCTCAGTATCACACTCTATCAGTTCTACTTCAAAGGATGTCTTAGTTGATTCCATGTCTGGGAAATGAAGACTAAAGCTGTAAACATCTGGACACAAGTTTGGGGTTGATGTTCTCTTCTTTTGGTAAATACCTAGTAAATGGCTGTCAGGTCATTGTAAAGGTCTATTTACTTGTGTGAAAAGAAAAAGCATCAGCTTCACATCTCTTCCGCATGCTGAACCATATTTCATTTACACCAGCAATGAATGAGTGCTCGCTTTGCTCTGCAGTCGTACCAGCATTTGCTGTTGTATCTACACTGGGTGTGGGGCACTGTTATAAATGTCATGTTTCATTTAATTGCTTATATTTTGTGTTCGGGAGACTTACTTTTATCTTTTATGTTTTGTTTATTTGTTTCTTTCAAAACAGGTCTCTCTAGAGTTCAGGCTGGCCCTGAGATCACTATGATGCCAAAGCTGGTCTGAAATTCACAGTACTTTTCTAGCCTCAGCCTCCCGAGTCCTACGATTACAGATGTGACTCACTACACAAGTTGTGTGTGTGCAAGATAATTATATATATATATTGTACAGGTGTCTGTTCAGGTCTTTGTTCACTCAGTAATTGGGCCATTTGACTTTTAAGAGGTTTTGACATTTTTTTGGATAATATCTGAAGATTTCTGCAAATATTTTATTCCTGTCTGTCTTCACATTTTCCTAACATCTTTTGCAAAGCTATAGTTTTTAATTGCACTGAAGTCCAGATTATTGTATTTCTTTAATGGATCAAACTCTCGATATGGCATTAAAAAATTCTCATCATACTTGTGACCATTATTTTTGGCTGTCAACTTGACTATATTGGAATTAACTAAAACCAAGCACCTGTGAAATGTTTTTTTTTTTCATAATTCATGGGAATTAATTAAAAATAGAAACACATACTTTTAATCTGGATCCTTTAAGGTGGGAAGATCTACCTTCAGCCTGGGCCATACCTTCTGGTGGCAGCCTATATAAAAAGCATAGAAAAAAAGATCTCTCCCTCTTTCCTAGTTGCCCATGCTCTTGTTATAACTGGCAAGTTCATTCCTTCACTGGTATTTGTTGTATTAGTTTATTAATATTTACTATTGATATATCTTTTAGTAAAGCTGCGGTTATTCCTAAACAGCTGTACAACCAAATCACCACACAGAGACTAGAATTTATTTAGTTACCCTAGAATACAATGCTGGGCAATAGTTACTTCATCCTAAACCTCCAAGCCCACATAGTTTCCTACCATTCAGATTCACCCATTATGCTTGCTTTTAGTGATATCTTAGGTCTGGTTCATTTCTCCACGTCGTTTCCAGACCTCTCCTCCAGCCTCTGCTCCCCAAGCTTCTGCTCCTCTTTTCCCTCCTACTCCTTCCTCTCCTCCTGCTTCCTTCCTCTCCTCCCACTCTGAACCAGGATGCCCCATCCTGTCCTCTCCATTGCTCAACATTGTGGTTGGTTGTTTTAATGGACAATTTATAGAACAAATGGTGGCTGGTTAAACAAACTTGAGACAGGTGATACTTATTGCAATATCTGGATTGGAACCAGATAATGAGGGAGAGAAATCAGCATTTGAATGAACAAGGATAAGCTGTATACATTCCATAAGAACATTATACCAACAGGCATTAGAGCTTATTTCTTTAGGATTCCTGTGTATGCTAAAGCACAGCTGAGATGTCTGGTCTTGTAGATTGAAAAACTGCTGGATTATTTTTTGTTTGTTTGTTTTCAAGACGGGGTTTCCTTGTGTAGCCTTCACAGTCCTGGACTCACTTTTTAGACCAAGCTGGCCTCGAACTCTGCCTCCCCAAGTCCTGAGATTACAGGTGTGTGTCACTGCTGTATTCTTGCACCTTCCATTGGCCAGCAGAGATTCATGGCCTAGCAGGATCACAGCCTGTAAGACATTCTAATAAATCCCCTTTCTCAGTAGATACATGGATGGATGGATGGATGTGCATAGGCTAAAGGTTTCTAAGTGCGCCCTGAAAGAAAATCTCTCTAGCAGCCACAGAGCTTGTCAAGTTTTAGGAAACCAAACTGAAGCCCTCATTATAAAGTTGACTGATTTACAAAGAAAATTTAAGTGCTAGCTTCAGAGGGTGTCGACAAGACAGCTAAAGTAAGGGCCTTAATTGGTAAAGAATGGGATCCTGTAACTGGGATGGTGCTGTGTGGGAGGACCATATTGATGCTGAGAACTCTGAACCCTTAGATTCTCAAGGCTTTGTCTCATGTGAAGTAGTCTCTCCACCCTCAGCAGACAATGTACTCTCAACCCCAACCCCAGAAATATTGCCTTTTACACCATTGACTGAGGAAATTAAATCTTCATTGTCTGTTAAAACAATGTGACTTTCCCTAAAGGAGATACCAGCCAAAACAATACTGTCATCCATGAGGGCCCAACAATAGTTGCCTCTAGACTTATAACCAGACTCAAGGCTAAGCAGGCTTCTAGAGAGAAGGTAGAAAGTACAGTCCATGAGAAGGTATGCTATAATCACTAAAGAGCATAATGAGTTTGCTAATTCATCCAAACAGAAGTCTGGAGAATATGTATGGGAATGGATTTTAAGGTGTGGGATACAGTGGACGGAACATAAAACTGGATCAGGATGAGTTTATTGATAAAGGCCTGCAGAGTGGAGATTCTAGGTTTAATATGGACACTCACATGTTTTGTTTTGTTTTGTTTTGTTTTAAAAGCTGTCAAATGTTTGTTTCAATAGTTCAATAAAGCATTTGTTAAGGGCCTAATGAAAAGGAGTTGGCTTAGTGCTGATGAAGGAATTTTAAGGCTCAGGAAAATTGCAATGCTAGAGTTGGGTACATTGTGCAGTGAGAAGGAAGGCCCAGAAGATGTGCTCTCCACTAATCCTATAAGACACAAAAGGAGGGGAGGGGCACCGCACATGTGAAGAGCTTTGCTGTAGCCCTTTATTTGGTGCCCAGCTTGGGGCTAGAGATGTCGCAGCTTAGTTGTATGCATTAACTGCTGTGGGCTTAATTGGGTCCTGAGGTGGCAGGGGCCAGGTGGAGGCACTGAATCACCAAAGACAAAGTGATCAGAATTATCATAATGGGCGGCATAGACAAAGCAATGTCCATAATGGCATGACCTAAGATGATCAGCATAGGCAAAGTGTTTCTATGGTGTCATCACTTGTAGCGACCACTGGTACTATATAGTTTGGCATACTATATTTAAGAGTTTAATCAAAATTTTGGCTGTATATGTTCATTTACTACACCACCATTTGTTTAAGATTATATTTATGGTCTAGCAAGATTGCCACGTGGGTGAAAGTTCTGGGTTCATAAGCCTGGAAATCTGAGTTGAATTCCCAGAACCCACATAGAAGGAGAAGGAAAGAACAGACTTCACAGTGCCTTCCTCAGACCTTCACACTCGCTATCGATGGTACACTCACTCATACATACACACATCATGAATCACACACACACACACACACACACACACACACACTCATACCACCGTCATCAATTAAATATTAAGTGATTATTCTCATTTCACTGTATTTGCATTGCCCTTTTGTTAAAAATAAGTTTAATCTACCAACCCCTTCTGAGCTTTTGTATTGATCTTCTTATCTACTCTTTTTACCAATACAAACGATCTTGATTATAGCTTTAATGCACATCTTGAGCAGGATACTATGAGCCCTCCAACTTTGTTCTAGACCTTCAGCTTTGAACTATCTTCTGCCTAATTGATATAAAATTTACAATGTAATTTGCTTAGAGTTTGACTGGGATTATCTTATATCAAATAGCCAACTGGTAACTCCCTGGGAAAGGGAGAACTAGTCTTTCCCAGGGATGAGCCCTTTGTTGTTTATTTAGTACAAAGTGCTCAGCCCTGAAATATACACATAAACAATGAAAACAAACTCAGCAATATGTATTTATATATCTGTGCACACATATATATGTATCGATAATAATCATAAAAAAGAGGTTATCAATTTGAGAGTTGGGGGGCCATAGGAGGGATTGGAGGGAGGGTACCTGGGAGGGGCTAGAGAAGGGAAAGAAAAGGAAGGAAGTAATGCAATTCTGTGTAATTTAAAGTATGTTAAAGATTAAAATGTGAATTTTTTTTTAAAGCTCAAGTTAGGAAGAATAGACATCTTGACAAGAATGGGTTTTCCAATCTACTTTCAGGAAGATTCGGCTGGTGGTTATTACGGACTTCCCATAGAAAAGAGCAAATAATCTGTAAAGATGACATTATTTCTTTTTCTTTTATCCCATTACCAAGAGAGAAAAAAAAAAAAACCTCATAACCTCATATACACTTTTTATTTCATTTTTGAGACAAGATATCATGTTGAGCAGGCAGGCCTTGAACTTGTGACCTGAGGATCTCTGAACCCCTGATTGTCCTGTCTCTACTAAGTGCTTTGTTATGCAGCCTCACGTCAGGCAGATATACAGTTTAAAAGCAGCAGCAAGGGAGTGAGTCGGAGAGGTGGCTCAGTGGTTACTAAAGCTTTCTGTTCAATTTTGAAGAAAGAAGTTCAGGTTACAGTACTCAGGAAACAAGCTGGGCATCATGGCACCTCCTTCCAGGCTCTGGGAATACACAGGCACAAAAACCTACATTCACACACCTGCACCTACGCATACGTACGCGCGCGCGCACACACACACACACACACACACACACACACACACACAATCTTTAAAAAGCATCAGCAAGCAGAACAAATTTGTCTTGTTTTTCATGTTCCCAAGAAATTTTCTAGCTCCTCACCAGTTGTGATGTTAACTGCAAATCTGGAGTATGTCTTGACAGGTTTAAGTTTATCTGCTATTTCCAGTTCCTGGAAGTATGACCATCATTTTTCCTTAAGGCTGTCTGTATGAATTTGGGATGGTGAAGCAGCTTTGCATACTAGAGATAAATTCCACTTGCTTACGACATGCAATTAATTATATTTGCTCACTGCTTGACTTTTTTTTTTAATGTTTGTGTTTAAAACTTCGTTTAATTTATATAGAGGTTTTGCCTGAATTTTGGTTTTGCCTGTGTTTTGTCTGTGCACCATGTGTGTGTCTAGTATTCTGAGAAGTCAGAAGAGGATGTTGAATACCCTGGAGCTGGAGTTACAGGAAATTGTAAGAAGTCTTACTGGTACTGGGAATCAAACCTGGGTCATCTGGAAGAACAGTCAGTGATCTGAACCATCTTTTAAGTCATCTTCCTAGCCCGGGTGTTTAATAACCTCACTTGGAGATTCATAGCAAACATTATGCTTTTGTTTTCTTTGCAAGGTCTTTGTTGATTTTAGTGTGAGCATCATCCTGGCTTCATGGATCTAGCTAGCAGGTAACACCTCTGTTGTTTTAAAAACAAAATCCCAAATGTTCTATTTTACCAATAAAGACTCATGAGCCAGATGTAGGAGTGAAAGGCCACTAGCTCAGAGAGGCAGAAAAAGATCCCACCTGACCTTCTTACTCAGTTGATGATCCAAAAGAAAAAAACAAAAAAAACCCCTTCCTACTGAGCCTGTGTCCCAGAAGGGAAAAGTCCTTTCATTCAGCTCAAGTTCCAGAAGGAAAAAGCCCCTTCTCCTTTTCCATGCTGTCTTAAATACCTTTCGACTCAGTGTCCTTCCTTTCTACTTTCTTTGTGTCTCTCTATCCAACTTCTGGACTTCTTTTCACTCTCTATGGTTCCCTGACACACATAGGTTCACTTCCTGTCCATCTGGTTGCTTGCTCTGCCTCTTGACCTAGGGCTAACTTTAATCCTCTCTACAGAAAGCTCTTGAATTAAAAGTGTGTTTTAGGGCTGAGCCACACCACAAGAACTTGTTTACAATAAACAGAAAGCTCTGGAATGAAAGACTGAGCCATACCATAATTAGAAACAAGTTTTTACAGTTTACAACCTCAAGGTTCACAATGGGATCAAATATCTTGCAACATTTCCCCCCTTTGTCTAAATAAAATACTTTTTTAGCATCAGTAAATTATATGCTCTCTGGTAAGAAATACATTCACAATGTTCAGTCCATATATATTTAGCAATATTGGAGAAAGTACTCTACTATCTATCTCTATCTATCTACCTATCTATCTATCTATCTACTATCTATCTATCTACTATCTATCACCTATCTTGATGAGTCCAAAGTTCTGTACCTAAATCTCTTTCTATCATAAGTTGCCTTTATTAACCTAGAAACATCCTTAGAACACTTTCTTCGATTCTAAACAACTTAAGCTTAACTGCAAGAGTATATCTATCTCATCTTCAAACCCATCAGAGACCTGAGAAGGATAAATACTATCTTCATATATAGGAAGTGCAGAGCAAGCAGCTTCCAAAACTATAGAAATGACAGAGACAGCTGGCCACCCAGAGAGTCACCCAAGGTTCC
Organism: Meriones unguiculatus; assembly: GCF_030254825.1. Classification (NCBI taxonomy): domain Eukaryota; kingdom Metazoa; phylum Chordata; class Mammalia; order Rodentia; family Muridae; genus Meriones; species Meriones unguiculatus. The sequence continues at coordinate 71,689,291 of NC_083359.1, forward strand.
TTTATAATGTCCGAGCATCCATCTCTTCAGCCTACTGGCCCAGAATATCTGACAGATTTTTCTGTGAAGCAGGAATTATGAAAAACTTGCCTACATTGTCCTTGCAAAGCTTGGCAGTTGACTTTTCTGTGTCCAGTTTGTCCATTTTGGACAAACTGTCTGCAGTTGAAGCAAGCTAGGCAGGCATTTTCTAGCCCAGTGGCTAGCTCGTCACATATGAAGCAAACTCCATATGGAGGTGTTTTGATGCTCTTTGAAGCAAAATACCGGTACTACCAGGAGCAAACCTGCCCCATTGTCACAAAAGCCTTAAATTAATACAATATCTTTAAATACCATATTCTGTAGATCTCTGAGGTTTTGAAGACCATCTTTATATCTATATTATATCTGAATTGTTTGTTTATAACTATTTATTATTTGTTTAATATAAGAGACATATTTTTGTAATTAACTAAAATAGTATTGAACATGACCAAGAGTTTGGTTGACTGACTATTAACTTGTAGTTCTTAATTATCCCAAACAGTTTGTGATAATCTCTTTTAAAAAGACTAAAACACATTGCATTTTTAAAGCTAGGGTCAGATAGAAGAGGAGGAGGACCTCCCCTACAGAGAACTAGGGAAAGGGCAGAGGGGAAGAAGAGGAAGGGTGGGTGAGACTGGAGGAGATGAGGGAGGGGGCTACTGCAGGGATACAAAATGAATACATTGTAATAAATAAATATATAAATAAAATTAAATTTAAAAATAAAAAAGAATTACATGGATACAATACCTTAAAAAGAGTTAATACATGGTATGTTGTAACCAAAATATAACCTTAATTTGGTATCAGTATATAAATATCTATATCAATGTAATCAAATATAACCTTAATTTTATATCAATATACAAATATCTATATCAATATAACCAAATATAACCTTAATTTTGTATTAATATCAAAGATCTATAACAATAACCAAATATAATCTTAACTTTGTATCAATATACAAAGATCTATAAAAAGAGATTCTACCCTTTTTCCTATTATTCCTGTATTATTTCTATATCTCTCTTTTTTTCTTTTCAACCCTCCTCTCCCTACATAAGAAGCATAGAGAAAGAAAAAGAAAGAGAGAAATTCCTCAGTCTAACCTCCTATATCTTGTTTCCTCCCTAATCAATACTATTAACAACTTGTAACTAATCCCCCTAAGTGACAACAGACATCCATCTCCCGTAAACAACCAAGAAACCAGTCACCCTGCTTCTTGCTGAAATACAGATAAATTATCTTAAATCTATAATTATGCAGTTATTAGAGGCACATAAAGAAGAAACAAACAAAAAATAGAGGCACATAAAGAGGAAATGAACAACAACAACAAATAGAGGCCATCGCGGACAGACAAGAATCCACATTCACACAGATGAAGGAAAGGGTGAAAGACAGGAAGCAATTTTAAAAGAATGATACCACATTCCCAAGAAGTAGAAGACAAGGAACAGACAGGAGCCTTCCTTCCACAGGAGTCCTCTGAAAGACTCTACCTATCAGGGTATCAAAGGAGATACTGAGACTCATAGTCAAACTTTGGACAGAGTGCAGGAAAACTTATGGAAGAAGAGAGACATAGAAAGACCTAGAGGGGATAAGGAGACCAACAGAGTAAAAAAAAAAAAAACTGGGCCCAGGGGGTCCTTCAGAGACCAATGCTCCAACCAAGGACTATGCATGGAGAAGACCTAGACCCCCTACTCAGAAGAAGCCCATAGGCTGCTCAGTCTCCAAGTGGGTTCCCTAGTAAGGAGAGCAAAGGCTGTCTCTGACATGACTCAGTGGCAGGCTCTTTGATCACCTCCCCCTGAGGGGTACAGCCTTGCCAGGCCACAGACGAAGATGATGCAGTCAGCCCTGATGAGACCCGATAGGCTAAGGTCAGACAGAATGGGAAGAGGTCCTACCTTATCAGTGGGGCAGGGAAAGGGCATAGGGGGAGAAGAGGGAGGGGGCTACGCCAGGATACAAAGTGAATAAATTGTAATAAACAAATTTTAAAAAAGAAAAAAATTGCTTCCTGCTGACTTGAAACATAATTTCTTTTTAGGGGACCCAAGAATTTGGGTAAATGGTCAAGTCTTAAGAAAGCTAGCTGTTTGTTGGCTGTTTGGTCTCTATTTGCTGTGGAAAAGGCAGGCTTAAATGAAGTCCTGACAGGAACAGTCTGTGAGACTAGATCATCTTAGCTAGACATTTTGAAGTTGTCCTGGATGCAAACTTTTAAGGAAGCAGCTGTTGAGGCAATCTGTGGGGCTGTATCATCTGGGATACTTGTCTTGTCTTCTTTGGGATCTGGTCCTTTTTCTTCAGATGTTTCATTTATCCACTGGCATCCAGATTCCTTAGTTGGATACTTAAGTTCTCCTGGAAAGATAAAAGCAAAACCCTGCCCCAACCCTAACTCTGGGGGTAGGGGGGTTTCCATTGTGGGGCAGGTTATATCTTTCATAGGGCAAAATGGTTTTTGGAAATAGAAAATATATTATCTCTCAACTGAAATTTAAAAAAAATTGAAAATTTGAAACTAAATATAACTTTAGTTATATTTATTTTTAGATCACAAAAGACATTCACTTTTAATTTCAGCCTGCCTTTTAAATTTAAATCACTGTAAATTTAAATCCTGTGTGCCTGCCTCTGCCTTCCAAATGTTGGTTTTCAAGGTGTGAACCGCCACCATGCTGTTCATTTTAAGTCTAGAATTTAGAGAAAACCTGACTTATAGAGCTCTGCCAGTCTCTGCTAGGATTAAAAGCATGGGTATCACCGCCCTGCTCAAATATTTTATCTTAGCTCCAAATTACTCCAGCTCTTAGAGATTTAGAAAACAAGCCTGAACTGTAGTAACCGAACATGCAAGAGGCAGAGATGGGCAAATCTCTGAGGCCAGCCTGGTCTATAGATTGAGTTCTATGATAGCCAGAGCTACACAGAGAAACCCTGTCTTGAAAAACAAACAAACAAACACACACACAAAAAAAAATTCATTTATTTCCAGTACATACATAAAATTTATATCTAATATAAATACTACGTGTGTGCTTATATAAGAACATTTAAAACTAGAAGTAAAATCTACTGAAAAATCTACCTAGCATCTTGGGGGGGGAAGTTTCTGAAAATTCAAGTAGGAGAAGACAGCAGTAAAATACAACAGAGCGATCTCAAAGATATTACTGTGTTACCTTTTTTCCTTTTGGGGGGTTTCTCCAAAACATTTGGACACTAACAAAGTATATTTTGAACAATGGACACATCCATTGTTCTTTTTTCCGCCTTTGTCATAATCTCTTCTCAACCATCAGAGTACGCTTCTCAATGTAGTAGGTATACAACTAATATCAGAAGAGGATGGGGGCACTCAAGGCCAATTCAAGACTACGCTGTCAGATTTGAGTATACAGCCAAGAGTTAAGAGTATGGATTTTTACATGCTTCCTAGCTGATGTTAGTATGTTAGTTTATTAGAGAATAAGCTCACAGTTTGAGCACATTCAATCCACTCATTTAAAACAAAACAGAAAGCAAGAACTATTTACAGAAGTTACACAAAAGGAAACAGTCTGCACATTTAGCTGAAATTTCACACAGGAATCACTGAAAAAAAAATTGGGAGTGCCATAGATGGAATGATTAAACATGACTAGAACAAAGGCCTTGGGTGACATGGAATTTTAGTCACTATGTCTCATGTAGAATCAAATTAGCATGCTCATGAAGCAAACAGTTAAAAAAATTCCATGATTTTTTTTTTATTCTTATTTTTTTTGCAAGACTTCCACGGATTACGGTGTTGGGTATAGTTTCCTAAGTGTTGCTTCTCATGTTTCTGTTTCCCCATCGTTTTATTTTTCTCTGGCTTAACTTTCCCGAGAATATAGCTTAATTTCAGATTTTGTGTCATCTTTTTCTCCATTCATGCGAAGGCTGTCTAGTTTAATTGACCGTTTAGTTACCTCACTTTCTTATTTTGCTCGTTTTTCACTATTCCAGCCTCACATGTCCCTGCCAAACACAGCAGAATGACATTCAAAACTGTCAAAAATTACCTTTTGATGCAATTACTTTCTTATCAAACAATGTTCCAGAACGAAGTAAGCTTTTTAAAGTTAGCCAGAATAAGGCCAGTTACGGAAAAAAAAGAAGTATTATCATTTTATCCATCGCCATAACACACATTCTTGAAAAAAGGGACACAAAAGGTTAAAAAAAAAAGTACATTTGAAAAACAGAATTCTTTTTAGAGCTATTCACTATGTACTGTGAAAAGATCTGCTGACCGACATGATACTATGTAAGAACAGGGAGGGGGAAAAAATACTTTAAAGCAATGCCTTGGGCACTTAGCATTCCGATGAAGCAGAGCTCAGCATCTGTCTCTGGGAAGCGAGGGTGCCTGGGGCTGACGGGACTGCAGACCTTAGGACTGGGGTCTTTACTGTGAGAGAGTTCACCCTAACTCCACCGGTACAGATGTGGTCCCTGACAGCAGCCCTCTCATTTCATTAAACACGAAACAAATTTAAATAAAACGGTAGCTATGCGCGCGCTCCGAACAGCACGCTCGTCCGATTGCGCCCCAGTTGGGGCGGGCGCGGGGATTCCCTGCGTTGGGACCTCGGATCCCCGAGGGGAAGCTGTGACATCGCGCTCCTCGGACCTCATCTGGAGCGCAGGACCGAAAGGAAGCCAGGAACCCCAAAAAGAACCCGCGTGGACGCGGGCACAGTGGACCGGCAGGGCTGCGGGAGAGTGGCGCAGTTCCGTGGCACCACCTGGGGCCGCCGAGCTTTCCCGGCTTTCCTGGTCTCCCGATGCGTGGGTCGGGCCTTGCACAACTCGTTGACTGAGATGGATGGAGCTGTTGGGGGTTGGGGGAAAGACCGGGCGGAAAGAGAGCGTCATCCCACCAACGTCACGTTGTGTGGGTGAGGGGAACCTCACAGACTTTTTAAACGCAAGGTTCTCCCCCGTTAGCAGTCAGTTGTCAAACTGCGAGCGAAGAGCTTCAGGAATATCAGGAGTCTGCCCAGGAAGACCTCAGCGCTGCGTCCCGCCAGCTCCGCCGCCACCGCCAACGCCACCGCCGCCGCTACCGCCGCCGCTACCGCCGCCGCCACCTCCGCGATGCTAGTCCGAGCTGCGCTGCTCTGCGTCGCCCTGGCGCTCTGCCGTGCAGGTGAGTGACCCCACGCCCCAAGGCGCCCGCCGCGCTCCGCGGGATCACACTCTCCGCCGTGCTGCTTACTGCGCAGGGGCGAAGACTCCGGACCACCTGAGTCCGCGGAGACTGCAAGGATGGCCAGGGTTTTGCCACCGCCTCTCAGGTTGTGGGCCAATTACGCAACGGAGCAGAGAGCCACTCTCACTTGCTAAAAACCAAGAGCCATAATAGTTTGCAGGTTGCCATTAAGGCAAGACAGGAGCTGATCAATACTTGTGAAGTGCATGTCTGTGGATGACTTAATAGGAGTGATTGCTTTAAATACCTGCCGGGGTTTTTCTGCCCACAGGAAAGTCCGGAATACAGTTTTTTAAAAGCTACTCAAAATGTTAAAAGTGACTGTTTTACTGTGGTTTTTTTCTTTACACTGAATTTTGACAAATATACAAGAGCGATCCATTTTAATTTCTAAAGTGCAACTTAAAAATTCTCATCTGAACATCTGAGAAGTTCTGTGATAATGTTAGGTAATGGGAGCTATGAAGTTAAGCAGCTTCTGCCTTTCTTGCTTAAGAATAGAAATTTGCTATTTCTACATTGCAACCATCTGATGAGACAAACTTAATTAAAATAAAGCTTCTGTTTTTCTAAGACTACCTACTTATCACTGTAAAGTTGACGCATAGTTGGTAACAGAGTTAAATTTGTGAGATGAGGACAGCCAAGAGTGACTGACAAGCAATCTTCTTCTTATTATTATTATTTTTAAATGTAGCAAATCCTTGCTGTTCCAACCCATGTCAAAACCGCGGCGAATGTATGAGCGTAGGATTTGACCAGTATAAGTGTGATTGTACCCGGACAGGATTCTACGGTGAAAACTGTACCATACGTAAGTTTTTCTTGGGGTTTCTTCCTTTGAAATGGGGCCACATACAGTTAACCATCAGTTTGTAGATTTGTGTTCTGTGGGGAAAGGGGCACTTATTCAGTTCCCCCTCCTGCTTCCTCTCCCTCCAGCTGAGTTTCTGACAAGGATCAAATTGCTGCTGAAACCCACCCCAAACACAGTACACTACATCCTGACCCACTTCAAGGGAGTCTGGAACATTGTGAATAACATTCCCTTCCTGCGAAATTCAATCATGAGATATGTGTTGACATGTAAGTAAAAACCTCCCTTGTTTCCAGTAGCCTCCAACAAAAATGTGCTCTAGAAACCCAACCCCAATGAATAGTCCCAACCTTCTCAAAATGGCTTGAAATAGACCTTATCTATTCCCCCCGCAAAAAAAAAAAAAAAAAAAAAAAAAAAAAAAAAAAAATGTTTAAAATACTATCATGTGAGCCAGTAGTCTGAATCCTATTGATGATCCCCGACCTTTATTCCTGTGGAGGATGTGTGGTTCCCTTGCTTATTGAATACACATGGCTCACAGAATTGTTATGAACACGCAGCACCCTTTAAAACAAATGGTTGATTGGGGCTTGGGTCAGAAGGGGAAATAACGCTCTATAGTTCTAAGTGAGGGCCATGCCTGACTGTATCGGTCATCGGATACGGAATGGGGAGGGGGTGGTATCTGAAAAATCAAGCCTACTGGAGCATAATGTCCTCTGTGGGGCTGAAGCTTTCTTGAAGATGCATTTTCAGTGGCCCTTGAAAGGGTCGTCATCGTAAAGCGGGGTATCTTAGTCTGAATTAAATCAAACCTCTGTGTTTTCCACATTGCACAAGGGTAATTGACATTCACTTGTGTTTTCATACGAGGGCCAATAATTTTTTTTTTCCTTAAAATTTCAGCCAGGTCACATTTGATTGACAGTCCACCAACTTACAATGTGCAGTACGGTTACAAGAACTGGGAAGCCTTCTCCAACCTCTCCTACTATACCAGGGTCCTTCCTCCAGTAGCCAGTGACTGCCCAACTCCCATGGGCGTGAAAGGTGAGTGCACGGAGAGGCAGCAGTTGGACCAAGGGCTGGATGTGCACCTAGAAAACTTGACCTCAGGCTGTCCTTTATTTAAAACTGTAGTGGTTTTGGCTTTACCGTGGTTGTCCAGAGAGGCTTTTTAACTGTGTACATCTATTCCATAAAAACAACTCTTCATTTTGATATAATGTCTTCATTTTAGTATACTGTGCTAAACAGAATTGATGTTAGCTAAAGTTGATTAAAACTATTCAATAAATTGTTCCCCCAATATCTTAGAACTTGAATTTATAGTCTGGGTGAGATAACTCATTGCTTGTAAATCTGTAAGGCAAAGGTTCACCCACACACTCAAGGCCAACCTGGGTTAGAGAGGAGTGTCAGCCCGGCTTGGGGGTACAAGCATGACACTGTGCCTCAAAGCAAAACAATGTTATTGATGTTATGATCCTCTTTGGGACTCTGTTATAAGTAACGAATGAATTAGACAGTACTCTGTTTGCTTGAACAAGCATGTGAATGGATTTTTACCTTAAGGTTCTGATGTTTTAGGAAATAAGGAGCTTCCTGACTCAAAAGAAGTTGTAGAAAAAGTTCTTCTAAGGAAAAAGTTCATCCCTGATCCCCAAGGCACAAACATGATGTTTGCATTCTTTGCCCAGCACTTCACCCATCAGTTTTTCAAGACAGATCAGAAGCGAGGACCTGGGTTCACCAGAGGACTGGGCCATGGAGTAAGTGGGCTTAACTCAGAATTAAAGCAAATCCTTAGGAAATGCTGACATCTTGCCAGGCCAAACAAATCACACCCATTTTTTTTTTCTTTGTGCAAATGTCATGTCTACTAAAACCATAATAGAGTGTTCCATTTCCATTTACTAGTTTAGTAAAAATAAACAGACATACACAAAAGTATTTTAATGTAATTTTTCTTACATTTTAAGTTTAAAGTTTTGGTATATGGAAATGCTATATCTTCCACCATAAATTATTAATTATTGGTAGCATTGGGAAGTGAACCTTAGGGCTTTGTGCTTTCAGGCAATGGACTCTGCCATTGAGGCAGAGACCCTGCCCTCCATTAAAAAAAAAAAAGTACCCTGATCATGCTGCTTTAAATACTATAAAAATGTCTATCACGGTTCTAATGAGTCACGTGGCATACTTAATATAAGATACTAATATCATCGACATAAAAAGAGATGCAGGTTTGCAGCTCCGGTACTTACTGTAGAATAAGTTTGTGGCAGGAAAGAGTCCTTTGTCGGACTTGGGATAACTCCGTGTCACGAACACTTGCCTTTGCTGAGGACCCAGCCTAAGCTGCCAGCACCTGCATCTTCGTGCACAGCCATAACTCCAATCAGTTCTAGGAGATTTGATGCCTTCATACATCTAAAAATAAAATTAAAATTTTTTTAAAAATTAATAACAAATGATGGTAAGATATCAGTAAATTGAAATTTCTCCATAATTTTCTAGGTGGACTTAAATCACATTTACGGTGAAACTCTAGACAGACAACATAAACTGCGTCTTTTCAAGGACGGAAAACTGAAATATCAGGTACTTTCCCTACATTTTAGCACTTCTCACCTGCTGTTTAGACTTAGGTTTTAACACCGTTACTTGTGCGCGTGTTTAACTCTGTTATTATTACCCTGTGGTTCAGCTCATCGATGGAGAGGTGTACCCTCCCACCGTGAGAGACACGCAGGCCGAGATGATCTACCCGCCCCACATCCCTGAGCACCTGCGGTTCGCTGTGGGCCAGGAAGTCTTCGGCCTGGTGCCGGGTCTGATGATGTACGCTACAATCTGGCTGCGGGAGCACAACCGAGTGTGTGACGTGCTCAAGCAGGAGCACCCCGAGTGGGAGGACGAGCGGTTGTTCCAGACCAGCAGGCTCATTCTGATAGGTGAGCAGTGGAAACGTGTGGGGCCATGTCCCCGAGGAAAGGAAAAACTCATTTGCTCCCTTCGCTGTCTTTGACTCTCTCCGAGAGGGAACGCGTTAGTTAGGAAGGGGAACAAACTCTGTGTCTCACCACAGGAGAGACCATCAAGATTGTGATTGAAGACTACGTGCAGCACCTGAGCGGGTACCATTTCAAACTCAAGTTCGACCCGGAGCTGCTTTTCAGCCAGCAGTTCCAGTATCAGAACCGCATCGCCGCCGAATTCAACACGCTCTATCACTGGCATCCTCTGCTGCCCGACACCTTTCACATCCAGGAGGAGGAGTACAGCTTCAAGCAGTTCCTCTACAACAACTCCATCCTCCTGGAGCACGGGCTCGCACAGTTCGTGGAGTCCTTCACCAGACAGATTGCTGGTCGGGTAAGCACCGTTCCTGAAAAGCAACAGCAGCGGGCTGGTCAGTAGCTTCAGGACTTCTGTCAGAAAGATAGTTGTTGTTGTTTTTTTTTTTTTTTTTCCTTTTACTAAAAGAAGGCCCAGATGACCTACTGGTTCTTGAAACACGAAGACTGGAAGGTTTTTGAAAGGCTCTGGTTTTAGTGCACAATTTACCAAGCAAATAATGACACATGTCTATCTTAAAACTAGTGTTTTAACAAAGCGGTCGCCTGATAGATTACAGAAGTATACATTCAGACTTTTGTCTCTCGGCTTATTTTTTTTATGATCGTAAAGAGACAAGTTGGTTACAGACTAGAGGCGATGAGGTCAAGACAGAGGGCCACAGCCACATGCCTAAGAATCTCATGGTGTTCCTCGCTTCCCTCAGGTCGCCGGCGGTAGGAACGTTCCAGTGGCAGTGCAGGCGGTGGCAAAGGCCTCCATTGACCAGAGCAGAGAGATGAAATACCAGTCTCTCAACGAATACCGCAAACGTTTCTCCCTGAAGCCTTACACATCATTTGAAGAACTTACAGGTAAGAGATGGTTTCTGAAATTTCAAAAGGGATCGAGGATTAAATGGGAGAGGGGAGAGCAAATTTAGTGAAGGGATGATCTATCTTCCTCTTCTGATAACAGAAAAGGACTAAGTTGACTGAGAGAGAGAGGAGTGGGAATAGCAGCGGGCTAGTGAGCAGGGGAAACCTGCACTCAACTCCCAGAACTGTTTTCACCTTTCTCTGTTTGACATGTCTGTATCTCTATCTTCTTCATCTTCCAGGAGAGAAGGAAATGGCCGCCGAGCTGAAAGCCCTCTACAGTGACATCGATGCCATGGAGCTGTATCCTGCCCTGCTGGTGGAAAAGCCTCGTCCAGACGCCATCTTCGGGGAGACCATGGTAGAACTTGGAGCACCATTCTCCTTGAAAGGACTTATGGGTAATCCCATCTGCTCTCCTCAGTACTGGAAGCCAAGCACGTTTGGAGGAGAAGCAGGCTTTAAGATCATCAACACTGCCTCAATTCAATCTCTCATCTGCAATAATGTGAAGGGCTGTCCCTTCACTTCATTCAGCGTGCAGGCTCCACAGCCTACCGAAACGGCCACCATCAACGCGAGTGCCTCCCACTCCAGACTAGATGACATCAACCCTACAGTGCTGATCAAAAGACGTTCAACTGAGCTGTAGAAGTCTATTATGGATCATATTTATTTATTTATGTGAACAATTTAATTTAATTATTTAATATTTATACTGAATGCCTTTCTCACTTAACATCTTCTATAACAGAAGGCAATGTTCCGGAACAATGTTACATTTGTGAAGATTCATGTGTTTGTCCTTTAAATATATGATGCCCTCAAGTGAAAGGGGGGAAATAGCTTTCATTCTTCTGCATAAGCCAGTGGGAAAAGAAATGAATTTTGATTACTTGAATTTCAGCTCATGGCATATTTTAATAAGAACAAAGAAAAGATGTTTGAATACTTAAATGCTGTTACAAGATGAAAAATGCTGCAAGTATCTAAACTGTTGATTATTACTGTCTTCCTTACTACATTAGGAGCAGCTTAATGTGGAATTTTAAAGTAATTTTACATGTCTTTATCTCATCAAACAAGATGGTATAAGTTCAGTTTTAAACGAACATTTAGGATTTTGTTTTCTAAAACAATCTTGAAAGGACTGATTTGAATTTTCTAAATTCAGAGTTTGAATCACTTTTGAAAGTTCTTACTTTCTTAAGCTGGCAGTCTTGTGCCCAGACCAATAGAACAGCTTATCACAAACATAACTCCCTAAGACTAGTAGAAATCATATTGTGATTGATGGTTAAAACACTAGGCCAGAGATTTTCTTTTCTCAGTAACAGTGAAATGTTCATTACCATGACAATTAGACCTTCCTTGTAAGTCAGAATGCCGATGTAGGAAGGTGGTGGAACCCTCATGTTCTCTCTGAAAGGATAAGTATGGTCTTTAAGGAGTTTGTTTGTGAGTAGCAGCCAACAAAATCTATTGCAACAAAAGATTCTACAAGTAGAATGACCAAGAACAAAGAAGGGTTCCAAGTGGAAGACCACATTTGGGGTTAAACTTCTGAAGGGCACTTTCTGATCCTGGTGTGATGCTGGCCTGGTACTCAACAGGTTTTTTTCCGTGAGGTTAATGACTTTCCAAGCTGGACTTAAAACAGTGCAATGTGTGGGTCCAGCCTGGATGCCAGCATGCTGCATCTCTTATTTAGTTTTCTTGTAGTCATTTACTATGAGAAACTGCAGTTTTTTGTTTTCTGGGTTTTTTTTTTTCTGATTTTTTTAAAATTGTTTTCCAGGTTTTTAATACCAAATATTCTCTCTTTAAACCTCTGTTAATATTTTCTCTACTTGAAGTTTTACATTCAGGAAAACCTCAGCTCAGGACTACTATGTAGCTCCCCTTTGGAGGAATAAATTTATTGTAGGCAAAAGGCAGAAATTTCTACCTATAATTAATTATAGAAAGCCCCTACCAAGATGCTAGAAATATAGGGGGGGTGTTGACAAGAGAGTTAAGTTCTTGTTCTGAAGAATGGCTTTCTTATTAAAAACAAAGTCAGTTAATGGGTAGTTCTGGGTAATAGGAATAAATACAAAACAATAATGATCATTTTCTGCATTTTATTATCAGCTGAGGTACTGTATATTACTTAATTTATTGAGTATAATTGTGCCTTTTATGACTTTTATTGTTGTTGTCAACTATGTTTAAGCCTATAGTGTTTGTTTTTGCAGTTATGTCAGAATCAATGTGCCTTTTATGATTACCTCTTTGAATTACTGTGTAAATAATCAAACAAAATGATAAGATGCCTTTAAAAAATTTTGTATGGTATATTGAGAAGTTTAGACTTAGAATTGAGACCTTTGAAATTTACCCATAAAGTAGACTACAGAGAACATTGTCTCACCTAAACATGTTATAAAGACTGTCACTTAGACATTTTGAAGTCCCTGTAGGTGCTTTATTAATTAGTTAAAACTTAATTTACTAAGAAAATGTATTCAAAGCGCTATAGGCATTAGAATTTATGAATCAAGAATGGATTACAGATAATAGTATACTTATGATATTCATGTAAATAACTGACAATGTGTCTTATGATGAGAAAGCAGAAATTTATTTTATTACAAAGAAATTATAAAACATTTTAAAGATTATATGCTTTAAAAGTTTAAGATGGAAAAATAATCAACTTCAGAAAAAATTGTATGAAATTTTTAATGTCATTGGTTTTTTTTTTCTTCAAACAAGCCAGCTTGAATATCAACCTGTTGACAGAACCTAGAAATACAGGTTAAGTGTGTGACTGTTACAGCGCCTTAAAGAAATGTGTATTTAAGTTAATTTATACAAAGAAGAAGTCTTAAAACAAATGCTTGTTTATTTTTATACTATTTAATAATTGAGAACTTCTGAAAATAAATTTTAAGTGTTCCTTTAAAATTTTGCATGGCACTGATATCTCTGAATCGTTATCCTTAAACCATTGTCTTGTGTGCTTTCATAACCATGATATGGGTGAAATGTGCCTTTACTGGCAGACTAATTGCCCAGTGTTTAGGAGGCCTGCAATTCCTCTTCATGCAAATGAAGCATTCCCAGCACCTCAGCCCCAGGCAATGATGTACACTCACCCACAAAACCTCTACCCACTCCCCAAGGTCTATATAGCCCTTGTTCACCTGCAATAAGGAGAGCTGTTTCACTGAAAACAGCCTGCAGAGAAGGCTGTTTCTCCCACACTCACATCAATGGAGATCCTGCCAAACCCACTCACCCTTGCTAAACATCACTTATTCCAAGTCCCCCATCCAGTACACAATGGAGCCTGGATACCCCAAGGGAAAAGCAGGCCTGGGGCAGCACCATCCTCTCAGCTCCTTCCTCCCCTTGTATCTAACTTAGATTCCACAGTCACTCTCCATCTGTTCGCTCTCCTACTGTACTTTTCTGTTCCACATAATTGCACCAAGTTGCTTATTTTCAGCCATTCTTCTAACGACTATTTTCTTTCTTCCTGCTTTCTTTTTTTAATGTAGGGTCTCTCTGTACAGCCTTGGTTGGCATGCAGCTCTCTAAGTAGATCACACTAGTCTCTCACAGAGATCTATCTGCCTCTACATCTGAATATTGGCACCAAAGGCTTGCACCACCATGACCAGCGACATGTTTCTTTTTATGTTGTTTGCGCTGTTATTTGTCAAGATGGGGTCTCACATTGTGGTTTCATATTGTAACCCAGGCTGACCACCATCTCATGGCAATCCCATGTCAGCTTTTGGCATTATAGGTATGAGCTCCAGTGCCTGGCTAACATTTCCTTATCTGGCTGTTTAGTAGGATTCAACCCAAGGGCCTGTCTTTATTGACCACACACACACACACACACACACACACACACACACACACACACACATGGCCATGGCACCGAATTTGCTTTACTCCCAGTCTTTCTCCATTGCACAGAGTAGCCCTGCTCCTCCGCTTCGTCTATAAGTTGGCATACCATAATATCATTCACCTTAATTTTGTCAGACTCTTAAATTCAGACAGTAATCACTCCCAGGTTTATATTTCCAATACTGAGCAACTAACAACCACTCACTCAAATTTACAAATACAATCATTTCTTTTCCACCTCTACCTAAACAATACGTGCACTATACAGGCCAAAGAATAATTCTAAAGGATATTGGAGAATTATCATCTTCTAGCTTTAAGCAAAAGCTTTTTCTTGTCTCCCATACCGGCTCAAACAGCAAACCTGTTGATGTCTTTCTGCAGACAAATCAGAATTCTGTCCACTTGCTCCCCAACCCCATCAGTATCAACCTAGCCAGTGCAACAGACTCTTAGTGGATAAAATCCCTCTTCTATCCTTCCTTTGGTCCCAAACATTCTTCTGATGGTCGTGAGAGTATGTCTTTTAAATATTAATCTAATCTTGGTTCTCTTGTGTCTGCAATTTTCCAGTGACTACTTATGATACAATGAGTAGAAGCCTCTTATCCTAACCTATCAGGACCTCAACCATTTATCCCCTGCGTATACATATATTTTAGCTTTTCTGCTTTGATTCCCTTACTTGCCGTAGTTCATTTTATATTGTTGTGACAGAATGCTTGAGCCTGAGTAATTTGCTCATGGCTCTGGAAGCTAGGAAGTCCAAACTTTCAGAGTTTCTGGTAGAGTGCTCTGTCCCACGCGAGTCAACTGATGCAGGAAAAATGGGCACACAGGCTCATGCAAAGGCAAACAGGCTGTGCAAAAAGGAGAGCCGTGGCTATGTCTTGCCAATCCATGGTGCAGCGAGGGGATATCTTAATCCCTTCTTAATGGTAGAGCCTCTATGATCCAGAAACTTCTGAAGCGCCCGCCACTTTGCGAAAATGCTTTTAGCCAATTACATTTCAACATGAGTTTAGGTAGCAAGCCACAGGCACACCCATGTTTCCTTCTTGTGATATATTATCAATAATTTCCAAGATAATTAAAAAAAAAATCTTTAGATCTTTTTTCTAAAGATTTTCACATGGCTCTGCCTTCTCATCATTCAACCTCAGCTCGAATTTCCCCTCCTCAGAAAAGCTTCCTCTAACCACCCAAATTAAAAAAAAAAAAAAAAAACTTCTTGGACTATACTTCTCAAGCTACTTGATGTTTTTCATAGCATTCATTGCAATCTTATCTGATACAATTATGTTTAGTGTGTTTCCTGTCTTCCTATTCTATTTCATGGACATTAATGCCCATGAAAAAATAAAAATTTTGAGTTATTCATAGTTTATGGAATACTAAATATATTTAAAAGTCATTAAAAACTTGTGCAGTGGTTCTTGACATAGTAACATCTCTGCAAACTGAGATACCCTCTCTGGAAAGGTCTACCATTTTCTTCTATAACAAAAAGCGCATTAACATGATATATTTATTTCTGACTAACATGTTAAAGTGGTAAAATCTGAGTCAGCTCTGTGGGCTATGCCAACATCAGTTTCTTGGGTTTGATACTGTACTATAATGATGTCGGTATTCAGGGAGGTGTGGAATTCAGTTACTCTTTCCTCACTTCTTTGCAACTTTCTGTGAAGGCATAGTTTTTGGTTTTGTTTGCTTTGCTTTTCAAAATTTTAAGTGGGTTGTTGGTTGGTTGTTTGAGACAGAGTGTTTTGGTATAGCCTTGGTTTGAATGGTATTCATTGTCTGGTATTCATAGCTCAGGCTGGCCTCCGATTCACAGAAATCGCACTGCCTCGAGCTCTCCCTCCTGAGTACAGGGATTATCACCATGTCCATTCCTATTTTGGGGAGGGGTGTTTACTTATTTATTCTTAAATTTTTATTTTAGTTGTTTTTGTTTATGTGTTTGTGTGTGTATCTGTGTAATGAATGCCTAGGCCATAAGCTTTGGCTTGTTCCCCCACTAGCTCATAACTTATTTGACCCATTTATTTTATTCTATGTGTGATACATGGCTGGTTACTTCTCAGTTTCATGAGTCTATCTCCCTCAGAGTCTGGAGCAAATCTTCCGGCCTCTCACTCTATCCCAGAGTTCATCTCTTGGTGACAGAACTCCCACCTCCTTTCCTGCCTCACCTAATGGGCCATCAGCTTTTTACTGACTGGTGATGCTTCCATACAGTACACAAGAGATTCTCTCTACAATGCAAAGAAGTAACTGAGGCCTTCTGGGAGAGCAGCAAGCACCCTTAAACCACTGAATTGAGCACTCTTGACCATCTTCCCATTTACTAATTTTTTAAGTTTTATATGTTTGAGTGCTTTGCTCACACATGTGCCTTTGTACCACATGCATGCCTGATGCCTAGAGAGGATAAAAGAGTACATTGGATCCCCTACAACTATAGGTACTGGCAGCTGTGAGCCACCATATGGATGCTGAGGATGAATCCAGGGCCCCTGCTAGAACAAGCACTCTTAAACACCGAGTCATTTCTCTTGCCTCTCTTTTTGGTTGGCTTTGTTTTGTTGTGAGGCAGGGTGCTGGCCTGTAACCCTCTGTGTAGATCAGGTTGGGCTCTAATTTGTTCTATTTTTCCTGCTTCTGCTTAAAAGCACTGGCATTAGATGCATGTACCACCAATATAAAGAATTTTTTTCCTAATACTTATTTTTAATATTTTTTAAATTATATGTATATGTGTTTTTGTCCACATGAGTGCATGTGCCCAGGGAATCCAGAGGTGTCAGATTCTCTGAAGCTTGAGTTACAGGCAGTTGTGGGCTGCCGATTGTGGGTGCTGAGAACTGAGTTCTGGTCCTTTTAGGAGAAGTACATGCTTTTAATCACTGAGCCATCTCTCTAGCCATGAAGAGTTTTCTGCTTTGTTTTTGTTTGACTGAGTAAGATTTAGCATGTGTGTGTGCGCTTGTGTGTGCAGTTACCCTCAGAAGCTAGCCATATGGTATTGGAATCGGGCTCTGACCTCCAATCTTCATGAGCAGCAGGCACTCTTAACTACTGAGTCACTTTTTCAGCCCAGTGAAGCTTTTAATTAAAGAAAAAAAAAATGTTTTAAATAATGATTTTTTTTTACCCTGCAAATCGATTAAAATACTGAGAATTACTGTTTCTTCTTGCTCCTCTCTCTCCTCTTCCTCTTTCTTTTTGGAGCAGGATCTCGGGGGTCACAGGCTGGCCTCAATCTCCTCTGTAGCCAGGATCTTCTGGACACCCTGATCTACGTGTCTTCATCTCCTGTGTGCTGGGATTATAGACACGTGCCACCCTGACTGGCGTACCGAGTGCTGAGAACCCAGTGCTTGGTGTTTGCTTGGCAAGCATCCCACCATCTGAGCTGTATTGCCCAATGCCATCTTCTCCCTTTTAAGTTCACACACACTGCAAGGGGCCTCCTTACAGCGCTTTCACACGTACGTGTCGTCACGCTTTAACTCATGCTCTCCTGTGCTTCCTTTTTCCATCTCTCTCCATCCTTTCCTCTTCCTAGTCCTTTCCTCTCCCTGTAGCTGTGCTTTCTCTTGCTTTCCTGTCCCACAGATCCACTGACCAACCCCCTCCCCGTTGCTCCCATCTGGCCCTCCTTAAAGATCTTTTCCTCCCTCTTCTGGATACACGGACTTCTGCAGAATTTAGCAGTCAAAGGCTAAAGATAAAGGAAAAGAGTTTAAGATGAATAGTAAAAGTCCTGTAAATCACTCTGCTAGTTAAGCTAAGGAGTAAGAATCACTTTAGAAAGACCTACCCTTCATTAAAATCAATCAGAATTCAAAAGAAAATCAGATTGGTTTTTGCTATACTTAACGTGACTGTCTTAATTTTTATATTAAATTTTGCAATTTGCATTAATTTTTTGTATTTGCATTTCAATTTTTTTAAATTTTCATTTGGTCTCTCTCTCTCTCTCTCTCTCTTTCTGTGTGTGTGTGTGTGTGTGTGTGTGTGTGTGTGTGTAAAACTTGCTAGAGTTGATTCTCTTTCCCGTTCTACCTTGTGGGTTCTAGAAATTGGATTCAGGTTGTCAGACTTGCGCTCTTATCACTGTCATAGGGTAAGGCTTTATTGCTGTGAAGGGACACCATGACCACGGCAATTCGTATAAAGGAAAACATTTTGTTGGAATTGGCTTCCGTTCAGAAGTTTAGTCCATTATCATCACGGCAGGAAGCGTGGCAGAGGCACCGTCAGACACCAGGAGAAGGAGCAGACCGTAGACAGGAAGCGGAGGTAGCATTAAGACAGAGACACTAGGCCTAGATTGAACATTTGAAATTCCGAAGCCTGACCACAGTGACATACTTCCTCCAACGAGACCTCACTTGCTCCAACAAGGCCACATGTCCTAATAGCGCCACTCCCTATGTGCCTATGGGGGCCGTTTTCGTGCAAACCACCACACCAGCTGAGCCATCTTACCAGCTCTTGCGGTTTGTCAGAGGCTTTTGTGAGTAGACAGAGCGGGCTGTCCTGGAACTCACTGTGTAGCCCAGCGCTATGCGGCCTTCAACTCAAGGCAATTCTTCTGCCTCATCCTCCCAAGCGCTCAGCTTGCAGTTGCCAGCAATCTTTTAAGCAAAGCAAAACTCACGGCAGAGTCCCTGTACATTTGCTGTCAAAAACAAATGCCCGACTTACAGAGAAGAAGCCTAATCCTCAGGAAGAACCCCAGAAACAGATCATTATTTCACAAAATTCAGAACACAGAACAAGCCACCTTCCGTTCACACAGCGGTTGATTTCTTTCGTAGAAGACCAGGAAGAGCACCCCGTGTTAGGCTGTCCTCAGCCTCCACCACTACCTGGCTACCTCCGGGCCTCCCATCACGTGGCCGCTGCGGGGAGGGAGTTCCCTTGCTTTTCATGTTCCCTATTGTTCCCGGGCAGCGATGCGGTGGCACTATTGCGTGACTCTCCCCTGGCAATCAACCGAACCTGTGTTCATGATGACATTCACAATCACAGGGCGGGGGACACTGTGCACGCTCCTCAGGGAGTGTCTTGCACTGACTTAGTATTCTGAAAGAAGCTAAGAAAAGGGGCCAAAGCTCCTGAAGCAGAAAAAAAAAAAAAAAAAAAAAAAGGTGGTGATGATGCACGGGGCAAGAATGTTCCTTTCGCCCACACCCTGAAACCTTCCCTTTAAAATGCAAAATTTCTCTAACATTATCATGCTATATTTTATGCAGACTTGATTTATCTGTATGAAGTAATACTCTCACTATTACAGGGATTTTGAAACGCTCCTTAATTTGGAGGAATCCCTGCTTGAAAGAGAGAGCATGAACAATCCGGTCCAGGGCACGTGCTGCCAGCGGAGGCAGGAGGCTGCTGTTTTGTTTTGTATTTTTTTAAGCCAGCCTGGGCTCTGACTTAAAAAACAAAGTGTACTTTGTACAAAATCTCCAACTTGGGAGAGCTTCAAACAGGATAAACTGACACGGAGGGGTTTTTTAATTCTCTTCATTCACCTGCAAAATGACATATGCCCTATATATTCCTAAAATGAATTTACATAAGTGGGCTAATTTACAGCAGAACTTGTATTTATGTTTAGCAATTTGGGGTGCTGCTTGAAATCACTAGAAAGGCACAGCAATTATGAAGCAATCATGGGCCTAGGCCAATTCCAACCCTATAAATCAAGTGGATTCCCTATTGCTGACACTCAAATTATCAAGGCATGGCAGTGCACTGGGCACCCAGAGCTCGAGAGCTTTACTTGGGCAGCGTTTGCCCTGGTTTGCCCCGGCTCTACCCATTTCCAGCATAGTGGTAAATAAAAACCCCTCATTCCCCACATTTAAAAGCTAAACTAGGGATTGGGGATATAGCTCGGCTGGTGGTGTGCTCCATCCTCAGTGTAGCCTGAAACCTGCTGAGGCAGCACGGACCTGTAATCCAAGACTCCTTCCTGGAGTGGGAGGATCTGAGGTCAAAGGTCATCCTCAGCTACAAAGCTCATTCAGGGCGAGTATGGGGTATGAAATGAGTAAGTTTGTTTTTGTTTGTTTTTTTTTTCTGTGACTTGGAAAATGATTCTTGTTTCACAAGTACAGACAACTTTTAAAAAATCTTTACTTCAATTTCCTAAGTGATTTAAATGCTTGTCTATTAATTGATCACACTAAAAAATAAATAAATAAATAAATCAAAATGAAAGTAGAGTACAAATAGTGACTGCAATCCCAAGGGCTTTTTGTTCAGTTAAAAGCAGCTGTTAACACCTCTTTTTTTTTTTTTTTTTTTTTTTTTTTTTTTTTGCTTCAAACTATAACTATGCTTCAAACTATAACAAATTGACAATTTTTTAAAAATACGATTTTGTGCCTGTTCCTTTATCACCTATAGAGCCATCTCATACCTTTAAGGGCTACTAGACTCTGCTAAAAGGTGCTTATCTAGACAACCAATTCACATATCCTTGTGGAACCTCATCCAGTGACCTTTGAACTACTCTCAGCATTATGACGCTAAGGCTAAGGCAGGGGATTCTCCAGCATTGGCAGGCAATCGGCAGTCAAAGGGAAAAGAGAACTGTGCACACACAGAAATTAGGAATGCTGAAGAAAGAGTTTTCAACTGAGAAGCCACTAAAATATGATTTACTGCAAATCTTCATGTCACCTAAAAGGTTTCAGTAAAAATATGAGAAAGGAAGGGAAAATCCGAATTATCTCTAGCTTTGCTCTGCTGATGATGGTGGTAGCTTTGGGGAGATTTTGTTTTGTCTTCTCTTCTATTGCTGTCTTTGTTTCTTTGTTTTGTTTGTATGATTTGAGACAAGACACTGATGTTAGTGTATAGACAATTCAGCTGTCCTGCCGTCAGGGTCCTGGTAATTGCTTACATCCTCACCTGGTGTACCTGGCAGCCTCAGGTGCACCAGGTGAGCGGTGGGGGGGGGGCTAGAAGGACTGCCCTCCCCACCCCACCCCTCTCTTCCCTCTGTCCCAGCTTCTCTCTCTTCCTGCTATTTCTTTCCCCCTTTCCCTCTCTGCCCTCATGGCTCACTCACTGTCTCTATCCCTTCCCCAGCACCCTCCACCCTGTTCCCACAATAGACTTTCTTTATACCAGATCTGTTTCATGGAGTGTAATTCCTGGGGGGGGGGGTTTAATACCTTGGCATTTGAGCCATGATGCCTGCCCGCCGCCTCGTTATACAACAATGGAATCTTGGCCTCCCCGTCTCTACCATCCAAGCACTGACATCACAGGCCTGTCCTACCAAATGGAGCTATCGTCTGTCTTCCTTTGTTTTTATTTTATAAGGTTTGGAGTGTTGTCATTATATAGTCGGGATGCTTACGTCCTACTAAAATCCATGTGTACATTGTGATCTGTGTCGTGATTATTTGGAGATGGGGCATCCAAGGGGTAACTGACTGGAGAAAGAACTGCTTGGTTCAGTCCCTGTCCCTACACTTTGCTCTCCTCCAAGCCCTCCGCCTTTCACCAAACACCCAGAGAGAAGAAGTGATGAGAACACACAGGGAGATCAGGTATTTGATCATTCTGGGGAGAGAGACTGAAAGTAGACGGACTCTGCTTTCCTCACCGGAAATCCTTGGTACACAACACACAGCGCACCTGGGCTGTCTAGCTCCAGAGCCCTTTACTCTTTCTTACTGTTCTGCAGACCCTACTGTCCTGTTACTCAGAAACAGTGTCCTCCTGGCGCTGCCATCGTGGATCCCCCCTCTTACTGTTCTTTTACCACAAGAAAGACCTGCACTTGGCTGGGCCAAAGAAGATAGCTTAGGGAAGAAGGTAGCATCATTTCAAATGCCTTTCATGGCATTGCTGTCACACGGTGTTCTAAATACAGTCATGTGAGTCACTGTGATTCCTTGGCATTTGTGAGGGGAAGCTCAAGCGTGGGAGTATTCTAACGTCAGGGCTAGAATCAGACACCCCGTGTCTTGAATTGTCTGAAAAAATTTTGTTTTTTCCAGAAAATGTATGAACAAGATAAAATGAATATGTTTTTAAAATATCTTTTTTTTTGGAATGATTTTTTTTCTAGGTAAACCGATAGGCATCTTAAAATTCCTTTTTTTCAGCAGATGCTGATGCATGCCTTAAATCTTAGCGCTTAGACGGGAGTATTTGTATATTGGACTAGCAAAAATCAAGCACGTGAGCCTTCTGGAGGCAGCCCACTGGTGTTTGCACAACTGATGAATGGGTCTATCTCTGGTTTGGGCAAAGCCCCAAGGGATTTTGCCCCGAGGCTGCTTATTAATGCTATACTGCCTTCCTCTACCTGTCTCATATGCCTGGCTTAATGCCGTTGAGCATGAATAGACTCTCACTTCCTATAGCATAATATTATCCCTCCATAGGTGACACTGTCTCTGTTGGGAAGATTTCCTACAGATGATTTTATAATTCCTGATAATGATTCTTGAATTGATTCAAGTAATATAGAAACAAAAATAAAATAAAATAAAAATAAAAGGTTAGCTATATAAGACAGACACCTTAGAAAAACCTCGACATAAAAACCTATTCTTTGACATAATGCACATGTGACATAAGGAAAAGATAAAACTTCTATTTTGAACTCATAATGAGCATATAGATAAAACCACTTCTTTAAACATACAATAAACAAAGCATCTAGTTAGATATGGTTCTAATGAAAGAACTTACAATCAATAGTTCTGCTATAACTCACTTTTATTGTAACAATTGTATCTATTCTTGAATGAGGTAATGTTTCTTACATACAAAACCTTTGTCTCAGAAGGTATAACACCCAGGATGGAAATAAAGTTGTTGTTAGTTGATTGGTTCGTTTGATGTGTGTATGCTTATATGTATGACTGGCTGATTGTACATCTGTGTAAATATGTACATATGTACTAATGTGTAAATATCTGTGTATATCAATGATGTGCATGTATGACAGGTGCCCCCTTGAGTGTGTGTATAAACGTGTACATATCTGCATGTCTGGTTGCATGTATGTATAACTAACACTATAAAATGTGTGGGAATGCACGATTCTCCTTCTCTCACTCTCTCGCTGGCTCATGAAGAGTTAATAAGCCTCTGAGCTCATGCAGTTGCTCTGCTGCTTATCCTTGAGTAAAAGGCCCAAAAGTATTTTGCTAGCGTACGTAATTAAGTCATAAACCCCCAGAAAAGTCTACAGAGTAACTTATCCAGCAGACGCTGCCTGCATCGCCTCTGTCTTCCCCTGTCCACGTCAAAGCTGGACTTTGACAGAAAGCAGAAGCAGGCAGATCTCTGTAAGTTCTGGGATATCCAGGGCTACAAAAATCCCCTTTTCTCTGCATTGTGAGATAGTACACATACTTTGTCTACACATAATATAGATATATATATACGTAATTTGTCTGCTTTCCTGAGACCAGTAGTAAGCTCAAGTGTATGTGTGTGCTCTAGCTATGTTCTATAGTCACTGAATTACTTGAGCTAAAACCTCTCTCTCTCACATACAGAGAGATAGAGAAAGAAAGAAGAGAGAGAGTCATACAGTAGCCCATGATGGCCTGGAACTGGAAATCCTCCTCTTCAGCCTCCCAAGTGTTGAAATTATAAATGGGAACTACTGCTGTCAATACTTGTTTTGTTTTTTGTTTTGTTTTGTTTAGAGACAGAGTATATGATAGCCCTGACTGTCCTGGAACTCATTATATAGATCAGAATACCCTCAAACTTGGAGAGATTGCCCCTTTCTGACTCCTGAGTGCTAGGATTAAAGGCATGTGCCACCGTGCCTGATAACTCTTTTGTTTTCTTATACATAAGACATTTATGAATTCATGATATCTATTTGCATAAAAGAATATAACTTTCATAATACTAATTGTAAATATTCATAAATATGTAGATTATATGTAGTGTTCTCTAGTTAAACTTTGAAGATCATAAAAGGAGCTTGGCATGGCAGTATATTTGTTTGGTTGGTTGCTTGTTTTTTTGGTTTTTTTTTCCTTGAGATAGAGCTTCTCTGTGTAGCCATAGTTGTCTCATTTTGTAGACCAGGCTGGCCTCCAAATCACAGAGAACCGCCTGCCTCTGCCTCCTAAACTCTGGGATTAAAGGCGTGCACCAGCACTGCCTGGCTCACGCAGGTTTGTTTTTGTAAGCCCAGCATTCAGGACGATGAAGAGGGACCTCCCCAGGTTCTGCCTGGCCAGGGCTGTACACCTGCTATCAGCTCCCTGTTCAGTGGAAGAATGAACAAAATGTTAACTATGGACGAATACAAAAGTTTACTTGAAAATTTGGGGCGGAATGTTTTTACTCTAACACAGTACCATGAAACAAGATCAGCTTCCCAGGATTCTGACTAATTTGGTATGTGAAAAGTTCCAAGCCAACAACAACTGTGTATTTTAGCTATGAAAGTATACTTATTTCATGGCGCTTTTAGATGACAGTCTTTCCTAGATGTATATAAGTGTGTGTGTGTGCGCGCGTGTGTGTGTGTGTGTGTGTGTGTGTGTTATTTTGTTGTTACAAACCAAAAGCAGAGTGGATTCTCCAGCACTGAAGGGGAACAGCACCAACAGGAATGGAGGCTTGCCTCAGACTCCCTATGTAGATAAGGATGACCCTGAATTCCCAGTAATTCCTGCCTATACCTGCCGTGTGCTGGGTTTCAGGAATGCACATGCAGCTATTTTGTGCCTTCACAACCAGGAAACACAGAAGCAGTTTTCTTGCTGTTGACCTGGAGACATAATTAGAAGCACTGAGAACTCTACAGTACCGTAGCTCAGCTTTGCACACGTAAGGTAAATGAGTCTGCAGAAGGACACTGGGCAATTCTGTTCTTTCAGTTGTTGGGTCTTCCCTTTTCTTTCACCCCTTTTGTGCTCAGCGTTTGTGCCCACTGAGGTATGGCTGGCTGCCTCAGACAGTGTGCTCAAGTTGAGCTAATGATGCTTATTGGTTAGCTGAGTATTGTTTGCTTGTTGTCTTTCTTTGATTTGGCCCTCTATCGAGGAGAGTAAGGCAGGTACCTCTCTCTGGTTGGCCGCTATCTCGATGCCTTGCACAGCCAAATAAGACAAGCACAGGAGAAATTTGAGAGGATTCTAACTCTGTGAAGTAGGGGTTTCCGGCAATCTAAAGGTTTACAAGCCCTACTCTTTTAGGGATTTAAGGAGGTTTCACTATACTGATTAATGATATTTTTGGCTATCGCTGATCAACCCAAGCGTCGACCCTTCTTTGCTTCTCAGTGGCTGAGAGATGAGACTGAGAGTCCCAAACCTCTATCTAGACCAGTGGTTCTCAACCTTCCTATCGCTACCACGCCGTGTGTGGCGACCCCCAACCAGAAAATTATTTTCGTTGCCACTTTATAACTGTAATTTTGCTACTGTACTGATCCATAATATAAATATCTGTGTTTTGCCACTGTCTCCGATGACGGTAAAGGGGTTGTGACCCACCGGTTGAGAACCAGTGACCAATGCACTGGTCTTTTTTCTGATCAGGCCCAAGTCATGGTAGTCCCTGGGAGCCCCCAGCTGCTGCTCACCATACAGCATTCTCAGCTGTTCCAAATGGGAGGGTACCCCAGGAACTGAAACACAAGTCTCATATCATAGTATTTCTTATTATATCACACAACAGTACCCACTCTGGAGCTGCTCCTCTAGGCCCTTGCGTCTTTCCCGATTCTGTTCCTCAATCCTTTCCTGAGGATGAGATCCCCCTGGCTTTTACGAAGTTCTGGTACCAGGCACCACGTCTCTCCTGGCTTAGCCAGGCTGTGCTCTGACCCCTGTTCTATCGCACTACATAACACTGGGTGACAACCTACTGAACAGCCTGTGTCACTTCCAACTTTCCGGCTCTCTGGCCTTCAGGACCTCCACCTTCGGCTCTCTGCTTTCAGGCTCCACCAAAAGTCCTGCTACCAAGCCTCTCCTGGCTTAGCTAGGCTATACCCTGCTCCCTCATTCCCTCCCAATCCCACCCTCCTTCCTTCATCTTCTCCCTACCCCTTTCCAAGTCCACAGAGAGGGGAGGACCTCCTCCCCTTTCATCTTACCCTAGCTTTTCAGGTATTTTCAGACCTGGCTGCAAAGTCCTCCTCTGTGGCCTAGCAGGGCTGCTTCTCCCTTGAGGGGTGGGGAGTTCAAAGAGCCAGCCATTGAGTTCATGCCAGAAATAGTCCTGTTCCCCTTACTAGGGCCTGGACACTGAGCTGCCCTTGGCTACATCTAAGCAGGGGTTCTAGGTTATCTCCATGAATGGTTCTTGGTTGGAGTATCAGTCTCAGAAAAGACCCCTGTGACCAGATTTTTTTGGTTCTGTTGCTCTTCTTGTGGAACTCCTAACCTCTCCAGGTCTTACTATTTCCTCCTTCTTTCATAAGATTCCCTGCACTCTGCTCAAAGTTGGGTTATGAGTCTCAGCATCTGCTTTGATACACTGCTGGGTAGAGTCTTTCAGAGGCCCTTATGGTAGGTTCCTGTCCTATTTCCTGTTTTCTCCCTCTTCCAATGTCCATCCCATTTGTCATTCTGAGTGAGGATTGATCATCTTACCCAGGGTCCTCTTTCTTGCTTAGCTTCTTTAGATGCACAGATTTTAGTATGTTTATCGTATATTATATGTCTAATATCCACCTAAAAGTGAGTATATACCCCAAAGTAACTTTTAAACTATTCCTTTAATTAAATGACAGTGACTGCTCCCAGCAGTGTTACCTGTGTTTCAGGGTAAATAATTGGAGAGAAAGAAATCTGTAAAGCTTACATAAGGCCTAAGGACACAGACGCTTAAGTTGTAAGGACCTAAGAAAGCATTTTAGGGACCAGGGAGATGTTTTAAGGTTAATAAATACAAGCGAAAGCCTAGATGGTTATAAGATGGTGATTTAAGGTATACAAATAAATTAGAAATGCTTTAGATTTCTTCCTGTTGCTATGCTACTTTTGTATTAACTATTCAGGGCTTTGAGAGACAGAGAGACAGAGACTAAGAGAAACCTAGAGACAGAGAGAGAGAAAAAGAGAGCTGGGGTGGTGGGTGGACCCTAGGATGTTTTCAGGACCCTGAGGCAGGAATGAGGACATTGTGCTCTTTTAAGTGCCTCTCTCTCTCTCTCTCTCTCTCTCTCTCTCTCTCTCTCACTCTCTCACTCTCTCTCTCACTCAGTTTGTCTCTTGTTCTTTATTTCTGTCTCTTTCTCTCTCTGCCCTCATGTTTCACTCAGACTCTAACTCCTTTTCCCTTTCCCTCCACCAGATATGTTGTGTGGCCTATCATTACTCAGACCAAGAGACAGGAAGTGGGAGCCAGCATGGAGATACATTTGAAACTGTAGAAAGAAGGATTCCTAGTTCTAGACCAGCCTGGGCTACAGAGAAAGACCTTATCTCAACAACAATAACAACAAAAGAAATGTAAAAAGATAGAGGACTGGCCAGAGAGGTGTTGCTTTTTTTTTTTTTTAACCAAAAGTTCTGACTGAAAAGCATTCGCATAATTTCTGCTAAAGCAATCCTACCTGGAGCAAGAATAGTATGGTTCAGTGTGGTGATCTAAATGAAAATGCTCCTCATAGGCTCAGGTAATTGAACATTTTGTATCTTTGGAGGGAGTGTGTAGTGGGGTGCCCTGGAGATGGTACGGAAAACATCTAGACACCAAGTTCTCAGAACAGGAGATTTATCACTCAGGAAGGACAATGAGCAGGGAAGCAGGGGTGAGGAAAGGTGGAGGGGTGTGGGATGGACAAACGCAGTATGCAGCAGGTGTCTCTGCAGGAGTGGGTTTCAAGAAGAGGGGAAGTCTGTGCTAGGATGAGTTGCTAAGTCCTGACTGAACAGGTTAGCCACTGTAGCCAAATAATGAATTTTAATAGCTGGGCCTTGGTGTTCAATCTCAGGAAGTGGTAAGTGGATGAAGAAGGGAACAGATCTTAGTGGGTAGCTTTAGGAATGTAATTTAACTCTTTAGCAAGGGAGAAGGAAGGGGAAAGGGCAACACCCCCCCTCCTGTAACATGTTTGCCAGGCGTGGTGTTGTTACAGAGCCCCTCGGGCTCCAGTGGACGGAGCTGTTTGGGAGGCCCAGGAAAGATGGCCTGGCTGGAGGAAGTATGTCACTGGGGTTTCAAAGCCTCAAACCATTTCAAGTTTGCAAACTCTGCTTTGCTTGTAGTTTGAGATGTGCGCTCCCAACGTGCAGTTCCAGCCAGTAAACCTGCTCCCTCCATACTGCCTCATGGACACTAACCCTCTGAAACCACAAGCTTATATATACAGATTCTTTCTTCTTTAAATTGCCTTGGTTGTGGTGTTTTATCACAATGGTAGAAAAGTTCAGGCATAAAGATAAGAGCACTAAGAGTAAGCATGTCTGAGATTGGGGGTGTAGCTCAGCTGGTACAGGGCTTGCCTGCCATGCACAAAACACTGACATTGATCCCTAATGTTTCATAAGCCAGCTGTGAAGGTGCACATCTATAACCCTAGATTTTAGGAAGGAAAAGTAAGAGGATCAGAAGTTCAAGGTCATCTTTGGCCATATACTGAGTCTGAGACCAATTTGCCATACATGAATCTTGTCTCAGAACAAACAAGCAAACAAACAAACAAACAAATGAAGGGCTATTACCCTAACTTAGATTTAATGGAGGGAGGGGAAACTGTGGTTGGGATGTATTGTATGAGAGAAGAATCTATTTTCAATAATATATGTATGTATATATATATATATATATACACACACACACATAAAATTATATGTGAATGTTTGTAATTATAAATATATGTAAACAGAAACAGATAGAATTAGACATATAAAAAATAAAGTGTCTGAATAACAAAAAGAGAAAAACAAAAGAATACACTGACCTAAATTAGGCTGATATAAATTAATCTTCTTTCTCAATCAAATGGGAAAGGATTGCAACTGGCAAGGGGTTCTGAGTATTTGTAGTCATCTCTGGAGTTTTTGAGACTCCAGATACCTGTAGGTATGTGGAGCAAAGGATACCTGTAGCTGTACTTTCACATAGCAGCAACCACATAACTATATAGTAGAAAGCTTTGTCAGGCAGACTTGTTAGCTAACACCCTTACAGTATGAGAAATCACAAGTAATGGAAAAAGATCTAAACATTAGAGCTGGGATATGGCTCAATGGTAGAGCACTTTCCTAACATTTAGATCCCTGTGTTTTATCGCAGCAGAGAGAGAGAGAGAGAGAGAGAGAGAGAGAGAGAGAGAGAGAGAATATCCAAGTGCTGGTACTAACGGCTGTTTCTTAATACCTGCTCTGTTTTGTAGAACTTGAAATGATATTTACTTGAAAATTCACGAGCATCTAAGGAAATGAAATGAGCTGGTTGAATATAAAGTATTATCACCATAAAATGCATACAGTGATAATTTATACTAAGCTGCAAAAATGAAAGGTTCACCTGCATATCTATAAATTACTGCTATAAAATCCATACTCACTTGAAGAAGTCAATTAAGAGACAAGAAATGAAGAGTTTAGAAATCTCACAAAATATGAGTAAATGTGAAAGTATGCTAAAGCTTCATGGATGCTTCTAAATTACCAATGAGATGTTAGCTAAAAGCATATATACTGTTTTGCTCAGAAAGAGGTTATGGATACCTGGCCAGTTAGTCCAGTTGTCTATAGTGTGGTGCTAATAAAAAGAAGGGGTGCAACCAGTAGAACTGTATCTATCTGTCTACGGTATTCAGACTAGAACTCTCAGACTAGCTCTGAGACAGACTAGAACTATTCCGGTTGGCCCAATGAATAATGTATTCTTAGGCACCAATTTAATACAAGTCAATGGCCCTGATCCTCAGAATCTATTAAAAAATCCAGCCGTTGGGCCTTTTACCCAAGCACCCAAGAGGTAGAAACAAGCAGACTCCCTATAAATTCAAGGCCAGCCTGGTGTATATAGTGAATTATAGATCTATGTGAGACTCTGTCTCAAAAGAAAGAGAAGGAAAGAAAGAAGGAAGGAAGGAAGGAAGGAAGGAAGGAAGGAAGGAAGGAAGGAAGGAAGGAAGGAAGCAAGGAAGCAAGGAAGCAAGGAAGGAAGGAAGCAAGGAAGGAAGGAAGGAAAGAAGTCCAAGGCCATGTTTTCTAAAGGAGAAAAAATGGTGTTGCAATGTTGATGGGACAGCAGATTATAAAGTATATTTTGAAGAAGCTAAAATTTGCTCTTGAAATAAAAGTATGTTTGGATATGGTGGCACTTGCCTGTAATTCCACACTAAGTAGTAGAAGCAGGAGGATCATGAGTTCAAGGTCAGCCTGAGCTTCCTATTGAGACCCTGTCTCATAAAAGAAAATGTGTGTGTGTGTTACTGATGTGACAGTCTCCATGTTTCCATCTATATTCACTTGAGTCACAAGAAGTCAGCAGAACTGAAAGACTTCTGTTAGCAAATGGTGTCCCCTTGATGTTTCATTGGCTTCACACAGTTAATGTAAGTCACTCAAACCACATGGATTTCTGGATCCCATCAGAGCAGGTAGTGTCTGTAAAAAGCTTGAGTGAGGGCTGGAGAGATGACTCAGTGGTCAAGAGTATTCAATGCTCTTCCAGAGGATCTGGATCCAACTCCCACCATTCATATAGTGGCCGACAATGGTCTAACTCCAGCCCTAGGAGATCTAATACCCTCGTCTTGCCTTCTCGGTTACCAGCCACAAATGTGGTATACAGACGTATAAAAGTAAAAAATAAAAGTAAAAAGCTTGAATTAATATAAGAGGACTGTTGGATCAGGAAAATAATTGGATTTCAGAACTGGAGGGAGCTATTTTTGTTACTTTTCCTGCAGTTATGAAAGGAAGTGAAAACCCTGTCGGAATCCCCAGTAATTGTTGGCACTGATCGCAACCCAAGCCACCCAAGGAGAGACAAGACTAAGTTTGTTTATATAGTAACTGTCTTTTCAGGAGGTGGAGAGGGTGGGAACGATTAAGGTAAAGGGTAGGAGTAAAAATGTTTATAAAGGATCATAAATAAAATGAGTTCTTAAGTAACTCCCTCTGGATGAATCTGACTAATCCTGCCGGTGCTTTCTTCCAAGCAAACTTTGTCAAACCAGGAAATGTGTCAGCAAGACCTTAAGGTAGACAGGACAATGGGTGGTGTGTAAATAATTATCAACCTTCTCCTGTAAGTCAGTAGGCGATTGCTCAAACTTTCTTAGAATTAAAAGTTTGCTTGCCATATCTCAGAGGCTCTCCCCACTCTGTCATCTTCTTTCACCTTGAATTCTTCCATCCAAATAGTAGTGTATACAACTTAAGACATGGAAGTGTTAAAGAAGTAAGCTTAATAAGAAAGTGGAGTGGTTCAGGGAGAGACTTGGCCTCAAAGGAATAGACAGAAAGTTATAGAAAAGGACACTTGAAACTTGGGAAAGGGGGAAGGAACAAAAACATTGAAAAAAAATGGAGAAATCCAAGAAGTACAATCTTTAATAGAGACAATATAGAAAAACAAAACAGCAAAAACATAAGAAAAATTTGTTGATATTAAATTTTGTTTAATTACTCAGTGTCATATAGTGGAAAAAGTTAACATTTCAACCTAAATAAAAAAATCAAAATAGACACAAACCATAATGCTACAGAATTTTGGGATAAAGAAGGTGAACCCAAGCTACGCATGGTGGTGTACACCTTTGATCCCAGCACCCAGGGAGGCAGAGGGAGGAGGATCACTGTGAGTTCAAGGCCAGCCTGGTCTACAAACTGTGTCCAGGACAGACAAGGCTACATAGGAAAACACAGTCTCGATAAAAAAATCACAAAAAGGAAGAAGGAGGAGGAGGGTGTTGGAGAGAAGAAGAAAAAGAAGAGAATTCAACAGTTTCCAGAGCAAATGTGGAATAACTTATTAAAAGTTATTAAAAGAATAAAAGTCTGCTCTCAAGATCACTGAATTCAGGGAACCACATGTATGTACAACTACAGCTCATCCAGTTTCTCAAGTATAAACCTGGAGCAACTTTTTCAGATTGCTCAAGTACTAAAAACTGAAAGAAAACTAAAGAAACTTTTGATAGGATTGCTGTAATGACACGACATAAAACTGAAGCAAACAGTGGTCTTGTTAAACCATTTATTTTACAGAGCACAGTGAAGCAAATTCACACTGATGATGAGAATGAAGGCCCCAAAAAGAGTTAACTCAGAAGACTCCCAGGATGCTGGCTGTGTGTGTGCATGTGCGTGCATATGTGTGTGTGCATGTGTGTGGGTAATTGAGGGATTAGCATATGATACTTTTGAGATTTTGAAATATAATGTTAATGTTAACTAATTTATTAATAATCATGTTTTAATATTAGTAATTTATTACGCACACTAGAATGTTTATAGGGAATGGTAGTTCTAAAATACAAAACAAATGAAAGAAGTAATTTTATCCAAAGGTCAAAGTTGAATCTAACAAAAAAGTTATGTAATCTTTATAAAATGAAAGTGTAAGTAGTTAATTTAAACCAAAATCTTGAATGAGTTAAGGCAGGATGGTGGGAGGTACAGCATAAGCATGGGATCTAAGAATACAAAACTAACATTGAAGACTGAAGGAGTTTTCTGCAGTGGTTTAAATAGGCGACAGCTTTTCTTACTACAGAATCTATTTGATGGTGTAGGGAAGGCAGAGCATGTGCTTAGCCTACAAAGTCCTGTATTTTATCTTCTCTGTGTGTGTGTGTGTGTGTGTGTGTGTCCACCCCCACACACACTTTGGACAGTCCACCTTTGTGCACTCTTTCAGAAATACCTTATTAGGCTCTGAAATGTTGACTTCATACATGTTTCTCCTCAAAAGGTGGAAAAACCTGATGGTACCACCAGAAATGCAATACCAAAGGAGGAGGTGGACACAGGAGCTGCCTTTTCAGGGTCACTGCAGGTTTCATGTGCAGACACGTTTACAAATTTGCATCATTAGTGGACAAGAAAGACTCTGGCCCTGAGGATCATGTCTTTAGAAAGACATTCAGCTAGCTAAATGGCGATTCCCAGCTACAAAGCCGTTCCCAGCTAAATGGCGATTATCTCATTTTTCTGTTATTATCTGCCAATTGATAGTATCATTGTCAATTACTCACCCAAACTAAAAAAATATGGAGTAACCTTTGAATGTTTTGTTTTTTGTTGTTTTTTTTTTTAACTAATTCCCAACCTTTTCTGGGTTTTATTGATATTTGCCATTATTCATTTTCACTTGCCTAGTCAGTCTTTTAAAATTAATATTCTGAATCATTCTGAATTACAGACAGGAATGACATGTCTTTGGCCCTAGAGATGAAGCAAGAAGACTGTAGTTCAAGATCACATAACAAGTTTGAGGCCAACATCAACTTAAGAGACTTTGTATCACAAACAAAAAGTACAATAAAAACCCCATTAATACTCTTTCTATACTTTGTTTCTCTCAGTTTTATCCTTCACTTGATCACTGAAGAGATCTTATTACATTTATCTCTCCATGAATCAGTATTTCAAGTACTTTGTACATAACTGACTTTAGAAAATGGAAATGTTAGTGATGCTAATATAAATGTGAAAGGATTAAAAGGGGATTGGAGAGATGGTTCAGTGGTTAAGAGCATTTGGTGCTCTTCCAGAGGACTTGGGTTTGATTCCTGGTTCACCTACTTAGCAGCTCACAATGTTCTGAAACTCTAGTTCAAGGAAATCTGATGCTCTTCTCTGAACTTTGCAGTCACCAGGGATATACATGGTTCATATACATGCATATAAGAAGGAAAAACATTTATACACATAAAATGAAAAGATTAAAATACTAAAAAGAACTGTAAGTAATTTGGGACTAATTAAATTGGGAATAAATGATTGCATTTATCCACCCAATTCAAGTAGTAATTTATTAGTACTCATTACTTTTCATCAGGGTTGCTAGGTGCTCTGTTAGGTGTCTAAAGTAAGAGTGTATGGTTTCATATAGCTTAAATACCAGAGACAGACAGTTTCTAAACGGAAAATGAATGCTTCTAACTACTTTACAGAGTACACCAAAGATATATGTGTAGGTAGTTTTCTTTAGAGAGAACATGTAGTCTTGAGAGGTGGATCACAGACAAATTAAGCAGCAGAGAACTGAAAGTTATGAGAATCATGTGGATACCTAAAAGAAATGTGTATCAATACAAAGCAAAATGCAGCTAAGAATGTAGATCAGTCGCTAGAGGGCCTGCCTAACATTCATGTGGTCCTAGGTTGGATCCACAGAATCACATAAACCCAATATGTCTGCATATGTCTCTAATCCCACAAGTTGGAGATCAAGATGGGAACACTGAGCCTTGACCACATTAATCATTCAAGGCCAACTTCAGATTGATGAGATCCTTGTTGGGTATGGATGAAGAGAGGGAGAAAGGAACAAAAGGAGGAAGAAGGAACGAAGGAAGCAAGAAAGGAAGGAAAAAGGAGGAAGAGAGAAAATGAGACAGCAAGGAAAAGAGAAATAAGAGAAAGGGAGAAGGAGAAAGAAAAGAAGAAAAAAGGAAAATAAAGGAAAAAGAGAGAAGAAAGCAATCAAGGAAGAGATTGAGAAATAGAGAGGGAAGAGTGGGAGAAAAGAAAGAAGGGAGAAAGCAAACATCCTGAAATAGAAGTCATATTAAAGGACATCAGGACTGAGTTGGTGTCCTGGAGCAGTTCCAGAGTTTTGCAGCCCAGAACATGGAAATGAACACAGACACATGGGCAGTAGCAGAAGCAGGGACAATTTGTTAAAAGAATGTACATCACTTCTGGGCTGGGTGACAGCGCAGCCAGTAAAGTGTTGTGGTACAGCAGTGAAGACCTGAGTGAGATCTCTAGATACCATGTGAGAAGGCAGATCAGGGTGGTGCACGCTGACAATCCCAGTGCTGGGGAAGTGGGTACATGCAGATCACAGGTGTGTGCTTGCCAGTCGCTTCAGCCTAACTGGTGAGTTTTAGGTCAGATGAGAGACCATGTCTTGAAAAACAAGGTGGACAATTCCCATGGAATGATACTCGAGATTGACCTCCAGCCTCCACACACGTGCACATGTAACCGTGTCCAATGTGCAGACATGTACCACCACACATGAGCACACACACACATTCGCACAGACTTGCACAAACCAAAAGAAAGGAAAAGGAGTACACTTCTGGACATAGGTGGGGCAGAGCAGGCTGGAGTAGAGAATTTAACAGCTCAGCTGGCCCCACCGTACAAAGGACTGGGACTTTTGTGTCACATTGTATAAGCTTTGGGGGCCCTTTGTAGATACGAATATATCATTTACTTTGCTAATAGCTCTGAGAAAATGTCTGGCAACATACAACTTAAGGGAGGAAGGGGCTATTTTGGCTTACAGTTCACAGGGATACAGAGTGAGCAGTGGAGAAAGCTTAGGGATGGGAGACTGAGGTACTTGGTTACATTTGCATCTGATGTCAAGAAGCAGACCCTGAACAAGAAGTGGAGCTGGGCTATAAACCTCAAGGCTCGCCCTCCAGTGGAACTCTCCCTCCTAAAGGTTCCACAATCCACCCAACAGTGTCACCAGCTGAGGACCATGTGTCCAAACGAGCCTCCAAGGGCCACTTCACATCCAGACTACAACAAGGGACTTTCTCGGGAATGCTCTGCCTGTTGTTCTTTGCATACAATTTCATGCATGGTGTATCATTAGCATCTTAAATCTCCAACCAAGGTGTGTGCTCTAGTATTGTAATAGATTGGGGGTCAGCTGCACATGCTCCTTAGTCTTCAGCTTCTGTTCTGTAGCCTTTGTGTGAGTGTAGTGGGCCTCATTCTCCACCCTACTTCCCCGCCTCAGAAATGCTTGCAGGGTTTTGAGTGTCTGCAAGGAGCCCAGTTAGAATGAGTGAGCAAGACAAAACTAGCTGCCACCGTGAGCAAGTAGAGGAAGCTATATATGCTGAGTCATCCAGAGCATCACAGGACTTGTGGATGAATGGATTCTTCCTAAAAGTCATGGAAATTCTCCAGACTTTGGATAGAGGTATGACAAAGGCTAATCATGCATGTTGGATCCGTTTACCATTTTGATTCTTGTAAATTATAACCTGTTGTGGCCTTCATCCTGTCGTTCTAAGGCCGTTTTGTTCTGTTTTGTTTTGTGTTTGTCTCAGGCTGCCCTGAGATTCTGGATCCTATTTCCTCCATCTCCTGAGGGCTGGGATTACAGGTACGCACAGCATGCTCTCAACATTGTGTTGTGTTTCCGAAAAGATAACTAATATCTGTGGATGTTACCAGGGGTGTTTAGGAAAAAGGATAGAAGAAGCCTTCAGGCTGGGATGTGGTTCATCCTTTGTCAATGCACAAATATGCCTTGGGTTAAAGGACAATTTTATTTAGTAAACTTTTTGCTGACAGAAAGATTCTATTCCCTTAGCTACCTTAGGACTAACCGTAATACCCAGATGGGCTTATGCAAAACGACCATGCATTTCCTCTTTCCACCCCTGCTGTGGGTTATATTACAAAGCATTCCTGAGATGACTAAGAAGGAAGACTGCTATGCCCAAATTATTAATTTTTCCCCATTGTGGACTGACTTTCTCTTGTGGAGGGAAAGAAAATTGATGGTATTTCCTGATTACATGCTTGCATCTGAGGACACAAAAAGAATGCACTGCTCTGCTTTTAATAACAAGTCCAAAAGGAAAAGTCTGGTGGGCCTTTCTGGGATCATATGCTCATGTTGGCTGCATTACTGAAACTATAGGAATGGAAGGAATGGGTGAGTCACCCCAACAGGCCAGGTTCCAACGCCCATCCCAGCCCTGTGGAAAATGTGCTGTGCCCACCTTGACATCCTTTAAGAAAAGGATGTTATTCTTTTTAAAAATTATCTCTTTCATTTTTGGGGGATATAATTACGTCATCTTTCTCTACCCTTTTCTCTATCCAAACCCTCCCATATTTCTCTCCTTACTTTCTTTCATATTCATGGCCTCTTTTTAGTAATTATTATTAACTACTCTTCCCCTGTCTCTCTTTCTTTGTGTGTGTGTCTTTGTCTCTCTTTCTCTCTCTCTCTCTCTCTCTCTCTCTCTCTCTCTCTCTCTCTCTCTCTCTAACCCAAGCTGTCCTGGAACTTGTGATCCTCTTGCTTTGGTTCCCAATTATGGGGATTACATACCCATATCACAAATAGTGTCTGTTCTACTCTAATTCAGAGTTTATCTCCAGAAGTCGAGTAAAGGCAGTACAGAAAACAGGTGTTTGGGGTTCACAGATGTAGGTCTGTATAAACATGGCTCATTTGTTTTAAAGCTCACTGGGCTTTCCTCTTAGATTCTCAAATGAAACCAAAGGAAAAATACAAGTAAAACATGTGACAGAGGGAAGCTAGGATGAGATCTTAGGGAGTTGATGGATAACACCCTTTCTTTCTTTCTTCAATATGTTTGCATAGAGAGACTCAAGAAAACGGAAATACCTTTTAAGCCAGTCAGATCATGTTTGTATGCTCAAAATGCTGCAGAGTTTTTCAATCCCACACCCAAGAAGAGCAAAGTCATCCTCGAGCTGCTCTGCCCTGAAGTGACCTATCCCAGGTGCTCTGCATAGCCCTTCCCCACCCTTACTTTGCCTGGTTCCCTCTGCTTGCACATCTTGCAGTCACATGGCTTTAAGACTCCTCAAAGTTTGATTCTTCTCCTTTGTTTTCCTCACTGTTTTTCTCACACATGCATACGGTTTGCTCCCCACTCAGGGAAGGAAATAGCATAGCCTCTGCCTCAACTGAGCTGATAGACAAGAGAGAAGCTGAGCATTTAATGAATAAACAAGTGACATAATTAAGAAGGGTGATGAGAACCACGGCAGAAAATGCCTGTGATCTCAGGGGAAACAAAGGAAGAAGTAATTTCTGAGTAGTAGGTGAGTGCAGTACAAGGAAGTATCACTTAGAAGGGGAGCAGCAGGCAAATAGCACAGTCAGAAGGGCAGGTCATGCCAAGACCCTTGATCTAGCCTGCTAGAGATGGAGCAATGAGGAAGTCATCAGAGATCCAGGCAGGCTGATGGTCAGTGCAAGGTTAGTCATAGCATATCACTGACAGATGGAAATTCCAGAACAGAAGCTCTGCTGGGGTAAAAACTAGTTAAAATAAAATCAGTCTAGTAGGGTCAGAGCAGGAGCAAGAGCGAGGCAGACTCAGCGCTCGACTGAGAGCCAGTCACTGGTGTCTGATAAGGCCTGCTCTGGGATAGCTGTCCCCACCATCCTCTGCCCTGCAGCAAGACGCAAATTTGCAAAGCCTACAGCCAAATCACCTTGAATGGCCTGCTCAGGTCTGCTCTCAGATGCTAAGTGGGTTAGTATTTGGATGGGAGACTGAAAATAAATAAGAATGATATTATATTAGGCATAATCCTGATTATTTTCAAATTAGTCTTTAAAACATTTTTATGTTAAATAATCAGAGATTCATAAAAGATCACAAAATCACATATAGGTCCCTCTGAACCCTCTGTCTTCCTCCTGTAATATGGCCTCTTCTGTAAATACATTACATTATCAAAACCTAGCGGCAATGGTACAATATTGCTATTTCAACTACAGAACTTGTAAGTTTTCCCCAGTTACCTTTAAAAGCAGACCACACTAAAACTTTTGATTTAAAAAACTTGAGGAGAGACGCGTATTATACAGTATCTCTGTACTTTCTTCTCAATTTTTCCAAAAGCCGAAATTGCTCAAAAAAAATTTATTAAAACAAAGACAACAATAATAGAACAAGTCAACTAAAAGCAAAACCATCACTTTCTGTTAAAGTAAGTACTCACCAAGGTACTTGAAATCAAGGCATCAGGGAACACCTAAGATGGTCACAGTACCCCAAAGCATAAAACCAGGGTCTGTATGCTGTATCCAGCTAAAACCTAACTGTTCTTTCTTCCTCCTCTCCCTTTTATAATATATTTGCTCTTTCTCAAAAACCTATTAACACATCCAGTGTCAGAGAAAACAACATCCCAAGCATCAATACCCCATGCAACAGGCCCAAAGCATCCGGATTTTGTTAGTTTCTTTTTTGGTGGTGGGGGAAGGGTGCTAGGGACCGAATGCAGGGCTTCACACAAGTTTGGTGCACACTCCCCCACTGAGCTGCACACCCAGCTCCTCAACTGACTGTCTTAATCAGCTGCTATGTCCTAGAGGGCTTGGGCTGTATGTCTGAGTCACTTACTGGCCAAAAAGGGTGGTTACAACCAAGATATCTATAGTCAGGTCAAGCTGCAGCCCTGCCTAAATCCTGAATGTAGTTAAGTTTTGGATGTCTGTAAGGAGAGAGAGCCAGAGATGTTGGGCGTGAGGCAAGGATGGTCCCGTAGAGATGTTTCTGACATAACAGAAAGAAAGAAGGGGCAATGGGGAAATGGTTTGTAAATAAGCAGAACATCACCTTTCTTGAGGTTCTGAAACAGGAAAGATGATGTCATAGCTATCACATCACCTTCCCATTTCCCACAAGTTACCAGGTCCAGTCAGTCACTGCTGTGTCAGGACCACGCCCTCTGAGCATGTGCTCTGTGGTTGGAAATGACCATTTCATGACTGATTTTTACAAATCTAAATGTGGAAAAAAATGACAATGTCTATGCTAAAAGAAATCTGTTCAACACAACAGATTGTTTTGTATGGTATTGTTTTGTTTGGTATGGTTTGTTTCGAGAAAAGATCTCATATATCCCAGGATGCCTTCAAACTCACTATGTAATGAAGAATGGCCTGGACCTTCCGATCCTCCTTCCTCTACCTCCTAAGTGGTGGGATTGCAAGCGTGTATCATCACCCCAGGCTGGGGTCTGTAACTAAAGTTAGCCTAGTTATTTGTAGACCAGGTTGGCCTTGAACTCACTCTCATAAATGCTGGGATTACAGGTATAAGCCACCATGTCAAGCTTTGATTACCTCTTAACGGCCTCACTTCCCAGCACTTCCATTGGGAATATTTCAGCATGTTTTGATGAGACAGACTTCTTTCAAACCATTAGCACCCATTATACATCAGTTTCCCAGGCCTGTGGCTATTGTCTTTGATGGTGATCAAATTCATAAATCAAATGTCACACTATGTCCACATCCTCTTATCTTTCCAGACTGCTTGTTCAGTGGCTTCAGTAGATTACTCTTCAAGCTCCCTGGACTCTTTAGTCATTTAGAGGTTCCACTCTCTCTATACTTTAGCATTCTTTGGTCTTTTGTTTTCTTTTCAAAATAAATATGATGTTCTTTTCCTCAATTATTTTCTTTCTAAAACCTTAGGTCTCCCAACTCCCATTTTCATCTTATTTATTGAAAAAAAAATCCAAAAGAAACCATCAAGTGTCTCAACTCTTTCTTAGAATTTTCACCATATTTTTCATACAATTTTTTGATATTCATCACTTGAAGATTTACTTTATTTAGCTTTTATTGTGTGTCTCTGTGTGCATATGCTGGGGGGAGGGGCATTTGGGGATAGACCAAAAGAAGCATCAAATCCCCAAGAGCTCAAGTAATGAACCTCCTGGTACAAGTGCTGAGAAACAAATTCAGATCTTTTGGAAAAGTCAGCAAGTTCCCCTAGTCACTGAGCCATCACTCCAGCTACTCATACATCCTGTGAGGGACAGCCTCACAGGAGAGGAAGTTGGCACTCCTACAATCCATGGCTACTAAATCAAGAGGTGCGTTCAGCATTTCATGCAATCCCACTGACTTTCATCGAGTGTCTTAAATAGGGTTTCTAATGCTGTGAAGGGACACCATGGCCATTGCAACTTTTATAAAAGAAAACATTTTATTGGAGCTGGCTTACAGTTCAGAGGCTTGGTCCATTATCATCATGGCAGCAAGCATGGCAACATGCAGGCAGACATGATGCTGTAGAGGTAGCTGGGAGTTGTACATCTGGGTCAACAGGGAGCAGGAAGAGCCACTTGCCCTGACTTGAGCATCTGAGACCTAAAAGCATGCCCTAAATGACATACTTCCTCCAACAAAGCCACACTACCTAGTAGTTCCACTACCTATGGACATACGTCAAAAATAGGTGACCATTTTTTTATAATTAAATTTATTTATCTTTATTAATTACAGTTTATTCACTTTGTATCCCCCCCCGTAAGGTCCTCCCTCCTCCCCTCCTGGTCCCATCCTCCCTCCCCCTTCTTCATGCATGCCCCTCCCCAAGTCCACTGATAGGGGAGGTCCTCCTCTCCTTTCTTCTGATCTTAGTCCACCAGATCACATCAGGAATGGCTGCATTGTCATCTTCAGTGGCCTGGTAAGGCTGCTCTCCCCTCAGGAGGAGGTGATCAAAGAGCAGGCCAATCAAGCAGTCCCTCTTCCCACTACTATGTAACCCACTTGGACACTAAGCTGCCATGGACTACATCTGTGCAGGGGTTCTGGGTTATCTCCATGCATGGTACTTGGTTGGAGTATGA
The DNA here is from genome assembly GCF_030254825.1 of Meriones unguiculatus. NCBI lineage: Eukaryota > Metazoa > Chordata > Mammalia > Rodentia > Muridae > Meriones > Meriones unguiculatus. The sequence continues at coordinate 71,730,805 of NC_083359.1, forward strand.
GTCTCTGGGAAGACCCCTGTGTTCAAATTTTCTGGTTCTGTTGCTCCTTGTGGGGTTCCTGTCCTTTCCAGATCTTACTATTTCCCACTTCTTACATAAGATTCCCTGCACATTGCCCATCAGTTGACCATAAGTCTCTGCATCTGCTTTGATAGTCTTCAGGGTAGAGCCTTTCAGAGGTCCTCTGTGGAAGGTTCCTAGGTTGTTTCCTGTTTCCTTCTTCTTCTGATGTCCATCCTCTTTGCCTTTCAGGATGAGGATTAAGCATTTCAGTCAAGGTCCTCTCTCTTGATTAGTTTCTTTAGATGTACAGATTTTAGTAGGTTTATCCTATGTTATATGTCTATATGAGTGAGTACATACCATGTGTGTCTTTCTGCTTCTGGGACAGCTCACTCAGGATGATCCTTTCCAGGTCCCACCATTTACCTGCAAATTTCATGATTTCCTTATTTTTTATTGCAGAGTAATACTCCATTGTGTAGATGTACCACAATTTCTGCATCCATTCTTCAGTTGAGGGGCATCTGGGCTGTTTCCAGCTTCTGACTATTACAAATAAAGCTGCTACAAACATGGTTGAGCAAATGTCTTTATTGTGCACTTGAGCTCCTTTTGGATATATGCCTAGGAGTGGTATGGCTGGATCTTGAGGAAGCGTTATTCCTAGTTGTCTGAGAAAGCGCCAGATTGATTTCCAGAGTGGTTGTACGAGTTTGCATTCCCACCAGCAGTGGAGGAGGGTTCCCCTTTCTCCACAACCTCTCCAGAATGTGTTGTCACTTGAGTTTTTCATCTTGGCCATTTTGATGGGTGTAAGGTGAAATCTCAGGGTCATTTTGATTTGCATTTCCCTAATGGCTAATGACGTTGAGCATTTCTTTAAGTGTTTCTCTGCCATTCGATATTCCTCTTCAGAGAGTTCTCTGTTTAGCTCTGTACCCCATTTTTAATTGGATTACTTGGTTTGCTGCTTTTCAGCTTCTTTAGTTCTTTATATATACTGGATATTAGCCCTCTGTCAGATAAAGGGTTGGGGAAGGTTCTTTCCCAATCTGTAGGTAGTTGTTTTGTTTTGATGATGGTGTCCTTTGCTTTACAGAAGCTTTTCAGTTTCATGAGGTCCCATTTATTGATTGTTGATCTTAGAACCTGTGCTGGTGGTGTTCTGTTCAGGAAGTTGTCTCCTGTGCCAATTAGTTCAAGGCTCTTCCCCACTTTTTTTTCTTACTGATTTAATGTGTCTGGTTTTATGTTAAGGTCTTTGATCCACTTGGACTTCAGTTTTGTGCAGGGTGATAAGTATGGATCTATTTGCATTTTTCTACATGTAGACATCCAGTTAGACCAGCACCATTTGTTGAAGATGCTATCTTTTCTCCATTGTATGGTTTTGGCATCTTTGTCAAATATTAGGTGTCCATAAGTGTGTGGGTTTATTTCTGGGTCCTCTGTTCGGTTTCATTGATCCACCATTCTGTTTCTATGCCAGTACCATGCAGTTTTTATAACTGTTGCTCTATAGTACAGCTTAAGATCAGGGATGGAAATACCTCTAGAAGATCTTTTATTGTAAAAGATTGTTTTAGCAATTCTGGGTTTCTTGTTATTCCATATGAAGTTGAGAATTTTTCTTTCCAGTTCTGTAAAGAATTGTGTTGGTAATTTGATGGGAATTGCACTGAATCTGAAGATTGATTTCGGTAAAATGGCCATTTTTACTATGTTAATCCTGCCACGTCATGAGCATGGGAGATCTTTCCATCTTCTGACCATTTTTATTCAAATCACCACACTGAGGAATTTACTCTCTCCCTCTTTTTCAAACTTTTGTCTTCTCAAGCTTCTGTCGTTGCTAGTTTTTTTTCCTCTTATTCCCTTCAGATGTCTTTCCTCTAACTTAACAGTGAAAGTAGAAGCCAGCAGAGAAGAGTGGCAATAAGTTCTTCCTATCATCCTAGAACACCCCTCTGATGTTGGGTGTGTTATAGACTCCACTCCCTTTCCAGCAAATCCACAGCACAATATGTCTGAATAACCATTCTGTTTCTCTGTTTCTTAGTTTTCTGTTAACTGTGGAGGAGTACTATTGATTCAATCCAGGGCTTCATACTTGCTTATGTACACTCTCTACTGAGCTAGCCACCTATCTCCTCCTTCTGTGCCTCTACTCAATGGGATTCCCACACTTTTGACTCAATATTATCAATTGTTTTGGTTTTTTTTTTCTTTTCCTGGTGTCCACCTCTTCCTCTCTAATTAGTTCTCATTATCACTTAAATCTGTATGTCCAGTTCATAATAAAGTGCCTTTACTCTTATTTTTCACCTTCATTTATCATTTTCCCTTCTCTATTCTCCAGTTCATCATGAGCTATTATTTAAATGTGCTCCCCACAGACCATGTGTAGGGAATTTCTAAATGCATGTGTTGGGAAGTGGGGTCCAGGAGAGGTGACTAAGTAATGAGTCCTTTTGTAGCCATTTCTACCTTACTGAAACAAATGAAGCTAATTAAACTTGGGAAGCTCAATAAAGTAACAAGATTCATGAAGCCTCTCAACAAGTTTATAAAATTCAGTAAGAAAGAGGAGAATGTCCACCTTGCTGAGCAGACTAGGAAACCTCAATAAATTCATCATTTCACTAAACTAGACTTGAGAAGAATTATTACTTGGTCTGCTATCAATGCCCTATCTGGGGTGAGTAGGCTTTGGTTCATGTCTTCCCAATTAGCGTAGCATAACACAAATGAATTATAGTCATGAGTGGATTGGTGCCTATGACTAAAGGGGTCAGGCTGTGAGTTCAATTTTATGTTCTGTTACTTCCTTCATTTTTCTGTCTTCTACAGAAAGAATGTAAGGAGAAAATCTTTGCTACATAATGACCCCAAGATCCTGGATTTCAGAGGTTCCAGAATCATGCCTGCATTCATCTGTGTTCGTTATCAAATATCTTCTCCCAGGTATTCAGTTGTAGTAGTAAAAATAGGCTAGGACAACATGAAAATTCACAGCTGTTTATTATAATGACTATAGCTTTTATCCCTTCCCTTCATGGCTGTCCACTAACATAATCCTCCCTACCTATGTCTCTCTTAGTAAACGACTACATTTAACTGTTGGAAAACCTTGCTGCAAAGATCAAAGCTTGACATTACTTGAAAGCCCTGAGCTCAATGAAATGTTGGTGGACTCCCTTTGTCAGCAAGGCTTCCTCTTTGCTACTGGGGGATCCTAGACCCCAAACCCTCTACGTGAGGAATGTCATGTAGGGAAATTAGAGGTCCAACTCCCTTTCTCCACATAAGAACCCATTCAGAAAGCACCTGGAATTTCTCTAATGCTTCTGATTCTAATGAGGCATCTCAGTACCTCAGCCCTTTAGCCAATGACTTCGCCCACCCTGTACCTTCCTATCCCCTCCTCAAAGTTATATTACCCTATTCGCTCCAAATAAAATCAATCTGCCTCCCGGAAGCTGATCCTAAAATGTCATCATTTCTGTCCATACTCAAAGGGCTTCCAAACTCCCCCTCTGTTGCCCCTGCTGCATTTGCCCTCATAGGTCAATACTGACCGATGAAGCCCTGGGGCAGGGAAGGTCACATTTAACTACAGAGGCTGACCTATATCCTTCATTTGACCAACTGTAGTCATTAATGGTTAGTCCTATCGCTTAGGTAACTAGGAGTCTAATCTTGTTCCTACACTGGGCATTTTAATAAAAAAAAATTGATTGATTCAGGAAACTTCACGGGAATATTGAAATGCTAAAAGAGATGAAAGAGCATTAATTTCCCTCTGATGCTGAGGCAAAAGAAAAGGGCTGAGAGCTAGACTTGAGAGCTCAGTGGATGCAGTGGATATAGTCCTTATCTCACAATAAGCTGTAAAGCTCCCTGGGATCAAGAAGTGAATTACAGGTAAGATTTGGATATGAAACATCCTGGGCAGCCCAAGGAATGTGACTTTGTCAGTTCACACATCAGAATAACTATAATTCCAACCACACAGTAGGATGAAGGCTGACACCTGATGGGTACTTGTGAGGCTCTGCTGGATAAGGTTGAAGTTGGTCATCTCTGATGAGCCAATTATTTGAGCTCGGTCTATGATGATAAACTTCCTTTTCTCAGCAGGGAGCAAGTCTCCCCTGATCTGGGTGACCCAGGTCTTGTAAGAAGGTCATATAGCCCTCAGGCCAATTACAGGCCAATTCCTTCCCCTAAGAAGGAAACTGCTCTAGCAAGCATCTAGGAATTCCTAGAAATGCCCCACCCTGCTAAGGATCACAGTCTGAGAGTTTAAGTTAGCCTGGGCATAGCTAGCCTGAGTAAAGAGCCATCTTGACTGGGAGCTGAATTCAGGTACCAGGAAATATCACAGAATGTACACTTGGCAGAGAACAAAGTTAACTCTCCTAGCAACAGCCTCCAGGAAATAATACAGAATAAATGCTTCATAGAAAACAGAGACAATCTCCCTGGCAATAATCAATGAGAATTGGTTGGGAATTGGGTGGGAAAATTCTCCCCAATGTTTGAGATATGGTTTAGAAAAATAGCCATTGTGATTGTGTGCCTCAGAAAAGGTCACCCCACCCTGCTAAACTTCACCCAATTCTATAACACCAAAGCTTGTGCCCCCCTGATTGCTGCCATGGAAACCCCCTGCTCACAGACTTTCCCTTTAAAAATCTTGTTCACTCAGAGCTCAGGGTCCCACTTCTCTACTGCTGTGTCAGTGAGACTTGGATCCTGAGTTTGATTGCTCTTGTAATAAAGCTCTCTTGCAATTGCATCGAGTTGTCTCCTGGAGGTCTCTGAAGGTCCTATGAACCTGGCATTACATTTGGGGGCTTGTCCGGGTTGCCTCAGGACCTCTAGGACTCCCAACCTGGAGAGCTTATTCCCGTGGGTAAATGTCTTCTATGTTGTCCGTCTGCTTTAAGTGTTTGTTTGCCTTTATTCTTTGTTTCTTGTCCTGAAAAGCCTCGAGGTGCTTATGGGAGGGGCCAGATGTGGATATGACAGACATGTCAGAGTCTACGGCTGCGGGAGAGGCTTCAAAAAGATGTTTTTGGCCCCATTAGTTTCTGCCTCCTTGGAACTCCTGGGATAGGGGAACCGGAGTGAGGATTGGTTTTCATAGACTTTTTGGAACTTCTGTAGCAGAGAAGTTTGGGAAAAGCCAGGTTTTCAGTTTTACTTAGTCTCTGTGTGTGATTAATTGTCTTTTTTTGGTGTTGTGCCCGGAGTTACTGCTTCAGTTCTGTGATTAATTGTTTGGGGTTTCGCGTCTACTTGAGAGTGCTTGGTTCTATTTCTGTTCCAAACTGTGGCTGTTTTCTCTTCTGTGATTTCAGTTTTGTCCCAAAATAGCCCAGGTACAGGCTATAAGTTGTTGCCTTTAGTTTCGTTTTTGTCTGAGACGGCTGGTTCTTTTTGTATATGTGTGATTTACTATTTGTTCAAATTGCTCTCCTTAGCTTTTTTGCGTTCTCTTGAATTCTGTTAATGAATAGACTGACTGATGATATGGGACAGAATACTTCCAAACCTCTTGACTTGGTTCTGACTCATTTTGGAGAGGTTTAAGCTGGAGCTCACAGTCTTTCAGTTGATGTGAGGAAAGGTAAAATGATGACTTTATGCAGCTTGGAATGGCCCACCTTCCATGTGGGCTGGCCACCAGAAGGAACTTTCCACCTTCCCACCATCCTAGCCGTGGAAGATAGAGTCTTTCAGAAAGCATGCAGGCACCCAGACCAGGTGTCATATATTGTAGTTTGGAAGGACCTGGTGATTCACCCATCTCCATGGATAAAGCCCTTTCTGATCCCCACTAACAATTCTCCTTCCACAGGTTCTCTGGAACCAGAGGTCACTTCTCTGGTGACTGAAACCAAGAAAAAGGATCCCAAAGATGCCCCTTCAACTCCCTCTGCTCCCCTTTACCCTATTTTGCAGGATGGAACTCCAGAGGAGGCCATTATTCCACCCCCTCCATACAGGCCTCCTCCCACCTCCCAGCCGGCTCCATCGGCATTGGCTCCTTCACCTCTTCCCGCTCCTCAGCCAGCTCCCTCAGTGCCAGACACTTTAACCAGGTCAGGACCACCATCTGGCCCGGTGCAGAGGACCCAGAGCCACTGGGCAGCCTCTCCCTCTGGGAACTAGAGGCAGATTCTACAGTCCTTCCCTTACGGGCCACAGGGCCCTCCAGATGCTAATGACAATCAATGGACAATTGCCAGCTGCTTTTACAGGTTTTGTTTACCACAGAAGAGTGGGGACATATTATTTCAGAGGTGTGCAAAAATGTCCCAGACACTACAGGAGTTCCAACTACAGATCAAGCCCCTACTGATGATTACTTTCCCTAGAAGAGGCCCGATTAGGATGACAACACGGCCGCAGGTAGGAAACCTAGTCTACCACCAGACTCTGTTGGCAGGTCTCAAGGCAGCCGCAACACAACCCACTAATTTGGTCAAGGTGTATGATGTTAGACAGGGAATGGATGAAAGTCCAGCCGCCCTCCTGGAAAGACTTAATGAAGCTTTTTGCAGATATACACATGTAGATCCAGAAAAGCCTGAACATACAGGTATGGGTGCTTTGGCTTTCATTAACCAGTCCGCTCCATAAGAAAGAAATTACAGAAACAGGAAAGAATAGGACAGATGACATTGCAAGATTAGTCCAGGTAGCTGAGAGAGTGTACAGTAACAGGGACAGTTCTGAGAAAAAGCAGTTGAAGACAGGAAAGACTTTGAATCGGGATCTGGCAAGGGTCCTATTGGCCAACAATGTTTTGGACCCCAGAGAAAGGAAGTGCCAACTTCAGCAGATAGCCCAGGACAAAGCAGAGGAACGAAGCAGACTATTACTGGGTAAAAACCATTGCACATACTGCAAGGACGAAGGTCATTGGGTCAGAAATTGCCCCCCCCCAATAAAAGGGGACCTAGGTCCCAGACTAAGGTCCTGCCTCTGGAGGACCAGCATTTGTGTTGATGGTAAGTCAGAATGTAGCTAAGTTTAGCGGGGCAAATTGGAGATTGCATTGTGCGTATAGGCCCCAAAGTTTAGGACAGGTAGAGAAGATGAACAGAACATTAAAAAAGACCTTAATGAAATTGACCTTAGAGACTGGCACTGACTGGGTGATACTCCTCTCCTTTTCCCTTTATAGGGTTAGGAATTCCCCTTACCAGCTAGGTTTAACTCCCTTTGAGATTATGTATGGGATGCCGGCCTCTATAGTACCCAACCTTAAGACTGATGCTACTGCTGAAGTGGATAAAACAGGTTTTGAGAAACGTTTAAGGCTTCTGTGAAAGCAGGCAGCTCTTAAAGGGGCAACAGCAGCTTCTCAGGGAAAAGAAAAAAAGCTACATGCCTCTATGGTCATAAAAATTGGATTCAACAGGTAGCAAGATGTTCCTCCCTTGAAATTACAACTAAAGGGAATAAAAATGAGTTTTATAGTTTTGTTTGTTTGTTTGTTTGTTTGTTTGTTTTGAATATAGAAGTTTACTATGTTCTATATATTTTGATGTATGATTATTAATTATTAAATATATTAAGACCTTACATAGTTTCTGTCCTGTTTTAAAAACCAGATTTATAAAAATAATAAGGTTTAAAACTCTGTTTATATAAAATATTAAAACTGCACCTCCATATGTTTGTATACAAGAACTTTTCTTGCTGGCAGCCAACATCAAAATAATACACTTGGTATTGATTTTAAAGTACTGAATTGTTTGTATTGATAAAATTTGGTTTTGACTCTTAAAATTATGGTTATAATTTATGACTTCATTCCTAAAAAGGGTACCTTAACAGGTTTTAAAAAACAGGTTTTAAAAAAATTATGTTTAAGGCAATGAAATATTTTAAAGTTTATCAGGCATTTTAGACAAGGATCTTGGACATTCTAATGGGGAACTTAGAACAGTTTCTCAATCCTTTCGGAAAGGACAAAAGATTTTGATATTTGTTAATTTTTACCAAATGAAACCAAGCTATACTATTTGAGCCAATTATGAAAATTGCAGTTTTTTAATATATTATGCCAGAATTAGAGATTATAACATTCTATTTCATAGGATGCAATTAAAAATAGATAATTGAAAGAGAGATAAAGAATAATTCAGATATGCTGGACCGTAAGCTTGTCAGAGACCTGATGAATATGGCATTTTAACATGTGTAAGCACATTATGACAGAGAGTCCCAAAATCCTGACAATAGCTCCCCAAGGTCTCCAAGAAGATTTGGGCACAATGTGACTCTGGATTATGGTATGCTAACCATTGGGCAAGACTGTCCCAACTGGCCCACTGCTAGGGCCCAGCCTAAACTGTGGACACCTGGAGAGTCAATGTTTCATGTTGGTAAGGGCAAGGTGAGTCCATTCTCTCTTTTCTTTCTCCACAGAAACAGTCTCTTATCTTCTGTGCCTGGTCGCTGGACTGCCCTGCTCATGAGACCACAGGAGCCAGGGACAGCTGCCTAGAATGATGGACTGACTAGTCAGCACTGTCATTTTGATTGGTACATGGATTGGTACATATTTATCCTTCTCAGGTCTCAGATTACATTGATGGCTAAGCTAAGCTAATGGTAGCCTTGCAGATAAAGCACAGATAATTAGATTCATTGTTAGTTCATTGGTTAATTTATTAGTTACTTAAAATTACCAGGTACTAGATCTTCTATTTAAAAAAAAGGCAAGCAGGTTTTCCTTGCCTGGAGGCTTCATGTTAATTATCTATGTCTTATGGTGAATAGCTGGATAAAAAGGTAATGGAGTTTATGTAAGGTCTGAGGATATAGGAATTTAGGTTTTGAGTAGCTAGAAAATGTTGTTCGGTCTGGGAAAATGTTTCAAGGTTGATAAATGCAAGAAAGATTGGAGGGTATAAGTAGGTATTTTAAGGTATATGAATGTGAATTGTAATGATACAGAAAAGTAATTTGATGCATATTAAAAATGGGAGATATTTCAGATTTCTCTCCTCTCTCTGCTATTGTTGTGCTTATGTTGTTATAAGATTTCAGAAGTCCAGAGTTTGACATTGACCAATAGAGTTCTGATAAGTTGATGAAACACTGATTGTTTATTATCCAGTCACAAGCTTGAGATTTTAATTGCCTTTTGGTTGTCTTCTGAAGATAGATTATGGTATTTTTAATGATTGCCTTTTTTGAGGTAGACTTTAATACAGGAGTTAGAAATATTTTAAATCTATTTTTTTTCTAGTTGCATTGTTAAGGGAAATCCAAGCATTCAGAGTTCAGCACTAAAGCCATTAATGTATTTCTGCCTAACTTTCCAGTGTAACATGGAGATTGGGACTAAAAATTAATGCTAAGAAGAACTGACAAAAAGTGGCCTGGCTCTATTGGTGCCTGATTACCAATAGCTGTGCCCACAGAAAAGGTGTTAGAGTTCAGACCATGGACACATTTAAATTATTTATAAAAGTTACAAAACAAACAGCTAAGAAAAAGTGATACTCATTCTGTTGGATGTAATTTTACCGGTTACTGTCAGAATGCTTTTCTGTAAATTAAAAATTCATGAGTTTCAGGAAGCCAAAAAGTCGTGAGACCTGAATCTGACGTAGCTCAAACAGACCCCAGATGAGTTTTTCCCTGGTCTTGGGATTCCTCATTTTTCCCATTAATTAGATAAATTTTAACTTCTGTTTCCAGTTTGAATTTGTCTCAGCAGATTTTCACCTGGTTGAGACTGCAAGCTGAGATCTGAACTTGCTGGAAGCTGACATGATTGCTCACTGCCTCCCCAGATGGACCACCTAACCAGATGTTTCTGAGGACTGCCCCATGCCCAGCCTTTAGCTGGCATTTCAGCCTTCCTAGCCTCTGATGTCAATGGTCCTATTATTATACTGAAGCAATTTCAGAAGATGAGACTACCAGCCCCAAATCCCACCTACAGGGTGAAATGCTAGGTCAAAGGGGACTCCCTGACATTAGCTATTATTTTGGGGGGCTTCTTAGCTGGAGATATATTAGGCAAAGACTAGGGACTATACAGTAAATGATAATGAGAACCCAGTAATGCCAGCTTGGAGATGACCCTGAACTGTAAGAGCCCAAGATTGGCCTCTTTAGGTACATGGAAAGGGGGAAATGAAGAGTTTAAGTTAGCCTGGGCATAGTTAGCCTGAGTAAAGAGTCATCTTGACTGGAGCTAAATTCAGGTACCAGGAAATATCACAGAATGTACACTTGGCAGAGAACAAAGTTAACTCTCCTAGCAACAGCCTCCAGGAAATAATTCAGAATAAATGCTTCATAGAAAATAGAGACAATCTCCCTGGCAATAATCAATGAGAATTGGTTGGGAATTGGGTGGGAAAATTCTCCCCAATGTTTCAGATATGGTTTAGAAAAATAACCATTGTGATTATATGCCTTAGCCATTGTGATTGTGTGCCTCAGAAAAGGTCACCCTGCCCTGCTAAACTTCACCCAATTCTGTCACACCAAGGCTTGTGCCCCCCTGATTGCTGCCATGGAAACCCCCTGCTCACAGACTTTCCCTTTAAAAATCTTGTTCACTCAGAGCTTGGAGTCCCACTTCTCTACTGCTGTGTCAGTGAGACTTGGATCCTGAGTTCGATTGCTCTTGTAATAAAGCTCTCTTGCTATTGCATCGAGTTGTCTCCTGGAGGTCTCTGATGGTCCCATGAACCTGGCATTACAAGTCCAGCAGTGACTTCAATTGTATTTGGAGATCCCCTGCCTCAGAGGATAATTAAGTACTGTGGTTCCTTCTTGTGATAGGACTATTAAGTATCCCTGAGCCCCTAAACCTACCAAATCAAACACATTCACCCTTCAAATCCCTCTCTCTGCCCAGGGTTTATATTGCCCTTGATTTCACATGTACTTTCTCACTTCAGGACCTACAAGTCCACTTCTCACTGAGCCTGCCCTCTGACCTACTGGACCTGGGCCTCGCTGGCCCTGTGTGTCACTGCATCTGTGCCTGACCAGGCCTATGTCTTTGCTGCAAGCCAACCAGGCATGGGCTTTGGCCCACACCTTTACTGTACTCAGAACAGTAGCTTGACCAAGAGCTGTAACACTTTGATATTGCCATAGGCTTAATGCCGAGCTTCCATTGTTACCAGTAATCTCATGCTAAAAGAGCCAAACTGTAATGCTCTGTGGAAAACCTTTATCATACCCTGGCTTAGCACACTCAGGCCTCACCCTAAAGCACTCTAACTGTGCCTGAGAGAGATGGAACCCCCATTCTCCATCTAGAAGCTGAGCTCCAGGACCCCAGTAGAGATCCAAGACCTTACCGAATGGAGAATGAAAGGTCCTCTTAACCAACACAGTATAAGCAAATGCAAAGGGATGTAAAAAAAAAAAAAAAAGAAAAAAACAAACAAAAAAAAAAAGCTGGGAGATGAAGCCACAGGTTTCTTCATTCCTGCTTCTGAAGTGATAAGAGAAATGGGAGCTAAACAAACAAGAGGCAAATTTTTTTGTCCTCACTTGTCCTTCTAATCCTCTGGTGCTTCTCATTGACAGAACTTAGTAAGAAATTAGATGGCAAAGGGATCTAAGAATGGTAGTTGGCTGAGTCCCAGACCCTGAACTCCAGAGAAGAGTAAAGGAACTGAGGCACAACTGTAGCAACAAGTAAAATTGGTATGGTACCCAAGATGGCTTTAGCTTGGAAACATAAACCCGTAGGAACCTCTTTTTATTTCTTTTTTTTTAATTTCTTTTTAATTTATTTATTTATTTATTTACTTATTTACTTATTTATTTATTTCAGAAACCCATTTCCTTATAGCCTTGACTGTCCTGGACTTCCTTTGTCGACCAAGCTGGCCTCAAACTCACAGAGGTCCTCCTGCCTCTGCCTCCCAGAGTGCTGGGATCGCAGGCATGCAGCACTGTACCCAGCTGGAACCTCTATTTCATATCAACTCATAATGCCATAGAATTGCTTTTGGATGCTGACAACTATATCCCAGACATATGAAAAAGCCCCAAACAATTTAAAAACATCTAAAGGAACCATGAAAGTTCTAGAGCTATCATTGCCCAACTTTCAAGTCTCTGGAAATCTATGAGAAAACAAATAAGGTCTCCAATCATATCCACTAAGGACTAGATTGTCCTAAGACTAAATTTTAAACTTAAAAAAGTCTTTTTTAGAATGTAGGGTCTCATATAGCCAAGACTGGCCTTGAACTTCCTGTTTAGCCAAGGAAGATGTCTGGCCCTCCTGCCTCTACTTTCTTAGTGCTTGACTTACAGGTGTGCCCCATCATGTTTGGTCTATGCAATGCAGAGGATCAAACCCAGGGCCTCAGACATGATAGGAAAGTGCTCTGCCAACTGGGTTACATAGCATGTGTTTTTAACAATAAAAGTTATGGTTTGATTATGTTAGTTAGTGTGTTTATTTAATATAAATTACTCAGGCATCATTAAAGATTGGAGAAGAAAAAGGCAAAGAGGCAAGTAGATTTGCTCTTGACAAGAAAAAAGATCAAAATGGTGTCTCAGAAGTGCAAAGCATAGCAGGCTTCAAAAGTGGGCAATGGCTGGGTGGTGGTGACATATTCCTTTAATTCTAGCATTTGGGAGACAGAGGCAGGTGGAGCTCTGAGTTTGAAGACAGCCTGGTCTACAGAGCAAATTCCAGGACAGCCAGAACTATACAGAGAAACCCTATCTTAAACAAACAAACAAATAAAACAAGCAAAAAAGTGAGAACTAATATTCAACATCATAGGAATTATCCAGTGTAAATGACTATTAACAATCAGGACAATAATTTGTAGTAAGCAGTCACATGCTAAGCTTTCATAATTAATAAACTAGATGATAAAAGGGTCCAGTGAAAAAGAAAAAATGTCCCTACCAATAAATGTCTTCTAGATTCTTGATTCAAATTAATCAGAAGAGCTTTGATAAGCAATTTTTAGACTCTATATTCTTTCTCTCTATCTATAGCCCATGTTGGCCAAGAACTCACTATGTAATACAATATATCCCCAGATTCATAGTCATTCTCCTGCCTCAGCATGCTGGGATTACAACATGAGCCACCATGCTTTGCTGAATGTATGTTCTTCTCCTTGATGAAAAATCAGGTTAAAGACTGAGGGTCCTCAACAGAGACACAACCAGGCTTTTATCCATAAAACGCACGAAGGACAAGACCCTTCAGACCCTCCTCTGAAGGGAGCTGTGATCAACCAGGAAGATGTTCTAATATGAACTGGTGAGCTAAGAAACTTAGGCTAACTTAAGAGAAAGTTACAGATGAGACTCTAAAGTAGATATATTGGACATTGTCTTTGAAAATTCAGCAACTTCCTAGAGGGTAATTTCTAAAATCTCATGCCCTGTGTTTAGAGATATCATAACAGAATACTACTATAAGCTTCAATATCTTTTCAACAAAAGAGATATTTGTCTTTTTATAGTTCTTTAAGAATCCAAAGTCTAATGTGTTGGCAGGTATTTGTGGTTTGCAGATGCCACCCTCTTGCTAGGTGCCTCATTTTCTCTTCTTTCCTCTGGGTTTTTATATGACCTTTCAGCTGATCTCACATAACATCTATTTCCTAATCTCTTCCTATAAGGAGGCCACACATATTGGACTAGGATCCGTTGCTTCTTTTAAGAAATTATCTCTCAAAGTGGTGGATTCTGAGGTAATGGGTGGAAGACTCTTTAGGAGAAATTAGGGAGAGATATAACCCCCTCAAACCCTCTGAAAATCAGTTTCATGCATTTTTTTCAGTCATGGTTGGGTGATTTATAAAAGCAAAAAATAAGGACAGGAATAAGGACAGTTTTCAAATTCACCAACACCTCACATTTTAAGAAACTGGGGGGGGGGAGGGAATCAAGTTATTTCAGCCCAAACTGGTTCAGATTCTTTGCCCTGAAGAAAGTATCATTTGCCTAATAAATATCAACGTTTACAGCTGGGTTACATAAACTTCCAGCCAAGTTATCTGCTCACATGAGTGTTCTGGACTTGGGCCAGATCCTCTGCTTCTCATGGCTGCAGGCAGATGGAATAGCTGCTGGGCAGGTTCCAGGCCCAGATCCTTTAATGAACAGCCCTCGGGGTACAGATGATGTTTACTGTTGTAGAGCCTGGCATGGCAACAGGATTTGGTGTCTCCCTTCTTTTAAAAGCTCCTTCCCAGACTAATACCTAAACATAGTAAAGACAATATAAAAGCAAGCCTATAGCCAACATCAAACTAAATGGAAACTTAAATCAATCCCAATGAAATCACGGACAAGGCAAGGCTGCCCACTCTCTCCATATCTCTTCAACACAGTCCTTGAAGTCCTAGCTAGAGCAATAAGACAACTAATGGAGATCAAGGGGATACAAACCAGAAAGGAAGAAGTCAAAGCATCACTATTCACAGATGATATAATAGCATACATGAACGATCCCAAAAATTCAACCAGAGAACTCCTTCAGCTGATAAACACCTTCAGCTAAGTGGCTGGATGCAAAATTAACTCAAAACAAATCAGTAGACCTCCTGTATACCAAAGACAAAAGGGCTGAGAAAGAAATTAGGAAAACGTCATACTTTACAATAGCCACTAATAACATAAAATGCCTTGGGGTGACTCTAACCAAGCAAGTGAAAGACCTGTTTAAAAAAAAAATTAAGTCTCTGAAGAAAGAAATTGAAGAAGATATCAGAAGATAGAAAGATCTCCCAGGCTCATAGATCAGTAGGATTAACAAATGAAATGGCCATCCTACCAAAAGCAATCGTCAGATTCAATGCAATTCCCATCAAAATACCAACACAATTCTTTACAGACCTTGAAAGAAAAATTTTCAGCTTTATATGGAAAAACAAAAACCCCAGGACTTCCAAAACGATCCTGTACAACAACAGATCATCTGGAGGTATCTCCATCCCTGATCTCAAGCTGTCCTACAGAGCAATAGTAATAAAACCTGCATGGTACTGGCATAGAAACAGAATGGTGGATCAATGAAACCGAACAGAGGACCCAGAAATAAACCCACACACCCACAGATACTTGATTTTTTTTTTTTTTTTACAAAGAAGCTAAAAGCATTCACTGGAAAAAAAGACAGCATCTTCAACAAATGGTGCTGGTCTAACTGGATGTCTACATGTAGAAAAATGCAAATAGATCCATATTTATCACCCTGCACAAAACCAAAGTCCAAGTGTATGAAAGACCTCAACACAAAACCAGACATACTAAATCTGTTAGAAGAAAAAGTGGGGAAGAGCCTTGAACTCATTGGCACAGAAGACAACTTCTTGAACAGAACACCAACAACACAGGCTCTAAGATCATCAATCAATAAATAGGACCTCATGAAACTGAAAAGCTTCTGTAAAGCAAAGGACACTGTTGTCAGAACAAAATACCTGCCTACAGGTTGGGAAAGGATCTTCACCAACCCTCTGTAGTTGACAGAGGGCTACTATCCAGAATGTATAAACAACTCAAGAAGTTAAAAAGCAACAGTTCAAGTAGTTTAATTTAAAAAATGGTGTATGTACAGCGCTAAACAGAGAATTCTCAATAGAGGAACATCAAATGGCAGAGAAACACTTAAAGAAATGTTCAACATCCTTAGCCATCAGAGAGATGCAAATCAAAACAACCCTGAGATTTCACCTTACACCCATCAGAATGTCTAAGATCAAAACCTCAAGTGACAACACATGCTGGAGAGGATGTGGAGAAAGGGGAACCCTCCTCCATTGCTGCTGGGAATGTAACCTTATATAACCACTTTGGATATCAATCTACCTCTTTTTCAGACAATTAGGAATAATGCTTCCTCAAGATCCAGCTATACTACTCCTAGGCATATATCTAAAATATGATCAAATATTCAATAAGGACATTTGCTCAACCACGTTTGTAGCAGCTTTATTCGTAATAGCCAGAACCTGGAAACAACCTAGATGTCTCTCAGTTGAGGAATAGATACAGAAATTGTGGTACTTTTACACAATGGAATACTACTCAGTAATTAAAAACAAGGAAATCATGAAATTTGCAGGCAAATGGTGGGAACTAGAAAAGATCATCCTGAGTGAGGTATCCCAGAAGCAGAAAGACACACATGATATATACTCCCTTATAAGTGGGTACTAGACCTATAAGATAGGATAAACATACTAAAATCTGTCCACCTAAAGAAGCTAAGCAAGAAGAGGTAAGATGATCAATCCTCACTCAGAAAGGCAAATGGAATGAACATCAGAACAGGGAGAAAAAAGGGAACAGGACAGGAGTCTACCACAGAGGGCCTCTGACTCTACCTAGCAGTGTATCAAAGCAGATGCTGAGACTCATAGCCAAACTTTGGGCAGAGTGCAGGAAATCTTATGACAGAAGGGGGAAATAGAAAAACATGGAGGGGAAAATAGCTCCACAAGGAGAGCAATAGAACCAAAAAAATCTGGGCACAGGGGTCTTTTCTGAGACTGATACTCCAACCAAGGATCATTTATGGATATAACCTAGAACCCCTGCTTAGGTGTAGCCCATGGCAGCTCAATGTCCAAGAGGGTTCCCTAGTAAGGGGAACAGGGACTGTCTCTGACTTGAACTCAGTGGCTGGCTCCTTGATCACCCCCCCCCCCGAGGGAGGTGCAGCCTTACCAGGCCACAGTGGAAGACAATGCAGCCAGTCCTGATGAGATCTGATAGGCTAGGGTCAGAGGGTAAGGGAGGAGGACCTCCCCTATCAGTAGACTTAGGGAGGGACATGGGAGCAGATGATGGAGGGAGGATGGGATTGGGAGGTTAATGGAGAGGGGACTACAGCTGGGATACAAAGTGAATAAACTGTAACTAATAAAAAATAAATAATTTTTAGAAACAAAAAAAAGCTTCTTCCCATGTCCTTCAACAGGCTGGGTAGGAGAAAGTGCTCTCAGCACATTTGACTTGTGTATCTTAGTAGCTGATGATACCCATGTGCTTGTTTTCAAAATACTACCTGCTACAACTTGTATTACTTGGAAGTGGACATATAAGTGCATATGAAAAAAATCTAATGAAAAACTGTCTCCTTTTCCTTCAGGCAACAAGGTGTAGTGCTCTGCCCTTCCCAGCCATTCAGAGTTTGTACAGACAAGGCCACTAGCAGAACATACACACTCATACATCGTCACTCTAGTCCAAGAAGTGGCTGGTATTGTGCAAGCTGAGGAAATATTATGTCAGGAAGCAGGGAGGGAATCCTATGGGGCTGACTCCAAGAATTCCTCTGGAGAACTGGGTGATGCTGCAACCTGCCACTGAGTACGAGACTGCCTAGAAACACTGAAAGCCAAACAAGCATGCAAACAAAGTACTCATTGGCAAATGGTTATATTAACTGTCATCAAAGTGGGTGACTATGAAAATATTAACTTCAAATCTGAAATGCGCACTTGTTTGCGAACAATGTGGTAAGTGTGGTGATTTCGAAATTACACCCAGGAGAGGGCTGGTAAGATGGCTCAGCAGGTAAAATGCTTGTCACACAATGTGGTCAATCCCCCACACCTATCTGAAGATGGAGAAGAGAACCAACTCCTCAAAATTGTCTTCTGATCTATCTCCACATTCATGCCATAGTAATTCCTCTCATGCATATCACACGTACATATGCAAAGTAATCGGTAAAAAAAAAAATTAAGAAATGAAAGACTTAGAAGACGTCATCCCCCACCTCCCAAACATTCAAGGGACATCTTTGTTGTTGTTGTTTTTCTGGTAATGTGAACTATGTAACACACTTTTCTCCTCATGATGCCATGGCTCCTGACTATGCTGGTGAGTATTTGCCAGTGCACGCAAACCCCTATCCTGCCAGTCCAGAGATAAACTGAAGCTCAGAATTGATCAGCCAGGACAGTGCCCTCTTTTCACCCATGCCCCTTACAATCATGGTGTTGCTCTGTGTGTGCTGTGGCAATAAGGATAAGAAGCCATCATGTTGCATTCCTTGTTCCCTGTATGCTAGGAAGCTCTACAATTAACATCAAATCTAACCAGATAAATACAGAGATAATTTTTATTTTCTCTTCTCCCTTTGTTCTTTCTGTTTTATAACCTTCATCTTGAACATTTTCTGTTCAGAAGAATCACATACTTTGGGGCCATGATGAAACTTAATGTTGTTGGCATTAGAAGACTTGAAATATGAAATATAGACATGCAGACATTGTCTTGATTGATCATAAAATAAAAGGGATCGTGATTGATCACTCTAAGACGAATAATAGACTTTCATGAAAATAGTGGGTAGACATGGTTAATTGTATATTTCCCAGTATTATTCATAATTATTTCTTCACCTGAGCATTTACTGTGTTGTGGAATAATGTAATAAACCAGCAATATCCAGTTGATAGATTCATTGCATCACAAAATGAAGACAGTCAATGTGCAATGGTAGCTAACAGTGGAGCCATGGGAGCCTGTGAGTGTCTAAGATGAGGAGCTGGAAACTCATAACTCACATTTATTTTAAAATATCCTTATTTATATTCTAGCTTATTCCATTTTGTGACGTTCACTAGTTTGTCATAAATAACATCATTATTTTTTTAAAGATAGAGTCTCCTCTAGTTTAGGCTGCTCATGAGATTATTGTGTATCTCTGAGTGACTTTAAACTGATCCTCCTGCCCACATCTTCCTAGTGTTGTAGGTTATTGCTGTAAGCCAAGAAGCCCGATTGTGGTTGGTGTTGGGGACTGAACTCAGTTTTTCTGCATCTTAAGCACCCAACTGAGCTGTATCCATAGCTCTTGATTTTTGGTTTACAAATAAATGATAATTAGAAAGAGTTCTGCTGTGATCTAGAGTATAAAAATCTATTTTATTTTATTTTTAACTTATGTGTATGTGTGGTGGGCAGGTAGTATGGGTACATGGATGCAGGTGCCTGGTGAGGCCAGAGGATACCCTTGGAGCTGAAGTTACAGGTGTTTGTAAACCTCCCACCCCAAATGTGGAACCTGAGAGCACAAATTATGTTCTCTGTAAGAGCAGTAAGTGCTCTTACCTGCAGAGCCTTTTCTCTGGCTTCTACATTGTGAGCAATTTCCAGATTTCTGGAAATGTCAGCTACATTTCAATTTTTTATTTCTCATTTTTTTCTTTTATACAGATTTTTTATTTCAAGTGTGTTTTCATTAGCTGGGGATATAATACAATTGGTACAGTGTTTACCTAGCATGCATGAAGCCATGGGTTGGATCTCCAGCACCATATATAACTGAGCATGGTCACACATGTCCTGAAACCACAGCACTAGGCTGGAGGATCAGAAGTTTAAGGTCACCCTCAACTACATGTTGAGTCCAAGTCATTAAGATTACAATAATACATATCAAAAATCAAAAGTGTTCTCATATTTTTTGCACAATTGAAGGAAGGTTCAAAGATTTTCCATAGAAAATCTAGCCTCAACCATTGTCAACATCACCACAAAAAGTATGTTTATTAAAAATGTACACAGAACTATTTACTATAAAGTTTTCCAAATGTAGAGAACACGCAATACAGAATGTAGGTCCTTCTGTAATAGGTTCTCATGGTATAATGATATGCCAACAGGTCCATTGAGAATTGTGTTAGTTCCTTGTCATATTGCTGGGACAAAATAGCCAACCAGAACAACTTAAGAAAGGCAAACTTTATTTTTGGCTCACAGTTTGAGGATTCATAGTTCACACTTGTGAAGAACTTGAAGCTGCTGGTCACAGTACATTCATAGTCAGGAAGCAGAGGTGTAGGGGATATACTCAGCTCCTCTCTCCTTTTCATTCATTACAGGACCCAGATCTATGGACTGGTGCCATTCACAGTCAATTAACTTCAAGTAGACAATTCTCCATAGACTTGCCCCGAGATCTACCTTAAAAGGAAAATTAAGCTGGCTCAGGCTCCTACCATTTACCCTCAAGAGATACAAGCAACTGGGCAGATAACTGTCATACAATAACGTAATACAATAGCTCAATGCAGATGAAGTATTATGGAAGTAGAGAAGGGGAGAGACTCAGTCATCAGGGGAAGGACTCCCAGGGAAGGTGGAAAAGTTGTCTGTGAGCATGACTAAGAGAACCAGGTGGACCAGCAGGGTAGATGAGGTGAGGCAGGCAGAGGGAGAAGCTGCACACAATGGAGGAACAACAACAAAAGATGGCATGGTTGGGGACTTGACAAATCTTTCCGAAGAGAGATCACGAAAGAAAACATTTAAAGTTAGATAACGGTAGTTGGCAGGAGAATGGGATTAAAACATAACAAAACAAACCCCCACATAGAAAATCCACAGTTGTCAGGTGGTGCAACTAAGCCATTGCAGGGAGTTTGAAACTGACTCTTTGATGATTCTGAATGTGGAATTGGTGGTAGTTAATTTGAAGAGTAAAATTTATTTGTGTGTGTTTGTCTGTGAAAGAGAGAGAGAATGTTATGTGTGGATGGCGTAAGTGTACTTACGCTTATGCATAGAAACCACAGAGGTATCTTGCTCTATCACTTTTCACTTTTTTCTCTTGAGACAGGATCTCTCCTGAGTAGGCTGAGTAGGCCAACAAGACTCAGTGATCTCTCTGTCTCTGTCCCCCACAATGTTGAGGTTATAAGCATTTGTATGGCCATGCCAAAGAGTTTATTTTGAAACAGAGACATGAGATAAGTAAAAGGCTTTTGTGAGCTGTCAAACTTTGGCAGGAGAAAAGGAGAGAAGGGAATGTTTAGGAGCTAAAAGCACAACATGGAGGGGAAAGATAAGATGCTGAGGCTGTCAAAGTGGAGGATCATGAATTCCTTCTACAATATTAATGGATGAATTACAGACACCTAAAAAAGATCAAATGTGTGGGTGAAGCCTACAAGTTCAACATTTTACATATTAAGATGCCTCTTGGACAAGATGAACCAATGCCACTGTCCTTAGGTAAAAGGAAAAGAGTCTGCAATCAAGAAAAACATATGTGTAAAACAAAGATATGTGAGCCATTGTTACTTAGTTGGCAGTCTAGGTATAGGATCGGAAAAAAGGCATCCCAGAGAAATGTAAAGTGAAGAGAAGTGAATCACTCCCGTTGCACAACAGTTGAGTCATTCTTGAGTGTGTCTACTGATAATACTTGGAAAGGTGCAGTGTTGGGAGCTTGGCGCTCTATGACAGAACACTCAGAGGAGAGCTTGCCTGACATATGCTGGATGCAGTAGGCTGGTGCCACAGGTAGTCAAAGAATACAACAAGTACATGAATAGTCAAGGAGAATTTATTGTAGTATGCTTCTAGGGAGCAGCAGAATTCCACAGAGGGAGCCATGCTGCTGAGATGGTGGGGGTTGCAGTAAGGCAGATAAGAGGGACTTGGTCTTGTCATTGTGGAATCCATGTGGGGGCCCCTATCTGAAGAAGCTGGTAGTCTACTTGCTGCTTTGTTGAGTGGTAAATTTTACAGTGTGACTTGTTTATCTCTGTGTGTCTTTCTCTCGGTTATTGACATGTAGTATAAGCTGGCCTTGAATTTGAAGCAATTCCCCTCCACAGCCTCTCCAGTGCTGCAATAATAGGTGTGTGCCACCAGGCCTGCTCAATCCTTCATAACAGAGGAGAGGAGCCCAATTGTGCCAAATGTGCTTGTGAAACTGAAGAGCAGTGGAGCATGGCTTAGCCAAACTAGTTGAAATTTTTTTTCTTTGAGGAGAAGCCAGAGTATAAATAGAAAAAGTATTCCTCTGAAGAACAGAAATGTCAGGAGGAAGATTTTGAGGGGAGGGTCCTTAGCAGGTCTGGATCTCACCTTTCAGCCTATGCTAACCTGGAACTCTAATGAACTAGAAATTAAGGTACCCTCAGCTTCCTTACTGGGGGGTTACAGGCATATGCCACTGTGCCCACTTAAAGGGAAACTTGCCATCTTTACCCTCAGGTTTTTATTTTTCGTGTATGTACGTGTGAGTGAAAGAGAGAGAGAGAAGGAGGGTGGGAGGGAGAGAGACAGGGAAAGAAAAAGAAAGAGACAGTCAGATAGACAGTGAGGAAAGGAGGAATAGGAGAGGGAGAGGGGGAGGGAAAGAGAGAATTCATACCACAAGCTGCATCTGAAGGGAGGACAGCTTTCAGGAGTTGGTTTTCTCTTTCCACAGTGGGTTGAGGGATGTGACTGAGGTCATCACTGGCACCTTTACCCATCTCCCTGGCACCACCACCCTTGTGAGTTTGAGCTAAAATATCCCCACTATATTTGAATGCTTGGGCCCCAGTTGGTAGGACTGTTTGGGAAGGATTAGGAAGTGTGGCCTTTTTGGAGGAGGTGTGTCATCGAGGGTGGTCTTTCAGGTTTCAAAAGCATATTCCATTCAAAACCCTATTCTATGGCTCCTACTTGCAGAGAAGGGTGTAAACTCTCAGCTGCTGCTCCAGCATCATGCCTCCCTGGTTGTTGCCATGTTCCCTTTCATGGTGGTTGTAATGGAATCACTCTCTGCCACTGTAAGCACCTAAGAGAAGTCTCCTTGGTGAGAGATGAGAACAACATTTATCTGTCCGTAAGGACAAATATTTAGAATGTAGTCAGGGGTTATGCAAGTTCAGTAATGTGATGATTGTAGGTTCTCTTCCACAATCCTTGACTTCACTAGCCCATACCAGACATGATTTCTCTCTTGTTAAACAGTTCTTAAGGCCAATCAGAGAGCTTTTGGTTATCACCAAGGTATGTGGAACACTACTGCTATGCCGGTCATTACTGCGGTTCACAGGTGTCATAGCCGGGTAGAACCATTGAATGCCTCCTTCCTCTGGAAGTTTTCAAGGCACCTTTTGGTACTATGAAAGCTAGTCCTTAGGGAGGAGGCATTTAGGACAGATAAGCCCAGGAGCCTCTGGGCTTTGTGTCAAAATGAAGAAGAGGACTTTCCTTCCATAACTAAGGGGAAACCAATGGCGATATCAATAGTCTGTAAAGTTTTGTAGTCTCCTGGGTAACCTGACCAACTCAAAAGGTGACTTCTCATGTCTGGTGTTACAGTTTTTGATAGATTGTCTTTGACTCTTGGTGGGAGCATTATCAGCCCATATTAGAAAATTTAGTGAAACTACATACGTATATTTATACACATGCTTACATGTTTTAGAGGATTTTGTTTTGGTTTAGGTAGCTAGTTAATAATATGGTTCCTTATGACTTTTTTCAGACATCCTGACTATTATTTTTACCCTGTTTTCTCCTTCTCCTATGGTTATCTCCCTCCCCTCCTTTTCTAGAGTCTGCCTTTTCCTCCAGTTCCCTGATCAAATCCTGAAGTGGGGAAGTGGAGGAACAATAAAGTGGAATAATAGGACACAGATAGTTGAAGCAAGGGAAGTTGTTCCTTTGTCTTAAGAGAACTATCAGCCTAAAAGCAAAACACAACGGTCCTGAGCAAGAAGGCCTACTCACTGCCACTTTCCATCAAATGGATGACTCACAGATGAAAACCCGTCATCAGTGCGCTGCCCTTTCCCTACCACCCCAACGGCATGTTGCTGAAGACAAGCACTAGGCTATCACCACTCGTAAAAGCCATCCCTGGTCTTCCAGGCCTTCCAAAAGTCCATAAAACATTTTTCACTTGCTTCCCTGACCCATAACTGTCTGCATGCCCTTCTGCCTCATTAAAGTGTGAGCTCGAGCATTCAGCAAATAGTTGTCTTATATTTCTGCTTTTTGGTTTTGTTTTGAAACAGGGTCTCATTGTGTAGACGTCTATATTCTGGAACTCATACTGGAAATCAGGCAGTACTCAGAATCATAGAGATCTGCCTCCTCTGCTTCCTGAGACCTGTATAGAGTTAATACAGATGAGATTTCATAAATTAAAACTAACAAGTAAATTGAATAATATTGTTTGGGTATTATATTATAAAAGCAATTAGGAGAGTCATAGAGTCCTGAGCACTTTTCCTTCCAGGGTTCATACTAACTTTTGAATATTTTTCATTTTTAATCTTTGTTAAGAGTTTAGGATATTGATATTAGCCTAGAGGATGACTCCACTACATCACTGACAGTCTACTTCCAATCAGCAAACATTTGCTACAAATTTAGCTTTGTACCTTCCAACAAATTCCTGCATTAAATTCCTGCATAAAAGGAAGAATTCCTAGTATCTCATAGTATGACTTTATTGAGAAACAAGGCTTTTAAAGATGCAGTTAATGAGATAGTATGAAGTTATACTGAAGTTGACTGGAATGACAATCTAATCTGATAAGTGCCCTAACAAAGAGAGAAAACTAGGACATTGGGACAAACACACACACACACACACACACACACACGAGCATGAGGAATCTCTTTGTTTTCTGTTTTTCACAACTAGGTAATGTGTTGTAGGCAAAGTTTAGGTGAAAATGGGGACACTACTCATTGTTTCTGTAGGCAAAGTTTAAAGGGTCTCTCCATGGATGCCAACTGGGCAATAATAGGTCACCCAGGCATATGGGACCCCTCTGGACACCAAAGTTCACAAACAACTACAAACACTTAGGGTAGACTACACAGACTGACACTACGTACCAGGTAGGTTAGAAACACTATTTTGGAGACTTAACAGCAAATGAGTTGTTCAGAGCTCCCAAAATTGTTTGAAATTATTAATCAATTAAGCTCATTATTTACAAAGTAATAATTGTGTTCAATGAGATCTGATGTTAACAATTCCCTGACTCCCTGCCTCACATAATTGTTTTGGTGTCATATGTGTGCATAGTGAATTACAGGAAATAATTTTTAAATTCAAAGAGTAATAATAACTACCTTGAGAAAAGTTCAGGGTTTTTTGTTGTTATTGTTATTTGTTTTTGTATGTTTTTTTATGATGGGCTTAGAGGCAGCGCTGGAAAGGGCTTGGAGTGTGCTACAGGAGAACATGCATAGCCCTGGATTCTATCACTGAGGGCACAGAGAAGTATTGTAAACAGGCTTCCTGACGGATGGCAAGGTTGCCCTAAAATAGCAATAGTACACCGGCTTCGCTGAGCATACCCGAAAGGACAGGCAATACTGTGCCCCTAACTGGGTAGGAGTAAAAATAGAATCATATCATGACTTGAAAAAAAAAAAAAAAAGCAGCATTTTCGTGAGGGAGATTACACTCACACTCAGCAGCTAAGACGTCATTCCAGAACAATTGGATAAGCGGGGTAGGAAGACTGGTGAAATGTGAACAGTCAGAAGCCACCATCGAAAACAACCACGTCTGAGTCCGGAATCACAGGAGCAGGCTCGACCGGTATTCTCCTAATCCGCTTGAGAATGTGTGTTTCCGTTTGAACCTCCCCACGTCGCTATGAAACGGACTAGGAAACAACGTTGTGCTGAGAAGCCACAAAGCCGAGCCGAGCAAGGAGATAAGGGAATTGCAGAAGTTCTGTTGGAAACAGGCACAAAAGCGAGAGAAATGTCAAGAATTTCACAAAGATGGCTACGAAGGACAGAAGAAAAGATAAGGGCGTGCCATGGAGAGCATGAGGACTGTCCCAGGACAAATGATGCCTGGACACCTTCTCACACGTGGACCTGAACTGGGGTCATAACGAAAAGAGAGCATTTGGGTGGCATCATTTCCAACATCTACTCTTCATGTTACCAGCTCGGCCCACTGAGCCCACGATCACGGTACAAAGCACGCAAGACAAGAACTCTTGAGAGGAGCCTTTCATTGGACCTCGTGTTGTAACACGCAGGGCAGCCCAGAAAGCTGTCTCTGTGCTGACGAAAAAGTGAGCTGCGCACATTGTTCACAGAGCCAGAAGGGGGACTGTGTGTGAGGGAACACTGCACTTGCAGTAATCATAGTCCTGCTGATCACATTCGTTAGAGAAGTGAACTTACCTGGGGAGAATAGCTAGGCTGAGCCTTTGGATGGCAAAAAGTCTGGCACAAACTGTCCGAAACAGCCATGGCTGAAATGCTGCCCAGAGAACCATCATCGGTTATGGTTGCCTGTATCTTCTGCAAGGTGCCTGTCAGCTGTTCAAAGCACTTAGACCGCCACGGAGGCAGGCCAGGTGGGTGCCGAACCGGGGCTGCTTAGCTTACAGCGCTCCAGCCAAGGCAGCCGGCTAACAGGTCAGTTAGGGAGCGAGATTCATCCAATCCCCAGTGTCCCGGCTTCCTTAAGAGACAAGTAAAATACTCAATGGTGAGCTTACAGAAAACGTTGGCCAGTAATCCCAGTAGTGCTTTCAAAGTGTTTAACGCTTAGCAAATATACTTAAGAGTGTTGGGTCATTTTAACTGCCTCTATGCTATTGAACACGATTTACCAGTCCTCGCATCTAATCTTGATGGCTTAACTTTCCAATAAACTTTAAATCTCAAGCTAACTCTCTCTCTCAATGGCATCCGAGAAACCAAGAACAAAATTCACACCCCATCTGTTTCATTAAGTCCCATAATTCCAAATTACTGAAAAATTATTTTAGTGATAAGTGAGGAAATCAGAAAGAAACAGAAAAAGTGAGTATCATCCTGTGGTAATTTTAATGAACTAAAAAGATTTTTAGATTATGTATTCTATGTTATATTCTGGTGAGTCTTAAAAGAAGAAAATGGCAACTTTAGAAGTTATCCTGTGGCTCCTACACAAACATCTTCATCCCCACCACATCTAAAGCCCATACATAAATTCCATCACAAAGACACAGGTTACATTTATGAAACAAAGTAAGGTTTGAAAATGGGGCAGAGTCAGAATAGGGCAGAGATGAAGCAGAATTAGAAGTGGACGGAGTGACCATTCATGGATCAGGAATGGTTAGGGATGAGCTCAGAGGAAGCTAACACGTGTGTAAATGTACACTGAAACTACTCATATGACTCGGCCAAAATAATCTTATATTCAGAGAACATCAGGAAAATGCACAGGCAGAGGCAGATGGCAGAGGCAGAGGCAGAATCTTTGTGAGTTCAATATTAGCCTGTTGTATGTAGAGAGTTCCAGAGCAGCCATGGCTACGTAGAGATACCTTGCATTTTTTTATAAAATAAGAATTTTATTTATGCTGTTGTTATTATATCTGAATAATATTTACGTACCTTAAGGGGGTCAACAAACTAGATCTATAACTTTTATATAAATGTAAGTCTTTCCCAACTCTCCAATTCCCTGAAAATCCCAAATACTTATCATATTCTTCCCAGGATACATCAGTCTTATGTCATGCCCTCAAGACTCCTAATCTCCCAGATCATGTCTGTCGTCCCTGCTCATGACTCTGTTCATGCTGACATACCACACATGCTGATGTTGCCAGGCCTGAAGGATTTAGTCTATATTCTCTTTTCACGCCTCTTCTCAAACAACAATTTAAAGAAGTAGCCAAGGACATTTATTCAGCTCACACCTAGACCTCTGTTGTTGCACAGAAGGCTCAAATGGAGACCTTCCTTAGTAAACAGGGAAAAGTCTAAGAACGTTCAACTACTAACTTTTACAAAGCACTTGTCCAATAAGACAGGGTCTCCTTAGAGCCCAGGCTGGCCTCAAACTCAGTCCTCCTGCCTCACCATTCTCAGTGTGTATCACCATGAAACATACTTTATCATCATCGTCATCATCTCCATCACCACCACATCAGCATCATCAGAATCATTGTTATTTTTTTTGAGACAGGGTTTTCTACAGAGAAGCCCTGGCTGTCCTTGAACTTTCCCTGGAGACCAGGCTACCCTTGAACTCAGAGATTCACCTCCTTCTGCCTCCTCTGTATTGGGGTTAGAGGCCCAGTAGCTCTGACACATGATACTTTAAAGAGATCATTTTTAAAAATGAGTTGCAAAATAAATATGAAAATGAATTCACCATGGCAACCTGGGTAACATCCACGTTGAGCTGTCACTATTTAAGAAGAAAGGGTAGGAGTGAAAATTCATTAGACAAAAGAGAGCAGACTCTTTATGCCAGATTGTGAAACAAGTTTCAGTAGTGAAGAGATAGGACTGGTGGCACACTAGAGATGTGTGTACAAAATGTGTTAAAGTGATCAATATTAAGCACTTTTCTGAATGTGTTACTCCCTTGTACAACTGCTTCCAGATCCATCACCAAATTCTAATTATTCAGCTTTACTGAAGTGAAAGTCAAGCCACAAATCTCCATGGCTTACAATGACAAGCTCTAAAATGTCCTCGTGTTACCTTTCGTATGTGTGGGTCATCTGCCATAGCTTTGTTCCACAGGATTTAGGATTAAGGATTAGTCTCTACTCAGGATATGCATTGTCTTTGAAGGAATTTAGTGATACATACAATAACTCTTTTTCCCACCTGCATACATTCATTGGCAAAGCAAGCCACAGCCAAGCCCCTGCCACAGGCTGGAAACATAAACTCATCCTGCAGGAGATGTAGTAAGCCATGTGGTAACAGATCCATGATTTTGCCTTTTTTACTTTATGATGAGATTATGATATGATTAGATTATTTACCTCTTCTCCAGACCCTCCCATATGCCCCTTCCTGCTCTCTCTCAAATCCATGCTGTCTTTTTTTTCATTTAATTGTTGTTACATATGTGTGATACCTATTAATATGTAATGTTAATATGATATACACATATGAATATCTAACAAAGAAAACCTGCTCGGTGTGTATAATGTTACTCATATGTTAGTTTTCAGAGCTGACAGTTTGTATTGGATGAACACTTTGTGTGCTCTTCCCTGAAGAGACAAGTTCTCCCACTCTCAGCACTCCTTAGTGGCCTGTAGGTCTTTCTGTAGGGTTGAGGCCTCATAATCTTTCCACGTGCATTGGCATGTCCATTGTCGATGTCCTTGTCCAGCTTCTGGTTAGACAGTCATGTTGATTAGGGAAGGAGGGAAGCCAAAGCAGGTAGCACTGTCTGACATACATACTTTACTCTGTGAGTCTGTGGGAGCTACTGAAAGGTTCCTATGAAGGAAAGCTCACATTCAGATTCATGTTTAAGACCGACTGCAAATTTCAAGCTTTCAGTCTCCTGACTTTCAAACGTTGGACTTTCTGCTAGACATTTTCCTAAATGTTTTATCTTTTCCCTGTATCTCAAGAAATTCAGAATCTGGCTCACTCTCTTCCAAAGACATCTCCTCTTTTACAGTCTTTTATTAATTTGAATAGTCAGTTTAAGTTCACAATCTCCAGAAAGCTCTCTCCTACTCCACCTTGTTCCTTCCTTTGGGAAGGCTTGTGCACAGCTCTTTCATAGTGCTCATTACACCATCCTGCTCCTGGTAGACACTGACCTACGTCAGGGAAGTGGCAATGTTTATTTGCATGTACTTAGCAACAGTTTCGTTCATGGCACACAACAGGTACTTAAAAGTACTTTAGAGTGATTAAATGAATAAAGGTTGAGGCAATTAATGAGAGATGGCTGGACTCCTTTGAATCAGAAGAAAGTTTTATCGGTAGAAACAGACAGACTTGACTTTTTTTTTTTTTTAGTTGAAGACTCTTATGCATGTTTTCTTTTGTCCAGAAAGTTCTAAGGATACCATGTCTCCTACAAAGGGATATTATTAAAATGTAGGAAATGTAAGAACATTAATTCTTCAAAGCCTCCCAAAACTATGGAAATAGACAAATTTAAATGAACTTTATCAATATTTTTTCAATATAATCTAGGATAGCTATAAGAAATTTCTAATTGTAACATGTCATCTTTTAAAATTATATCTTATTTTTATTTATGTGTTTTAATTTGATGAATGTTTTGCCTGGATGTGTACTGTGTGAATGCCTGGTGCCACAAAGGCCAGAAGATGGCATGATCGACTGGGTCTGGAGTTCAAAAAGGTCATAAGCCACCATTGTTGGTCCTAGGAATTGAAAGTTGGCGCTCTAGCTAAAGAAATAAGTTCTCTTAACCACTGAACCATCTCTCCAGACCTTAAAGCGTCATTTGTGTCATCATCTAAAAGTAATTTATTCTAAATTATGTAAATAATTTTACATTCAAGTCAGAGACTTACCTTTGCTTTGCTTTGGTCCCTTCTTTTCTCCCTCCTCCTTTTGCTTCTTTCCTCCTCCCTCACCTTTGTGGTGTCTTTCATTCTCCTTTACTGAATTTATATACGCCATCAGGAAGACGCTCACTGCTTCTCCCCTGGGGTGAAGCCTGTCTGAGAAACAAGACTATTTGAGTTCAAACATTATTTCTTGAAGACCTACTCTGTTCCAGACATAGTACCAGAAACTGCGCTTACAGAACAAGCAGAGCTCACATAGCTCTTACATTAGTAAGGATTTTATAATCACACATTAACCAACCAATCACAGAGGATGACTTGACCGGAGCTTGAGAAACTTAGAACTCAGTCTTGGGATTCATCAGTGATGACTATTAAAGGGGGCAAGGCACAGACAGAAGATGCAGAATGTCCCACTGCAAGACAGTGTCAGCGAATAGTTCCAAGCGGAGCCCGAGTGAAGCCCAAGGCCCTGCAGCTGACACTGCATTATGAGGCCCACACATTGCCTTGTTCGGAACACTGGAAAGATCACCTTGTTTCCCACTAAACATTGCCTCTGTTAATCTATCTGTCTGTCCATTCCTACACCCTAAAAATGCCACATTTGCACTAATCTTTTCTCAGCTAAGTTCTTTACGCATAGAAAGTCTTATCTTTTCTTGAAAGTGTGCTGCTCACAGGTCATACAGCCTGGTCAGGATGGAAAGTAGAAAGCAAGAACTCTCCAGCATTTTCTTTCATTCTCCCTATGGACATTGACATGCATGCAGGGTTTCTATTACACAAACAGGGATCACTATTTGCCTTAACTAATGAAAAATGCTTACTTATAAAATATTTGCTTGTTTTCAAAATTATGTTAGAGACTACGGAGTACAATAAGGCAGAAGAAAATTTATTATTTCAAAAAAATTGCAATCAAATATCACATATAATTTATTGTCTTAAATGCTATCATTTGTAGTTTTGCTTTCTTTTGCTTTTGTTTTGTATGTAGCCTTGCCTGGCCTGGAACTTGCTATATAAGCCAGCTTGGCCTCACAGAGATCTGTCTGGCTCTACCTTCCAAATACTTGGGATTGTAGTCATTGGCCACCACTCCTGGCTCATTTGTGTTAATCACAGCGTTGTTTCCAAGAGAAACTATTTTCATTACTGAGGCTATATAAAACAGACAATTAAGATCATTAGATGTCTATAGCAATCAAATTTTGTTTTGGTTTTCAAGCCTTGATCTTATAAAAAACAAACAAACAAACAGTATTCTTAATCATGTTGTCTCTATTTTATGTTAGAACTTAACACCTATGGGGGAGAGAGTCAGGAAGAAGAGTGAAGGAGTAAGCAGGAACTTCTCTGCACAAGCTGGCACCTGCAAGAATGGAGTGAGCCTTGTGTCAGTTCTTATTGGCCTCTGTTCTTAGTGATGAGGCTGTCCTGGAGAAGTCAGGGTGCTTCACCATGGAACCAAACAAAAACACTTGTCCCTGGAGACAGGAAAGACGTAAGAGGATCCAGGTGAAAGGTTGTGGGGGATTATAAGCCCAGCTATTGCCTTACATAAAATGTATGAGCCAGCATGTATGTGAAGATGTGCGTGAACTACAGAATAGTTGCTGCATCATCTCTGTCCTTCAACTATCATACAAGAATAGATGGTTCAGCTGACTCTAGCCAGAAACACAGAGAAAGGCGATCCTGGATCTGCACTCAGCCCAGTGAACACACTGAAAACACGCCGTCGCACTTCTTCGAGAAAATTACACTCACGTGGAAGCTTGGTTCCAGGAACTCCCTCATATACTGAAATCCGTGGATGTTTCTGTGATTGCTGGATAGCAGTGTAGTGTTTATATGTAGCCCATACATATAACCTCCTCGTTAAAACTCAGCTGTGGTGGCGCCTATAATTCTAGCTCTGGGAATAGGATGGGGTGGAGATCAGAATTTCAAGGCTACCCTTAGCTACACAAAGAGTGCAAGGCCACTCGGGGCCATGCAGAACTCTAATTTAAACAACAACAAAAACAAACAAACAAAAAAAAATATTTGTTTCTGCAGGCAGGTGGCTCATGCTTATCATCTTAGTACTCTGAAAGCTGAGGCAAGAGAACTACCATGAGTTCAAGGTTAACTTAAATGATGTAGTGAGTTCCAGGGTAGCCTGGGCTATAGAGTGAAACCCTGTCTCAAACCAGGAAAAAGAAAAAAGTCTATAAAAATTATCACAAAATAAAATGAATTAATTTAAAAGAAAGAACTGCTGGTGGTGGACTCACCATTTATGTTATTTGAGTATACCTTTTTTATAGCAAAATAAATAAAATCCACATTGCTCTCAAACAGTGTAAAGCTTTCTTCACATTGGAGCAAGCTGCACTGTTTCTAACAGAAAGGGTAATGGAGCCAGAGTCTTTTAGTCAGAACATACTACTTCTTAGTTACAGCAGGAGCAAATCCATGGCCAATAAATCAAAGGGCCATCTATTAAGGCCGTGAGGAAATGTTTTGTAAAAGGCCTCCCACCCACTTAAATGAGATACATCTGACAGATAATTCTCACTCTTAAATGCGCATGCACTTTTTCACATCTATTCATGAAATGCCAGCTTTTCATAATGCCAAGCTTCCTCTTTGTCTCTGGAAACTGTTTTTCAGAATGTCCCAAGCATGATCTTGGAGGCAAACTCAGAGGGAATGGAGAGTGTCTGATTGGAAGTCTCCTGAGACCATCGTTGTGAAATCCAATGTGAAATTCATCATTTGAAAACGAAAACGCACTTGGAGTTTTCCTTAGCAAAGACAGCATTGTGCAAGTCCAGAGCCACTTTCAATCACGGAACCACTTCCCTCTTGTAAGGACCGCCTGCGTTTGCTTTATCGTCCTGTGCTTGTTGGGAAAGGCATCGCTCTGTGATGCCTGTGACACCTGCCAGGCTGCCAGGCTTCTACTTGGTACCAACAAGGTCAGCAGCGATGTGTCCTCTGCCTGAAAGAGGCTCAATTCTGGACAGCAAACGTGCATAAAAACTTAAAAATACAATTCTGGGTTAAAATTAAATTATTATTATTATTATTATTATTATACTTTTATGAAGTCTATTTCCCCAGAATAGCTGATCTGAAACACATCTGCTGATCATCTGTCTTGCCCTGGCTTTGCTGTACCTTCAGACGGATGGGTAACGGCGGCCACACCCACCGCAGGTTCAGCCAGTTTATTCTGTCTGGCTTGCTGCTGGGAACCCTCTATTATCCCTTACTGTCTCAGTCCCTA
Organism: Meriones unguiculatus; assembly: GCF_030254825.1. NCBI lineage: Eukaryota > Metazoa > Chordata > Mammalia > Rodentia > Muridae > Meriones > Meriones unguiculatus. The sequence goes on from NC_083359.1 coordinate 71,764,165, forward strand.
GTAACTTCCCACAAAACTTCCCCAACCTTTTCGTAGCTGCTTCCTCGCCTTCTCGCCACATCCTGACTACACCCATGCACTGAGTATGCTTTCTGCTCTTCTCGGAGCATCTCCAGACCGAGGCGCTTCCTTTCACGCTCAGCAGAGTAGTGACCAGTTCAAACAGAAGCCTGCTCTGACCCCTGCCAGGAGGTAAATCCTCTCACTGCTCCAGGATGTGGTTGGACCCCTTTTAGCTTGCGCTGTTTGCCCCTGGTTGGTGTTTGACAAAGCCTTACCACTTGCGGTCCAGGCTAGTCTGGAACTCACTATGCACCCCGGGTTGATCTCGAACTGATTGCAATCCTCCTGCTTCACCTTTTCAATGCTGAGGTCATAAGCAACTTTTTCCTCTTTTTAATACTTTTTACTTGATGCCAGGGACTTACAACACGCTGTCCTTGACTCTTGTAAAAGCTAACTCTTGGGTTCTAATTATGATGGTCCCACCTGGTTGTTCTGATATTTTGGTGTTTTGTTCTGTTTTTCACCTGAAACGTGTTCATAAGAATCATGGCAAAACATGACAACAATCATAAGATCTAGCACCCAAGGGCTCAGTTTGCCCAGGTGTTCTCCGAGTATACATGTATTGAGATTTTGACATTCTAAAAGACTGATAAATTGTTAGCATATATGTGCTACTGAGTCTTCTGTATCATTCATTAAAACTAGCACCAAGTAGCCAGGAGTGGGGATGGCACACACTTGTAATCCTGACCCTGGGGAGACTGAGGTAGAAGGGTTACAAATCCCAGGTCAGCCCAGGCAACACAGTGAGAGCCTTCTCCAAACACCAACAGCAGCAAAACAAACTAACAAACAAACCCAGGAAACTATATCTGTGCTCTACATATTAAATTAAAAACAATCAATTTTCAGGGCTATATATTTCATGCCCTTTGTGTATCTATGCATCTGTCTACACCTACTACTTATGTACTCAAAGATGGTGTGAAACATTCCCGAAGTGTGTGCTCATACATCTGTATGATTTCAACTTTTCTGAGACCGTGCAGTCCGGGATGACCTTGAAATCCTGATCCTTCTGCTTCAACTTCTCTAGTGTTGTGATTATAAACATGTGCCACCTAAGCTCTAGTTTACAATAATAAATAGAAAAAAATGAGTATTAGAAAATCTGGTGTTAATAAACATAGCAGAACAGTCACATCATTCAAGTCTTTAGTGTATTTAAAGAGAATTTTCACAAGCAGTTATGTTTGTTGTAATAATGATTTAAGCACGATTTTGATATAGCTGTTTAGTAATTTCCAGCTAATCCAGCATTGCATTTTTATGAATATTCCCAATGACAGTACAGATGTCTCATTTGGGGATGTTTAATTTTTTTTTTTAAACCAACAGTGGCCATTTGTCATTACTACTGTGAATAGGATTGCTGACTGTTCTGGAGGTGGTCCTTTTACTCCAAACTGTGTCACAGACACCTCAGTATCACATAACCACCTAAAACACAGGAGTCATCAAAGGCAAGATCTCAGCATACACATCCCAAAAGATGTTCCTAATCTCTATTTTCAAATGATAAGCTTGATTGTGCTTCCTGAGATGAACTTGATATGAATAGTGTCAATAGCATTTTCTTAGTTAGAGTTTTATTGCTGTGAAAAGACACCACGACCAAGGCAACTCTTATAATTGAGGCTGATTTACAGTTCAGAGGTTTAGATCATTATCACCATGGCGGGAAGCCTGCCCAGAGTGACAGAGTTCCTCCAGCAAGGCCATACCTCCCAATAGCGCAATATGGGCCTGTGGGAGCCATTTTTATTCAAACTACCACAAGCCTCAAAGAAACAAGCATCAGCTTGACTTTCCATGTACAGATTTACAAAGACAAAAACCCCTTCTTATCTGTGGGGTTACAGTGAAAATGTTCTCTTTCTAGAACACACAGCAAACATTGAAGTGTTTTCTCAATACTTATATTATTTTACCGAATGCCTTTTGGCAGATTTCAAATATATATATATATTCCTTATTCTGCTTAAATTGTGTTTCATAAGTACCTCAAACATTTCTTTTTGACTTTTAAAATTTGGCATGAGTTTGTTTTGTTTATTGACACAGGGTTTCGCTATATAGTCCTGACTGGCCTGAAACTAAATATGTAGGCCACAGTGGCCTTGAACTCACAGATCTTCTACCAGATTTCCCCCTCCTAAATGCCAGGATAATAGACATGTGGCACCACACACATGTCTTATTTTCACAAGCAACATAGTTCATCATGGCATCTTCATACTACATGTCATTCTACTTTGTTCTCATTCATCCTGTTCCCCATAGTAATTTTTAATTTGGTCAAGATCCTCATCATTATCTGTGTGGTGGTGGTGCATGCCTTTAATCCCAGCCCTCGAGAGGCAGAAGCAGGTGGCTCTCTGTGAGTTTTAGGCCTAATACAGAGAAGCCCTGTCTTGACCCCAACCCTTAAAAAAACAAATCCTCATAATTTTCCTATAAATTTAGCAGCAGTCTGTTTGCTTATCTGAATTTCTTTCTTTTCCCCATGTATTTTATTGCAGTTACTAATTGCATCTGTGAATGTTTGTGGAGGGGGGTGTGTATGGATACATATGTGTGCATGTGCTCTCTCATTGCATGTATGCACATACAGAGGTCAGAGAACAACTTCCAGAGGTTGTCTGCTACTGTGTGGGTCTCCAGGATTATGTGGGTCGTTAGGCTTGGTGACAAGCTCCTTTGTCTTCTGGGCCATCTTGCTAACCCTGTGCGTATCTGAACTTCTCTATTTAGATTGGCTTCGTCCAGTTAGGTGCCATTTGAAGTGAATCTTGCTCAAATTCTTATCAATTATTTAATTAGTCTTGATATATACAGAAATATATGAAATATATTATTCTGTACATTCTGTGTATATTTTGCATATATAGAGAATATACATGAAAGAATATTACCAATACAGAATTTTTGTACCACTTTCTAATGTTGCTTCCAATATTTCATTCCTGTAACTAACTTGCACATGTCAGATATCTCACTTATCACATTAGTTAGTTGTCTTGTTGCTGTGGCCAAAGACCTGACAAAAGCAACTGGAGGAAGAGTTTGTTCGTGGCTCACAGTTTTAGGGGTTACAAGTCTCTAATGGCGTCAGCAGTGTGCAGCATCATGTCACACTAAATCCATAGTGAGAAAGCAGGGAGGGACAGCAGTACCACTCAGCTCACTCTCTCTGTTTAATCCAGTCCAGAGCCCAGGCCATAGAATGATGCCACCCACAGTTAAGGCAGACTGCAGCATCTCAGGTGACCCAAGTCAAGTAATCACTCTTAAGTATGTTGTGACTTAACTCTTGCTTTAAAATGAAAGGGGAAAAATATCATTACATTTTACCTTTGTTAACAATCACAGCAATGAATGTAAATCTTAAAAGCTTGTATATGCTTCATTTGGTTCATTTTTTAATTAAAATTTTATTATATCTCTGTGTGTGTGTGAGTGTGAGTGTGTGTGTGTGTGTGTGTGTGTGTGTGTGTGTTTTACAGGCATGTGCATCCACGGTGGGAGTGTGAACATCCATCTGAGGAGAGTCTGTGGGAGTTGGTTTGTTCCCTAACTGTGTGGGCTGTAGAGATAAGACTTCAGATCTCGGACTTGCTAACCAGCCTCCTTAGCTGTTGAGCATCTTTTGGGGCCAGTTACTTCCCTCTGAAATCTGGTGTAGCAGCACTGGCAACTTCCTTCCCCATCTCTAGTATGTATTTCCCTCTGTAATGTAGCTGATCAACATCTTTCACACAGTTAAACAGAAGAACTTCCATGTGGTCAGAAATTAATTTCTCAACCCACCTCCAGAAACTCATTCTACCATTTAAACTTCTTTTCACCTCAATTTGGTTTAGTTTGGTTTGGACATTTTTTTTTGTTTTTGAACAGGTCTCAATGTGTAACCCAGATTAACTTGAAACATTATATAACACAGTTTTGACTTCAGACTTACACCCATCCCTCTGCCCCAACCTCCTGTCTCTACTGCAATCACAAACATGAGTTACCACAACGTAACAAATATTTATTGAAAATCTACTACGTGCTACATATTATCTTGTGGAGAGAAGTATCCTAGTGAACAAGACAAAGCATTATGCATTTTACCATCCAAAGCATAGATTCCAGTAACAGAAACAAGTAAAGAATTCAAGATCAGAAAAGAAAAGATTTCAAGATCATAAATTCTGTGAGAAAAAAATATAAATGTTTAAGGGGCTGATACATAAAAATAAATGGGGCAGTGGGGGGTTACTGAAGTAAGAGATCAAAGGGCGCTGTCCGTGGAGGTGGCACGAGCAGGAACATGAGCTGTAGGAGAACACTGGTAATGTAAAGGAAGCAAAGGCCCACTGGGGCTGGAGCATGGTATAGAGACAGCGGAGTGGTAGAACAGAGCTGGGGATCAGCAGGTCATGCAGTACAGAAGTCACGGAAGCCTGGATGCCCCTCAAAGGGTCATGGTGTAACCAGAACAGTTACATAGCTCTTGTGGCCCATCACTGGCCAGCCAGCCTAGTCTAATTGGCACATTCCAGGTTCCAGTTTGAGAATCTGCCCCCCACAAACAAAAACAGTGTGGGACTGATCCTGAGGAACAGCATTCATACCTACACACATACACCCCCCCCACACACACACACACATATGAACAAAGTATAGAAAATAAAAGCATCCCTATCCATTCCTCCATCCCCCATCAATGGGGTGTCATTAGAACATCATAAACAGGGAACTAAAGCAACCTAATGTTTTTGAAGGACCATATTGGTTTCTATATTAACAACAGATTCTCTAGTGTCAACAGTGAAGATAGCTATTCAAGTAAGAAGACATTACAATCGTCTACAAGAGAGATGCCTTTGACTTAGACAGTATATGCTATAAGCAATAGTAGAAAACAAACGTAAGTTAAGACATAAAGATGTTATCATAGTTAGGGTTCCATTGCTGTGAAGAGACACCATAACCAAGGCAAACCTTTTTTTAAAATTTATTTTATTTCAATTAATTATAGTTTATTCACTTGGTATCCCAGCTGTAGCCCCCTCCCTCATTCCCTCCCAATCCCACCCTCTCTCTCCTCCTTCCATGACCCTCCCCCAGTCACTGATAGGGGAGGTCCTCCTCCCCTTCCATTTGACCCTAGCTTATCAGGTCTCATCAGGACTGGCTGCAATGACCTTCTCTGCTGCCTGGCAAGACTGCTCCCTCAGGGGGAGGGGGGGAAGGTGGTCAAAGAGCCAGCCACTGAGTTCATTTCAGAGACAGTGCCTGTTCTCCTTACTAGAGACCCCACTTGGACACTGAACTGCCATGGGCTACATCTGTGCAGGGGTTCTAGATTATCTCCATGCATGGTCCTTGGCTGGAAATACATCTCACAAAAGACCCCTGTGACCAGATTTTTTGGTTCTTTTGCTCTCCTTGGGGAGCTCCTATCCCCACCAGCTCTTTATATCTCCCCCGTTTTTTCATAATATTCCCTGAACTCTTCCCAAAGCTTGACTATGAGTCTCAGCATCTGCTTTGATAACCTGCTGGGCAGAGTCTTTCAGAGGACCTCTGTGGTAGACTCCTGTCCAGTTCCTTGTTTTCTCCCTCTTCCGACATCCATCCTGTTTGCATTTCAGAATGAAGATTGGACATCTTACCCAGGGTCCTCTTTTTTTATTAGCTTCTTTAGGTGTACAGATTTTAATATGTTTATCCTATATTATAAGTCTAATATGCACTTATAAGTAAGTATATACCATGTGTGTCTTTCTGCTTCTCGGATACCTCACTCAGGATGATCTTTTCTAGTTTCCACCATTGGCCTGCAAATTTCACGATTTCCTTGCTTTTAATTGTGGTACAATGGGTAAATATACCACAATTTCTGTTTCCATTCCTTCGTTGAGGGACATCTGCGTTGTTTCCAGCTTCTGGCTATTACAAATAAAGCTACTACAAACATGGTTGAGCAAATGTCCTTATTGTATACTTGAGCATCTTTTTGATATATGCCTAGGAGTGATATAGCTGGATCTTGAGGTAGCACTATTCCTAATTGTCTGAAAAAGCACCAGATTGATTTCCAAAGTGTTTGTACAAGTTTACATTCCCAGCAGCAATGGAGGAGGGTTCCCCTTTCTCCACATCCTATCCAGCATGTATTGTCACTTGAGTTTTTTTATCTTAGCCATTCTGATGGGTGTAAGGTGAAATCTCAAGGTCTTTTTGATTTACATTTCCCTGATGACTAAGGAGGCTGAGCATTTCTTTAAGTGTTTCTCTACCATTTGATATTCCTCTTCAGAGAGTTCTCTGTTTAGCTCTGTTCCCCATTTTTTAATTGGATTTCTTGGTTTGTTGGTGTTTAACTTCTTGAGTTCTTTATATATTCTGGACATATACTCTGTCGCTTATAGGGTTGGTGAAGATCCTTTCCTAATGTGTAGGCAGGTATTTTGTTCTGATGAGAGTGTCCTTTGCTTTACAGAAGCTTTTCAGTTTCATGAGGTCCCATTTATTGATTGTTGATCTTAGAGCCTGTGCTGGTGGTGTTCTGTTCAAAAAGTTGTTTCCTGTGCCAATGAGTTCTAGGCTCTTCCCCACTTTTTATTCTAACAGGTTTAGTGTGTCTATTTTTATGTTGAAGTCTTTGATTCACTTGGACTTTAGTTTTGTGCAGGGTGATAAGTATTGATCTATTTGCATTTTTCTACATGTAGACATCCAGTTAGACCAGCACCATTTGTTGAAGATGGTGTCTTTTTTCTATTGTATGGTTTTGGCATCTTTGTCAAATATTAGGTGTCCATAAGTGTGCGGGTTAATTTCAGGGTCTTCTCTTCGATTCCATTGATCCACCATTCTATTTCTATGCCAGTACCATGCAGTTTTTACTACTGTTGCTCTATAGTACTGCTTGAGATCAGGGTTGTAGATACCTCCAGAAGATCTTTTATTTTAGAGGATTGTTTTAGCAATTCTGGGTTTTTTGTTATTCCATATGAGTTGAGAATTTTTCTTTCAAGAATTTTTTCTGTAAAGAATTGTGTTGGTAATTTGATGGAAATTGCATTGAATCTGTAGATTGCTTTTGGTAAGATAACCAATTTTACTATGTTAATCCTGCCAAGCCATGAGCATGGGAGATCTTTCCATCTTCTGATACCCTCTATCTCTTTCTTCCGAGAGTGGAAATTTTTTTCATACAAGTCTTTGACTTGCTTGGTTAGAGTTACACCAGGGTATTTTATGTCCTTTGTGGCTATTGTGAAGGGTGTTGCTTCCCTAATTTCTTTCTCAGCCTTTTTGTCTTTTGTATACAGAAGGGCTACTGATTTTTTTTTTTTTAGTTGATTTTTGTATCCGGCCACTTGGCTGAAGGTGTTTATCAGCTGTAGGAGTTCTCTGGTAGAATTTTTGGGGTCACTATATCACTATATTATTGGTATACTATCATATCATCTGCAAATAGTGATGCTTTGACTTGTTCCCTTCCGAAATGAATCCCCTTGATCTCCTTTAATTGTCTTATTGCTCTAGCAAGGACTCAGCAAGTACTATGCTGAAGAGGTACGGAGGGAGTGGGCAGCCTTGCCTTGTTCCTGATTACAGTGGGATTATTTAAGCATCTCTCCATTTAGTTTGATGTTGACTATAGGTTTGCTGTATTTTGTTAAGGCAACTCTTATAAAGTCAAACATTTAATTGGGGCTGCCTTACAGTTTCACAGGTTTAGTCCATTATCACCAAGGCAGAAAGCATGGCAGCATACAGGCAGACATGATGCTGGAGAAGGAGCTGAGAGTTCTACAGCTTGATCAAAAGGCAGCCAGGAGACTGGCTTCCACACCAGGCAGAGCTTGAACATAGGAAACCTCAAAGCTTGCTTCCACAGTGACACACTTCCTCTAAAAAGGTTACACCTACTCCAACAAGGCCACACCTCCAACGGTGCTGTTCCCTGTGAGTCAAGCATTTAAACACAGAAATCTGTGGTATTCAAACCACCACATTCCACTACATGGCCCCCAGAGGCTGGTAGCCAACAACATAGTGCAAAATGTGTTTAGTCAAGTCTTAAGGCTTCTAGTGATGTAACGAAATGCCACGACCAAAAAGCATGTTAGGAAGGAAAGGGTTTATTTGGCTTCCACTTCCATATAGCTGTTCATCACCAAGGAAAGTTAGGACAAGAGCTCAAGCAGGGAAGGAACCTGGAATCAGGAGCTGATGCAGAAACTATGAAGGTTTCTGCTTACTGGCTTCCTTCTTATAGCTTGTTCATATTGCTTTCTTATAAAGCCCAGGACCACCAGCCCAGGGATGGCACCACCCACCACGGGTCCTCCCACACTGATCAGTAATTGAGAAAATGCTTTACAGCTGGATCTAATGGTGGCATTTCCTCAACTGAGGCTCCTTCCTCTCTGATGACTCTAACTTGTATCAAGTTGACACACAAAACCAGCCAGTACAAATGTCTTCCCTTCATGATTTATGGCCTCTTTGAAACTATTCACCTTATAAATACTCTCATAGTATCCTGTACTTCCTAAAACAAAATTTATGATCTGCAAATAACAGCTCCTAATCCGAATAAATTCATCGTGTTTAGACAGGGTCTCATGTGGCCTAGTCTAGCTTCAAACTTTCTATGTAGCCAAGAATGGTCTTGCACTCATAATCATCCTACATTTATCCCACAAGTGCAGGCATGAGCCGCCACACCAAGCTTTAAATAATATTTTAATTTATTTATTTTGGGTGTGGAATATGTGTAGGTGGGTGCATGTGTGTCATCATGCCTGTACGGAGGCAGAAGGAAATTTACTAGAGTCACTTATTTCTTTCAACTATATGGGCTTCAAAAATTGAACTCAGATCATCAGGTGGAAAATATTTTTACCAGTTGAATCACCTTGCTCGAATATTTTTATAGGTGATAGTTTTTGAAAATTTAAGGAAAGTCCTCATTCTCCCAAATGCAGAAACAACTAGAATAAAATCAAAGATTTAATGAGGCTAGAGTTTCTGAACCAAGAACCAGAGCTGTTTAACCTCTTCTTCATCACTCTTTCCTCATCCTGTCCTGTCCTTCTTTCTCAATTTCCTGGCACATAGGTCAATGTCATAGACTTTGGTAATTCACACTAATATCTTACCAGGTCAAGAACCAAAAAAAAGCCATTTTTAATAATAGTTATTGATGGAAAATTTTTTAGCTAAAATATTGCATGAGTCTGAGCCATACATACTATATTATGAAAGAACATATAAAAAGGACATACAGTGTTACACAGCCCTAATTTGTGTAAAATGGAATGTTATTCACAATGTAACACCGTAAGTCAGAAAACAGATTATGAAAAATTTCAACATTATTTTTTGTTTCTTATTTAAGTTTATTTAAACCAAAAGTACAAAAAGTGAGAAGGAACATTTAATTTGAAACTAAAAAAGCACATATATGGTTTAAAATGTTATCATTAGGCAATTCTGCTGCCTCTGGCTCCCACTCATCTCCTCAAGTTCTCCAGAGATGTACTGACTAGCTTCAGTTATGTGGGGCTGATCTGTTGGGTTAGGTGTCAAGTGTTAGTCAATCCCAGAGAAGAAGCAATGGAAAGGTACAGCTCACTGCCTCAAGAACAACCACATCTCTACAAGAGCTGGGCATTACAGTAGTAATTTGATTAATCTGGATTTATTATTGCAGGTAATTTTAATAACCATTTACCTCAATTTAAAGACAAACATTAGAAACCTTTCCTTACTCAAATAATAAACAAGTAAATGTGTGAATAAATAAGTGGTAAATAACTTCATGCAGAGAAATGTAAAAACACAATTTACTATGATATTTATCCATGTTAATTTCAAGTAAATTAAGCCATAGAAAGAAACACCACATTAGGGAGGGAATTGACATGCCTTTTCTGTAAAGAACAAGGGAATAAATGTTTTAAAGTTCAACAGATAGTTAAGATCTCTAAAACAACTACTTAAGTGATATTGTTCAGAAACACCCATTAGTAACAAGAAAACAAACACTTTTAGGAGAGTCCAATACTTTGGGGGTTTAGAGAGACGGCTCAGTGGTTGTGAGTATCTCCTGCTCTTGCTGAATAGCTGGGTTCAGTTCCTAATGCCTACATCAGGCAAGTCTAACTCTAGTTGCCCCTGGGGCAGATGTGATGCTCTCTTCTGGCCTCCAGAAGAATATGCATGATATAACGCCATACAGACAAGCAGGCATACATGTGTGTAAAGAAATATAAATAAATATTTAAAAAAGAATATCTCACGCATATACAGTTGAACCACAATGACCAGCATGCCATAACAACCCTAACAGTGTGGTAGTGGCATGCATACCTTGGCAGTAACCAGCAGCTCTCTAGTTGAACTTAAAACTCACTCAACAAGAGAGAAATCATGCCTGGTATTAGAGATCTAGTAAATTCCTCAGAGTTAGTGAACTCATGGATCTTGGAGGAGAACCTACAATCACCACTTTACTAACCCATCATACTTCCTGACTACATTCTAAATATTGGCCCTCGTACCCACAAATAAGAGTAGTCCTCGCCCCTCATCAGAGAAACTTATCTTTGCAACAAATAGAGACAAGAAAAAAAAAAAAAAAAAAAAACCACAGCCAAACAAAATGCAGAGCTCTAGAGCTGTGGAGCCCAGTCCCAACAAATACATCTAAAACTCAGGGAACATTGCAGAAGAAGAAACAGAAAAAACTATAAGAGCCAGAGGACCAGGGAGTTTGTTGTGAGGTTGTGTTGACTAGAAATGTTAGAAGGCACACCCATAAAGTCTCACTAGCATGACTGCCCGAACATGACAACCAAAAAAGAGACAACAATTGGCGTGTAAAGTGGATGGAGGAAAAGCCCATGAGGTCTCCACGCTACACTAAGAAATACAGAGAACTAAAGACTGCTGAGACTGGGAAAAATAATCTTTCCTGGGGATGAGTTATACAACTGGTTATACAACACCAAACAGTAAGCCCTGAAATAAAATAACATTACACAGGCTGAGTAGGTAATATTTGAGAATATATTTGCATATGTGTGCTTGTGTGTGTGTATATATGTGTACATACACGAATTTGAAAGAGAGCAAGGAGGAGCATATGGGAGCTTTCAGAGGGAGGAAAGAGAAGAATGATCTAATTATATGATAACCTCAAAAAATAAAAGTAATAAGAATCAAAAATAGAAATTGAATCTCATATAGTTTTATGTGCTGTAAACTCCTTCTCTTTTGATTGTTTTAGTTTTACACTTTAACCACAGGTAAATCTAATATAAAACAAGTCATTTAACTAACAGTTCTCAACTCTCATTCATAAAAATTGATAGCAATATTTTCTAGATGATTTAACTGCATACTAATCATGTTCAATTAAAAGTATAAAATTAGTATTTTGGGAGATAGTAGCAATTCATTTAGTTCTCTTTAATTGGTCTTTTCTGACCCTTCTTCCTTTCTTCCTCTTCCTCTTCATTCAAAAATGTTGAGTGGTTATAATATAATATACTACTATAATATTATAATATAATATAATATACTACTCAATTGATGATAAGGAATGGATAAACAGTATAAAGGGAGATGCGACATTAAACTTGTTTGTTTTACAAGATTGTTTTTGACATTAAAATGAAAATAAGCCAGGCATGGTAGTGCACAGCTTTAATCTCAGCACTCTGGAGATAGAACTCTGTGAGTTCAAGGACAGCCGGGTGTACAGAGGAGTTCCAGGAGAGCTAGAGCTACTGCACAGGAAAACCCTGTCTCACAAAACCAAAAAAAAAAAAAATAGTAATAATTAAGTTGATAAGCATTATATCAACAATTCTTGCACTTTTGGATCCAAGATTCCTTTATTGTCTTCAAAATTGTTGAATGGGACATGTTCTGTCCCTAAAAGGCTCTTCATAAGAGCCAGTGAAGGAGACAGTCAGAATAGGCAAAGCAGACCTTATGCCAGAGGGAGAAGTAGACTAAAACTTCAGAAACCCATAAAGGAGATAAAAGGGACAGTGGGAAAAGGCAGAGATGAAGATTCAGGGCCAAGTAGAGAAGCCAGCAGAACACAGCCTAAGCTGTGGGTTCCCTAGAAGGAATGAGGACTCAGAAGCCTCTTCCATAGGTAAGCCAAAGAAAGCCAGGCAGGCCTGCCCTCTGGACAAACCGCAACCCTCATTATGTTCAAAGCTAGTTGTGGGTTTAGAAAGTCAGTGGTCTTCCAGCAGATGCATCAGCCATGAAGAGAATCCCATTTTGTCATACTGTGACTCAGAGGACAGAGGCCTGACAATATCTTTAGAGAAAACATTATTAAGCAGTTACCCAGAGGGCTTGGAAATTGTAAATAACCACAGGTCAGGGAAGCACAGTTTGGCCTGCCACAGCCCATGGGAAAGAAAAGGCCCAAGAGCGGCAGTTGTGGAGAGCAGTGGGGCCAGATGTTGATGGAACTAAGAGTACAGGCAGTAGGAGGGTAGAACAGGCTGGCTTGTGCATAATGAGAGGAAGATTCCTGTCTTTGGTGGTTGGAAACATATCTCATTAGCTGAGAATTACTCACAAATTGATGGCTCTGAACCTGAGGTCAGCCAGCTGGTCAAATTCTGGAGTCACCTGTCTTTCAGTGCTGTAGAGTCTGAGAACTTTGAAGTTCTGAGGGAGTGTATGATCCCCACTGCTGTATCTCTCCAGCGGCATGATTAATGCTGAGGAGGACTTTGAAGTATGAAGATAAGGTTTCTGCCTGTACTAAACTCAGTGATTTGGTGGCTTCTGACACATGCAACACTCTTGGGAGTCAGCCATGATCTGTAACAGCTACCCAAGGAGTATGAACTAAGGACTCTCAGCAGAGTGAAACAGAAATCTGACTAGACAAAAGAATGTAAAGCCAAGTGTAGACAGTGAAGAGCGGCCCCTGGTATGCATTGTCAAGACATCCCTGGAAAATGTTAGACACATATCCAATAGAGCTCAGAAGCAGCAATTTGGAATGAAAAATGGGTATCTACTCTCTCCACTCTCATTCAATACAGTGCTCAAACGGAAGGAAGGAAGGAAGGAAGGAAGGAAGGAAGGAAGGAAGGAAGGAAGGAAGGAAGGGAAGGGAAGGGAAGGGAAGGGAAGGGAAGGGAAGGGAAGGGAAGGGAAGGGAAGGGAAGGGAAGGGAAGGGAAGGGAAGGGAAGGGAAGGGAAGGGAAGGGAAGGGAAGGGAAGGGAAGGGAAGGGAAGGGAAGGGAAGGGAAGGGAAGGGAAGGGAAGGGAAGGGAAGGGAAGGGAAGGGAAGGGAAGGGAAGGGAAGGGAAGGGAAGGGAAGGGAAGGGAAGGGAAGGGAAGGGAAGGGAAGGGAAGACATATAGGAAAGAAAGAAGTAAAATTATCCTTAATTAAAGATGAAATGATCTTATACTTAAAAGTTCCAAAAGCTTAATAGAAAACTATTAGTGGAGAAATACATTCACCAAAGTAACAGGACACAAAATCTACATATAAAGATCAGTGACTTTCTTATGGGCTGCAGAGTGGCTCAGCATTCAAGAATACTGATGTTCTTCCAGAGGACCCAGGTTCAATTCTTAGCACCCACATGGCAGCTCCAGTCCCAGGATACCGGATGCCCTCTTCTGGCCTCTGTGGGCACTGCACACATGTGGTACACAGACACACAGGCAAAACACCCATACATACACAAATAAATAAAATTTTCTAAAATCAATAACTTGTCTATATAACAATGAAATTATAAAGAAATAAGGTATCAGAAAAAACATTCATAAAAATTTCAGGAAAAAATATCTAGGAATAAACCTAATCAAGGTGAAAGACCTCTATAATGAAAATGTAAATACAATCAAGAAAAAAACAGAAGAGATTAAAAGATGGAAATATATCCCCTGCTCCATAGATTGGAAAATTAATATGGTGAAAATAGCTATAACAGCAAAAGCAATTTATAGATTCACTGCAATCCCCATCAAAATTCAAGTGACATTCTTCACATAACTAGGCAAAAACTAAAATTTATATGGAAGTAAAAGGCTCCAGATAATCAAAGCAACCCTCAGTAGGAAGAGAAATGCTGGAATCTCACAATTCCTTATCTCACATTGTACTACAGAGTGAAGGAACAAATCCAGCATGAACTTGACCCAAATGTTGACATGCAGAAAAATGAAAAGAATGGAGGACTTAAATGCAAACCTGTACTGTTACAGTCACCACATTTTGACAAAGCTGTCAGAAACGCTTGTTGGAGACAGCTCTTTAAAGGATGATGTTAAAAAACTGAATTTCTACATGTAAATGAAGGAAAATACACCCATACCTTTCACTCTGTATAAAACTGTCAAAGAATATGTGAAAGATATTTTTAATTTTGAAATACACATACATTATGTAACAACAATTACTTTTTTAAAAAAAGAGGCCACAAATTTGAAAGAGAACAAGAAGTTTCAGAGGGTTTGGAGGAAGGAAAGGAAAGGGAGAAATAATGGGATTATAATCTCAAAAATAAAGGAAATAAATTTTAAAATGACATTTTTAAAAGAAAATATCATACATATATACAATGGAACTGTATGCAGACATAGAGAAAAGTAACATCATGACATTTGCAGGAAAGAAAAGTGTAATTAGAATTGTTATGTTAAGTGAAATAAGTCAGACTATGAATGACAAAATACAATTAACCCTTCTCATATGCAGAACCTAAGTTTACTTATGCATATAAGTGTATTTATATGCATAAAGTGTATATACACATATATATAAGTGTGGTTCCAGATCATGAGACTAGAAAGTTCTAGATCATGAGATAGAAGAAAGACATCTTATGGAAAGAGAAAAACAGAAGGAAATAGAAAACATGTTACACTAGATAGAGACTAAGTCGAGAAATAACAATAAAAGATAATGATGTGTGGCCATATAGATATGTGGAGTTGTCAGAATAAAACTAATTTACTTTGTATGTTAACCTAAAATATTTTTAACGAAAAAAAATGAGATTTGGAAAGCATTACTGACATGAGGCTGGAAGTTTAACTCCGTGGAGAGAGTCTGGGCATGGCTTACAGTGTTCTCAGCT
Source organism: Meriones unguiculatus (assembly GCF_030254825.1). NCBI lineage: Eukaryota > Metazoa > Chordata > Mammalia > Rodentia > Muridae > Meriones > Meriones unguiculatus. The sequence continues at coordinate 71,779,379 of NC_083359.1, forward strand.
CCATCTGTAGCACTGTAAAAAAAAAAACATGTAACAAATTTTACAATGATTTATTTTGTATAAGATATCTTTATTTTACAGCCCTTCATCAGCAAACCAAACACATGCATTTACTATATATGAAGCTATAATACAAATTTAAAGTACACATATTCTATTTCACTTAGAATAAAAATAGTAAATTTGGTATCTGTTGGCATACGCACCAGGTTTTATAAAAACTACAATAGTTATTTAATAGTTGCTGACTTAGAAGGTACAAATTTGATGTCTGGTTTCACAGAAGACAGCTGCGATATTAAATCTGTTTCTTTACTCAATCGATTCTAATCCGTTGTTGTAGGTGTGGCACGTGCAGGTCTCAGGAAAACAGGTGTGTACAAAGAAGAGAATTGTTTTTATATCATCATAGGTACCCTTTGATATGTAAGCAAAACATGATAAGCGTAGTCTCTCCTTTTTTATTCATTTTATTTTTGGTTTTTCAAGACAGGGTTTCTTTGTATAGCCCTGGCTGTCCTGGACCTCCGTATATAGACCAAACAAGTGTATTCTTTTTTTATGTGTGTTTTATTAGTTTCTTTTTGTTTTGTTTTGTTTTGTTTGAAATAAGATGTCATAGCTCGGGATAGCCTTGAACTTTTGCCTCTTCCTCCCAAGTGTTGAAATTATAAAGTCATACACAATTAGAATGCACAATTAGCATCAGAAATATGGACATACTTTTACAATAAAATTTGTTTCTCTCTCTTGTATTTTATTGAGTCACTTAACCCTACATTGTTGCTGAGGGCTTTAAGATCTAGACTGTGATGGCCCTTTCTTAGACTCATAGGCTTCTTTTTTTTTTTTTAAGGGGCAGGGTGCTTTGTATTTTGATTTTCTTGGGACAGTCTTATGTAGCCTAAGTGATCATAAAAAAAACTTGGCAATGCCAAGACGACCATGAACTTCTGGTCCTCTACCGCCCCAGTGCTAGGATTACAGCTATGTGTTACTATGCTGGGCTTCATGCTGTCCCAGGGACCAAATCAAGGGCTGTGTACATGGTCCCAACTGAGCAATATCCCCAAATGCTCATACTTGGTGTGTGCGTGCGTGTGTGTGTGTGTGTGTGTGTGTGTGTGTGTGCGCGTGCGTGCGTGTGTGTGCGCGTGTGTGTGCGTGCGTGCGTGCGTGTGTGTGTGTGTGCGTGCATATGCGTGTGTGTGTGTGTGCGTGCGTGTGTGTGTGTGTGCGTGCGTGTGTGTGTGTGTGCGTGTGTGTGTGTGTGCGTGTGTGTGTGTGTGTGTGTGTGTGTTACTGTATCTCTTCCCGATGGCTTGACCTATAAAAATACCATCTGGGCCTTCACTTCTCCACCAGAATATTGTGTAAGCCAAAAATTTTCAATCCAAAACCACAATAGGAAGGACATGCTCGGCAAGAAAAAGGCAAATGGTACTTTCTTGAGTACACAAGTAGATGGAGGGCAATAAAACCTGTTTACACATACACTTCCTGTATTGCCATGTCAGTTCCACCATCATGATAAACCGCCCATACAGATGACTCACACAAGCATCTTCATGCATTAAAGCCAGATGCCATCATCATTCTTCAAAAATTTTCCAGAATCCTTTGTGTAACTTCCAACCTTGTGGACCCTTGCAGGCAAATTCATAATAAACCATTACTTCATGCAGTGACCTCACACATCAACCCCTTGAACTCTGAGCACCAATTAAGTCAACATGATGTGATATTGGGGAAAACCCCATATATTTTCTGTGGTTGATGATTTCCTAATCCTGCCTTTATTACTTTTAAACATTAGTCAGCTCACTGTTACAATCTTCAGCTACAAAGGATGGTTTCCTGATCTGGATGTGAAGACAGAAGGCTTAATGAGAAAAACTGAAAATTCAGTTGCAAGTTGTATTCCTCAAAGTGGAAATCACAAAGTCATGAGAATTTAAGTATTACTACTCAGAAGGAAGCCTGCCTACAACTGGGCCCAGTGCTTTACTCTGCGTTCATATATTTACGAGAAATCCATCTGCTATTTTAAACAAAGCAGCGGATACACGAATCCTTCTCAATTTAAACATGAGGGAAGTCTAACTATAAAGAGCCTGACCATAACCGTAATTGAAAAGCACATGGATAGATGTATTTCTGGTAAGAAATTACACTCAAGACAGAAAAGGAAGTTGTAGCTTCTAGTTCAAGTAGAAAATAATTTTCAGTAAATCTTTGAAAATGAGAACTCTGCTTCCCAGCTCTACCTGCTCAGTTCTAAATGAGTGAGTGTGTACAATGCCTTACAACGCACCTAGTAAAATGTGATGCTAAAACTCTTCCTTTTGGAGCCGGAGATGTGGCGCAGTGAGTAAAGGTGCTTGTCACCAAGCCTAATGACCCGAGTTAATCCTCAGAACCTACAGGCTAGATAGAACCAACTCCTGCAAGTTGTTCTCTGACCGTCAAACACACTCACACATACACACACACACACACACACACACACACACAGTGGCTGCCCCTCTCCATTAAATAAATACAAAGAAGCTTTCCTTTCTTCCTTTATGAACATCCCCTAGAAAAGTGGTTCTCAACCTTCCTAATGCCTCAACCCTTTAATATAGTTCATGTGTTGATCCTCAACCATAAAATTCTTTTTGTTGCTACTTCTTCATAACTAATTTTGGTGCTATTATGAATCATAATGTAATATCTGTGTTTTTTAATGCTCTGATGTGACCCCTGTGAAAGGGTCATTCAACGCCAAAGGGGTTACCACCCGCAGGTTAAGAACTGCTGGCCTAGAAAGATTACAGGCGTGTGACACTGCACCCAGCTCAAAGTGGATTTCTTAATGTCATTTTAAAAGCAAGAAGCCATCCAATGACTCTGAGTGGTAAAACTCCATACTCAGCAAAAACATATAGATACAGCTCTGACTATGTCATCTATAGAGATTGAGTCTCACGGGGAAAATATGATCTGCCAAAATAGTCACACAAGTTGTTATTTGTATAGTTATACTTTTCCCCATTGTCTTTTTTCATGTAAGTCTTCTCAATGAATAACACATGATATATGCAGCTTTTCTATCTAGCTTATTAGTTAGCTGGTAGTAATTTTGTTTTTATTTTTATAACTAAAGTTAGTCAAAGAACATAAATTTTAAGAACTATTAGAAATAGAAACACTGAAGTGTGAAAATTATAATAATAATACATTGAAATATCAAAATCTATAAAGAAGATGAAATCTTGATATAGCCAATACCTGTTACAATCTAAGAGTACAAATAGTAGCCAACTTAGTGGTTAAAGCGTTTTCTTCTGATAATATATTTATCCCCTACAAATCAGAAAGGAAGAAGTCAAAGTATAACTATTTGCAGATGATATGATAGTATACATGAGTGACCCCAAAACTTCAAACAGAAAACTCCTTCAGCTGATAAACACCTTCAGCAAAGTAGCTGGATACAAAATTAACTCCAAAAATCAGAAGCCCTCCTGTATACCAGAGACAAAAGGGCAGAGAAAGAAATTAGGGAAACATCACCCTTCACAATAGTCACTAATAACATAAAGTACCTTGGTGTGACTCTAACCAAGCAAGTGAAAGACATGTTTGAAAAAACTCCAAGTCTCTGAAGAAAGAAACTGAAGAAGATAACAGAAGATGGAAAGATCTCCGGTGCTCATGGATCTGTAGGATTAACATAGTGAAAATGGCCATTGTACAAAAAGCAATCATCAGATTCAATGCAAATCCCATCAAAAAGCCAACACAATACTTTACAGACCTTGAAAGAAAAATTCTCAACTTCACATGGAAAACAAACAAACAAACAAACAAAAAAAAAAAAAAAAAAAAAACAGAATTGCCAAAATGATCCTGGATCGTCTGGAGGTAGCTCCTTTCCTGATGTCAAGCTGTACTACGAAACAATAGTAATAAAAACTGCATGGTATTGGCATAGAAAAAGAATGGTGGATCAATGGAATCGAAGAGAAGACCCTGAAATAAACCCACACACCTATGGATAATTGATTTTTGACAAAAAAAACCAAAACTACTCAATGGAAAAAAGGCAGCATTTTCAACAAATGGTGCTGGTCCAACTAGATGCCTACAATGCAGAAAAATGAAAATAGATCCATATTTATCACCTTGCACAAAACCAAAATCCAAGTGGATCAAAGACCACAACATAAAACCAGACACACTGAATCAGTTAGAAGAAAAGTAGGGAAGAACCTAGAACTCATTGGCACGGACACAACTTCTTGAACAGAACACCAACAGCACAGGCTCTAAGATCAACAATCAATAAATGGGACCTCATGAAACTGAACAGCTTCTGTAAAGCAAAAGACACTGTTGTCAGAACAAAACGACAGCCTACAGACTGGGACAGGATCTTCACCAACCCTTTATCTGACAGAGAGCTAAAATCCAGTATACATAAAGAGCTCAAGAAGTTAAAAAGCAAAAAATCAAATAATCCAGTTAAAAAGTGGGGTACAGAGCTAAACAGAATTCTCAAAAGAAGAACATCAAATGGCAGAGAAACACTTAAAGAAATGTTCAACATCCTTAGCCATCAGAGAGATGCAAATCAAAACAACCCTGAGATTTCACCTTACACCCATCAGAATGGCTAAGATCAAAAACTCAAGTGACAGTACATGCTAGAGAGGATGTGCAGAAAGGGGAACCCTACTCCATTGCTGCTGGGAATGTAAACTTGCACAGCCATTCTGGAAATCAATCTGGTGCTTTCTCAGACAATTAGAAATAGTGCTTCCTCAAGATCCAGCTATACTACTCCTAGGCATATATCCAAAACATGCTCAACTACACAAGAACATTTGTTCGTAGCAGCTTTATTCGTAATAGGTATAAGCTGGAAACAACCCAGATGTCCATCAATGGAGGAATGGATACAGAAATTGTGGTACATTTACACAATGGAATACTACTCAGCAATTAAAAACAAGGAAATCATGAAATTTGCAGCAAATGGTGGGATCTAAAAAAGATCATCCTGAATGAAGTATCCCAGAAGTAGAAAGACACATACCATATAGACTCACTTATAAGTGGGTACTAGATCTATAAGGTAGGATAAACATACTAAAATCTGTACACCTAAAGAAGATAAACAAGAAAGAGGAGGCAAGTAAGATGATCAATCCTCACTTAGAAAGACAGACAGGATGGACATTGGAAGAAGGAGAAAACAAGAAACAGGACAGAAGCCTACCACAGAGGGCCTCTGAAAGACTCTACCCACCAGTGTATCAAAGCAGATGCTGAGACTCATAGCCAAACTTTGGGGCAGAGTGCAGGGAATCAGCCAAGGACCCCAGTGAATAGAACGGTGCTGCCCACGCTTAAGGAGTGTCTTCCCACCTCAATTAACTTCATCCAGAAACCCCTCCAAAGACATCCCCAGCATTTTACCTCCTAAGCATATCTAGATCCTGATAGGCTGACAATCAGTGTCAACCCTAAAAGTCATGGAACTGAACACTATGATATTCATTTCAACTATGACTTCTCAGATTTTGTTATAATTAACCTGAGAAGTAAAAAAAAAAAATCTTCACTCTATGAAGCAAATATTATCTGAAGTTAAATGAAGCTATGCTAGTTTATGAAGCTATAATATTTCAGCTTCATGGAATGAATCTGGCAGTGTCTCTTCCCTTTCTATTTCATCGAGTATTCAGAAAGTATTGGCTTTAGCTCTTCCTTGGTGTTTTGGTTTAAATTCTGGAGTGAATCTGCCACATCCTGAACTAGTCTTTGTCTAGAGGCTTTTTATTACTGCTGCTTGACTTACAGTTGATATATTATATGTTCTTAGGAATTTATGGATTTCTTCTAGATCTTGCCTTATTTAAATAGAAGTTCATGTCGCTGCTAACTCAACACATCTGAAGTCTGCTTTGGAATTAAACAAAACTATTTTTTTCTTTCTGTTCCTTAAATAAACAGAAGTCAGTACTGGTTATGTAATAAATAATCTCAAAACACAACAAAGAAATCAAACACATAAAAAATATAAAAAGGAGCATGCCCTTTAAACTTCATATTTGGTAAATTTAACTTACAAGAAGTTAAGTCACCTGTTAGAATATAGCTTAAGAGTGGGAAGTCCACAAACCTTTGTCCTCCCACGTTTTAATTGCTGTTACAAGAACAGCAAACCTTTAAAATAGATCTCATGCAAGAAAAAATAGAAAACCATTTTAAAATAACTCTGTTCTATTTTTTCATAAAGATTCTATATATCTATATCTACATAGATATAGATAGATAGATATAGATAGATTCTGGATGTGGAAATGAGCTGAAAACAGGAAGGACTTAAAAACAGTTTTGAAAACGTTATTTTAAACAGTGCCAGAGGCAAAAAATGGATATTGTTGTGTAAAGAATAGATAGTAATAAGAAAATTATTGTTCAGAATCAGCAATAAAAATATTTTGAAAGTCATGAGAGAAAATAAAATGTGATAGTGAAATATAAAGGCCTCAAGGGTCACATAATTCAAAGCCTGGGGTGTACTAGAAGTAAAAACAAGGGGGTGGGGAAAAGAGCACAAAACTTATTTTGACTCACAAATTGGCTGATGGTCATCCTAATACTAAGCTACTATTTTGGTTATTTTCTATTGCTTTGGCAAGATTCTGCAACCGAGGCAACTTATAAAAGAGAGCATTTAAATGGGCCTACAGTTTCAAAAGGTTAGAGTCCATGACGGTGGAGCAGAGGCACAAAGGAATAGATGAGAGCCCACATCTCGATCTGAAAGCAGAAGGGAAAGCAAATTGGAAATGCTACTAGTATGTTGAAAGCTTACAAAACTCACTCCCATTGACATACCTTTCCAACAAGGCCACACCTCCTAAGGCTTCACGAACATCCCATCAACTGGGAGCTAAGTATTTGGACATATAAGCCTATAGGGCTAATCTTATTCAAACCACCATAGCAACCTTCCAGCATGTTGACTTAGTAGCTATTTCAACTTCTATTTAAATAAGACAAAATCTAGAAAAAGTCAATAAATTCCTAAACACTTTTCAAAATTAAGTCAGGAAGCAGAAATACAAAGCCTCTAGACAAACACTACTCCATGATATGGCAGATTCACTTCAGAATACTACCAAAACATCAAGAAAGAGCTAACAACAATACTTCTCAAATATTTGACAAAATAGAAAGGGAAGAGACAATGCCAGACTCATTCTATGAAGCTAATATCTCCCTAATGTAAAAGAAGATAAGAAGGCAAAAAAGAAAGGAATGAAGAAACAAAGGAAGAAAAACAAGTTTCCATTTCTATGAAAGAACATAAATGTCAAAATTTTTAACAAAGTACTTACAATCCAAATTCAAGGACACATTATAAAGATTATACATCATGACTAAATTGTCTTCATCTCAGAGATTGAAGTTTGGTCCAATAAACCAATAAATCCAATACAAAATATAAATAGGCTTAAGGACAGAAATCACAACTCAAACCTCAGAAAAGGCATTTAACATAATTCAACATTACTTTATAATAAAATATACCCAAAGAAAACCAGGAACAGAAAAAGACTATATCATGTATAATTATGAATAAATACATACTTGTGTGTTATGTAATACTACACACTTCTTTAGTATTATAATGATTACATATAAGAGAAATATATACTACAGCAAACCTAGAGCTAGTATTAATATCAGTGGGGAAAGACTAAGAGCATTTTCTTTAAAATCTGGACTGAAACAAGGGTGCATGCTCCACTCTCGTTCAATACTGTTCTTAAGATCTTACAGAGAGAGTAAAAAGGCAAGACTAAAGAAAGGAAGAAGTAAGTTTTACCTTATTAGCAGATGACGTGAGCTTACGCTTAGTAGCTACTTCAACTTCTATTTAAATAAGACAAAATCTAGAAAAAGTCAAGAAATTCCTAAACACTTTTCAAAATTAAGTCAGGATTCCAAATATGCCCTCAGAAAACTGTTAACAGAAAAACACTTTCAACAAAGTATCAGGGTACAAAATATACATAGAAAATTCAGTAGCCTTCTATATACAAGAGACAAACATATTGAGAAACAGATTAGCAGGAGGATGCCACCCATAATAGCTTACAAATAAAATAAAGTACCTAGAAATAAATCTAATTAATGAGGCCAAGACCTTTATAATAAACACTTCAAGACATTCAAAAAAGAAATCAATGATGACATTATAAATTGGAAATGTCCCCCATGCTCATGGATTGGACGAATTAGTATTGTGGAAATAGGCTATGTTGCTGAAAGCAGTTCTCAGATTCAGCACAATCACATCAAAATCCTAATGATGTTAATCACACAACTAGAAAACAACCCTGAAATTCACCTGAAGCTCAAAAGACCCAAAATATACAAAACAGTCCTAAGCTGAGAGAAATGCTGCAGATATCATGATCTTGAACTTTACTAGAGAGTCGTAGTAACAAAAACAGCATGGTCCTGGCTCAAAAACAGAAACATAGACTTAATAGAATAGAGCAGAAGTTTTATATTAAACCTAAACAGCTAGTGACAACTGATTTTTGGTAAAAGTATCAAAACATATTTGAATATGGCCTCTTTGATAAGCGCTGTTGGAAGGCTGGATAGCTACGCATTAGACACGTTAGAAGAACGAAACTACATCCATGCCTTCCATCCCGCATGAGATGAATTCAGAAATGGACAAAAGACATTGATATAAGAAGTGAAACTGACAGCATTGAGGGGAAACATAAGAGGAACAACTCAGGTCACAGGCACAGCTGAGGACTTTCTGGAAGGGAAACAGCAATATCACAGGAAAGAATCCTAAGAACTGCCGAAGGGATCACATGAAAGTTAAAAAGTGTCTTCACGGAAAAGGAAACAATCAGAAGAGACAATCTACAGAATGGAGAAAAACGCTGGCCGACTCTACGTCAGACAGGGTGTTAACTTCTGAATGTGTAAAGAACTGTGAAAATTAAACACCAGACACCAAGTTATGTAATCACTAAATGAACCAATGGGGCCCAGAGAGACTGATCAGAGGTTAAGAGCACTTCGGTTAAAAGCCTCTGCCCTGCAGACTATCAAAGCAGATGCTGAGCCTGATGGCCAACTGTTGGGCAGAGTGAATGGAATTTTATGTAAGAAGTGGGAAATAGTAAGAGCTGGAGAGGACAGGGTCTCCACAAGGAGAGCAACAGAACAAGAAAATTTGAACACAGGGAACTTCCCAGAGACTCATACTCCAAACAAGGACTATTCATAGAGATAACCTAGAACCCCTGCACAGATGTAGTCCATGGCAGTTCAGAGTCCAAGTGGGTTACATAGTAATGGGAAGAGGGACTGCCTCTGACATTATCTGATTGGCCTGCTCTTTGATCACTTCCCCCTGAGGGGGGAGCAGCCTTACCAGGCCACAGTAGAGGACAATGCAGCCACTTTTGATGAGAACTGATAGACTAAGATCAGATAGGAGAGGAGAACCTCCCCTATCAGTGGACTTGGGGAGGGGCATGCATGAAGAAGGGGAGAAAGGGTGGGATAGAGAGGGGAGGAGGGAGGGGCTTATGGGGGGATACAAAATGAATAAAGTGTAATTAATAAAAAATTAAAAAATAAAAATAAAAAATAAAATTTAAAAAAAGCCTCTTCCAGAAGACTCAGGTTTGATTTCCCAGCTCCTACACACAACTGTGTGTAACTACAGCCCCAGGGGATCCAAGGCTCATCTTCTGCCCTCCGTGGTGGTAACCAAGCACAGATCTTGTACATTTATATGCGTGCAGGCAAATATCATATACTTAAAATAAATAATAAGCATTTAAAAAATTTAAGTAGAAGTAAGATAATGAACTAACTGTACAATTCAAAAAACAATAACTACAAGTGGACAATAAACATTTGGAAAAAAAATGTTCAACATTCTTAGTTATTGAGGAAATGCTAAAGTCAATCTCAAGTACCTTGAGATCCAGTCTCTTCCTGGACAAAAATGGCGATCATTGAAGAAACTGAGTGTGGAGGGGGATGGGGGCTTTTGGTGAGGATGCAAAGCGGTGCACCCAGTGTGAAATTCAGTGTAGGTACTTTCCAGGTAACTGAAACTAGAGCAACCAGATGATCCAGCCACGCCTCTCCTGGACGATGACAAAAGGATTCCATACAAGTTTGTGCCATAGGGACACTTCACCCCCAAGTACATTGCTGCTCTCTTCACAACAGCCATGAAATAAAACCAGCCTCCATGTCCCTCAACACACAAATGGAGAGAGAAAGTGGTACGTTTACAATGGCATTTTTTATTCAGCCTTAAAGTGAAAAAAAAAAATCTACAGGAAAATGAACAGAACGGAAAAATCAATGATGTTAAGGCAAAACAGTCAGTTTAGGGCAAATACCATACTTTGCTTCGTGTGTGGAACCTACATTTACATTGTGTATGTGTGTAATGAGACTAGAAGGTAGGTCACAGGAAAAGAGGAAGGGATCTTAAGGGAAAGTTTGAGTGTGTAGAATGACAAAGTAATAGGATATGTGGGAGGAAGGGAGGAAGGGAGCAAGGGGACTAGCCAGGAGTAAGGAGGAGACAGAGGGATGGTGGCAAAGTAGAGCCAATAAGAACAAACTATCATGAAAATTCCACAAGGGAAGCTATGGATTTTTACACTAACTTAAAACTAAATGAATAGAATGGGTTTTGCAGATGCTGCTGTCCCCTGTTGTCTTTTGCTACAGCCATGGTCAACCCCGCCGTGTTCTTCCACATCTAGGCCAATGGCCAGCCGTCAGGCCGCGTCTCCTTTGCTGTTTGCAAAGGTCCAAAGAAAGCAGAAAACTTTCATGCTCTGAGCACTGGAGAGAAAGGATCTGGATATAAGGATTCCTCCTTCCACAGAATCATTCCAGGATTCATGTGCCAGGGTGGTGATTTAACATGCCATTATGGTGTAGGTCCATCTACGGGGAGAAATTTGAGGATGAGAATTTCATTCTGAAGCCTACAGGTCCTGACATCTTGTCCATGGCAAATTCTAGACCAAACACAAACTGTTCCCAGTTTTTTATCTGCACTACCAAGACTGAGTGGCTGGCTGGCAAGCATGTGGTCTTTGGGACAACTCTAATTCTTTTGACTTGTGGGCATCTTACCCAGCAGACCATTCCTTCTGTAGCTCAGGAGAGCATCTCCATCCCATTTGCTCGAGGTACCCTGTGATCTCTGCTCTCACTGAAGTTCTTTGGGTTCCATATTTTCCTCATTCCCCTCCAAGTCTAGCTGGATTGCAAAGATTATGACTAAAAAGTAAATAAGAAAAATAAATAAATAAATAATGTAACAGTGTCAAGGAAAGTTGTAATATTTGCCTTTAATGTTTTTCTAGTGAATTTTATTCATTTCACCTTTGTAAAAGCTAATAAAAAAAAAAGCTAATAAAAATGTAATTATTTTTCTCATTAAAAGGGAGGGATTGGGAGGAGACGAGGGAGGGAGGTCACAGCCAGGATACAAAGTGAATAAATTGTAATAAATAATATTTTTTTAAAAAGTGAATGATTCATTTGCGTACATATTATTTTTTTATTTTCTCTACAAATTTCATAGGGAAATAATCAAGTTACATAAAACAAAGGTAATCTCCACAGCACTTTAAAATAAGCACAGCTCAATACGATTTTATATACTGTAGAGCCTAAGAGCAGGAAGAATGGTGTTTATTTTAACCATAGGCATATTAACTTGAACACTGAAAAAGGCTGCATCGTTCACTTAATTCCTTCATCAAGATCTGAGCATTTAAAAGGCCATACATATTTCATATTTACAATCTGATGTGTGGAGATAAGTTACCTCCCGTTTATTCATAGCCACAAGAAACGAAGAAACTTTTTGAATATTTTCAAAATTTCTTTCCTTCTATTTGTGGTTTCTTGGATTTCTTCATAACCTTTCCTCCCTAGAAAAAAAATTTAAATATTTCTAAATATAAAGATGTTAACAGAGACCAAGGTTGAGGTTTAATGTGGCTTTTCTTTTTACTTCTGCCTTTTCTTTTTCTTCCTCTTTCTTTCTTCCATACCACCTTTTCTCCTTTCTTTTTTCAATCTTTCTTTTTTTATTTTTTCTATTTTTTTCTTATTAGTTACATTTTATTAACTTTGTATCCCAGCTGTATCCCACTCCCTTATTCCCTCCCAATCCCACCCTCCCTCCCTCTTCTCCACCCTGCCCCTTTCCAAGTCCACTGATGGGGGGGACCTCCTCCCCACTCATCTGATCCTGTTTTCTCAGGTATCTTCAGGACTGGCTGCAAAGCCCTCCTCTGTGGCCTAACAGGACTGCTCCTCCCTTGGAGGGTGGGGAGGTCAAAGAGCCAGTCATTGAGTTCCTGTTAGAAATAGTCCTTGTTCCCCTCACTATGGGAAACCAATTGGTTACTGAGCTACCACAGACTACATCTGAGCAGAGATTCTAGGTTATATCCATACATGGTCCTTGGTTGAATGTCAGTCTCAGAAAAGACCCTGTGCCCAGATATATTTGGTCCTTATGGAGCTCCTATCCTTTCCCCATCATACTAACTCCCCTTCTTTCATATGATTCCCTGTACTCTGCCAAAGGTTTGGTTATGAGTCTTTGTATCTGCTTTGAAAACACTGCTAGTCAGAGATCAGACCTCTACTCTTGCCTGATGCGTCTAAAACAAAAAGGGGGAACTGTAGAGAGCTGCGGAATGCTATGCCTTAAAGATGGAGCTGGTTTCCGCCTTCCACCTTCCCGATGGTGAGTGCTCTCTGTCATGAACAATTCCACATTTGGCTAAGGCTGAGGATCTGGCTTGCTTCCATGTATGTGGACCTATCTGCATTGCCCCCGTGGCACGCCTGGGTTGGCTACCCAGAGGCTATTTAAGCTGTGGGCTGGCTTTCCCCGGGGTCCGAGGATTGTTCAATGTTCCTGAATAAACTGCATTGAAAAAAAAAAAAAAGAAAGAAAACACTGCTAGTTAGAGTCTTTCAGATGCACTCAGTAGACTCCTGTCATACATTCAATGCACATCCCATCTGTCTTTCTAAATGAGGATTGATCATCTTACCCCACGTCCGCTCTCTTGATTATCTTTTTTAGGTGTATAGATTTCATTATGTTTATCATATCAATCTTTCTTTTCATTCTAGTATCATATATTCCTGATGAGCACCTAGAATAATGGACAGTAGGCTAGAACTTACCATTGAAACAGCATCTCATATGACAGTACAAGGCAGAGACAACGTTGGAACAAGGAGAAATGTTTTAGAAAAGGACAAGGGGCATTACTGGCCAGGAAATCAAATAAAGGACTTATTCTCCAAGTTAAAATAAAACAAACAACTCAGAAATAAGAGCGCCAATGAACAGCAAAAATAAAGTGATTTTTATTGTCTTTTCCTCTCCCTGTGATTTAGTTAAAATGAGTTTTTTGGCATGCTAAGTGATATGGAACAGATGATGAGCAAAAAAAGGGGGGGATACTCTGAACCACAGCGAATTCATAGCTAGATATGCAAAAACTGATGCCCAGAAATTTTACTAAAAAGTGTTCACTGAAACACCAGAAATGTTAAATGTCCCAGGACAATACTGTTTAAAAAAAAAAAAAATCAGCATACTACAGCCCTCTCCTGGAGAGTAGTGATATATGCTTGCGTTCTAATTTTTAAGATGACATTTTCTTTAAACAGGAAATTGTTTTTCTGTGCTTCTTCCCTTCTAACGGTTTTGGATTTGCTGTTTTCTTTATTTTAATTTTTATTAATTTAGTTATTTATTCACTTCCCATCCTGATTGCAGCCCCCTTCCTTCCTCTCCTCCAAGCCCCACCCTCATACCCCTCACCCCTTTCTCTTCTCTGAGAAGGAGAAGCTTCCTGTGGGTATTATCCTACCCTGGCACATCATGCATGTACTTAACTGTTTTCTACGCATCAACTTATGTTAGCTATGTAAGTGACCTTGTTTTTGTGGGGGTTTTTTGTTTGTTTGTTTGTTTGTTTGTTTACACACTTAAGACCCAAGTGTTATTTAACTTAGGATAGGTAAAGTGTGTGGAAGCTCTGGACACTTTCCAGGGAGTAGATAGCAGGCCTAGGGACCTAAAAGTTAGTGTTGGGTTAGGAAGAAGTCAAGTCTGCAGCTTCACCATGAATCAGCCGTAGCCAGCCTCTTACCAACCTATCTATTCAATGTGTTGAATACTTTCTTATTCTCATTTCATTTCCAAGGCAGCTAAGATTTTGGAGAAATCTGATGCAATTTATCAAAACAATGTTAAACCACTTGAGGTAAGAGCTAAAGTATATCTAAGTTGGTTCCTACATTAGTAAAAAATAAATAAATAAGCACATTTTTTTCCTGGTCCACAAAGAATTTATAATAGCAACATGGAACTTTATTAAATCTTTGTTATATTGATCTCTTTAATAAATAGTAGACCATGACATAAACTATTAAGGGGTAACTCCAGAGTATTGTGACCATACAACTTTGAATTTTTCATTGAACTCCAAATTCATCTTCTGTAACAGTTTTGTTTCTTAAAAACTTTAAAAAAAAAAAAACACGTTAACATGGAAAGTGGTATCTGTTAGATACCATGCCTGTCAGATGGAGTAAGGTATCTTTTTCTTTCTTTCTTTCTTTCTTTCTTTCTTTCTTTCTTTCTTTCTTTCTTTCTGTCTGTCTTTCCTTCTTTCTTTCTTTTGTTCATTATTATTATTTACAATTTATTTGCTTTGTATCCTACATGTAGCCCCCTCCCTCATCTCCTCCTGGGCCCAACCTCCATCCCTCTTTCTTCTCTATCCCTCTTCCCTAGTCCACTGATAGGGGAGGTCCTCCTTCCCTACTGTCTGACCCTAGCTATCAGGTCCCATCAGGACTGCCAGGATCCTCTTCCTCTGTGGGCTGGCTAGGTTGCACTACCATGGAGAAGCGATCAAGAAGCAGGCAACCAAGTTCATGCCAGAGAGACTGTCTCTTCTCCCCATGCTAGGGCACACACATAGAAACTGAGCTGTCTATTGGCTACATCTGAGCAGGGGTCTAGGTCCTTTCTATGCATGGTCTTTGGTTGATGCATCAGTCTCTGCAATCCCTCCCTTCCCGAGCCCTGCTTTGGTTTGTTTGTTTCTTTGTCTGTTTCTTTGTTTGTTTTTCTTTGTTGGTCTCCTTGTGTGGCTCCTGTCCTTTCTGGGTCCTTTTTTTAATTAATTTTTTATTTTTTTATATTAATTACAATTTTTTTTGCTTTGTAGCCCCCTCCCTCTTTCCCTCCCAATCCCACCCTCCCTCCCTCATCTCCTCCCTGCCCCTCTCTAAGTCCCCTGATGAGGGAGGTCCTCTTCCCCTTCCATCTGACCCTAGCTTATCAGGTCTCACCAGGACTGGCTGCAATGTCCTCCTCTGTAGCCTAGCTAGGCTTCTCTTCCCATGGTGGGTGGGGAGGTCAGAGAGCTAGCCACAGAGTTCATGCCAGAGACAGTCCCTGTTCCCCTTACTAGGAAACCCACTTGGATGCTGAGCTGCCATGGGCTATGTCCGAGCAGGAGTTCTAGGTTATCTCCATGCATGGTCCCTGGTTGGAGAGTCAGTCTCAGACAAGCCCCTGTGCCCAGATATATTTGGTCCTTGTGGTCCTGTTCTCTCCAGGTCTTACTAACTCTCTCTTCTTTCATATGATTCCCTGCACTCTGCCCAAAGTTTGGCCTTGAGTCTCAGCATCTGCTTTGATACACTGCTAGGTAGAGTCTTTCAGAGGCCCTCTATGGTAGACTCCTATCCTGCTTCTTGATTTCGCCTACTTCCAATGTCCCTCGCATTTGTCTTTCTAAATGAGGATTGATCATCTTATCCTGGCTCCTCCTTCTTGATTAGCTTCTTTAGGTGTACATATTTTAGTATGTTTTCATCCTATCTTATAGTTCTAGTATCCACTTGTAAGTGAGTATATACCATGTGTGTCTTTCTGCTTCTGAGATAACTCACTCAGGATGATCTTTTCTAGGTCCCACCATTTGCCTGCAAATTTCATGATTTCCTTGTTTTGTTTTGTTTTTATGAAAATTTTTTTTATTAATTACACTTTATTCACTTGTATCCCTCCATAAGCTCCTCCCTCCTCCCCCCCCCCGCCCCACCCTCTCTTCCCCTTCTTCACACATGCCCCTCCCCAAGTCCACTGATAGGGGAGGTCCTCCTCTCTTTCCTTCTGATCTTAGTCTATCAGATCTCATCAGAAGTGGCTGCATTGTCATCTTCTGTGGCCTGATAAGGCTGCTCCCCCCAAAGGGGGAGGTAATCAAAGGGAAGGCCAATCAGTCTGAGTCCTTTTATATCCCTCTTTTCTATAAGACACTCTGCACTCTCTCCAAAGTTTGGCTCTGTATCTGCTTTGATCCCCTGTTTGGTTGGAGTCTTTCAAAGGACATCTGTGGTAGGCTCCAGTCCTGTTCTTTCTCTTCTACCACTTACAGTATCAATCCTGTTTTCCCTTCTGAATGAGAATTAAGTATCTTCCCTAGGATCCTCCTTATTGTTTAGCTTCTTTGGGTCTGTAGATTTTAGTAAGTTTATCCTATATTATATGGCTAATATCCACTTATAAGTGAGGATATACCCGGGGAGGTAACCCAGGCCCAGAAAGACATATGTAGTATGTATTCACTTATAAGTTGATGTTAGCCAAAATGTACAGGCTTACCACAGACCCAAAGAAGCCAAGGAGGGCCCATGGGAGGATGTTTGAATCTCATGCAGAAGAAGAAATAAAATAGTCATCTGAAGTAAATGGAGGTAGGGGTGGAGAGGGTAATGAGAGAGAGGATCAGGTGTGGGGAGAGTGAGGGCAGGCAGTGGGAGGGGTGAGAGGGGGAGGACCTGAAAAGAGAAGGGAAATTGGTGGGGGAGCATCTCTAGAACAGAGGAGGCCCTTGGAAGTCACCCTAGCTGAGATTCCTAAGAGCAAGGGACATTGACTCTGAAAGTAGCCACCTCTTGTAGCCAGGTGGGACTTCCAATGGAGGGAGGGTGACACCAATCATAAAACATTTAACCCAAAATTTGTCTTGCCTATAAGAAATATAAGGGATAAATATGGAGCAGAGATTGAGGACAACCAATGATTGGCCCAACTTGAGACCCACCTTATGGGTGAGAGCCAACCCTGACACTATTAATGGTACTCTGCTATGCTTGTAGACAAGTGCCCAGCTTAACTGCCTCCTGAGAGACTTCATCCAGCAGCTGATAGAAACAGATGCAGAAGCACACCCAAACAATAGACCAAGCTTGAGGAAGTTTTGTGGAAGAGTGGGAGGAAGGATTAAGAGAGCCAAAGGGATACCTCACTCAGGATGATCTTTTCAAGGTCCTACCATTTGCCTGCAAATTTCATGATTTCCTTGTTTTTAATTGCTGAGTCGTATTCCATTGTGTAAAAGCACCACAATTTCTGTATCCATTCCTCCATTAATGGACATCTGGGTTGTTTCCAGGTTCTTGCTATTACGAATAAAGCTGCTACAAACATGGTTGAGCAAATGTCCTTGTTGTGTACTAGAGCATCTTTTGCATATATGCCTAGGAGAGGTATAGCTGGATCTTGAGGAAACACTATTCCTAGTTCTCTGAGAAAGCACCAGACTGATTTCCAAAGTGGTTGTACAAGTTTACATTCCCACCAGCAATGAAGGAGGGTTCCCTTTTCTCCACAACCTTTTCAGCATGGGTTGTCACTTGAGTTATTCATCTTAGCCATTCTGATGGGTGTAAGGTGAAATATCAGGGTTGTTTTGATTTGCATCTCTCTGTTGGCTAAGGGCATCTCTTTGAGTATTTCTCTGCCATTCAATATTTCTCTACAGAGAATTCTCTGTTTAGCTCCTTACCCCATTTTTAATTAGATTGCTTGATTCATTGCTCTTTAACTTCTTTAGTTCTTTATATATTCTGGATATCAGCCCTCTGTTAGATATAGGGTTGGTGAAGATCCTTTCCCAGTCAGTAGGCTGTCATTTTGTTCTGATGACAGTGTCTTTTGTTTTACAGAAGCTTGTAAGTTTCATGAGGTCCCATTTATTGATTGTTGCTCTTAGAGCTTGTGCTGTTGGTGTTTGCAGAAAGACACACATGGTATATACTTACTTATAAAGTGGGTACTAGACCTATAAGATAGGATAAACATACTAACATCTGTACACATAAAGAAGATAAACAAGAAAGAGGATCTGGGGTAAGATGATCAATCCTCACTTAGAAAGACAAATGGGATGGACATTGGAAGTAGGAGAAAACAAATAACAGGACAGGAGCCTACCACAGAGGGCCTCTGAAAGACTCTACCTAGCAGTGTATCAAAGCAGATGCTGAGACTCATAACCAAACCTTCGGCAGAGTGCAGGGAATCATATGAAAGAAGGGGGAGTTAGTATGACCTAGAGAAGACAGGAGCTCCACAAGGACCTAATATATCTGGGCACAGAGGTCTTTTATGAGAATATATCTCCAACCAAGGACCATTCATGGAGATAACCTAGAACCCCTGCTTGGATGTAGCCCATGGTAGCTCAGTATCTAGTGGGTACCCTAGTAAGGGGAACAGGGACTATTTCTGACATGAACTCAATGGCAGGCTCTTTGACCTCCCCACCCAACCCCCTCAGGGAGGAGCAGCCTTGCTAGGCCACAGAGGAGGACGTTGCAGCCAGTCCTGAGGAAACCTGATAAGCTAGGGTCAGATGGAAGGGGAGAAGGACCTCCCCTATCTATGGACTTGGAAATGGGCAGGGAGGAGGTGAGAGAGGAAGGGTGGGATTGGGAGGGAATGAGAGAGCGGGCTACAGCTGGGATACAGAGTTAATAAACTGTAACAAAATAATAACAAAAATAATAAAAATAATAATAACAAAAATAATAAAAAAAGAGAGAGCCAGAGAGGTCAAGGACACCCCAAGAAGACCTATAGAGTCAACTAATCTGTGCCCATGGGGGCTCACAGAAACTGAACCACCAACCAAAGAGCTTGCATAGGCATGACCTAGACCCGCTACACATATGCAGCAGGTGTGCAGCTTGTTCTTCATGTAGGTCCTCTAACAATTGGAGCAGGGTCTGTCTCTAACTCTGATGTCTGCCATTGGCTCCCTTTCCCCTAGCTGGGCTTCCTTGTCTGACCTCAGTGGAAGAAGCTGACCTTAGTCCTACTACGACTTGGTACCCCTTAGGAGGAGAGGAAGGAATGAGGGAGGGGTCATGAGAGCGGGTCTGGGAGAAGAGCAAGGAGGGGGCTGCAATCAGGTTGTAAGGTGATTAAATAAATAAAATAAAAAATATAAAAAGATTTTAAGGGGGAATAGAATTTTGCCACAACAGCGGGAGTTGCAAGGCAGTTTCATACCGGGTTCAAAGTGATGCTAGCTAGCTAGGTATTGCTCCTCTATTGGTGTTTGAAAAACTTGTCACTGTGAGTCACCAATCATAGAGAAAGATCTTAGTGACTGTGGCAACACACCTTGCCGGGTGATTTCTAATGTGTCATTTCTTTGAAGGGCCACAGGGCTATCCCATATTGCAACTATGCATTATGAGAAATTTAAAGGGAAGTTTTTGAAGATTAAAGACTGGAAAATCCCTAGTCCTTCTGTTGCAATAAAAAAAAATTCCATGTAACTGAAAAAAAATAAATAAAAGATATATTCAAATACAGGTTACAAATAAGTCATCGGCATACATGTAAATTGTGCCCATGTAGATAAATAACTGTGAAAGAAAGAGATGCAGGAAGAGGAAACAGGAATCATTTCTAAATAGAACTATGCTTGCAGTTGATTAAGAAAAGAAAGCTTTCCTTATAATTTTTTTCTCATTTTATTAAAAAAATAGATTATTTTCTCACATAACCTATCCTGAAAATAGATTTCCTTTCTCTACTCCTGCAAGTTCCTCCCCACTTCCCCTCTACTCCCTTTCTGTCTCTCATTTAAAAAAAAATAAAGACGCTTCTAAGGTATAATACCAAAATATAGCTATAAAATATGAGATTAAAAGAACTATCACTTTATTGTAGCACTAAAGGGTGATATCTTAACTGTGTTGATTCTTCTTTTTATATATGTGAGTAGCCAACTGATGATACAAGGGTCTGTGGTAACACCCGTAATGCTCTCTCACCTCTTTCACACACACACACACACACACACACACACATACACACACACACACACACACACACAGAGAAGAACATAGGTCAAGATACAAGGGTTTCCCCCAGAAAGTTCCAATTCCAGATGCTCAGCACTTGAGTGGTCAGGCAGGTCTCATAACCTTTAGATCAGGGGCATACTATATAGGAGTTAATGGTTGGTTTTACCAGGATAGTTTTAGCAATTAAAGTATTCTTAGGAATACTTTCAGAAGATGGCATAATTATAGTTCAGTAGCCCACTACAAATCCTGTGTTTTACAACTACACTTTTTATATTCAATGTGTTGAAGATATAGGGAACATGGATGATGAGAAAAGCAACTTCGATTTCTTTATATATTTGACAGATATTTGTTGAACAATGAAGTCTCTGCCAATTGCTAGTGATAGAACTCTTTTCTCAATGGACCTTACTTTCTGTTGTGAGAAGAGCTATTAAAAACAAAACTAAAAGATCTGAGCCCAGGCATCCTGCAGAGACTGATGCACCAATGGAGGGCTATGCATGGAGAGGACCTAGACCCCATGCTCAGATGTGGCCAATTAGCAGCTCAGTCTCCATATAGATCTCTGAATGAGGAGAACAGGGGCTGCCTCTATCATGAACTCAGTTGACTGCTCTCTGACCACTCACCCCTGATGATGCAGCCTTGCCAGGCCAAGGAGCAAGAGGATCCAGACAGACCTGATGAGACTTAACAAACTATGGGCAGATGGCAATGGTGGAGAACTCCCCCTTTCAGTGGACTAGGGGAAGGGGATGAGAGGAAAGAGAGGGAGGATATGACTGGGGGGGAGTTTAGGGAGGGGGCTTCAATCAGGATATATAATGAATAAATTATGAAGAAAAACAATATCTTTTTGTTAAAAAGAAAGAAATGTGACCCAAGACAAAAATGTCAAGTATGAAGTTCTCCAGTGTGAACTTTTGTAACAACACCATCATGGTGCTACATAAAATAAACATATATACTCCCTCCGCCCCCCCAAAAAAAAAAGGCTCCATGGCTTCAGAATGATCTTTCTAGCTGCACAGAAGCTCAGTGAGATGTGCAGAGTTCAAAACTGAGTAGGTGTTTGTGTGAGTGGCTGCCTAATTTACCTGTATTGCAGTTTTTATTTGTTAGCTCATTAAAATAAAGCAATTCTGCTTTTCCAAAAAAGCTAATAGGAGTTTACAAAGAGTTCAGATGATTATAATTTGATGTGATTTAGCTGAGCTGCACTAGTTCATTTCATGAGGAAATATTGTTGACAAATATTAATAAAAATCTGTCAGTAAAATATCAAATGTTGTTTATTAGAAATTTTAAGCTCTGAAAAAATAAAATAAGATATAAAAGTAAAAGGATAAATATTGTAAGCAACAATAAAGAAACATAAAATTATGTCATTTTCAGAAAAAATGAATGCAACAAAAAATAATCATATTAAGTGAATAATATAATCTTGGATATGGATTGCATGTGGCTTATCATTTGTAGTTAAATGTACAATAAAGATACATAATGAATTTTTTTTACTGTATAAATGAATATAAACCTAAATATGGTATCCAGTAATGGGTTAGTAGTTAATAGAATTTGACCTGAGAACCCCACAACCTGAGTTAAATCTACAGAATCCATGTAAGAAAGATGTCACCAGCATACAGTTGATGGGTTTTGTCTAAGTCTCTCTCCACTATGAAATGTAGCATTTTTTTTCTATACCTAACCTTATACTTGAAAATAGGAGAACATCTTTTTTTTCTTTTTTTCTTTTTTTCTTTTTTATTTTTTATTAATTATACTTTATTCACTTTGTATCCCCCCATAGGCCCCTCCCTCCTCCCTTCCCAATCCGACCCTCCCCCCCTTCTTCACTCATGTCCCTCCCCAAGTCCACTGATAGGGGAGGTCCTCCTCTCCTTCCTTCTGATCTTAGTCTATCAGATCTCATCAGGAGGGGCTGCCTTGTCATCTTCTGTGGCCTGGTAAGGCTGCTCCCCCCTCCGGGGGAGGTGATCAAAGAGCAGGCCAATCAGATTATGTCAGAGGCAGTCCCTCTTCCCATTACTATGGAACCCACTTGAACACTAAACTGCCATGGGCTACATCTGTGCAGGGGTTCTAGGTTATCTCCATGCATGGTACTTGGTTGGAGTGTGAGTCTCTGGGAAGCCCCCTGTGTTCAAATTTCTGGTTCTGTTGCTCTCCTTGTGGAGTTCCTGTCCTCTCCAGATCTTACATTTTCCACTTCTTACATAAGATTCCATGCACACTGCCCAACAGTTGGCCATAAGTCTCAGCATCTGCTTTGATAGTCTGTAGGGCAGAGCCTTTCAGAGGCCCAGCAATCAGGAAGCTGAAGATAAGGAGGAGCGAAGGAAGAAAAGTGAAAACAGAAAAAGAAAATTGAATGAGTAAAGAGCCCTTGAGTTTTCATGTCACAAAAGCCAAAGGTACCTAATAAAGTGAATGAAGAAAGACCATGGTGCATGGTCAGGCTGACCCAAAGAAGTCCCTAATACTCCCCTCCAAGCCTTAAGGCCCACTTGCCTCTGCAATATCTCCTCCATGCCTCCTGCTACAGAGGGCACACGTCCTTTGATCTAAAGCTCATTTCACACATGTGTCTTGGATGTGCAAATCCATTTCTATGCTAGATGTTGGTTCTTCAACTTTGTTTCTTTGCCTCTAGATGTATCATTTCCACAATAGCAAATATCTTTTCGAATTTTTATCATACAGGAAAAACAGAAACCTATTACATTCCATTTGAGAGCCTGCTTTCTCACCGACCCCCCACCACAAACTTTCCTTTGTTGTAGAATTTATTTACTCATTATTTTGTTGTTGTTATTGTTGTTGCTGCCACTGTAATTGTTGAGGCAGATCCTTACTCTCAACTCTAGGCTGGCCTGGAACTCACTATGCAGCCCAGGCTTAGACTGTTTTATTAACTGAGAAACAATCTTTCCCTGAAATAAGACATTTTTTTTAAGTACAAAGAATTGTCTACTAGTGTTTCCTCCAGTTCCCTTCATCCGTTACCCACATCTGTGTGTTTGAGCCCCCAGCACTCCTTGGATGTGGCTTTTGTTCAGGACACCAGACTCAACAGGTTGGCGATTGCCTTGTCTCCCGCCAGAATTTGCTGTGGCTGCTCACTCTGTCATCCTTAGAAACCGACACATTCCCACCCGTTCTCACTGCTCCGCTGTTGTCTTCTCGGTCTTGTTGCGGTTTCCTCCACTTGCAGGAAGGCTGTGGGCAGGAGACTTCTTAAATACTGAGTTCTCCCAGACAACATCTCTCTTTTCTCTCAGTTATCCTCTTCCTTTAACTCCTTACTGGGTCTTTGTGAGCTTCACATCATGCAGTCCAATCATACTCATCTCCCTTTCCTCTTTGGCCTGCTCTCCACCATTGTAGCCTCTCCCAATCAGAGAGAGAGAGAGAGAGAGAGAGAGAGAGAGAGAGAGAGAGAGAGAGAGAACAAAAACATCTCTTTGTGGAATCTGTAGTGTGTCACAGCACATCACACATCTTTACTTTCAAATGCTCATTTGCAAAGTCATGGGTCTGGTTCAAGGCCTCTGGCTTCTGCTACACTATTTATACTGGAACCTCACTGGGACTCCTCTCAGATATCCTGTTGTTGCCCTTTGTCAAAGAGATCCTGCAGTTTTGGATCTGTAGGACTGGCCCCTTCGCAGCTCCAGCAGTTCATCAGTGGGGTAGCTGTTAGGGTGGGCCAATGCGAAGCCGTGAACCTGAACCTGGGAGGTCTGTGCGCTGATGAGCCCTCCTGCTCCCACGCCACCACGGTGAGCTCTGCGGCACTGCCCCAGCTAGTCCCTAGCTCATCCAGTACCGCAGCCAGCAAGGGGCAGAGCCAGCTCTCCTCCTCTCATACCCTTGGGGCTGCTTAGCTGTGCCCACAATCAAAGCCAATTCTACTGTGCTGCTGAGGCCAGGTGCAGGGCCCACTCTCCTGAGCGTTGCATTCAGTGAAGGACAGGACTAGGTCTCCGACTCTCAAGACCCTGGGGCCAGCCTCCTCCTGCCATAAGTGGTAGGGCATGGGGATGGGAACAGGACGGAAGGACAACATCACTCTTCACCACTGCACAGCAGGCAAGCTGTGGGGCTCTCCCCTGCACACACCCTCTGATCCAGCTCACCTGCACCCCACCACCAGGGTCAGCTCTACTGTGCTGCCCAGGTGAGCTGCAATGCCACTTCATTGTGCACTGGGCTGGCCTGGATAGAGTGAAACTTGGCCAGGGTGGGTGGGTGAGTCCGCAGGCAAAGAATACACAACAGGGAACAGCTTCGGAGAACTGATTTATTTATTGGGGGGGGGGAATTTATGCCACTGTAAAGGTGGCCCAAGGTCTCTGGGGCAAGGTTCCCACAGTGCAGGGCCCATTTTCCCATATGCTGCAGCAGGTAAGGGGCAGTGTCAGGTCTTCCACTCTCATGACCCTGAGGCCGGCTCGCCCATCTTCAGTAGGTGGCTGTCTCTGGAATTGCCTCTGAAATATTAACTTGAATACCCCATTGTATGGGTATGTCAGCCACACAGGGTCTCAACTTGCCTGTTTGTCCTTCTGGTCCCACACGGTTAATGCATCGGACACTTTGTCTTATTGGAGATAATTTACCAAATCCTATAAACTGTGTATAAACTTCTGAAATGGCCAATGTGGATTCCAAGACTTTGTGGACAGATACTGACATCAGCTCCTGTATCTACCAACACATTGTCAATAGTAATATGGGTTTCTGATCATTAACCCCTGTTTGCCAGAACACACATTTTCCAGTGCTCCCAAACGCTCTTGTTCTTTCTACTGGAGCAGCTTTGCCCTTGATGTAAGGAGACAGTAATAGCTGAAACAGTAATAGCCTGCATTAATTTGCATCTTCTTTTTTACATATACTATGATTTTAATTCCTTCCTTGCAATCCCCATCTATGATACCTGGATGCACAATAAATCCTTGATTAGTTAATCCATTATTCTTACAGTCTTTGAAGGTAAAGGGCCATAAACACCAGTAGTTATTTTGTAACATTCATCTTTGGGGGGATAGTTTAAGAGGTTTATCTGTGGCTAGACACAAGCTGCACTGCCTTCAGTAGCATGCCTAAGATCAGCAATACTTAGTTTTGGTTTTCCTGCTTGCTTGTTAGCTGGCCAAAAGAAAACAGCTTGTATTTTTTGCTATGGGTCTTTGAGCTAATAGGTCCCTCTGCTCCTTTCCCAATGGCAAGAAGTTACCTTTTATGTCCCTCTTGGACCTGAAATCCCTAGTCCAACGTTTTCCATTTCA